>NC_087451.1:3178458-3824545 GCF_036321535.1 Camelus dromedarius | reverse complement strand
ACACGCGTCTGCCCTGTGACTTATAAGATCGACAGCAAGAGTGTGCCTGAGGCTCCCAGCAGACACAGGGAATCAGGGTTTGTGGGAGATGCTCACTGGCTGTGAAATAAATAAGTGGCTGAGGAGAAGCCCAGCCTTTCCAGCTACTAAGGCTTAGGAGAATATTTTGAGTGTCTTCAACATCAGAGTATTTCATCTTTTCTTTTGTCAGAGTTCTACATATAGTTGGTTACATTCTGTACCTGGAAATTTCTACAAAATTTCTTCCCACGTGAGTCCCATGACTCGGGAATGGGGTGGTTCTGCTCATTGACTGGGGTTGGCCAGAAACCGAAAATGACAGCTTCAAAGGAGCCTGGGATTTGTCAGTTATGTTTTGTCAGTACTGTAGAGTTCAAAAAATGCTTTCACAGTATCTCTCCATCTGAGGCGGCAGCGTGCTCTCTTACCAGCATCAGGAGCTCAGGGCCACGGGATGGTGGGGGCTGACTGCATTGCCGTCAAGACAGCTGAGCTAGTCACTGCAGGTGTGGTTCTTTTACGTAAGGCCTTTCATGTTCTTTACTTGAATGTTTCAACAGGGAGTTAATTAACTGAGTCAATTAACATTTAATAAATATGATGCTTTGTTGAAAAGACAGTTATAGACAGAATATAAGCTCTGAAGCCTTTAAAAACGGTTTCATTACTGAAATTTCAGTAGGGGAGATACACAGTTTATCTTATTTATGCCTCTCTTTTAAAGTAACAAAGAAACAAGACAGAAAAGGCAGAGGATGGTTTCTGTTCTTCCTTTCTGCTTGCAGGTGCCCTCACCTCCAGTAGCATCCATCCAGACACCGGAACTGACACTGGCCGTGCTCAGAACTGCCTCAGCCCTGAAGACACAACTGACAAATAGAAGGGGGCCACGCCCTGTTACAGCAGGTGCTCTCACTTTGTGGATCCTTATGTAACTGAGCGGTGTTAATCAGGATTGCCCGTTTTACATTGTGTGGCGCTGCTGCGGTGTCTCCTAGTTACTTGTTTCTGTAAGTATTCTTGTATTATTCCCCACTGCGTGGTACTACACGTCTAAAAATGCTTTTTTCAGATGAAAAATAATGTGCATTTAATATAATATGTCTGAAAAAAGGGGCAAAAGAGTCTATCCTGGTCCCGCTACTCAGAGATAATAATTAACAATTTAACATTTATTTTCTGTTCTTTTCGTCAGTGTGTATCATCTCTGTCATAAAAACCAGTGAGCACTCTGTCCCTGTTTACTGTTCGGAGACCTCCATTTTCCATTCGGCTTATTACATGTTTTTCTACAATATTCTATCTCCCCTGGCATGATTTTTAAAGACCAGTGTAGCATTCTGTCTTATGGAGGCATCGTCCATTTTACTTCGGACTTAAATAAACTTTTAAATTCCAAGTATACTTAACTGAAATACTGAAAAGAGAACTGTGGTGGTACAGGAAGGCCCCTAACTCCCTTCCCATTATTTCCTGAGAGTAAAAGCTGTTGAAAATTTGGTATATATATTTCATGACCTTTATGCCTATGAGATACATATATATACACATATGAGAAATCAATGTATAGGTGTGTGTATATATGCTTTATTTAAAAATGAGACCATACTATATGATTTTTTGCAGCTGGCTTTATTCACTCAGGGGTATATCATGGACGTCCTCCCACTCCAGACTCACCCGGCCCTTTCAGATAGATTGGAGGGGTCTCCTGATGTGCGGGTGTCGTCTCTCGTCCACGGACACATTTGGTGGGAGAGTGCTGTGGACAAGGCCCTGGACCACGGTGAAACGCCAGCTCCCTCAGTGCCCGCAGCTCACCTTGATTTACCGCATCATTGTCTTGATGGTGGACAGTTAAGTTTTCTCCACTTTCCACTGTCAGAAAGAATGTTTGAGTTGCATCCTTCTTGTACAGACATTCCTGTGATCTTGTATGTGTATTCCTTTAGTTAAGGCTTCTGGAAATTTAGTCCCTGGATGTGACATTTACATTCATCACAGACTCCTTCAAGTGACTAGAAATTCCTTCTCCATTGGGGAATGAAAAAATGCACAATTACTTATGTAACCAATTCTCTATCGCTGGATATGATTTCACTTCAGTTTTTCTTCCCACCTTTGTAAACAGTGCTGTGTAAATGCCCTGATGGGTACATCTTTTTGGACTGATTTTTTTTTCCTAAAGGAAACGATTCCTAGAAGTGGGGTTGAGTCAGTGTGTATGTACGTTTTTCAGAGCTTACAAATCCATTGATATGTCATCCTCTGAAAAAGTCGCTCATGATTTGTTCTCCCACAGATGGACACTAGCTAGAATATCTTAAAAATATTTGCCAATATGATGAGCAAAATTGCTTTTTCATTGTTTTTGTTTGCATTTGATGACCAGTGAAGTTTTGAGCATTTTTCACTCATTAGCCATTTGACTTTTTTAAAATGAATGATTCCTTTTGTCCTTTGCCCACATTTAAGTGAGGGAGCTTCTTGTTGCTTTGTGACAGCTTTTTGTATGTTATGAAAATTAACTTCGTGAATTCATCAACATGTATCACAGAGCTTTTTCTTGTCATTTCTTTCCTTTCATTTTTGTTGTGGCTCAAACTATTCTTAGGATAGTAAATGTCTTCCTTATGGGTTTTATCTTTGACATTATTCTTAGAAATACTCTCTTATAATGGAATAAATCTCTTCTGTAGGTTTTTTTAATCTCTAAGATGGAGATTATAATAGTACATGTTATAGTGAGGAGAAGTTGAGTTAATAAGAGCAAAGAGTTGTATTTGCTGTTACTAGTACTTTTTAATATTTACATCACTATCTGCAATTTATCTTGTGGTCATTATGACAGGAATGGAATTTATTCTTTCCAGGTGATTCTCTGTCCCAGGACAATTATCGAATTCATAATTTTCTCTTTGATTTGAAATCCCACCTGTACAAAATACTTACATACACTAGAGTCTCTTTTTGAGCTCATGGTTCCCTTCTGTCAATCTCCTTTCCTTACTCCAGCACCATATCTTACATATTGTAAAAATTTATTTAATAACTGGCAGTCTGATTTTTTTTGATTCTTTTCTTCCATCCCAAATTTTCTTGTCAAGTATTATGACTTTATTATTCCTGAAGAATTCCAAAATATTTTGTTCAAGTTAAAAAAAATCAGATTGGAATTTTCATGGGATTTTTTAGTAAGTTTTGAATTATTCTTAGGAGAACTTACATCTTTACAAAACTGCTTTTCTCCATGCAGTATGTTTATGTCTCTACATTCATACCTCTTACTTTAACCCTCAGTACAGTCCTGAAGTTTCTCCATTTAGAATATGGGCATTATTTTTGAATTTATTCCAGATTATTATTTATGTTTTTGTTAATTTTGTAAGTGAGAATTTTTTGCTATTATATTTTTAAATGCTTAAAACTGACATTTAGAAAGGAAGATTCGGTTTGTCAATACTCACTTTGTAACTTGTCATTTAAAATTATAAGTATTAAGTACTTGTTCCAGAATCCTTTCTTTTCTGTTTTTAAAAATTTGTTTCCAAGATTCTCAAAATGTTCATAGCTAAGTAGTATAGGTGGGGACACAGATGGAGAGAGGTAGTGTGGCTCACGTACAAACTGTGAGCACTTTCATGGCTGCCTTTAGGCTGGAGAAGCTGAAGAAGAGCCCAGGTTAGACCAAGGGTGGCTTTGTATGCACTTGAAAGCCAGCTTTCCTGCCTGTGTGGTGAAGCCTGGTGGGTGTGGCAGGTAGGTGATCAAGGTCTGTTCAAGGTCATTGGCTGCACAGAGCGCTGTGTCTGTGAGAACTGGAGACCATTACCATGGGAAATGCTTGGTGCCAGGAACACTGCAGGGGAGCTGGGGAGCCTGTGTGTTAAGGATTTTCCAGCCCTGGGAGTGGGAAGATGAGACTCTGCATTCAGATCTGAGTTTGAATTCATCCTCTCTTGTTTACTGGTCCTCTGACTTTTGTCAAGTTATCTACCCGCTTTGAACTCCTGTTTTCTTGTCTCTCAAAACAGGAGAATTACAGCCTGCTGCTAGAGTGTTTGATCAGGATAAATGATTTGTGTCTATAAGATGCCACGTACAGTCACAATCTCAGTGAGAAATGGGCTGTCGCCTCTTCTTCTGCAACTCAGTGCTCGATAAGACATCGGGGGAAAGCCAGTCCCTAATTTGTATGTGATGCAATGAGGAACAAAATTAACATCTTGCCTTTCCCTAGCAGTATTCTTACTTCTTTGCTTCATTTACCTCTTTCCTCCTTTACTCTCCCCTTTCACCTCCTCCACCAAAAGAGACTGAGTCTGTCTCAGAACACTACATTCAAATTACTTTAAATGTTGGCTCATCCCCATGAAATTACAGTGAAATTAAAAATAATCTGTACACGTCCCAGACATGATTATATTTGATTTACACACACACACACACACACACACACACACACACACAATCAGGCTACCTCCCATTTGCTGAGGGAGAAGGACCACTTTTTCTGAGTTTTCATTCACTGAGCGTGAGAGCAAAGTCTCTTAAGCAGAAATTCGCCTGGCTTCTTGCATGGTTTTTTAAATTGGATTTCTGCTTTGTGTCCACAGAAATAGTCTCCTGTTAGAAGAGGGGAAGTGGAGACATAGATATTCTGCTGAGATATTGGTGTCATCATATTTGAGTTGGAAAGGACATACGACAGCATAGAGTCGTAACTTTTTATGGGTGAGAATCCATGATAGTGTAACTTGGACAAGAACCCGGGTCTTCTGTCTTCATGTCCACGTGGATAAAGAGGCAACTGAGTGGGGGATGGCAGGGATCCTTGCTTGAGTTCCGGGGTCTTGCTAGTTTCCATTGTTCAGCTGCCTTTAGTTTATGTCCATGTGGCCTCTCATGGGAAGGTCACTCTATCCTGATAGATTGAGTTTCTAATCAGCAAAAAGGTCTGGACCCACTCATGGTTCCCAGAGATTTTCTGCTGACCTGCTGACACTTTATATACATGAGACCTAAGAAACTGCTGGATATAAAATCCTTATTGTTATCATTTGCCCTCGAGTTCCACAGGAATGGGGTGCTGTCTCAGGCTGTCTAAGGCCAGCTCTGAACAAAGATAGGGTGATAGGCTGTGCAGCTGGACACTCCCCAGTCGAATGGGATTTCCACCTTAGTTTTTAGAATCAGGCAGATTAGTTCAAATCTTACCTTTACCACTTATTAGCTTTGTGACCTTGAGGAAGAAACTTTACTTTTTTGGGGACAAATTTTCTTTATCTGTAAATAAGTTCAGTATTTATTTTAGGGTTTTTGTTTTAGAATTGAATGAGCTAATTCCCTCATATATTCCTAAAATACTGATCACATGGTTCTATGCTGGTGACTTAGTGGTTGATTACTAAGGGACTCAGTAGTGAGAATGTGGGTGAGGCTCCCTGGATAATAGAGCTTATATTCCGTGATATGCTTGTAAAAGACTGGATTGCAGTGGATTTTTAGTAAATGTCCATTCCTTTCCTAATCCCCATTGATTGTGTATATATCTTTATACTAATATATGAACAATTTTTTATTGAAATTTAAGTCTTTTTGTAGTATTTAAAGTATGTAGCTATAACAAAAATACGTGAAATAAAATTATTTGACTTTTATTTTCTTTTCAATAAGCAAAACAAAATAAAATAGAAAAGAAAAGAAAAAGTTTTGAAGGAGTAGAAATAATTTTATTTCCGTGGAATCGACTCCCTATGTTAGGTTTTTCGGTTGTGTTCTTAAACAGCATATAAAATTGACAGGTTTTGACTTCAGTGTTGATAGCTGGGTGAGTATAGTTTCTTTTTGTGGTTGTCTTTGATGAATTATTTGCACTAGATCATAAATAATGTGCATGTTACATATTGGAAATGAGGAAACAGTGGAGACATACTACCTCCAATGCAGTCATTTTGTTACCGAGTCCAAACTCATTCTGCTCACCAAATGACAGGCCAATAAACTGGGAGATGAGGTGTTGGAGCAAGGAATAGTGACTTTATTTGCAAAGCTGGCAGACCCAGAAAATGGCAGACTGATGTCCTGGAGAACCATCTTTCCCAAGTCAGAATTGAGTCTCCTTTTATACTAAAAAGGGGCGGGGCTGCAGTTGGTTGTTGGAAACTTCTTGTTGTATGAATGGCTTGTCCTTTGAATCTGCTGTTCTTACAGCTGTCCATGTGGATCAAATCATGTTGCCCCTGTAAAACCTCCAAAAATAAAACAAAGTTATTCTCTATTTTGCAACTTGCCATCTCTACATAAGTGCAGATTAGTTAGCATCCTTCAAGATCACGGCCAGGAGAAGAGGCTGTCCTGGATATTTCAGTCTAAAGGCAACTTTCTTTTACAAATGGTGCAGAGATAGCAAGTCTGAGCCTAGAAAACAGGGCACAGGGTTAAAGCCAAAGGAACAGACCTAACATGGGGTCAAAATTGTTCTTTTCTATTACAATTCCCTTTTCCGCTTCATAGATAATTTTAGTAAGAAACATGAGCAATTTTGTATTTTTGCTTCTTAATAACCGATAAGTGGGCCAACTATATTTTTGTGAGCAGGGATGCTGTGCGGGCATAGGGGCCACAGCAAACTCTTGTTGGGGGTGGCCGACCCTGGAACATGTCTGATGCCCCGTGAGTGTTGGTGAGGGTCCCCCTAGCCAGCGGCTCTCTTCAGGAGCCAGCATATGGGCATTGATATCTGGAGACCTCATTTTCGGCTGCAGGAAATTTTTTAGATACTGCGATTGAAAAATCACTCCAGCTGGGGATAATTCGGGAAAAAAGGAAAAGGAAAAGGGTTTGGAGTAGAGTAGAAGAGAAGGACATCAGATCACGGAGCCTGAGTGCTTGGCAGCGGGGCTTCGGGGGAGAGGGGAGCAGACGTGGGGAGGGGCCTGGCCCCGGAACCAGCTCCTGCACCTGTCCCCGTGCCCAAGCCACATAGCTTTTAATTGGGCCACCTCTCTGGGCTGGATGTCACCCTGGGCAGAACCTTGAGAATCGAAGGTAAGGGGTGGGCAGCACTCACCTAGGGGGTCACTGTGGATTTCGGTCAAGTCCACAGTGCCTTTTCTGGTCATGTGTCTTCACTTGTCCTTTATCTCAGGATCTGAGGAGGAGGAGAAAGGAACTCAGGTAGAGATCCAGGAAGATATCCGACTGTGTTAAGAGAGGACAGACACAGTGACACGGGGAGCGAGGACACTTGCAGCAAAGTAAAATTACTTCACAACTATTGCTTCAGAGTTGCAGGTGTGAGAGAGCCTAAGCCTGTCTCAGAGTGCAGGGGACAAGTGGAAAGGAATGGCAAAATTTCCACTGAAAATTGAAATTTTGTTAAATAGCCTTCTACTGTTGCTTGTATCACTTGAATGAATGCAGGCATATTTCTGTGGGCATTTATAGGTTCACTCAACCCCACCAGCCCCTCTTGCCCCCATCGGGGATGGGATTTCTCAAGCACAGTGCCCCTCCTGCTTGGGTGGGCCACGCTGCGTGTCCTCGCCTGGGGCCGGGCTGCTGCAGGGCACTGAGTCCCCGAGGCGCGGCCTGGGAGACACGACAGGAATATCTCTGCTCTCGACTGAGGGCCTCCTTTTCCCCCTGCAGTGTAAGAATGCTGGTGACTGAGTTAGAAGCATGCTCCCAAGCTGTCCGTGTCCTTGACATTCAGAAGCGGACCCTGGAAGCTTCCAAATTTCTCCAGAATGCATTCTACATTCACCTTCGGCAGGTGAGTGTATGTCTTTACACAAGTGGAGGAATTACTGCCGTTTTCCTGGAACTTACTCACCACTAGTCCGTCTGATTTTTCTGTGCTAGGATTCGGTATGGCCTGCTAAAATATCTGGAGTCAGATCTTGAAACACTGATGAAGAGGATCATTTATTTTATTTCTATATATGATAGCCTTTTACTTTCAAAATTCAGAATTTTTGGTTCTTTCAGGAATTTTTGGGGGGTTGGCGAAACAACTTTGCTCTTACCATCTTTGAGACCTGTTGCTTTGTGCCTCTCACCTGTCTTCTGTCACTTGTGAGGCGATTCCATTTGTGACCCTGTCCGGGTTATTCATGTTATAAAACATATAGTCTGTTAAAGTACAGTCCCTCTTACTCCGAAGACATTCCACAAATACTACTAAAACCTGGGTGTGGTTTTAAGAAGACAGAATCATTAGAACATGTACTTGCAGGTTGCTAGTGCAAAATCCCCAAATCAATAGTCTAGCTCAACATCTAAAATCTTTCTAATCTACCTTGGATTTGTATGGATAAGTGAAGCAGTTTGCTAAGAACTCAAGACCAGGGTTAGAATACAGGCTGGTGTAGCTCAGCAGGTCCTCCTGAGCCAGCGCTGTGCCAGAGGGCGGGGCTGAGGGGGAGAGGGCTGGGCCTTGGGGAAAGGGGAGGGCCAAGAAGGAGGGGGGTCCTGCCGTTCCTGAGCTCAAAGTTTCATGGCAAACACCTTCACCAGGTGAAAAACTTGGAGTTTCTTCTAAGAACAGTAGGTTTGAAAAGAGTCATAAAAGCACAGGAGTGACAATATCCCATTTGTGTCTAGTATGGGAGAGCGTCTGTGGGGCCACTTGGGAGACTCGTGAGTCCAGGTGTGCAGTGTTGGTGGCTTCCACCTGAGCGGTGGGACAGTCAGTGGGACAGTCACTGGGAAAAAATGAACAGACTTTAGGCATGTTTAGATGGTAAAAAGGAAAGGATGAATGATGTCTGTGAAGGTAGGATGGAGTTAGGCCCAGGTTTCTGGGTGGATTAATGAGGTAAGTGATATTCCTGCTGTGCTCTGAGGAGGGAAAGCTGCAGAGGGAGCTCTGGGGGAAAACTGATGAGTTCAGCTGTGCGTAAAGTGAAAGGCTGTTCGATGTGTGGTCTGGGAGCTCAGGTGAGAGCCAGTAGCAAGTAGCGGGAGGGGAGAGAGTCTGTCAAATCATTTTGTGAGCATACAAATAATTATGATTAATGATACACTTACGCCTCTACATTCTGGATTTAAAACCCATTAACATTTTGCTATATTGACTGCAGAGGTTCCTAATTTTTTTTAACAGAAATAAAATAAATAGAAACAAAATAGTGGAGTTAATGAACATCATAGAGTTGATGTGTGTCCTTGTATGTATTTTGATACCTCATCTGTTTATAACCATAATCTATAAAAAGTTAACTAGTTTAGCATAAGAGTTAAACAGAGGTACGTGACACACAGTGTTGGGGCTTGAAGCTGATCTTCTTAGGCAAATTATGTCGCCTCTCTGTGCCTTAGTTCCATCTTCTGTGACTGCCCCCGGGCCCCTCATCACAGCTGATTTCCTAGACTAGATGTTGGGAGGGAGGCTGCTGAAGGGAGTAAGAAGTGGCAACTGCTAGGGACACTGAAGAGAGACACAAAAAGTGATTAAAGCTGATAAACTCAGTACAAACAAATACTCTCAAAAGAGAAAGAATCCCGCAGTGTTTTGAGCCACTTAGCATATGGGAAACAAAACCACGTGGACCCAAAGCTCTTGAGCATGTGAATATTGTGGGTGGGAGGGTGTCATCAGAAAAGGGTTGAGAAAAGGCCTTTTGGTTTCCCTTGACGTTTCCAGTAAGGATGGGGAGCAGAAGAGAAAGCCCCCTGCTTCACAGTGGAAGCTGCTGTTTTGTGCAAAACTGACCAAAGGTTGGAGACCAGTCATCAGCGGTGCTGGCAAATGAAGAGACTTCGGGATTGGGTGGGGCACTTGCTGCGACTTCCAGGTGACCTGCTGGCTGGGGGCTGTGTGGCGGGCAGTAGGTTTGCAGGGTGACCCGGGCATAAACCCTGGCTCTGAGGCTGCTGGTCTGACTAGCAAACCTGGGCACTCGCAGTCCTAATGGGGCAGCTGGGGATGTGGCCTGGGACACCTGCCATGCTGAGGGTGAAAAGAGGGCTTCCCTGAGGGGGTGTCCCTGCGGAGATTGGAAACGTCCTCCTGCAGGGGAGGAAGAGCCTCTGAGCAGGGTGCTGGATGCACAGGCAAGACCACCCTGAGCACGGAGGGTTTGGGGAGCCGGAAGTCACACAGTGTCCCGAGCAGCCTTGTTCCTGAGAAACTAGAGGGAGAAGAGGCTGAAAAAGCAGGCTAGTGTCAGACCCGGTGGTGGGTTATGAGTGACAGTAAAGGACTGGTCCGGCAGGCACGAGAGAACCCTGTGGGCGTCCCAGCGGGGGCGTCACACCGGAGGGTGTAGCTGGGTTACAGACTTTGCCACTTATTAGCTGTGTGACTTTGAGCAAGATCACCCCACCTCTCTCTATATATCTTCATCTGTAAAATGACACAGTGACAAGCTCGTGTCATCAGAAGGCTTAGTTTAGCTCTGATCCTCTGTGTCCAGTCTTGTCAGTGCTTCCCTGCAAGGTTCTGCATTGGCTGCTCTTACCCTCAGACGGGAGGGCGTAGAGGGACATTGTAGCACCTGACGGCAGGAAGGGGTTGCTTTAAAAACAGACATGTAGCCGCCTGCAGCTGCAGGCCTGCAGGCAGTTTGATTGATGGTCCTGGAGAGGACTTTGGAGGCCTTAGCATCGTTTTAAGACTTGTTTTCCCTTGGGGGCAGCATTTGCCTTTGCAGATTAATGTTGAAGATTTGGGCTTCTTGCAAAGCTGTCTTCAGAGATGGTTATATATGTAACATATCGTATAAAATAAAACGCTTTTATTTAATGTGTGGGACTTTGCAGCTGTTGGGAACAGCTCTGTTGGCCTGGTCTCCACGGAGGACACTAGGGGTCAGCAGAGCGTGCGGGAGGGCAGGCAGCCCGCCATGCTGCTGCGGGGTGTTCTCCCCAGCACAGCACTCTGCTGAGTTGACTCTTCTCTGAGTTTGGTTGCCAGATGAGCAGACAGCAAATTAATGAGTTCTGGTGGGATTGTATAATGACAGGAAGAAAGAGGGTCCCGTAGTTTTTCTGGACTAGAACATGCTTTTGGTTCCTGATCCAGTGTGTTCCATTACAGAATTGATGAGTTGTGTCTATTCTGGGACTTGTCGACTGAAAGAAATGTGTAGCCTGAAAGTTTAGAGTTATGCTTTATTTGGCGGGAGGACTCGAGGCGGGATGACAGCCTTCAAATCTGTCTGAGGGACTGCTCCTAAGAAGTAGGGGAGGAGCTAGGATTATATAGGAACTTTACAACAAAGACCAGGGAGTTGGAAGAATAAAAGATTGCTTGTTATCTAAAGAAATCCAGGCATCTCAAGTTCAAGAATTTAGTGATTTTCTTTGTATGGGAGGAAGTAAACATTTTGGCTCATTGAATTCATTCCTTTTACAAGCACCTAGTTATCTAGGGCCAGTATTCTGTCCTTTCTTATTCTGAGTCCCCTCAGAGGGCACCATTCTGACTGGCTGCCTAGGCTGAGCTATAGGCCTGTCCTCCCTGGGAGATGGTGGCAGCTGCTGATGACTTGGTTTCAGCGTTCTTTGTTTACTGACATGGTTGCCATATTTTCATTCACATTGTAGTATTTTCATTCACAGTGCTCCCCCTTGGTCCTAAATTCGACCAATATTTTGAGAGACATTTCATGACCAATTTTGTCCCAGGGTGCTATGAAGGCTCATTCCTAGTTCAGGTTGAAGAAACTTCTGACCTGCCATTCAAGGTGTTAGGTGTTTTTATCAGGCCCTGTTGATACTAGAAGTTCTCTGGATGGCCTGTCTTACTAGTCTGTTATGATCCAGGAAATGTTTACCCTTCGTTGCTCATTCCCATACCTAGAATCACACTGTTATAATTATTTTATGCAGGGTTATAAATTTTATGTATTTCTTCAATATGATTTGCCATCATCAATCTTGTTGTAGGCCTAGCTACACTTTGGGAAATGTAAGAGAAAACAATCTTATAAAATAGACAGGATATAAGTAATACAGCTAGTAACGTTAATAAAGTCACGATTAAGAATTTAATAGTCAAGAAGTTATATTTTGGGGTTAAAATTTTTCTTGTGTTTCTGACTGAGTTTGAGTGATCTTACGAGAAAGTTTGTATTTATGGTCAGGCTTCGAGCAAGTATTAATTGGCCAGGTGAGGTCTCCCACCTTGTAAGATCAACAGTGGCCTAAACAGAACTATAATTTCCTTTTTAGAATAACGTTTCTGAGGGCTATCTAGTTAGAGCCTTGGAGTAGGGAAACCCACCAAGGTAACACAGAAGTACTAGACATAGGTAATTTACCATAAACTTAACAATTGGAGTAGTTCATAATCAAAGGTAGGAGAAATTATCAAAGTAATTGGTATACAGGCCTGGTCTGGTGTCTTGGGTCAGCTGTCTACCTCATATGTCGTCATCTTCTCATCCTGGCCTGGTAGCTTTTTCTCCATTTGGGCATTGTTTTAAGGTGAGCAGTGCTCTATAGGCCAGTGCACTGCAGGGGCTCTTTCTGATTGGAAATGAATCTGAAAGTCAGTTTCCTTCAGCTTTGCTGTGTATGGTCTAGTTAAGAGTACCTGATAGAGTCCTTCCATTCATGTTGGAGACAGTTTTTTAAGTCATGCCTGTTCCAGTATGTATAATCCCCTGGCCGCATGTCATGGGGCATTGGATCTTTACCCAAGGATATATTACTAAGCTTCAGAAAGAAACATACTGTGTCCTTTTAATAATTCAATTAAACTTTGCAGCAATGTAACATGACAGCAAGGAATGATCTGGGAAGTGTCTTACTAAATATAGACCTCAATTAACAAAACGAGAATTTAATATCCACTAAAATATAATCTTTTTCTCACTAAAGTTCCCTCATTTTTATCAAATATAGTCAAATCAAGGTGAATTTGTTTACAAGTTAAGTCTGATTATTTGATCATATAGGCTCTTTTAAATTGGCTGTGTTGGAACTTTTAATAAGGACTTTTAAGCTAGAATGTTAATAAGGTTTGCTAAGGCCAGGAAAGCCCCGTCAAGGGCTTGTCATAGATTTCTGCCTAACAGATTTAGGTAAATTCTTTTCTCTTTGAAGTCCTTAAAATACCTTGAGGGTCCTATACCTGTTAGGAGACGATCTTCCTAATTTATCTCATAGAGCCACTGGGGACCTTAAAGATTTTAGTCTCTTGAGGGATCAGATAGAGAGAAAAGATAACTGTTCTAAGTCTGCTTACATAGGTATAATTTATCAAATTGACGTGAATCATAACTAGTTTAAGGAGAAGAGTTTCTTTATGTCTGGTAAACAGGTTAAAAGCCAGTAGTATTTCAGACAAAATCAAAAATTGTAACCATATTCATCAGTTTACTCAGTCCCACGTAACTAATTCTTTTAATCAGAGTTTTCATTAGACCTTTAAAATTTCTTACCCAGTTTATTTCAGTGCTATAGTTTGAAATTTATTAGAAATCAGTAAATCTCCTTGAAGAGAGAGTATTTTGCAAAATCATCAGAAGAAAACAATTACCTGCCTATAAATGACAACAGAATTAACAGCATGGTTAAACAACATTACACTCTAATCTATAAAGAAACCTGGTCACAATAACCAGAATTATGACTGGTAACATTTCAGATACACCAGAATGTTAGGGAGTCCATATAATTTCTAGAATATCTATATTAATAATATTTTCTCATACAATATAACCTAGGAAGATTTATTATTCATTTGACAATACTTCCCATGTTAGTTAACATGCCAAATGAAACTTACTACTTTAAAATCTCTCTTTGAGATGTTTCAGGGACCCTTTGTAGCATCCCATAGTTAACTGGAGACTAAAAGAATTTTAATGAGAAATTGATATTTGGGGAGCTTGTTAAAAGTTTTCAAAACACTTGGTCAGATAAACGTATAGATCACTGTAAAGTAGTACTTACTCATTAACAAGAAAATATTTCAAAGGTAAAGGCACAACAGATCACTTAAGTCGCATAAGAAGCTTTACAATTTGTTACTGAAGGTGGATTAATATTTTAAGAAAATTTTGTCCCCTTAACAGAGAGAAAACCAAATCTAGTCTTGTACCAGCTTACTTCTAAGATTCATTTACTTTGCCCAAATTGATTCTAAACTTAGCCAATTCTGACCACGTACAAAACTCTTTCCTCAGGGTTCCTCTTCCACAAGCCTTCCACAGCTTTCTATACTCGTATTAGTGTGTCCCTTATTTTTTCTTCCATTCAGAAGTAACCAGATTCAGGACAAAGTCACTATTTTTCATTAACAAAATATAATTCCATTCCTTGTATCTTCCTTTACACATTTATCTTACCTTCCTAGGATACTGAGATCTTTCCCTTAATAATAGAGACTATTTCAGAGTGGCACCAAGCATTTATTAATATTTCTAAACACCTTTAGTTTCTCTGTAAGAGGAAGTCATATGTTAAGTAATTCATATTTCAATCTTATTTTATCTGAAAATGGTATAGCTATTAAATAAAATCCTATCATTTAACTTAATTTAGCACAACTCTAGAATTTAGATACCATTTAGAGATTATCTTAAGCATATATTTTAAATATATATTTTAAAAAATTTACCCAAAACTCTCATCTCATTTGCATTTAATTTACTTCAAATTTTATCACACCACATTACTATTATTATTTTTGACAAATCTGTAACAGATATAACAGGATCTTATTTGACTTTCATTAAACCTAGGTACAGTAAAGGTATTATACTTAATATTGATGACTTTAAAGATGTCTATATTAATTAGAACATACTTAAACTAAACAATACCAAGTGTTATCTTAATATTGAATATTTTCCAGTTCACGTGAACCTGAAGGTCAAATTAGTCAGTTTTTATTTTAAAAATACTTAATTTGTAAGCTATTACTTTTTACGTCAATTAAGCAGAGCTCTTTGACTTTGTTTTTTTTTTTTTTTTTTTTTTTTTTAGCTGTAGAAATATCTCACATCTATAATGTGTACTCAGGCTTATAAACAGACCAAAGCTAGAGATCTCATAGCTTCACTTTAAAACTTACTTATAAGATAGGTATAATAATAGTTGGAGTAAGCTGAATTTGCTTGCTCAAATCACTAAGGCTTACTATTTATGAAAAAGACATTTAAGATTTCTTGACAAAGTCTGACGGACCCATCAGAGTTCTGAGTTCTAAAATGCCAAAAATTTCTTTGGCCTTAAGTTTTCTCTCATTGAGCTAATTAGGTTCAGTCCTAGGTCACTGTTTGCTGTATATACATTTCTGGTCTGCAAGACAATGACAGACACTTCCAGTTCCCCAGAGAACTGCTCTGTCACGCAGGCCCAATTGTATCTCCTTATTTGGCTTTTTTGTATCAGTGAGAAGAGCTGTAAACAAAGAATTCCATGTTTTAAAACTTTAAGGTTCAATTTATCTTGTCTTCCAAAGCTTGCATAAGGCATTTAGTAAGGTCTCTTTTCCTTGAGTTATAAGTTAAACCCAGGGTAAACTTCTTATTATATTTTTCTATTAGCCACTGAATATTAGTTTTTAGTTTTACATTATATTGGACGGCTCATGTAACTCTATTGGTTTCCTTTATTTTGTTCAATTAATATTTTCTGAGGGACAGAAATGTGCCCAGCCTTGTAATACCAAGAAGGGGAAGCGTTTTTCCATTGAAACATATCTATCCCACAACATAATTAAGCAAAAAGTTTATATAAAGCCCATTTAAACATACCAATTTTACAAGCTTTTATCTCAATTTTATTAACTCTTATACCTTTAATTTTAATATTTATTAGGTTTAATCAATAATTTTTATTTCTAGAAGGAATGCCAGAAGCATTTTTCTTCTTTTCTTTTCTTTCTTTTTTTTTTTTTCACTGTATCTAATTTTATAGAAAAGTCTCTGGGATCCCCAAGTTTGAGCCAAAGAACTTAGGCCCTTCTCAACTTTTAATTTGATTAATTGGTCTGTTGCCCCAGTCATAGATCAAATATCACAGTCTCCATATATTATATGTATCTATCCCTATAAATACATACATTTTAAACTGGGGCAAATAAAACGGACTTCTTTGAACTTTAATTTTGTGGGGCAGTAGGTGATCTCTTTGGCCATTTTTTTTTTTTAACTTTACGTAGTGTAGTATCAAAACCTTGTCTCTAAATCCAAAAATGTCCATTTTATTTATCTCATTCAAAATAACCATCAAAAAAATTTACCCATTTTGGATAATCCCCTTATCTTTTTTTTTTTTTTCTGTTAAGAAAAAAATCTTTTGACATTTTTACATTCTTTTTTCCAATTACTCAACCTAATTAACATTAATTATTCTAAGATTTTATTAACATCTCTAAAACCATTAATGGGAAAGGAAAAACATAAATGTAGCTTTTTAAACCAGTTTTTTTTAAATAAGTTCTTAGATTAACCATTAGATATATTTTCTACCTTTAAACTTGATTTTAATAGGTACCAATAAAACGGCTCTTTATAATGAGAGCTCTTTCAACTTTCACCAATTTAAAAGATTTTCCAAATTAAGGGATCCATCATATGGCCATCAATTTATATATATATAGTGATTTTAAACGAATAAGATGAAGAGGCTTTTCCAAATGAGAGTAGGGGTGCTGCCTAAATAAAATTCAAAAGTTTACTCTCCAAAAGGTAAAGCAGTTCATGGTCCAGACTGATGCAAGAAAGGTTAAGATGGCAAAATGCCTGAAAATTGGTACAAAGGATTGTTGAGAATCCCAATTTATTTGTGTGGCCACCATATGTACACAATACTTGTACCTTTTGCATGGCAGAGTCCAAATTTTCCATTAAAAACAAAAAGGAAACACATATATACATACATACACACACATAAAACACCCAGCGAAAGATAAAACGTTTATATTTCAAGGACACAGGAAGAGAAATCCAAGTTCCCCCTAAAAGGGTTTTGGTTTTTATAAGTCCAGAATTCCAAAAAATGTTTTTATCAGGCCTGGTTAGTTACTTTAAGAGTGAGATATTTTTTAATTCCCAATTAAATTTGTAAGTTTTGTATGTATATAAACCTGGCTGGGGTATTAGTTGGAGGCTGGCAATCTGTCATTTCTTTATCTTTTTTTCCTTTTCTTTCTTCCTTTCTTTCTTTCTTTTTTTTTTTTTTTGAAAGTTCTATTCCCCATTCTAAGGTAGGGTTGTCAGAATAAAATTGCTAGTAGGTTTTCCCGCAGGGACAACTCTATGGCATGAAGTCTTTGCCTATACCACTCCTGCAAGTTTCTCAGTCATCCGAGAAAACTGTTACCAGCCAGGAAGTGGGTCCCATTTTTGGAGTTGAAAGGTTCCTCATAAGAGTTTTACTTTTATTCTGAAAAATTCAATGGAGGTAACCAAATTGAGGAAAACATTAGGCCAGCCTCTTACCTAACCACTCAGTCCTGACCCCAGGGTCTTTCAACATGGACCCACTCTGGATGTCTCCACTGGGTATTTTCCTGGTATCTTTCAACCAGCCCCACCTTGGACGTCTCCTAAAGATGGGTGTTTCCCGTTATCTTTCAACCAGGCCCCACCCAGTATGTCTCCACTGGGTGGGTTAATCCCCCCCCAGTATCTTTCAACTGGAGGGCCAGGTACCTGGATACACCGCCAAATAAAACTCAGGATTATCACCCAATATGGGAGATCCGAGAACCAAGATAGACTCACCCAAATTCATCTGGACTCCCCGAGGAGGTGGATGGGCACAAAGGGCCACTGCTGGTACCAAGGCTCCGGATACTCGGAGAGTTCAGGTGGAGAAAGTCTGCTCTGGGTCCCTTCATGGTGTCCAAAACTGTTGACTGAAATACATGTGCAGCCTAAAAGTTAAGAGTTATGTTTATTTGGCGGGAGGACTCGAGCCGGGATGACAGCCTCTCAGATGGCTCTGAGGGACTGCTCCGAAGAGGTTGGGGAGGAGCTAGGATATATAGGAGCTTTACAACAAAGACCAGGTAGTTGGAACAATAAAACATTGTTATCTAAAGAAAGCCAGGTATGTCAAGTTAAAGAGTTCAGTGATTTTCTATGTATCATTTGGGCTCACTGGATTCATTCTTTAGACAAGCACCTAGCTATCTAGGGCAAGTATCCTGTCTTGTCTTATTCTCATTCTGTTCAGAGGGCACTGTTGTGAGTGGCTGTAGAGGCTGGTCTTCAGGCCTGTCCTCGCTGGGGGATGGCGGCAGCCGCTGATGACTTGGTTTCAGCATTATTTGTTTACTGACATGGTTGCAGTATTTTCATTCACATTGTAGTATTTTCATTCACAGACTGATTGTGGATAATCTGGAAACTTGGAAAGGAACCGAGATAGAATTACTGCAGGTACCTTCTACTTTTATATTCCGTGTGCAAACATAAACACGGATGAAGCATACATTTGAATTTGGTGGTGTAGGGAAGGGTTTCTGCACATTACAGGAGAAGGCAAGGCAGAATTCCTCTACTTTGTTGGCAGGGATGTGGGTCCACCTGTCTTTTCTGTAGCGGTTTCTGAGAGCAGTTTATGGTAATTAACAAACATTGACAAACGGTGGCACACATTGCATTTAAGAGCTGGCCTGTGCAAACTTGTGTATTGGACAGGTGGATTGGAGAGAGATGTAGCCCAGGCCTGGGCTGAGATACAGGTTTATATCGCCATTTCCTCACCAAAGGGCCTTGGACTAGAGTGTAACCTCCCTTAATCTGTTGGTGAATCTGTGAAATGTGCATTATAATATTCGTTTCTTCCTGGGTTTGTTGTAAGTTGTAAATAGTATTATAACACTCATGAAACACTTAACAAACAGGCACTTAGCAGTGTTCACTGTGTCTGTCCGCCCCGCTTAGCGTGTGTCACAGCCGTAAAGGTAGCATGTGCCTGTTGAGGATGCACTGGTAGCCCCTTGAATAGGTTGTGAATTTGGTGATTTCCTTTAATCCTTGAAACTCTATATGCCATGGGCAGTTATTTTCATGGACAGATGAGGAATCTCAGGGTAAAGAAGACTGTGTAATTTGCCCAAAGTCAGACCATAATTTTGGGTGCTGGGGCCTCGGTTCAGCATGGGCCCCTGGGCCTTCTGCCCTCTCCGTTCAGCCCCAGAGCCAGACGTGGGGTCGCCTGTCTCCCAGCCCAGAATATCCAGTAGGCAGCAACACAAACCTGGACCTGTGCTGCTTAAGCAAAACTCCGGAGGGGAGGCAGGTACTAAGGGGATAATTGTAAAAACAGACGACTGCAAAGTGTGATCAGCTCTGAGAAGGAAAGGAAGAGCTGGGAGCTTTCGCTTCGGGGCTGCTCTGGGGGCGTTCATCTCAGCTAAACAAACTCCGGTCCTGCACCAAGGCAGGAAGGCAGGGCGCGTGTGACCAGGTTGACTTGGCCTCGTTGATCATACTCATTCCCCATTCAGCGGCAGCTCTTACGGGCACTTACTTAGTAAACAGATGTCGGCCATAATCATCACGCACTTTGCTTGGTAGTTTTATTGGCCTCACATTTGAGATGAGGTAATTGAAGCTGGGGAGTTTGTTGCATGCCCGTGATTACCTTGGAAATACCCCCACTGGTCTTTCAACCTAGACTGGTGTGGCTGTTATATCCCAGCCCTGTGAATGGCATCGTGTAGCTTCTACCAAGTGGCGCAAATGACTGACATTGATTTTTCTTAATTCGTAGGAAATGGTATGTGACAATAAGAGAAAAAGGTAGTCAGAAATTGTTTGGAAAACTAGAACAAAATCCAATTCTTCCCCAGCTGGGGAAGCGTACCCAGTGTCACTCACCCCACTCACTGCCTGGCATCTCCTCCCTGCCGACTCCGTGTTCAGAAGCCACTCTGAGCCTTTGAAGAACATTTTGCCTCATGACACTTTTGACTAGGACCTGCGGCCTCTCTGTCCCTGGTTAACTCTCTCTTCAAAGCCATTTAAATTTTATGCAGGCTCCTCAGCTCAGATGTAAGAATAGCCTCTTTAAACTTCTTGATGCAGCTCCTTAGTGAAAATCTTTTGAAGGAAAACTAGCCAAAACCTGGGAGGTATGCACACAGTGACTGCAACCTCAGCACTTTGTGAAGTTCAGAATCAGAGTGGTGGGAGACTCAGGAAAGGCTTTTTAAGGTAGAAAGGGGAAAGTGAAAGGACGCAGGCTGTGTGAGACTGAAGCATCTCGGTCCCAGCTAGCAAGGCAGCTGCGTTCAGGATGGTATGTGAGGAGTACAGAGTTCTCACAAAGAAAGAAGTGGTGGGATGGGAGGGAGGACAGATAGATTCTTTACTAGGGAAGGAAAAAGTGCGCTGAAAGCTTCCTGGTTGAATAAGAGGACTGTGACATGATGTGCTTGAATTTTGGAGAGAAGGGTTTTGTGGGGACAGGCCTAGGAGAACGCTGTCTGGCTAGGGGGTCAGCACAACAGGGAACCACAGAGAACAGGGCCGACCTCAGGGCCCCTGCTGGGGGAGGGCCTGCCCGCCATTTTGAGCCCTGGGGGCTGCTTCTGTCCCTTAGCTGGGGCCTCAGAACTCCCTTCATATCCCAGTCCTGTTGATACAAGAAAACAGATGTGGGGCATGAGAAGGGCTGTGTCCCAGGCTTTGGTTGAGCCCCTGGAATGTGCCCCACCAGACGTGGGTCCTTGGCTTCATGCAGGAAAGATTTCAAGAGCAAGCAACTGTTGAGTAATGGTAGATTTATTCACAGAGACACATTGAAAGGCAAGAGAAAGGCCACGAGTTTTGGGGTTCGGGTGCTCAGATTAAAAGTAGGTACACACTCCACAGACAGAGTGTGGGCCTTCTCGGAAGAGGGAGAGAGAGTGGTGACCGCGAGGTGGCGCTGTGTTGCTCGTTTTCTTGGGCTTGGTTGTTTCATATGCTAATAAGTAGACTGAGCAGCCTAAGGGCAAGGGGCTGGGATTCCCAGGGAGTTGGCCATTTCCCACCCTGTGACCTTTTGTGGCTAGCCTTGGGATGGCCATGGTGCCTTGGGGCATGTTATTCACCATGTTACTATTACAATGGGTGTATAATGAAGCTCAAGCTCTGCTAGAAGTTATATCTCTTCATCTTGAGCCTCAAGGCCTATTGGGGATTGAATCCTTCACCATTTTGATGTTAATTGTTGTGGCCTTCCTTGAATGGCTGTGCTCTGCCCCCTTCCATCCTGTCTCACTGTGATGACACAGAGAGAGCAAAGGCCGGGCCCTACCCGTGCTCCTGCATTTAACAGGGGGAGGGGTGGTGTGGGCTGAGGATGACTCTGAGTGGTGAGAAGGATGTTTCAGATTTTCCCACGTGGGACATGGGGACCTGCCAGCAGCCACTGCAGATTTATCTCACGGGCATTATCGCTTGTGTCACTCATTTGTTTCTTTTTTTTTTTTTTTAAGTATTTAATCTAAATTTAATATCAGGTTTTTTTAGGAAACAAATTTCTCTTTTTCTTTTCTTTGGGGCTCTTTAGGGGGTAGGTAATTAGGTGTATTTATCTGTTCGTGGAGGCCCTGGCACTTGAACCCAGGACCCCGTGCACGCTAAGCACACGCTCTACCACTGAGCTCTACCACCCGTCCCATCATCTTTTACTTTTTGCTTTAGCTGCCAAGAATCTTACAGCTGAATTTCTAGTCGGCCTTTAACACTTACCCTAACTTCATGGCATTCATTTTTATGACTTTACCTTCCCCTGGTTTCATTTAAGTATTCAATCTCCATTTTGTCTTCACTCTCACTTTTGTCTTTTTGTTGTTATGGTTGTTAAGCTGTGTTTAAAAAAATTGTTTAATTTCTCTTTTAGCAGGAGGCTGAAAGTAAATAAATATGTAAACAAACTTATCACACTTAAATATTTTATACTTTCTAAGCTGTTTAGTAGTTACTTAAAAACCGAATTGAATACTAAACTGATAAAATTTTTAAATTATTTTTTAACTTTTTATAAAGGTATAGCTGATTTACAATATGATA
Organism: Camelus dromedarius; assembly: GCF_036321535.1. Lineage (NCBI taxonomy): Eukaryota > Metazoa > Chordata > Mammalia > Artiodactyla > Camelidae > Camelus > Camelus dromedarius. The sequence continues at coordinate 3,802,547 of NC_087451.1, read as the reverse complement.
TGTTTCAGGTGTACAATAGTTGCACAATTTTTATTTTTATGTTCCATTTATAGTTATTGTAAAACATTGGCTATATTCCCTGTGTTGTAATATACATCCCTGTAGTGTGTTTATGTTAGGTGGAGCAGTTTGTATAAGAAAGCTGGGTAACGCAGAGTCTGGGGAGTGGCTCTGTCTAACCCATGTTCATGGTCACCCTTCCTGTCATAGCCCAGGCCCTCACTCCTCTCTGCAGGGGAGCGAGTGGAGGCAGCCCTCATCAGCGCTGGCACCACCCTCTGAGTGGCAGTGACAACAGTGACTGTCTGTGGACATGCAAATTGTTGTTCCAGGAGCTTTACATGTATTTCTGCATTTAATAATTAAAGCCCTCCTGTGAGGAATCATTTTATGTTTTTAATGAATAATACATTTTATTTTGATTTTGATAGACTTCAAACCTCCAGAAAATGTACTGGAATAGTACAATAAACGCTTAGAGACAGTTCACCTAAAAGGGCACTATTTGCCCCTTTGTGTCTGGCTTATTTTAGTATAAACTTTCAAGGTCCATCCATGTTGTAGCCTCAATCAGTAATTTATTCTTTTGATTTGATAATATCTTTTTTCTTTTTTTCGTTTTTTGTCTATTTAAAAATATTTTCATTGAATTCTAGTCAGTTTATAATGTTGCATCAGTTTCTTGTGTACAGCACAACACTTCATTTATATAGGAACATACCTGTATTCATTTACATATTCTTTTTCAACATAAGTTACTATAAGATACTAAATATATTCTCCTGTGCTATACAGTATAAACTTGCTGTTTACTCTATACATACTATCTGCAAATCTTGAACTCCCAATTTATTCCTTCCCACACCCTCTCCCCTCTGGTAACCATAGTTTGGTTTCTATGTCTCTGTGTCTGTTTCGGTTCTGTAGATAAGTTTATCTTTTTGTTTGTTTGTTTTTTCTTTGTCTGTTTTTTTTTTTTTTTTTTTTTTTTTAGATTCCACATGTGAACGATCTCATATGGTATTTTTCTCTCTCTTCCTGGGTTACTTCACTTGGAATGACATTCTCCAGGTCCATTCATGTTGCTACAAATGGCAGTATTTTATTATTTTTTTATGGGTGAATAGTAGTCTACTGTACAATTATACTACAATCTCTTTATCCAGTCATCTGTTAGTGGGCATTTAGGTTGTTTCCATATCTTGCTATTGTAAATAGTGCTGCTGTGAACATTGGGGTGTAGGTGTCTTTTTGAATTAGAGTTCCTTCTGGATATGTGCCTAGGTGTGGGATTGCTGGGTCATATGGGAGGTCAATTTTTTTTTCTTTTGAGGAACCTCTATACTGTTTTCCACAATGGCTCCACCAAACTGCATTCCCACCACAGTGTAGGAGGGTTCCATTTTCTCCACAGCCTCTCAAGCATTTATTGTTTGTGAACTTCTGAATGATGGCTATTCGGACTGGCGAGATGTGATATTTGATTGCAGTTTTGATTTGCATTTCTCTGATGACGAAATTGAGCATTTTTTCATGTGCCTATCTGCCATTTGTATGTCTTCATTGGAGAAAAGTTTCTTTAGGTCTTCTGCCCATTTTTGGATTGAGCTGTTTGTTTTTCTTTCTTATGAAGTGTAAAAGCTGTTTATATATTCTGGGAATTAAGCCCTTGTCAGTCTCATTTATTGCAAATATTTTCTCCCATTCCATAAGTTGTCTTTTTGTTTTGCTTACTGTTTCCTTTGCTGTGAAAAAGCTTGTAAGTTTAATTACATCCCACTTGTATATTTTTGCTTGTATTTCTATTGCTTGAGTAGACTGCTCTAGGAGAACATTGCTGAGATGTATGCCAGATGTTTTCCCTATGTTTTCTTCTAAGAGGTTTATAGTTTCTTGTCTACATGTTTAAGTCTTTAAGCCATTTTGAATTTATTTTTGTGTATGCTGTGAGGGAGTAGTCTAACTTCATTGATTTACATGCAGCTGTCCAGTTTTCCCTACACCATTTTCTGAAGAGGCTGTCTTTACTCCATTGTATGTTCTCACCTCCTTTGTCAAAGATTCAATGACCAAAAGTTTGTGGGACTATTCTTGGTAATTTTGTTTATCCGTTCATTGATGGATGTATATTGTTTGTAACCTTTGGCTACTCTGAATGATACTGCCATGAATATTGATGTGCATGTTTTTGTGAGAATATGTTTTCATTCTATTGGCTGTACAATTGGCCCACCATATCTGTAGTTTCCACTTCATGGATCCAGATGGCTGATTGTAAAGGGACTCCAACATCCTTGGATTATGGAATCCAGGGTGGTGGGTTCCTGAAACTAACCCCCCGAGGATACTAAGGGATGACTCTACATTTAGGAGTGAAATTGCTGAGCCATATAACTCTAACCTTTTGAGGAAACAACAAACTTCTCCAAAGAAGCTGCACCGTTGTCCGTTTCCACTGGCCGCATATGAGGTATCTCTGCCTCCAGAACAACACTTGTTATTGTGCATGTTTTGTTTATAACCATCCTGGTGGGTGTAAAATAATATCTCATTTTCATTTTGATTTGGCTAGTGATGCTGAGCTTCTTTTCATATGCTTATTGGCCATTTGTGTATTTTTTTAAATCCTTGGAAAATTTAAATATTTAGTCGATTTTCTTTGTATTGTTCAGGTGTAAGCATTTGTTAAATATCCTGAATACTAGTCTCTTATTAGGTACATGCTTTGTAAAATTTTTCTCCTATTCTGCAGATTGTGCTTTCACTTTAGTTCTTTTAAACATTAAAACAATTTCTTTACAGGTGAGGTAATTAGGTGTATTGATTTATTTTATTTTCTTGCTAAGCACGCACTCTATCAGTTGAGATAACCCCTTCCCCTGTCATTTCCCTTTCTTGATGATGTCCTCTGTAACAATAAGGCTTTAATTTTGATGAAGTCCAGTTTATCTGCTTTTTTCTTCTATCACTTGTGCTCTTCGTATTGTATCTAGGAAACCAAAGCCTATCCTAGGACCTCAAATATTTATACTGTGTCTTCTTTTAGAAAGTTTATAGGTTTAGTTTTTACGTTTCTGTCTGTGATCCATTTTGAATTAATTTTTATTTGTTATATAAAATATGGGGGCCAGATTCCAGATTCATTCTTTTGCCTGCAGATACCCAGCTTTCCCTGCACCATTTGTTGAATAGCCTATTCTTTCCATGGAGTGTTGTTGGCACCCTTGTGGAAAACTGACTGTAAATGTAAGTTTTTCCCCCCTGGGATTTTATTGTGTCTCATAGATTTATTTATCCAAACTTATGACAGTACCATAATGACTTCATTACTATAGATTTGTAGTAACATTTAAAGTGAGTCCTCCCATTTTGCTCTGCTTCTTCAAGATTGCTTTGGCTGTCCTGGGCCCCTTGCACTTCCAAATGAATTTTGGGATCAGTTTTTCAATTTTTGCAAAGAAGTCAGCTGGAATTTTGATAGGGATTCCACTGAATTTGTAAATCACTTTGGGGAGTCTTAACATTTTTAACAATATTGTCTACCATTCTATCAACATGGGATATCTTCCATATATGTAGATCTTTTAAAATTTTTTGGTGATACTTCAAAATATTCAATGTACAAATCTTGTAAATTTTTGTTAAATGTATCTCTCATTTTATTTTTAATGCTGTTGTAAATGGAAAGGCTGAGCTTCTTGAGGGTAGGACTATATATCAATTTGTTTATTTCTAGGATTCCTATGCAGCAAATACCCTAGGTTTATATTTGCTACATAAATCTATCCACAACTCTTCCCACCCCCGTGTCATAAGAAACCAAGACCCAGGTTAAGCTACCTGAACACCTATGTGGAAGTGAGAAATGAGACCCTTGGTTGGGGCTTTGTGCAGATGATACTGAGAGCTTATTCAGGATGGCTTCATCTTAATTTCTTTTAAACAACACTTTTGGTGTAGTCAGATACATTAAGAACATGCCCTTTTGATGTGCAGAGGAGCTAAGACTATTATCAAATAATTTCTAGAAAGAGTGTTGTACTTGAAATCCAATTTGCATCAATCTTTGAAGATTTATGTTTCAGGAGCTTTGACTAAAGTACACCTGTCTTTATTCATTAGTGACAATTAAATGCTCAAGCAACATGTAATAGTCTGAGAAACTGCCCCCGCCCCATAGTGCTGGGTGGCTGCAGCTGTAACTGGAGTCAGCGCTTACCTTTCCCAGTATGCTTGTGCTGATCTGCTCAAAGCGGTTCGTCCAACATTGTGTCTGTAGTCTGTTGGACATAGCCATAAAACATTGAGTTAAGGTTGCTGGAATGCATTATATTCTTATTAATATTAAGTAAGCACATATTGAGTGCTTACTGTATGTTGTGAATTGTCCCTCAGCCTCACATGAATAATATTTCTCTTAAAACCTCACATATTTCCTTGTTATTCTCACTTTACAGATAAGGAGACTGAGAATTAAGTCTTCTCTCTTTTGGGTGGAGCTCATTATCAATGATGGGAAGTTGTAAGGAAAAAGATATTGATTCATCCTGAGAAAATATTTTTTGAGAGTTAGCAGTGAAGAGGGGGGACACTGAAGAAGGTGATCATTGTTTGATTGAGACGAGCCCCGGGTTGTACGGAATCAGCATCCCTGTCCTGGACACAGCAAGTGTAGAGCTGCGTGGTGGGTGAGGAGGCGAGGCCGCGCAGGGAACGCGGATGCCGGTCCGTTTGGCTGTGCTCAAGCCCGGTGAGGCTTTCTCCTAAGGGCAGTGGACCGTCATTGACAGATTTTAAGTAGGGGAGTGGGGTGCTCTCGTAGATCACTTTTGTCTTGTAGAATGCTTAGAAACATTTAGAAGGCTCAGCAGGAGGTGATGTGATGAGTCAGATTAGGGTGGCTGCCAGGTATAGGAGTGTAGAATTTTCAAGTGGTTTTCAGTCCCAGTTTTGTGGCTCTGTAGCCATGTCACTTTGGATGATGCACTCAAGGAAGAGAAACAACTTATCTAATCAATAAAAGCAGTGATGTACCGACCTCCCAGGACTGCTGTGGAGATCCAGTGAGATAACTTGCGCACAGTGTGCAGCATGGTACCCAGCACAGATTCAGTGCTGAGTGAGTGCCAGTGAGTATCTGGTAGGACAGGTGTGGGTGGTGGGACTCGGTGACTGAGGAAATCTGGGCCCTAAAGTAGGGGTCCAGTCACATATGTGAGTGATAGGCCTGAGCTGTGAGAGGCAGAGAGACCTTGCCCCCCGACCAGGGGCCCTGGGCAGGATGGCTATGTGAGGAGCACCGTGAAGTCAGCTCTTTGCAGGTGGAGTTGGAGTTGCCCTTGAGATATCTAAGTGCAGTGTCACGAGCTCAAAGAGGAGGTCTGGGCCCAGGCTGTGAATTTTCCTATAATCTTAATCCCTGAGGACGCCGAGGTATTGATCACTGAACGTGAAGACATACTTTACAGGACAAGTGAATAGTAGTATCATCTCTGTCATCAAAGCTCACGTCTCTTTATTCATCACCCACTTTGCTAATTGGGTACTTACAGAGCTCACTTCACCGACCTCCCCTGGGCTCAGGCTCCACAGTAAAGAGCTGGTGAGCCTCCCTCCTTTCCAGAAGATGACACATTTTCCTGGTAGCCTTATGTACCTCGCCAGATTAGAATTTTAGTTTGTTGATTTAATTCTATTTTCTGTTAGCCATCTCCTGACAAGAGAGACCTTTTACCTCATGGTCATAATTCAATTAGCTGTTACTGAGAATTGCTGATCTGATCCATAGAGTAAGTATTATATTAACCTTGTAGAGTATTTATCATTTTTCTGTCTTTACCCTTTAATTTTGTATGCCCTTTCTCTATCCAATTTGGGGCCTTATTTTTTTTTTAATTAAAGATGTCTGTTTGCAGTTAAGAAAACAAAAGAAAAAATACACACGATAGCTAAACTTAGAAAATATCTAGTGTGTTTTCTGTCTCGGCAATGGAGGGTTGTAGAAACTTGTGAAAACCTTCATTACACAAGTTTCTTAAAATGCGGATTAAGAAATAAAACCTTCCTTCCTCATCTTTCAAGCTGCACAGCTAATTGTCAAGAAAGTGAGGGGAAATCCTCAGAAGCCAAGACAAACCAGAAAGCAGGGATTCTGGGTGATACATGAGCCTTAGAAGCCCTGGGGTGCCTGTTGGCTCCTGTACTGAGATTCAGTTGCCTTGACAGTAGGGCAGGAGGTGAGCCCGAAACCTCTCACACTGGGAATTGGATGACTGATCATATGTAAGGCCAAGCCCATCCCGAGAAGCATGGTTTACTAAAAGGTGAACTAGGAAAAATATATTCCTCAAGGCAAGACAATAAGTAAAGTCAATTTTGTTGGAAGAGGGGAAAAATAACAAATCCAAAGTAAGGATATAGTTTAAAGCTCTTCTGGCATGAGAGTGACCACAAACTCCTGGCAGAGAAGCACAGCTTCTCCTGGAATGAGAAGCTGTGGTTTGAATGAATCAGTGAGCAGCCATTCCGAAAAAGGCCTCCAGAGTCTTGTGGATCAAGATACTGGACGGCAAACACCTCTCTTCCAAGGTCTCATTCAAATAACCGGAAATGTTTTAAAGGAAAGAAGCCATAATCATAGTTCTATTTATTAACATTACTATATGCTAGGAATTCAGAGGTGACTATGGAGTTGACTCCTCATTTATGGACCTTACATTCTCTTTGGGGAGAAAAACTGACATAGTTGGGGAGCTTGGTAGAGGGAGGTGTTAGTCTGTTACAATTAGCCAGGAGAGGAGATTAAGAAAGCAGTGAAGGGTGGGTGAACTTTTTAGCTGAGGACAGTCTTGTTCAGTTGGCTTTTAATTGCAGGCTCAATGAGCTGTCACTGGAGGGAGTAGATCTTACGGAGGATGGACTTAGCTCAGGCCTCTTTAGAATGGACAAGTGAAACTGGAGAAAGACAGTCAAATCTGTGCAGACATTGAAGTTCACTTGAACATGCTCCATCCCTGAGCCAAAGATAGGACAAATATGCAGCACTTCTTAAGGACAGAGGAGTGGTTTCTAAGGTTCTCCAAGAATGAATCCCATGGAACCAGGATGGCCAGTTGTCAAACTGTGACTTTGCTCTTTGGACGGTGTACCAACCAAGGGTATTGGACTTTTATAGGTTTCCATTTCTCTTTAATACATGTCAGGTGATGAGGACGTGGGCACACGTGTTTGACACCTTGTCGAGGCGACTTTAGTTACCTGCCTAGAAGCACGGGCACAGCTATGGCTGCGTCATACATCTTGCCGCCCATCCCGTTCCCCGGCTCAGTGATCACGACAGAGTGGTCCCTTGTTGACCTGTCCGTCTCCTCTGTGACATCATAACCCATGAAAAGACCGGATCGTATTAACGTGGTTTTCTTAAAGTCAAAGGAACAGATCAAATATGGAGTCAGATTTGTTCTTTCCTATTTCAGTAGTGCCATGGAGAAGGCAGTTTATGCAGCTTTTTGTAGGGCCCTGGAGGCTTTCTCTCTCAGCCTCTGGGCACCTTTATTGAAAACCCTTCATAGCTGTCTGGCGTGCTGTAAAACCACTCCACCTGTTTTGCCCTGAAGATGTGTTCAGTTTATAACTCATCTCTACTCCTTGGAAAACAACTCAAAAAAAACTCAGTTGATTTTCCACCAGCCATGGGCAGGGATCGGGGATACCTTGTTATTATTTCATAAAATAAAAATAACAATAATAATAATAATAGTAATAATAATAATAAATAATAATAATAAAAGAAGTCTTAAAACAGCACTGGGCACATAGGAGAGAATCAATAAATGCTTCCTGGCTTAAGTCAAAATTGATGACTCAGTGATTCCATGGTTGCTGTATTTGCTGAGCTAATTACTCCTTTGCTCCATTACAATTTTTTTTTTAACTGAAAAAGAAATACATGCAAATGGTTAAAAAATTCAAACAGAGCACAAAAATACACAAGTGAAAGAAGTTTACCCTCATCCTCTGTTCTTCCAGCCCTCCCTGGAGATGCCACTGTTTACTATCCTTTGGATGCTTTTCCAGATATGGTATGCACATTCCCAACTATGTATGTAAATTCCTTTAAAGTTTTAGTTATTTTTAACTTAAAGGGATTTAAATCCTCAAGTGGCTTCTGCCCGGGTAATAGAACAGAACAAATCTGACTGCATATTAGATCTTTTCATTTGACTTTAACCCTATGCTCTGTCTCCTAGGCTTCATCTTGCTTGTAAAACAATGTTGCTTAGAGCCTGAAATATACAGGAGAGCCTATTCTGAAGGCTCTGACCTTTAAGGATATTTAACACTTTTTCATTCATAAAAAGATAACAAATTACAGAATAGAAAATAACGTTTGTTTTGTTGGAGGTTTACAGAGATTTGACCCAGGCAGATAGCTGCAAGAACAAAGGATTCTAACAAGAAGGAATTCCTACACCAGGAAGATTGCAACAACCAAGCACGTAGGAAAGGAGCCTGAATTCTGACTTGGGGAGATGGTTTTCCAGGACATTAGTTTGCCACCTAGGTCTACGGAGACTTGCTATTCCTTGACCCAACACCTGGTCTCCCAACTTATTGGCCTGTCCTGCACTGAGGAGAATGAATTTGGACTCGGTAACACTCCTATCTACCTAGCAAGCTGGGCACTGGAACTGACTGTTATGGAAACAACAGGCCAGCCAAGAAACAAGCACCACTGGGAGGGTTGGAGTACTCAGATTTATTATGCCTGCGGACTCAGAGGGGCTTCTGCTCAGAAGTTCTGAGCACCTCCAAGACAAGCACATGAGGTTTTAAAGGGTTAATTACAAGTAAGGGGTATTAGCCAATAAGGCTCAAACAACAAAAATCAAGGAATCAGTACACTGGAGCTTATCAACTTGTAATAGATCACGTTACTGACACCTGTTGAGGTTGGATTTACGAGTTAGCTTGTTAGCCCAGTAAACTGACACTAAACTTCAGATTTACGAGTTAACCCAGCAGAATTTAGATCAGTAAACTGACACTTATCACACTTAGATTTGTGACTTAGCTTGTTAGCCCAGCTGGGCTTTTCCTTTACATGAGGATAGCTCTCCGACACCCAGGGAACTACTGTGAGCCCTTGATGGTTCCACTAGGGTGGGGTGTGGTTTACCCAGGAGGGATGGGGACTGTGCACCAACACTCAGGCAGTCTGCTCTGTCTGGGTCTCTGATATTGTACCACCCCGCTCCCCGCCAGCCCAACATCTGGGAGAGTGGAACTAAGGCAGAGATCATGCCTGTCTGTTTCCCAGCATGTAAAAGGGGTATAGGTACTCTTCCCAAGGTAGTTCTGAGCGACAACACCTGCGGGTGCTTGGTTCCCAGAACAACAGAAAACCCAGCTCCGCGTGGGGGCAACGGGTGTGATACCCATAGGGGTTCGGCAGAAGCATCGGATGGAGGGCTGGATCAGAGAGGTAAAACATGAGCTGCGGGCCTTGAAGGGTAACAGAATGGTACAGAGGCAGGACTGCCGCCTCCTTCGGGGTGCCCCCAGACGTAAAGCTTTTTCTCTCCATCTCCGCTACGACCCTACCCTCTCCAGATCCATCCCTTTTCTCTGCTCTTCCTGTCCATCTGTCTCCCTCCATTTTTCCCCTCCTCTCCTCCCCCTCCCATCTTCTCCCTCCCTCGCTGCCCCACCTTCTCTTGCAGAACCCAGAGTGGATCGCTGGCCCTCCTGCGCATGGGCAGTTGTTGCCAGCTGTACCGCGGGTTGGAAGCTCCAGCTCCGAGCCAGGGATCGGCCCCAAAGGCTTCTCAGCTCTGTCGACCGGTAGGCATTTAGCTCCTGCCCGGGGCCAGGGCCTCTGGCTGTGGAAATGCAAGGTGGGGGGCTCCCGGGAAAGGGGTCAGGCGGCTGCGGGAGGGCGGTCGGCATGTCACAGCCCCCCAGGGCGCCAGTCAGCCTGTGTTCAGCTGAATTGCTCGGGCCAGACCCCTCTGCCCGCGCCACCTACCCCGGCGCCCCGGCCAAACCTGTCCATGGAAAGGTGTGCAACTGCAGCCTCTCACCCAGCCGGGCTCCCCTCAGTCCGCGGCTGGCGTCCCCTTACCCTCTCCCGCCCGCGAGTCCTCTCCTCCCGGGCTGCCTCTCCTCGGCCGCCGGCCCGTCCCCGCCCCTGGGCGGGCTGTGTCCCTGGCTGGCGGGGTCTGCGGACCTGAACGGTGGCAGGCGGCTGGGGCTGGGGCTGGCCTCCGAGCGGGCCTGCAGCTTGCGTTCCCACCAACCACCCCCCCCTGCTTTCCCTGCCCCGCGACCCCGGGTCTGCACTTCTCTTCCTTTCCTGCTCCCTGAGGACAAGCTCAGCGGTGTGGGCGTTGCTCCCTGGGCTGAGAGCCTCCGGCTGTAAAGCCCAGCATCTGGTGGAGTCCGGAAAGTGGATCCTCAGTGCTGACTGAGCTTCTGTCTCCTCCCTCAGTGTTTCTGCCCCAGGTAAGTACCTTGAACACTTTCAGGTGTTATGATGGCGGTGCTTGTTGATGTCACGTGTTTTTATAGTGCCAGGGATTACAGTGTTGAAAGCAGGGCTTGGTTCAGTTAAAAATGAGCTGAAGGCATGAGGCTGTGACATGCTCCTTCCTTCCCACTCCAAGGGTGAAACGTGTAACTGTCGATTTTAAAAAGATAGTCACAGTCCCTAACTAGTCCAGCCCAGCTAGGGTGCGTTAACAGGAACAGCACCACCAGAGGCATTGGAGACCCAGGGATATTGCAGTCCTAAAGAGCTCCTGGCACAGTGTGGTTTGTTTTGGTTTTTTGTTTTTCTTAAATGGTGGGGCAGACTAGTAGTATAGAGGGAAAAATAATTGTCAAGAAATATTTTTTCATATAACAGCTTTCTTGTGATATTGTTCACACACCATGAAGTCCATCCATTTAAATGGTACAATTCAGCAACTTTTAGCATATTCACAGTTGTGCAACAATTATTATTCCAGAACGTTTTCATCACATAAGAAAGACCAGTGGAAATGAGTGACATACCCACCCCTCCCCAGTGGTGTGTCTAAAGAAGTTTCTTGCCTATTCATGACCATAAATTAACTTGTTACATTCCATGAAATATCTGGTAGGAATTCTAATCAGAATTGCAATGAATCTGTGTATCAAAACAGGAAGAATTAATGTCTTTATGGCGTAAATTTCTTCTACCCATGAATATATCTGGGACCGTATCTTTTCATCTCTCCAGAGCCTGGCCCATGGGAAGTCCTCACTAATTGTTGGGCTTGTGAATGATGAGATTCTATACATCGTTAGTTGCTACTGTAGCCTTTCACAGAAGAGAAAAGTAACCGCAGTGAAGCCAAGTGACTCTCTGATGGTCAGAAAGAGTGACAGCCAGTGCTGGAGTGAGCCAGTGGACTTGGTGCTTGTAACCAGGATTCTCCAGCACCTACAGCTAAGGGGATTACAGTATTCTTTTTTTTTTCTTAATGGCATTGCTTTTATTTTTACTTATTTGTTTAATTTATTTTTTATTGAAGTGTAGTCAATTTACAATGTTAGTTTCAGGTGTACAGCAGAGATTCAGTTATAAACATATGCATATGTATATACATATGTTTTAGATTGTTTTTAGTAGAACTCATTACAAGAAATTGAATATAGTTCCCTGTGCTATATAGTAGGTCCTTGTCATTTATTTTATATTTATTAATGTGTATCTGTTAATCTCCCCTTTCCTGCCTGCTAAGCACAGTTTGCTTTCTATGTCCATGAGTCCATTTCTAGCAGCACCGTTTTTCCTAGTAATATATGCTCTTTGGCTGCTTTCAGTTTCAGTAATTCCATGTTATCTGTGAGCACTTTACTTCTGGTGGCCTTTATGTGGTTTGCACACGTGGTAATAGAGATCTGCATTTGGGAGAACTCCAGGCCTAGTGTAGTCCCTGGTACAGAGTGCCCACTGAGTTGATGCTTGAACTGGGAAAAAAACATAGTAAATGTTGGAATTTCCACTATGGTTGAGACTTCCAGGTTTCTGTAACCTGTTTACCCCACCTTATTATTGGCTGCCCCCATACTGGGTAATTTGGTGGAATTTCATGTTATGGTGGTTTAGAGACAGGGCCTTGTATGCTTCTTCTTTTTCCGTTTTCTAACACTCATTCTCCTGGGCCTCCCAGATCCTCCCCTAGAAGTGCCCAGGGCTGGCTTGGTGCTGTGCTGAGGGAATAAATGTTAATAAGGCCCTTTCCTCATCTCTTCTGACCCTCCGTTTCTTTCTCTGCACAATGAGGGCTTAAACTAGATAAGTGCTTTTCAGTTTCTTTTAAAACCATGTTTCCTTTGAGAAACAGAAAATGCAAATCTCTCCTCCCATCCCAACACTTTAGATTTTGTTACTTCCTGCAAGGAGTGACATAGCTCTTTGTGGAAAATTGATGTGATTGTGATTCCAGGTGGCACAGAAAATACTCTTCAGAGATTTATTGCAGGGAGAGGGCAGAAAAGGCAGTATGTCACACTTTCTAGTGTGAGCACTGGAGCAGGTGCTTGGATTTAAATATGGTGTCTGTCGTGGCCTCTCTTTAATCTTGCACAATGTGACAAACCTCTCTACCTCAGTTTCTTGATGTGTCAAGTTGGGGTGATAATATTTTAAGGCTTTTGTGAAACATTATACACATAATCTATTTGTGTCTCAGTAGAAACAAGACCTACAAGGGATTCAGGGATTTAAAAAAAAAATCTTGCCCATAGCACTATGTCACTGTGTATTTTAAATTTCCTGGAGGGTGATGGTTGAGTCTAAAGTCCATCGTGGGACAGTTGGCCCATAGTTCTCTATGCCTCAGATTGCCCCCTCCTCCCCAGTCCTCTTCCTCAGTCCAGGATGAAGTTCCCTAGTAGATTTACACAGAGGTCTTGTGGAAATGGCTTTTCATTTTATTCTTTCACCAAGAAGGGCTGCCATCATGATCTCTGTGGTCAGGTTTTGAAGGGCTGCCATCTTGATATCTAGTCAGTTGAAGGCTATGCAATTGGGAGTTTCTATTTAATAAAAAGGAAAAAAATTACAAATAGAAAATTAGAACAAGGGTGGTGACAGGGGCTCTTGGAAGTGAGCACCATTAGCTTTGTTAGCTTCAGGTACAGTGGCCTCTTGCCACGAGGACCCATCCTCTTGCTCTGAAGTTGGAGGGACCATTGGGTTCAGTGGGAATGTTAACTGAGTGTATCTCATGTGCTGGGCATTGTCCTATTTTTTCTGTGTGTTCCTTTTTTGAGACAGTGAGCAAATTTAACCTCAATAGCTTCTTTAAAAAAGTAGAAATTTTATTTTGAGATATAATGTAGGTTCCCATGTAGTTGTAAGAGATAATATGGAGAGGGCCTATGGACCCTTTTCCCAGTTTTCCTTCATGGTTCCATCTTGCAAAGTTTGTTGTACGATTCATTACTGACTCACTAACAATTTGAGGTTTGTGTTATTGACATCATTTCTATTCACGATTAAACTGGGGCTTAGAGAAGCACACACGCCTGCCCAGGTCACCCACATGGTTAGTGTAGAGACGGGTGGAACGTGGGATTGGGATTTCCAAGCAGTACCATTATGATGGTCTGTGGCAGGGAGCAGCATTCATTTTGCTTGTTTATTCATTCATTCAACAAACATTTATTGAGTAAGCTCTGTGGGTCAGATGCTTTCATAGGGTTATCTGATTCTTCAGCAGTACTAAGAATCAGGTAATATTTACTTTTGTTTAAATCTGAGAAAATTAGCTCTGAGAGGTTATAACCCCCCCGAAGGAAATATAGCTCATAAAGGAGGGATAGTAAATTTGTAGTCACCCATTTTTATGCAGATGGTACCCTAGGCATTTTACATTTGCAAACTTCTGTAATCCAGATATATTCTTGTAAGGCAAGGATTTTTTTTTTTAATTGAATTATAGTCAAGTTTACAATGTTGTGTCAATTGCAAGGTGTTTTTTGAAATTTGAATTAAAAAGCATTTTTTGAGGAGGGTAATTAGGTTTATTTATTTGTTTCATTTATTAAAATGAGGTACTGGGACCTCGTACATGATAAGCATGTGCTCTACCACTGAACTGTACCCTCCTCCCCAAGGCAAGTTTTCTTATCCATTATTCTGCAGCTTAGGGGTTCAAATAAATTGGAATTGAAATCCAGATCTTTTGCTCCTACTGTTGTCCTTTTCTTTATATTCTGCTGAAGGGGGTTGCGGAAAGCAGTTCCTTTTTTCATTTCTTTATTCCGCATTTTTGAGCAGTGACTTTGCATCAGGGCCTTGCTAGGTGCTTTGAAACAGAAAACAAGAAATGACCCTTCTCTGCAGGGGCAGGAAGCCTAGACCAAAAGCTGGGTAAAGTGATCCGAGCTACGGTAGCCATGTGCAGGCTCTGAAGGACAAACTGTACCCCTGGATTTGCTTGGGCTTCCCCTGCCTTCTCGCTGGTACACACCAGGTCACCGCAACCCAGAGGCGCCTGCAGCCCACAGCGCAATATTTACCTCGATCTCCTCTCCCCTCTCGGCAGGGCCTGCAACATGAGCATCCCTGACTACGTGCAGTGTGCTGAGGACTATGAGACTCTTCCCGTGGTGGTCAAACCAGTGGGGATCATCTCAGAGGAGAATTTCTTTTGCATCTATAAGCGAATCTCCTTGGTGAGCCAGATCAGCCCGTGCAGCTCCCAGGGCGCATTCTGTATGCACTACAGGCACCACTATGCGCCCAAGAATGGATGGAGCGGCTTCCAGACCCACCGCATGGTTGTGGGCCTTGTCACCATTACCGACTGCCTCTCGGCCAAGGCCTTCGGGAAGCTCCACGTGCAGAGGTGCTGTATGGCACCACGCTTAATGACTCTCAGCTCTTTGTCTTTGTGCTGCATGGGGAGGTAGCCAAGCAGCCGCGCACCGACGTGGCCTTCAATCTACGAGGACTGTAGGGTGGTGGAGAAGAGGATCGAGGACTTCACTGAGTCACTCTTCATCTTGCTTAAGTCCAAGTGCCTGGATGGGGCCCCTGACAAGTCTGGGGACAAGATCCCACTCCTCTGCATGCCGTTCGAGAAGGAGGACTTCATGGGATTGGACACAGACAGCAGGTAAGTTTACCTGGGGGCCAGTCCTCCCTGGCTTGTGCCGGGTTTCTTCTCTCCATCCAGAAAGGGATCAGCACGGAATAGGACTGTCTTGTATCCAAGGGGGGAGGGAGGTGCAGCCCGCCGGTTTACAGACATTCAAAAGTGAATCCGCCTTTGTTTCAGAGAGATCCTTTTATTGATAGTGTTAGAGCACTTACTCCTGCTTTCCAGCCAGGACCCTGGTGGGACCCCTGGAGTTGCTGTTCAATAGAGTAGCCACAGCCACTGATGCTAGGAGCACTGGGGAGGAGGCTGGTCTGAGCTGAGATGTGCTGTAGTTCAAATGCACATGAGACGCTGAGGCTTGTCTACTAAAAGCATATAAACTATCTTGTTACTTCCTCTATTGATTACATGTCAAAATTATAGTATTTTACATACAGTAGATTATGTAAGATATGTTCTTAAAATCAGTTTCTAGTACTTGTTTTTTGTTTGTTGGTTTGTTTCTTTGTTTACCGTTTTAAATGTGGCAACTGGGAAACTTTCTTTACATGGCTCTCATTTCATTTCTGTTGGGCAGCGTTTCCTGGGACAGTCTCATCCCTTTGCTTATAGATGAGATGCTGAATCCCGAGAGGCAGAACGAGGCGCTGGTTGAGCTGGCTTGGAGCCAGTGTCTCCTGCCTCCCAGGCTCAGCACCTGTTCGGCTCAGGCCCTCTCTTCCTGCCCGACAGGCAGCATGCCATGTTAGGACATCAGAAACACCGCCAGGGACCTCCGAATGAACTCCTTATGCAGGGAAACGCGTATCACGGAGTATGGGAAAGAGCAGAGAAATGTTCATCCTCACTTTGTCCCTGTGATTAAGTCAACGGCCCCACTTTGCCTCGGAATTACAGACGAGCTCTTCTGGGCTGCCTAACCCCCCAACTTCTGCTCTGTTTCCCCGTGTATCTATTGTGCTGTCCCTCGGGCAGAAGAGGGTGAGATGCCTTTGCCGAGAGGTGGACCCCCTTTGCTGGGGAGAGTGAGGGAATCTGTGTACCCCCGGCCTACGGCCTCGGTCCTTGAGTCTGGAGAGGGCTCATGGCGGTCCCACAGGTGACGTTCGGACGACCTGGCATGTGCTGCCGGGCCCGCTGTGGAGGCGGTGCTCTGTGATTCTTGAACTTAACTAAGATCAGATTCTACTTTCTGGTTGTTGGTAAGTTGGAGGAGAAGATGCCAGAGAATTGATAAAAAGAATATCCAGAACAGCCCTGTGAGTGATAGGCAAGAGGACCCGAGTCCCACCTGCGTGAGGTGCCTAGCAGGCTCTGGATGAATTTTCTGTTCCTCCCGGACATGCTTAAGGAAGGGGCAAGGCATGCCGTGGCCATGATCTGTTCTTGTCCTCACAGGGCCCTGTGATCTACATGCCCGCTCTCCCCATCTGCTCCTTGGAGATGAGGTGTCAGGTTTAGGAGCCTGGGCACTCTTGGGGGCACAGCTGCCAGCACCGTGCTACACCGAGGCTGGCTCCGTTCACCTCACATGTCACCTCCTGCTGATCCCCGAGGCATCAGTCAAGGTAGGTGCATCGGTGCAACGTAAGAAGGGACCACCTTCTCCCCCTGGACAGACTGGTGGGTGAGCAGTGGAAGCCTGGAGCCCTGCCCCAGCCCCCAGGCCAGTGCCTCCTCTTTTGTCACAGGAGGCACTGGTGACATTTTTGCTCAGCAACTGCTTGGCTCTGAGTCTGCGGACCCACCAGAGAATTCCTGCTTGTTTTTGCCTTTTGAAGTCTGCCCTTGGGATTTGGAGGAGTATCTGAATATGTGCTTAGCCCATAGTGGTTGACACAGTCACCATTGTTTACCTAGAACCTCGTGTACCAGGCATGGCTCCCGGCATCAAAATACAGCAGCGCATTAAACTCCCTCCTGGTGCGTCTGTCTGTTTTGGTACCGTAAGGTCTCAGCCAGCATCTGAACGTCAGTGAGATAACGTGGCCAGTGAGCTCGGGTCAAGCACGTTCTCCTCCAGTCACTTTTACTCCATTGTTGCTTTTACTATTCCACAGACATTAATTTTTTAAACAATGCTTTGGTGCAAGAACAGAGCCTAATTCTCTCCTGCTACTCTTGGTGGAAGTGCGTAAAACTGTCCAGCCTGAAATGTGACCACAATTTGTAGCTTAAGACCTGCCTAGACCCATGTATGTGGAGTTTTGGTTAGGGGCGCTGACCACGTTGGGGTCCCCCGGCAGCGCCGCTCCCCTCAGGCCCCTGCTCTCCCTGGAGCAGGAGGTGAGGGTGGGTCTCACCATCCCCGCGTCCCTGGCCTCACACACTCACGTAAACTCTTGTACATGCTGTCAAAGTCATTTTTGTTCTTGTGTGTTTCTAATTTTCGCTTGTTCCTCTTTTCCTTTTTCTTTATTCCTTTTTATCTTGTACTGCCCTGTGAGCATGTTGTTGCGTCTGAAAATGTGGGCTGTGCACACCCTGCATTGGAAATAGCTAGATCGCCCTCCATGCTGTCTCCATCTCTTTAAAAAGCAAAAACTTAACAGCTGCCTTGATCTATGTAGTATCCTTGTCATCTTTTTATTTTCTAATTTTTTTTTAGCACATCACCCACTGGTGTTTGATACCTCTTAAAATCCTTGCTTTAAGGAACCTGTTTGGTCCTCCTTATTTGGGTGACAAATGAGCCCTTATTAAATTTGTTTGATTGTTTTCAAGAAGTGAGATGCGAATTCATTTAGGCGGCTGCTGAGGGATGTTTTTCATGGAGTATTTAAACTTGTAAAGTCAAATTCTGCAGCATCTTGCTCCATTCCTTCTTTTACACAAACGTGCTTAGCACTCGGTTCCTGGCTGTCGCTGTGTGACGTGCGTGACGGCGCTGCCTGGCCGGCGGTCACTGGTGAGGAAGTGGCAGGCTCGGGGGTGAGCAGCTGTTGGAGGAAGCAGTCACCGTTTTGTTATTTAATTTTTTTTTTTTTTGCATTTTACTTCTCGTGCCATTTACTTTACTTTGCCTTCATAAAGGGGCAAAAGTGGGTCTAAAATCCATGCCACTCTTTTGTTCCCTTTACGAGTCTGGTTTATCTGAGTATCAGGACATGTCCTTCTCCTAAGTAGCTGGCTCACCTGGATCTGGTGGACATAGGGACTGCTAAAGGGGACGGTAGCTTCCACCCTGCTCCAGCCAGTGGGCATTCAGAGCCGGGTCTGTGGTTTGCCTCAGCAGCCGTGCAGGCCTCCCTGCACTGGCCTTTACTTTTAACCCATGTTGGCAGTAAATAGCTGACTCCGTGTCTGTTGCAGCTGACGTCCACCACTGTCGGCCTTGTCGTTAGTTTGCGGTAGTGAGTCTCCAACACCCCTGTCAACTGTGAAGGAAGATGCTTTGGCCGACCTAGGACCTTGGATTCTCACCCCCACCATGGTTCATCTCACCCGGTGAAAGTGTTTGGCCACCACCATCATGCTGAACATGAGACCTTGTTTCTCCTTTCATGCTCTGGTCCAAATGTGGACACTTCATTTTTCACTGAATTTGTCTCGCTTCAGACAGGAGAGAATATCTGAATGAGTCCATCACATTGTGGGTGGGGAACAGATCAGAAGTAAATGTCGCAAGTAGAAGGAGTCTAGTCTGTCTGGGTTGGCAAATGCAGGCAGGGATCTGTGATGGCCAGGCTATGCCCTGGACACAGGCCTTTCCCGTGGCTCCCGAGAGCCCAGGGGTAGGAGTGAGAACAGCCTTGCCTGGGTTCCTCCATCCTCGTCTGCTTACTGGCAAGTGTGTCTGCTAATTAGGAGCTCCCCCACACCTCGGGCCCTTCAAAACTCAGACCACGGGAGAACCTTGAGTCCCTTCTCCTGGGCCTCCTTTGTGGGAATATAGTGCCTTCTGTGGTGACCAGTGGCAGGAGATGCCTCCCCCTCCAGTGAGCACCCTTTGGAGGACTGTGACTCATTGCACCATGCTGTGAGCCTGTGGGGTTCCGGCCGTGGTCCCTGCAGAACCAGACTTGAGATGGGCTTAGCGATGGATATAACAGGACTGCTTCCAGGGCAGGGCTTGCGGGAGGGAACAGTGGAAATTGAATGTGACCTCAAACACATAGGTTGGTGCTGCGGCTGTTACTAAAATGGGGTGTCTGGGAGGTACCTGCCAGGAATCGAATTCCAGAGTAAATTGCGGACATGAGGCATTTTTAAGATGCCATTTGTCATCCAAGTTAGGACTTCAAAGAAGCACTCGGGTCTATGGCCCTGGGGCTCAGGTGAAGGAGCCGGACTAGAGATACACGTTGGGAGTCGTCATTCTTAGCTGGTGTTCACAGCCGTGCATGTGAATTAGATCATCTTGAGAGCTGCAGACTAAGGCTGAGGCAGGGCATTGCTGTGCCTGGGTTGGAGGAAAGCCCAGACCATGCAGCTTTGGTGTGTCAGTCTGTGGCGTTTGGGATTTTCAGACTAATGCCATTTATCCTTAAGGGGCCGGGGGTTGGGCAGGGCCAGCCTGGAAGAAATCTGAAAGGAGGGTCGTGGCCACGTGTGTGTCTTGCGAAGATGCAGAGTCTGCAGGGTCCGGGAAGGTAGACTTCTAAAAAGCTGGAGTTGGAGTGGGGAGAAAGTAGTCACACTCAACTGTGAGGGAGGGAGGGCGTCCTTGGGAGTCGCCTCCCTACTGGACTCGCTTTCCAATAAACAAAAGTCAATCAGACAGAGGATCTGAGGTGAGAAGAGATGGGCGCTGGGAGGGGAGCCAACCTGGAGAATGGTGCTTGCAAAGTTCTGGAATAGTCTCCCTGCAAAATAGAGGTTAAAAATACCCAGACTCTTAAGAACATTGATAGTGACTGGGGAGGAGGCAGTTGTTTTTCTGGCCTCCTAAGGGTAATGCATGTATCCAAGGATACACAGAAGATTCGGGCAGTCTTTTCCAGGGGTTTGATCCTTACCAGGGGGAACAGTGCAAGTTTAAAGGGGGAGAAGGGCAGCGGAGGGAAGCTAGTCAGGCCCCGTGTCAGGTACCAGTCGGCAGCCCTACTTGCGTGTTGCATTCTCATCCATGCCTCCGAGGTGGGCGGTGGCAGCCCCCTTTTGCAGATTGGGAAGCCTTCTCAGAGGGGTTAAGGAATTGGTCCATTTAGCGGCTAGTAAATGCTGTAGCAGGATTCAAGCAGGACCTTGTCAGTCTTCAAGGGCATGTTCTCTCTACTAATTCCGGTACCTCCCTGTTGTACCTGGATTGGTGAATTGGGTCAGTTTTGGAGCCTTTCACAAAAAATACGATTTAAGTGCCTCAGGACAGTTTCACAAAGCTCAGTGTTCTTTGATGGTTCAGAAGCACCGCAGTGCTTTTCGCCCCACAGTGGTAAGGTCTTACTCCTTGACGATGACGTGGTTGCAAATGACGTACAGGTGGAAAACCAGACTTAGCAGCTTCTGAAGGGAAACTCTCCAGTTCTCCCTTGATAGGCTTTCTTCCACGGGATGTATCTGCTGCAGCGTAGGCCTGATTTTCCATATGGAGTGAGGGTTTGATATCCAAAGTTAGCATAAAACGGTCAGATGAAGAAAATCGACCTTGACAATTTATTTTTGGGTTACATTAGTGAAGATATTCTATCAATTAATGACCCATATATCGAATGAAATTGAGTACAGAACATTGCAATTCTTACTTTCTATTTAGAGTTCTCTTACAGAGTAAGGTTGCCTGCTTTGGAACATCAGATCCACCACCACGGCACCTATCAGTGTTTTGGTGTGATTGCATTTAAGCAGTGAATGTAATCTGGGCTTCCTCAGCCCCAAACACTCCAGTGCAGAATCACGGGCTGTAGCCATCTCTTAGTCATGCAAATACTTCTAAAATTATATGATGCCAGGAATGAAAGAAGAGGGAAAGAGAGATTGCCTTTATCAAATTTCCTTTCTATTCTAACTGCAAACTGTTGTTGAGCAGCTCTGGTTTCCTTTGGATATGAATATATACATTTCTTTGCATGTAATCTGGGTTTTGGACTAGAACACCAAGCTCTTGCTGTCCACAAGCCACAAAAATAGTAGCCAAATTGCACACGTGTGAAATAGTTTATACTTTTTTCTGAGAAAGAATCCTTGAATTTGGGTCTTGGGCTGTGATTTTTGCTTTTTGCTTCCCCCACCCCTCTTGTCATCTCTCACTCCTTCCCACGTGGCCCCCAAGAGTTCGTGGTTTCAAAGGAGTGGGCAAACACCCAGTTGGTCACCATGTACTGTTGCTATAGATGGAGCCCTGCCAAGACCTAAAGGACATTATCAGAGAGGACTTCCTGGAAGAAATGGGCTCTACATTCAATCGTGAGGACAGAGTAAGGGTCAGCCAGGAGAAGGAGTCAAGAGTGTGGCTCAGGTGGCAGGTGCAGCCCGGGCAGAGGCCTGGAGGCTTGTGGGGTGGGGACCTGGGGAGAGTACCCTGTGTGGTCCAGGGTGGAGTGTTCCCCTGCTGGGGAGGACCCTGGAGAGAGCCTGGGTTCAAGGGCTTTGGAAGACGTTGGGTTTTATTTGAACAGACACTGGAGGCAGTGAAGGGTGTCAGCAGGAAGTGAACCTCAGGAAAGGTACTTCTGGTTTTGCTTCTGATATTCTACAGACAGAAGGGTCGGGACGGGCGAGAGCAGGTCTGTCTGTCCCTTTGAGACCCACCCCGTCATTCATTTATTCATAACACGGGCACTTCTGTGTGTGTAGGGGAGAGTGGGTGGACCCACATTAGTAAGCAAAATGTATTTGCTTCTTGTGAGCTTAGCAGTGTCAGAAGTTGACTTAGCCTAGAATGTTCTAGGAATAGAGGAACAAGTTGCGGAGGTTGGAGGGAGGGAAGTCTTCCTTGGGAAACAATCAAAATGAGCCTGGAGGCAAGTGGGAAGTAGGAGCAGGACAGGGGGTACCTGAGGTCACTGGGGACCTGGGAACTGGGGTGAGGCTGGGTGAGCAGTGTCGGGGGCTGGGCTAGAATTCCACCAGGGAGCCTCTGAAGGGTTTGAAGTGGGGTGATGTAATCAACTTTGTGCTTTGGGAAGGCTGCCGTTGCTCTGTGTGTGTGTGTGTGTGTGTGTGTAGCGGGGAAGAGGGGGAGGGTGCCACCAACTGGGGGGCCACTAGAAGACCATTCACAGGCTGGGAGAGGGGCGTCAGGGCTGCTTGGGGACGGCATGG
The DNA here is from genome assembly GCF_036321535.1 of Camelus dromedarius. Lineage (NCBI taxonomy): Eukaryota > Metazoa > Chordata > Mammalia > Artiodactyla > Camelidae > Camelus > Camelus dromedarius. The sequence goes on along the minus strand of NC_087451.1, from coordinate 3,780,204 downwards.
GCAGTGTGGATGCCGGATTTCCTTATGGGGAAGGCTTGTTATCGTGGTCACCCGAGAGGTGACTTTTGGCTGGAAGAAAAGAGATGGAGGCTGCCAGGTGGACTTTCCTCTTCTCTCCTTCCCTGCCTTGTGTGATGATCTTAGCTCAGCCAACTTTTGGAACAGAAGAGCTAAGTTCCAGGGTAGCCCAGGACTTTGTTGAGCTCGTTCAAGTGAGATCTGATAGGATTTAGATTTCTGTTCAGATCTGCATGTTCACTTAGCTAGAAACCTCCCGTCATTTCGATTTCCATGGGGTATTTATTCTTGATAAAGATTGCTTTCTTGGTGAGAGGAAATTTAATACAGCTGTTGTCTTTCTCAAAAAAAATCATACCTTTAAAGAAATTTAATATTCCAAAGCATAGCAAAATTTAAAAATGATAAAGTAAGGCTTTGGTGTAGTTTCTTTGGTTTCTGAGCTAATGTGGAGTTAGAGCCTTTGCATTACTTAATAGCTCATCCTTGTCAGTATTTAAAGAGCTGTTAGTGAGCACCCCAGGCCCCACCTCTCAGAACATCATTAAAGTTTGCTCTGAAATAGTTAGGTCATAAAGGTCTTGTTTGCAGAATTCAAACAGTTTGTTTATATTATGCAGCATAGCTCCATTTCTAAAATAATAATAGGTTCAAAATTAAGAAAGTGGAAGATAATTGATTTTTTTAAAGCTGAAACATAAACTTTCTTGTGCTAATGTTGCAACTGGAAATTTTGAAAAGAAAAATCCTACTGTAATATCATCTACGTGGAATACATATATGACTTCCACATTTGAAAAGTAACGGCGCAGTGGTTTTAGAAGTCAGGAGCATTCCAGCTCAGATACTGACATTGATGGTTGCTGGTTTTCAATGGAAGAGCCTAAATTTGCCTTCTTAGCATTTTTTTTTCTTTTGTAGTGAGAGGGCTGAGTAGTGCTTTGCCAGCATGAGTTTGGGGCAATTTGAGGGCAGATGTCGTGTACCTGCAGTGAGATATTGCCATGCGTTTAATTTTCCGGACATCACCAGGGCACATGTGGGGTTTGTGCATGCAGGCTGGGATGCTGCAGGACTCCCTAATCCATCACCGTTATGTCCTGTAGCTGCTCCGGTTAGTGAATAATTTTCTGTGCCTTGGAGGTAAAGTGGTCTGATGCAGATGATCAGATATGTAGTTAAAGTGCTATTACTTGAAATAAGAGAAACCTAGAAACATGGCTCTAACAATATAGGATGAGGGAGGAGAATTGGCTGAGCTGCGTGCAGTGGGGAGTCTTCTCAGGTGACTCCCACGCCGTGATTCCTGCCAATATCCGCCCCAGCCCTGCACGGTTGTCCTGCCGAAGCAAGTATGCACTTTGCTCAGAAACGCACTGAATTTCCTTGCGCCTCTGTTTGTTGGCTTTTTTTTTGAAAGCACATCTTGCCCTTTGCTTAAGTGCCATCCATGCAAGTCGCCTCTTACACTCATCCTTCTGGACCTCGTCCATACATAGCTGCTGAATGGAAGAACAGAATGTAGAATCTCCATTTAGTGAAACATTATTCCGACGTAAGAGTGAATAAAAAAGAAAAAGAGGAAAATGAAAAAGGCCACCTCTTCTGGGAAGTCCACTCTGACTGCTCAACCCGCCCTTTTCCCTTTGAAACACAATCACTTATGCTCCACTCTACTCTTTTTGATAGTACTTACAACCCTCTAATAAACTAACGTTTTCAAAAAAAAAAGAGATGCTGATACCACTTCAACATGGACGAGCCTTGACAACAGCATGTTAAGTGAAAGGAAGCAGACACACACGGCCACATATTGTTGACTTCAGTGATCTGAAATGCCCAGAATAGGCACATGCAGAGGCGGAGAGCAGGTGATGGTTGCAAAGGGCTAGGTGGAGGGGGGTTAGGGAGTGACTGCTAGTGACAGGGGGATTCTTTTGGGGTGATGAAGTGTTCTGCAAATAGATGGTGATGAGGGCTGCACAACCGTGAGTGTGCAGAAGACTGCTGAGCGCTGTCTCTGGGAGTGCCTGTGGTTGGGGGCAGCTTTATTTTCTTTTCACCCTGCACTCTGAATAGACATCTTGTGCAGTGGCCTTTCTACTAGTGTGAGTGGTGAGAATCAGAGACATTACAGAGTCTTGTTTCTTTTTCCCCCCCTGCTGAGTGTAGGCAAAATAAGTTTAAGCCTGAGAAAGTGCTCCATCTGCAGAAATGTATTTTAGTTTTGCATGGTGTAAAAATCTTGAGAGCTTTTTAATTGTTCAGGACAGCCTGTGGGGGGAAACAGCCCGTGAAGCCTTGGGGAGACCTGGAAAATCCACGCTTCCCTCCCTGACACGGGTGGAGTATTCACCCCAGTTCAGGCAGTGAAGGGCCCAGACCCGTGAGCGGAATTGACAATCGTGAATATTTACGTGTATCCGCTGCTTCATCTTGGATATTAATTTCAAGCTGAGTCAGTTTGTGGCGGCAGCCTCATCCTACATCAGGAATTTATAGTATCTGCTCTTTGAGGTGAAGACCTGACAGAGTTTATTATTTAACAGTCTCCCTTGAATTGATATCTCAGATTCCTTTGTCAAAAGCAAAACAGCAGAAATACAGACGTCCTTTAATGCCAATATGACCTGGAAAGGGTTTAGTCTCAGTGCCTCAGTGGCCTTATCTGCGGGTGGGGAAGATGATAACAGTGTTTCCCTCAGAGGGGCTGGTGAGGGGAGAGTGAGGAGCACAAAGGGAGGACTTACACGAGATGCTCATGAATGACTGAATTTAGTGCTCTCAGCCTGGTGAGGCCTCAGGGGCAGAGATGTCAGAACAGAGCATTCCTAGCCAGAGCTAGATCCGTGTTGGCAGCTGTTATGATCAGTATCACAACTGTGGGTTATCAGGTAGTTTTAAGACTTGGTAATATGAATTCATGAATAATGTTTGAAGACTAGACATCTCAGATTCAGTTTACATAGTTCTCAAGATTTCCTCTGAGAAATGGATGGTTTTTTCCCCATCTTAAATCTGAGATGAGTCTCTAAAAAATTTCTGTATTCCTCCATCTTTTTGCTTTAATTCTCCATTTCTTAAAAAAAAAGTTTTTAAATTGAGTTAGTGGGGACTGAACTGAGGGCCTCATGCATGCTAAGCACATACTCTCCCAAATGAGGTATAATCTCCCCCCTGATATTTTTTAAAATTTACTTTCTTAGTATTCAGAGGTTAGAGGCCTCTAATTCTTTTTCTGGAGACTTGTCCATGAACCTGTAAATCTATTATTAATGGACAATCCTTAGTTTATTAAAAAAATGAATAGAATATTCTGCAATCCATCCAAAAGGAAATGTTCAATGGCTTAAAATGTTTCTCCTTTAAGGTGATTTCTCCTTTTTGGTCTAGCTCAATTTATTAACAGACATCTTCATCATCATAATGACCAAACTCGCTCTTAGTGAACACCTACCTAAGGCTAAAATACTTTCCTCATGTTTTACTTCATAGCAGGTGTTTGACGGTAGGTATCAGTGTCTCCTTTTTTGCAGCTGAGGGATTGAGAGATGGAGCAGCTTGTCCCAAATCACATGCAGCTGGCGGTGGCTAGCTCGGTGCTGGAACCCAGGCTGCACAGAATGCATTCTTAATTGTTCCTCTAATCAGCCTCCTGTTGAGTGGTTACCCGAACTCCTGTGACTCCATAAATGGCCGATTATAGTGATCTCAGCCTGATGAGGCCTTCAAAGGGGAGACACGAGTGAGAATGTGAGACAGAGTGGCATAAATTAAAATTGTACATTTTCACAGAAGTTTAATTCTCAGGTAGTGGCATAAAAAGTTAATTTTTATGTATTTTAGTGCTCTTTAAGCACTAAAAACAAAACATTAAAAATAATTATAGTGCAAATGAGAAGGGGGCTTTGAAAGTCCAACCACTGCTGATGATGTTACTTGTTTTTCTCTAGTGGCCCTTATTGACAGAAATACTTACAAAGACTGAATTCGTTTTATGTAGTCTTAATATGGAAGAAAAGATTGTCAGTGAATATTTTAAGAAAATCTTTATTCTTTTCTTTCCTGATGATGTATATATAAGTTGTTTTCATGGCTTAAGTACATTTCCTCATTTGTGAAATTTGAGTAATATCGTTTAACTTGTCTGACTGTGAGAGTTAGTAGCCTTGTATAAAAAGAACCCAAGAGGTGCTTAGTAAAAATGTGCTGTCACAATGACAGATATTTTAGAAGGATCAAGTCTGAATACTTAAGAGTGTGGCTTATTACTGATGCATATTTAATATGTATATATATGATATATATGAATATGGCTTAAAGTAACAAGGATTCATTTATTTTTTAGTGCACTATGAAGTTTTAATGAAATCTGTATCATTCTAGTGAGACAGGGACTAGTTAAATTGCCTTAAGCAGACGACCTTGAAGATTATTTACACAGAATGTGTATTGTTAGAACTCAGATGTCATGTTGCCGTGTAACCATCCACTCAGTCATTTAAATTCGTTGGATTCTGACATCCACATTGATCATTTTCAGGGAATAAGCTTCTCTCTTTTGTGATTATAGAAAATTTTGATCTTTTTTCCTGCACTCTTAACAGGTTTAAAATATCAAAATATTTATTTGATATGTAACTTTTTTAATAGAAAGAATAAAGCTCATGCTGTTTTATTATGTAAATAAATGTTTTTGTATTTCAACAAACGTATGATTTCCTGGAATTTGAGAAGTATGTTGCAAGATACTTAGATAACCTACTTTCGGAAAAATACAGACGCGACTTTTATGAATATAGGCCTAGTACAGATCTGTTCGTTTTTGCTACAGTGCAAGACATGAGGCCTAGGAGAGATTTGCTGCCGACTGCAAGGAGGACAGATCCCAGGTCTCAGTCTCCCCTCCTGTAAAGTGAAGTGGCTGGACTGGATTCTTTCCTCTTCTAAGATGAGTTTCCATGAGCCTGTGTCTTTTGTTTATATTCAGGAGTATTAGCAATATCAATTAAATACTGAGTAACCCTCGCTTCCCCCGAAGCAAAGTGCAGTATGTTCTACAGAAGCTTTTAGTTATCTGATTCTCGTTTCTGATCCTACAGGCAATTTTTGTGTTGCATGCTTCCTGGCAACCTGGAAGGTCTTTTTAGCCATAGGTGGCGCTTGTTGCACCTTCTTACCGTCTTAATTTTCCTGTTTGTTAAAGAGGGCTTAAACAATTTTATTTTGTTTTGATTTCTTTGCTTGATGCTTCGGAATAGCACAATGTCCATTATGTCTGTCTACCTGGAAAAATTGTTCTGCTTATATTTTAGTTTTATTCTGTCATCTCGCTGTGAACATCTCAGACTTGTTGTGTAAACAATGGCAAAATCGGACTTTTCTTCCAGTGTTAGAAACCAGTGAGCCGGGAATTTATAAAACAGCTAGTAGCGGCCTCTGGAGCACTTTAAAGCTGAAAAGTGTACTGAGTTCCCTGAGTATTGACCCCGCTGCTGTGTGTTAAATGGTGGTAGGAGAATTGGTACATATAGGAAGGGGTGTAGTTTTTTGACTTGGGTTTGCGTGCACGCGCTGCCACTGAGCCATGTGAGCCTGAGTCAGTTCGTTCTGAGTTTTTCCCTCGTCTGTGAGATTGGGACGTTGGTATCTGCTTTGTAGAATTGTGAGAATTAGAAATTATGTAAAGTGTTTACCACAGTGGGTATGTCAAGAGGGCTCATAATCTTTAGCTGCTGTTTGGTGTGAAGCCATCATTTTATAGTCTTTGGCAATTACTAAGAAACAGGAAAACAAGAAAAGCTGGTTTTATGATGAAAGATATTTGAGGAGGTTCCATAGTTCCTATACCCATAATTAAGCATCAGCAGAGTCAGAACTGTTACACAGTCGCCCTGAACCAATGTTAAGCCACAGAATTTTTTGTTACTTCATATATGTTGGGTCCTAAGGGGATCCAATACTTATATGCATGTTGTCTCCAGCAGTCAACTGAGAGATGACACAAAAGAGTAGGCAGGCGATAAATGTCTTCTTTGTTACTGATGAAGCCACGTTCTCCATGAACTTCAGGGCTGTGGGAAAATGTGTGTCATGATACTGTGTCCCAGAATTAGAGACTCACCCTGTCCCAGGTAGCTCTGGGCCACAGCGAGCCTTCCCTTGAGAGGACCTGCCCCTTCATGCACAGGGCTGACCTGACATGGAGCTGAGCATCCCAGGTGCTTCCCAATGGTGACCAACACTGGAGGGAAAGGTAGGGTTTCACATTCCCTGCTTGTCTCCCCGGACTCACACCTCACCCTGTTAGTGTGACGAGTGCTAGCTGTGATCCAGCGGCCAGGGGTATGAAGGGAGAAGCACTCTCCATGGCCCAGAGGAGTGGGGAGGAGGCATCCACTCCCTAGTTTAAACAGGTGGTGGGATGGAATGGGAGGGTGCTCCCCAAGAGTTTATAAAAGGAGAAATAAGGATTTTCTTTGGGACTTACACTAGCCAGGAAACACATAATATTATTAGAAGGGAGACTTGTAAATCACTTTTATATTAAGTTGACATTTGTTGAACACCAAAAATGTGCTACATTCTTTTCTGAGAGTTTTACAGAAATGAATCCTTCAATCTTCTCAACAAGCAAGTAAGGAAGGTTTGATTGTTACCCCAGTTTTACAGTGTGGAAATTTCGGCACGGAGAGGGTAAGTAAGTTGGCCAAAGTCCAGAGCTAGTAAGTGGCAGAGCTGGTATTTAAACCCTGGCTGTCTGGTTTTGAGGCTCCCAGAGATGGGCTTTGGTTGTTTAGAGGTATCTGCATCCCTGAATCTTTGTACCACTTTGCATCAGTTAGCCCAGAAAGGACAGGGAAAGGAGAGTTACACAGGTGCTCACTGTCCACGAAGTGTGCACTGTGATTAGCGTTAATTATTTTCTAGGCAGTAGATCTGTTGGTATAACAGAAATTTATTCCATTGAGTTAATCTACAAACCCTTCCTGCTCTGCTTCTGTCCATGGTTGCCATGTGACTGTCTGCCCGTGATTGGCCTGTGGAGGAGAAAATGTACTCATGGTTGAACTCTGATATTTCAGTCTGGTTTATAGTTTCACATCTCCTGTTACATTAATAAGTTTCTGGTTTTCTTGCATCAGTGTGTCATGAGTTTGGTTAATGTGAAACCAGTCCATGGGAGCCCAGGGATGCTAACGGTATAATTTCTGAGCACACTTTCGCACTTCTACCCGTGCAGACCTGGCTGGAGGATGTCCGCCTTCCTCACTGATTTCTCCAAACAGCAGGGTCCTCTCCCACCCCCGGATATGAGGCTGGGAGCTCTATGAGTTGGCCAGTCGGTGGCCAAGTCCACCAATCAGAAAATGATGAAGTACCCGGAAGTGGGTTTAATAGAAGAAAAGGGCTTCCAGGTAGTCCGATGGGCTGTTCTAGTCCATTTGGTGAGAAGCTGTCCACTGTCTGTGGTTGAGCTGCTGCTTTGCTGTTGAAAAGTCTGGATTAGATGAAGGGATTTTAAAAAGGAGAAAGGAGTGATTTCAGGTGGTACGTCCACATCGGTGAGAAGTGATGGATTACCGCCTGTGTGAGGCATAGACAGAGTCTTACAAACTTCATAAAACAGCTTTAAAAGCTCTGCCATCTGAGTGCACTTCATATGGGGTCCAGTTCATCACTGGTCGCGCTGAGAGGGCAAATAATTGATGATGGCGGAAAGGACACGGAGGCATCAAAAAGTCTCAGTCATGTTCCCTGTTTAAAGGATGTGGCACAATGTAATATATTTCAGCTGGTTTTTCACTGAACAATTTTTAGTGTTTTCTGGGACACCCCAGTGCCCCAAGGCTCCATGCAGCTGGGTGTCCCCTCAGAGCAGCTCTGTCAGCGCTTGCCCTGGGCTGACGTGGTGTCGCGGGGAGCAGGACGGTCAGCGTCCACGGCTCCTCCGAGATCCGTCTCCTCATCCGCAGTGCCGGGTTGCTCATCCGTGTCTACTTAGTAGGTTTGCTGAGAATCACACGTGATGGTGGTCAGGTGTGATTTGTGATTGTCTCTGTGATTGGCATATAGTCAGTGTTTCATAGAAACCCTTGTTTTTTTAGTATAATTGTAGCAGCTAGATTGCAGTGGTTTTTAGTCTGTATTTTTTTATAACTTTATTCTTATTTTTAAATATGCACTTATTTTTATTTTTTTGGAGGTACTGGGGATTGAAGCCAGGACATTGTGCATGCTAAGTAGGTGCTCTACAACTGAGTAATACACACCCTCCTTGTCTGCACTTGAAAATAAATATTGCAATACACAAAATAGATCTTATACACCATCATGGGACCTAGTCTCTGTATAGACAATTGAACACTTATGCTATTTCAATAAGAATAAATGTTGTTGAGACATACATTTCTGAATCTGTTAATGTGCTTAAAAACGATCATAGGTAGTGATAAACACGAGTCTTTGATCCAGTACTTCTTAGGGCCTGTTTTGCCATCAATGGAAATTACATTCTACAGAGAAGGCTAATTGGGTCTCTTTGATATTTGGATGGTTTAGCAGATGATCAAGGCTTTCAAAAGCTGACAGAATTGTATTTTAAACTAACTACAAAGTTATCTTCTAGAAGTTGGAATTCCTAAGCTTGTGAAGTGTCCAGTAATCCAGGGGGTATGTGTCTGTGTCTGTGTGAACGTTTGTGTGTGTGATTTCAGGAAGGTAGAAATAAGTTCCATATAGACTTCTGATACCTTTCTCCTCCAGTTCAAGGTGTAGGCATATATTTACACAAATAAATTGATATTCTTTTGTCATTTGGCATATTGGGAATAAGAGGTTGTCATATTTGTTTCAGAAGGGTTGGGGAGCATGAGCTTAGAAAACGGGAGGAGAAAGAGGCTGGGAGGCACTTCACACTCTGTGCAGGATTTGAGGTACAGTAGCTTTTCTTTTTTCTTCTAAAGCAAACTGGTGCTGAATTGTAACATACTATTACTCAGAATTGCTTTTCTGATCAGATACAAGTGCCTCAGATTTTTGAAGGCAACATGAATGGTGAAATGTGTTTTAGCAGTTATCTTTAAAAGTAGTTTTATTTTTCAAGTAAAAGGCTATAGCCTGTTCTTTCTTCCAGCGGTACAAGACATGCTCATTAATCTATGTACATGATCTGTGTGCTTAGTTTCTTTGGTTTTTTTTTTTTTTTTTTTTTGAAATGCTTGTTTCATTGTGGTTTGAATGAATGTTTAAAATTTCTGGATTTTGATGTTTAGAACATGCTGATTTATGAGAACCATTAAAAACCTGATTGTTCTTTGGTCCTTGTTTGTTGGGGCACCCTATTGATTTCTGTTGTCTGTTAAAGAGGGAAATGCTTCCTCTAGCCTGCAGATCATTAAGTGAATGGTTTGCAGTGTGCCTTTTAAATTCTTTGAATGCATTGAGCATGTTTGTCCAGTGAATTTTGAATTGACTCATTGTAATGACTTTGCTTTTGTTCTGTGGCTTTTGCTCCTCTCCACAAGAATTTGAATTCTCTGTTGCATTTTGTATACGTGTTCTTAACAGGGGAAGAAATTTTGCATTTTTTACACAGCTGGGCTTTCCTATCCCCTCTGAATGCCATCTATAATTGATACAATAAAAATCTGTTATTGCAGTGCTAAATTATTTCATAAACTATTTTTTGGCATAATCAGAAACAATGACAAAGAATGATAAAAAAAAATACAAAATCCTTCCTTCCTTTGAAGAATAGAAATGAGGTGGTCAGGCTCACGCATGCTTTGTGCCTGACACACTTACTCTCATTTCATTGTGTATCATGATTCAGAGATGGAGTTGCATCAGGTTTGTAGATTTTTGTTTTAACATTTGTGTTGAATTCTTTCTCCAGGCTGATGTTTCCTGTTGTGTTTGTGGAAAGAGTAGAAGGGAAACAAATACTTTGTTTTGTTTTCAGGAGTCCTGAGTTGATAAGAAATGAGTTGAGGGTGGGCTGAGGAAAAGAGTGACATTCCCTCTCCTCCCGGCTGAAATTGATAAACAAATAAATCAATTAAGTATATCAATATTTGGCCAATAGAAGTTAGCGAGCCCAAAATGGATAGATATGCCCAATGGAAATTACTGAGTTCACCTGTAGAATTATGTGCTTTACCAAGCAGAAGCAGCTTAGAGCAATCAGAAAAATCATTAATATGATGAGATATAAAAGGGATATCATATCTTTTATTTCTGAAACTTTTCTACGGTAAGTTGTGTAGAGCTAAAATTAAGTTTCAAGCACCAGGATTTAAGAGTGTGGGTGGTTCTGTAGGATCGTTATTCACGAATGTGCCTAGACCCTGCTAGAGTGGCTGAAGATGGCAGGAAAAGACCCAGAGGCAGGATTTGTCATCCTAGGGTGTCCTCCATAATGGTTCCATGTGAAAGCCCATGATTGGTTTAACAAACTTTAACACACCCCAGCCGCTTGTGAACTTTGATAAGAAAAAAATATGCTTAGAAAGTGCTTTGCAAGCAAGTGCCTGTGCATCCTCACACCAGTCTCCTTGCCTTAAAAAGCAGAGACAATGTTTTGCTTGCATAGTTGTGGTTTTAGATAGTACTCTGCTGGTTGCAAAGCAAGGAAAATGGCCCTCAGCTATAAACGCTGGGCTTGTGTGCTGTTAGATAGTCTATTATCCCCACAACAAGGACCTGGCTGGTCTGGTGGTCTGCTTTGTAATTCACATATCTAAAAATGTATCTTGTTCCCCTCACCCCATGACTTCCCTAAAGATACACTAATCCTTTGTACTCATTGTGGATTTTACAATCTCTGCCTCATCCCGTCTTTCCCGAAGTTCCTCCTTACTATCTCACAACTGTTGATGAATTTTTCCTTTGATTATACACAATAAATATGGGAGCATTTGAGAGGCTCGTGGAGTTGGCTCCCTACTCCCTCTCGATTTCTTGACTTTTTACACAGAGTCTTGAATAATCATTCCGTGCTGGTAAGACTTCTGCCAGCCAGATGCCACAGTTCCAGGTGAGAAGTATGCAGGCTTTATCTCTCCTACCCGAGGGAGAGAGAGGAGAGAATTGAGATATGCTCCCCCGTGGTCCCTTCCTGCCCCAGGGCCACTGCAGTTCACCTGAAGCCTTCTGGCCTCTGCTCAGAGGGCCTCTGTCCCAGGACTGACTGCAGCCTTTCCTTCAATGTCAACATTTCCTTTCAGAAGTTGGTCTCTTCTCTGCAATTCAACCCTGGCAGATGTGATGGTGGTCAGCGTGCTGGTGGGCAGTCATTTGGGGACTCCCAGGAACCATGCTGATTCTCCTGAGTCTCTCAATCGGGGTTACAGAACAGTCGAGAACTGAAGGAAGCCCATTCACGTGAAGTCAACAGAGCATTACATCACTTTCATTTTATTTTTGAATTTTCAGTGGAGAAATTATTTGTAGCAAACTGTTCCAGATATTCGGCCGCCTGCTTTCTTCATCACCACTTCCTTGCTGGCTCTGGTGCTTGTTTTACAGACCAGGTTTCTTCTCTGGTCATTTCGAGCAGCTGGGCTTGCCGATTCCTTGATCTGCATTTGAAGCAGAATGCTTCTTCATGATGTGAAACTAATTTTCCTATTTCTGAATATTTCGTGTACACTCAGCAACTGTTTCAAGTGAACTGCTCTTGTCCAATTTCGGTTAACTCACATTTGCTGATCTCCTGCTTTCATGCTGAGGGCAGATTCTTCTTCCTGTAATAAAGTTTAGCAATTTGCATTTACTATGGGAAGGTACTGGCCCGAGGTGCTTTTTTTCTTAACAGTTTTAATACAATTCACCCATTAAAATGTATAGCGGTTTTTAATCTATGCCCAGAATTGTCCATCCCATTCAATCTTAGAACATTTTCTTCCCCCCAACAGGAAGCCCCGTATGCATAAGCAGATATTCCCATCTTCCCCATCCTCCCCCAGCCCCAAGGAGCCACTCTTCTCTCTCTGTGGATTTGCCTGTACTGGACATTTCGTTTAAATCGAGTCACTTCATGTAAGTGGAACCGTCTATTGTGACTGACTTCTTTCACACTGAGTAACGTTTTCAATGTTTGTCCACGTTGTGGCCTGGGTCAGTACTCTATGCTTTGCTATTGCTGAATAATATTCCACTGTATGGCTGGGCCCCACTGTTTACCCATTCATCAGGTGATAGGCATTTGGGTTGTTTCTGCTTTTTGGCTGTGATGAGTAATGGCACCGTGAATATTCCTTTAGGAGTTTTTATGTGGACATTTTTTTTCAGTTCTCTTACGTGTGTGCCCAGACAGCAGAATTGCTGGGTCATTCAGAAACCAAATGTTCAACTCCCTGAGGACCTGCCAGGCTGTTTACCAAAGTGGCCACGCTGTGTTACGTCCTCACCAGCAACTGCTTTGAGCTCCGCTTCCTCTGTGTCCTCATTAGTGCTTGTTATTTTTTTTTTATTATAACCTATTGTTGTGGGTGTGAAGCGGTTTCTTCTTGTGGTTTTGACTTGATTTCCCTTAGAGCTAATGATATTGAACATCGTTTCATTGTGCTTATTGGCCATTTGTATATTTTCCTTGAAAAATACCTTTTCAGATCCTTTATTCACCTTTTAATTGAGTTGCCTTTTTATTGTTGAGTTGTAGGGTTTGTTTTTTTTTTTTCATTTGGAGATACAAATTCCTAATCAGATAAATGATTTGAAAAATTTTTCTCCTGTGTATTGGTTTTTCACTTTCTGGATGGTGCCCTTTGAAGCAAAGTTTTAAATTTTGATGAACTCCAATTTATCTCTGTTTTCTTTGTTCCTTGTGCTTTTGGGGTATTATTTAAAATCTGAGGTATTTTATTTAAAATTTTATATATAAAATAACTTAATTCGTAGGACCATTCTAGGAGATGGTTGCGGTTGTTGTCCCCAGTCTATGGATAGGAGACTGAGATGCAGAAAATTTCACTGACATATCAGTGTCACAGCTACCCAGTGCTGTGGGAGTTCAGACCCTCATGTTTGTCCCAAGCATCTGTGCTCTTCACCACCATGATCCACTACTGAATGGAATCGTTAATGAAAACGTATTTCCTTTTTTGATTTCTTGTTAGTTTTCTCATTGTGGACCTCATCTCCTCATTTTCCTTTCGGATATCAGTGTAGATTTATTTTAGGTCTCATGTAGGCAGAAGTATTGCTGTCAGTTAACGTCTTTATTACTCACTCTCTGGTGATGATTGTTGCTATTTGACCTAATCAAGTCATGCTAAACTCTTTCATGCTCATGACACTGAAAAGAGTCATGACTTACAGAATGCTCAAAGAAGAAAGTACTTGATTGATTTCATCTTGCTACCCAATCAAACCAATCAAATAAAAACCCGGTGTTGACACAGATTATATGCCCTCCAGAATAGGGTCACTGTCTTCCTTGTGTTTCATTTGTTTTGTCACAGTGTCTGGATAGCGCCTTGCTGTCCAGCAGTTTTGTGAGGATACGGTGCTCGTGAATCATTGTAAGGACAGAATTTTGACAACAGACTATGTTGTTCATTTCACAAGGGAAAAGATAATATAGAAATACTGCTCAGATCTATTTTAAAATTAAGCTTGGAATTTTGAGAATTCAAGAAACCATACAAAGATCTTTTTCACTAATTTTAGATCTATCTTAGACACATTATGGTTACATAGCAGAGTAACTTTTCAAGTAGATTTGACAAGAGGTGTGTATTATTGATTTTTTGTTTTAGTTGAAATATTCTATCTGAGATAAAGTAATCAGTGCCTATAAATGCACAAATATGTTTGTATTTCTATGCAACATGGGAGCAGACTTCATATGTTTCTATATAATATATATGACTGTGTGTTTTAATCTGTCTGTCAGTGTATTTATAGTTTTTCAGCAATGTTGTAACTTTAGAATTCTTCTAAGAAATTCACTCCCAATACTACTGCAGTTTGTACTGTGTATCCTGTCTTATGCATGGGATTCCACTGTCCCCTCAGGGAGGAATTTCCTCTCCTATTGAGTTAGTAACAGATTTAATGGAACTGTGATTTCTATGCCTTTGCTCTCCATGTGTTTGCAGTTGGCTGTCAATCACGATTTTCCCTTTCTTGAGTTTTCATTGTTCAATTAGAATTGTTGAAAATAACTACTAATATGTTTCACAGGTCTCCCTAGAAACTTGATGTGTTTGTGCTTTTCAGTTTTCAATTTATGAAAAATGTAAATGCACCCTTGTTTTTAAGTAGTCCTTTTTCACTAGATATTTATCTCTTTATAGTTAAAATAATTTTTTTCCCAATGAATGAATCGGTGTGCATGTTTTAAAAAACCTTACTTTTTACTTTTCTTATTCTAACAGGTATATTCGTTGTAGAGAATTTAGAAAATAAGGATAAACACAGTAATAACTGAAAATGGCCTCTAATCTCAGCTGGAGATACAGTTGTAAGGTTTGAAATTGAGAATTACAAGTCCTCTCACATTGTTCTTGTTTTTCAAGTACGTTTTGGTTACTGAGACCCTCGAATTCCCATATGAATTGTAGCAGCAGCTAGTTAGTTACTGCAGAGGAGCCCACTGGGATTGTGATCGAGACCACGTTGAATATATGGATCGCTCTGTGGAGCACTGACATTCCAAGAGCGCTGTCATCTGATCCAGGAATGTGCGTGGTGTGTCTGTCCAGGTATTTAGGTCTTCTTTAATTTTTTTTCAACAATGTGTAGAGTTTACATAGTATTATTTTACTTTATTTTTTCCCTTTATACTGAGTAAAAGTGTGCAAGGTACCGGAATCAGAACTGTATTATAGCCCCGCCACTTGCTGCTACCATGGACGCTGCGGTCTTTCTTTGTTCTCTGTAAAATCTTGCACAAAATAAGACCTAAGTAACTCTTTCTTGAATGAATGATTTTATGATTGCTGAATGATGCTTGAGAGTCCTTGTGATGATATCTTTTTCCCAGACTTTCCCCTTTTGTTAACTATGCCCTCTCTCTTCCTTTCCTCCAGCCTGGGTTTCAGCCTGCCTGTGGCATTGATTTTCCCTATCTGTGGACTCTTCCTTTCACTAGTTCACGATAATGTTACATGTGGGCTGTGGAAACTTGCTAGATGTCAAGAAAGAACCAATCCATTGCATGCTATTATTTTTAGTGTGTGGTATTCTTTTATCGATTGAAATTAAATCAGGCTGACCCCCTGAGCTCTTTTCACCTTCCTACACCTGATACTGCTCTGGTTGCTGCATGTGCCCTTCCCCCAGACTTGGTTTTGGAATTGAGTAAGTCACCATCACTGGAGACCTCTCTTTTAAAGATGAGGAGGACTTTGATCCTTCTCCCTGGTTGGGGACTTGGATGAGATGAGGTAACAGATAAAGAATGGAGCCCCAGGTCATTCTGACCACTGCTCTTTCCGTTCCTTTCTCCAGGGGAAAAGAGTACAATTCAAAAATATAAAGATTGTGAGTTAATGAGATAGACAAGACAACCGATCATTTATTAAATGTCCTTTCATGCCAGAAACAAATGTATTATACACAAAATAAGCACACAAAGCACGGTAGAACCGTGATTACAAACGTGGGTCTGAGTTCGAGTCCTGCTCTGGAATGACCAGTCCTGTGAGATGGAGAACTGGTAGGCCGGCTTAGCATCTCTCGGACTAGTTTTCTGTCCTGCAGAGACGGGGCTCGCTAGGCGTCCCCCCCGTAGAGGTGCTGGGGGGTGTAAGTGAAGCACGTGGGCAGCCCTAGCACAGCTGCTCGTTCCTCATAAGTGTAGGAGGGCATAGCTTTTGCGGTGACGGTTTTATGACCGCCCCGTGAAGACTCTCAGTGCTCCGAAGGGATGCCTTGTGGTTTGGAGATGGGATTCTCACTTCTGTAAATACCCAAGGATTGTGTTATTGGGCCCTGCTGATTTGAATCTATTCTTTAGAAAGTACACATTGTAGATGTATTTTTCAAGCATGCATGCTTTTTTCTTTTATTATTTATAGTTCTACCCTCTCTCTTGGTGGGACATTTCATGGAATCCAGGAAACAGCCCTAAGCCACCTGCCTCTTCACACGTCTCCGTGGCGGTTTTCTTCCCTGACTAGAAGAGGGTTCTGCACAGGAAATTTTCTTTGTTCCCCTTTTCTTGGAGTCTCTCTGTCTGTCTGCCCACCTCTCACCTGTCCAACTGTCCATTTCTCTACCCACTCATTCTTCTGACTTGTTCCAAAAAGCATTTCAGGCAGCTTACAGAAGAACAGATACCAAATAAACAGGTGAGAAAATGGGGCCAAGTTCAGACAGTGAGGCTAGGAGGCGAGCCTGTGTGAGGGTGGCAGGCATGAGAGACACGCGTCTGCCCTGTGACTTATAAGATCGACAGCAAGAGTGTGCCTGAGGCTCCCAGCAGACACAGGGAATCAGGGTTTGTGGGAGATGCTCACTGGATGTGAAATAAATAAGTGGCTGAGGAGAAGCCCAGCCTTTCCAGCTACTAAGGCTTAGGAGAGTATTTTGAGTGTCTTCCAAAATCAGAGTATTTCATCTTTTCTTTTGTCAGAGTTCTATATATAGTTCGTTACATTCTATACATGGAAATTTCTCCAAAACTGCTTCCCACGTGTGTCCCATGGCTCGGAATGGGGTGGTTCTGCTCATTGACGGGTGTTGGCCAGAAACCGAAAATGACATCCTCCAAGAAGCCTGGGATTTGTCACTTATGTTTTGTCAGTGCTGTTGACTTCAGAAAATGCTTTCACAGTTCCTCTCCATCTGAGGCGGCAGCTTGCTCTCTTAGCAGCATCAGGAGCTCAGGGCCACGGGATGGTGGGGGCTGACTGCACTGCCGTCAAGACAGCTGCGGTAGTCACTGCAGGCGTGGTGCTTTCACGTAGTGCATTTCATGTTCTTTAATAGGTTTCAACAGGGAGTTAATTGAGTTAATTAACATTTAATAAATATGATGCTTTGTTGTAAAGACAGTTATAGGCAGAATATAAGCTGTGAAGACTTTAAAAAAGTTTCATTACTTAAATTTCAGCAGGGAAGATTTAGTTTATCTTATTTATGCCTCTCTTTTACAGTAACAAAGAAACAAGATAGAAAAAGCAGAGGATGATTTCTGTTCTTCCTCTCGGCTTGCAGGTGCCCTCACCTCCAGTGGCATCCATCCAGACACCAGCACTGACACTGGCCGTGCTCAGAACTGCTTCATCCCTGAAGATACAACTGACAAATAGAAGGGGGCCATGCCCTGTTACAGCAGGTGCTCTCACTTTGTGGGTCCTTATGTAACTATGCATTGTTATTCAGGATCGCCCATTCTACATTGTGTGACGCTGCTGCGGTGTCTCCTAGTTATTTGTTTCTGTAAGTACTCATGTATTTTCTCCAATGCATGGTACTAGACATCTAAAAATGCTTTTTTCAGATGAAAAATAATGTGTATTTAATATAATAAGTCTGAAAAGAGGGGCAAAAGAGGGTATCCTTGTCCCACTACTCAGAGACAGTAATTAACAATTTAACTTCTATTTTCTGTTCTTTTCGTCAGTGTGTATCACCTCTGTCATAAAAACCAGCGATCACTCTGTGCCTGTTTACTGTGTGGAGACTTCCATTTTCCATTTGGCTATTACATGTTTTTCTGCAATATTCTATCTCCTCTGGCATGATTTTTAATGACCAGTATAGCATTCTGTCTTGTGGAGGCATCTTCCATTTTACTTCGGACTTAAATAAACTTTTAAATTCAAGTATACTTAACTGAAATACTGAAAAGAGAACTGTGGAGGTACCGAAAGGCCCCTAACTCCCTTCCCCTTATTTCCTGAGTGTAAAAGCTGTTGCCAATGTGGTGTATATATTTCATGACCTTTATGCCTATGACATATATATATATACCCATAAATACATACATACCTACATACATACACGTATATGAGAAATCTATGTATATGTGTGGGTATATATGCTTTATTGAAAAATAAGACCATACTATATGTGTTCTGCAGCTCGCTTTATTCACTCACGGGTATATCATAGATGTCCTCCCACTCCAGACTCACCCGGTCCTTTCAGATAGTTTAGGGGTCTCCTGATGTGCAGGTTTGGTCTCTTGTGCAAGGACACCTTTGGTGGGAGAGTGATGTGGACAAGGCCCTGGAGCATGCCGAATCGCTGGCCCCTTCAGAGCCCACGTCTCTCCGTGATTTACCGCATCATTTTCTTGATGTTGGACCCTTAAGTTTTCTCCATTTTCCACTTTCAGAAAGGATGTTTGACTGGCATCCCTCTTGTACAAACATACCTGTGATCTTGTATGAGTATTCCTTTAGTTAAGTCTTCTGGAAATTTAGTCCCTGGATGTGACATTTACATTCATCACAGGCTCCTTTCAAGTGACTCTAGAAATTGCTTCTCCAGTGGGGAATGAAAAGCTGTAGAATAATTTATGTAACCAATTCTCTATCACTGGATATGATTTCACTTCAGCTTTTCATCCCACCATTGTAAACAGTGCTGTGTAAATGCTCTGATGAGTACATCTTTTGAACTGATTTTTTTTCTAAATGAAATGATTCCTAGAAGTTGAGTTGAGTCTGTGTGTACACACGTTTTTCAGAGTTTACATATCCATTGACATGTCGTCCTCCAAAATGTCGCTCACAGTTTGTTCTCTCACAGATGGACACTAGCTAGAATATCTTTTACAAATATTTGCCAATATGATGAGCAAAATTGCTTTTTCATTGTTTTAGTTTGTATTTGATGACCAGTGAGTTATTGAGCATTTTTCACTCATTAGCCATCTGACTTTTTAAAAGTGAATGATCCCTTTTGTCCTTTGCACACATTTAAGTGAGGGAGCTTCTTGTTGCTTTGTGACAGCTCTTTGTATGTTATGAACATTAACCCCTTGTCTTCATCAACATGTATCACAGAGCTTTTTCTTGTCATTTCTTGCCTTTCATTTTGTTCAGTAGGTTTTTTATTTTCGTTGTGGATCAAAATATTTTTAAGATTGTAAATGTCTTCCTTTTGGGTTTTATCTTTGGTATTATTCTTAGAAACACTTTCTTATAATGATATAAATCTCTTCTGTAAGTTTTTTAATCTCTAAGATGGAGATGATAATACTACTTGTTATAGTGAGGAGAAGTTGAATTAATATGAGCAAAGAGTTGCATTTGTTGTTATTAGTATTTTAATATTTACATCACTATCTGTAATTTTTCTTGTGGTCATTAGCACAGGAATAGAATTTGTTCTTTCCAGGTGATTCTTTGATTGTCCCAGGACAATTATTGAATTCATACTTTGCTCTTTGATTTGAAATCCCACCTGTACAATATACTTATGCACACTAGAGTCTCTTTTTGAGCTCATGGTTTATTTCTGTCAATTTTACTTTCTTACTCCAGTGCTATATCTTACATATTGTAAAAATTTATTTAATAACTGAAAGTGTGATTTTTTTTTTATTCTTTTCTTCCATCCCAAATTTTCTTGGCTAGTATTATGACTTTATTATTCCTGAAGAATTCTAAAATACATTGTTCAAGTTAAAAAAAACATATAAGGGTTTTCATGGGATTTTTTAGTAAGTTTTGAATTATCTTTAGCAGAACTTACATCTTTACAAAACTGCTTTCCTCCATGCAATATGTTGATGTCTCTACATTCACACCTCTTACTTTACTCCTCAGTAGAGTCCAGTAGTTTTCTCCATGTAGAACATGGGCTTTAATTTTGAGTTTATTCCAGATTATTGTTGATGTCTTTGTTAATTCTGTAAGTGAGAATTTTTTGCTATTATATTTTGTAACTGTTAAAACTGACACCTAGGAAGGCAGATTCGGTTTGTAAATACTCACTTTGTAAATTGTCATTTAAAATTGTAAGTATTAAGTACTTGTTCCAGAATCCTTTCTTTTCTGTTTTTAAAATTTGTTTCCAAGATTATCAAAATGGTCATAGCTAAGTAGTATATTTGGGGAGACAGATGGAGAGAGGTAGTGTGGCTCATGTACAAACTCTGAGCACTTTCATTGCTGCCTTTAGGCTGGAGAAGCTGCAGAAGAGCCCAGGTTAGACTGGGGATGGCTTTGTATGCACTTGAAAGCCAGCTTTCCTGCCTTTATGGTGAAGCGTGTTGGGCGTGGCAGGTAGATGATCAAGGTCCGATGGAGGCCATTGGCTGCACAGAGTGCTGTGTCTGTGAGAACTGGAGACCATCGCTATGGGAAATCCTTGGTGCCAGGAACACTGCAGGGGAGCTGGGGAGCCTGTTTGTTAAGGATTTTCCAGCCCTGGGAGTGGGAAGAGCAGACTCTGCATTCAGATCTGAGTTTGAATTCATCCTCTCTTGTTTACTGGTCCTCTGACTTTTGTCAAGTTATACATCCTCTTTGAACTCCTGTTTTCTTGTCTCTCAAAACAGGAGAATTACGGCCTGCTGCTAGAGTGTTTGATCAAGTTAAATGATTTGTATCTATAAGATGCCACATACAATCACAAGCTCAGTAAGAAATGGGCTGTAACCTTTCTTCTGCAACTCAGTGCTTGACAAGACATGGGGGAAAGCCAGTCCATAATTTGTGTGTGATGTAATTAGGAACAAAATTAACGTCTTGCCTTTCCCTAGCAGTATTCGTACTCCTTTGCTTCATTTACTTCTTTCCTCCTTTCCTTTCCCCTTTCCCCTCCTCCACCATAAGAGCCTGAGACTCTCTCAGAACACTAGATTCAAATTACTTTAAAGGTTGTCTCATCCTCATGAAATGACAGTAAGATAAAAAAATCTGTAAATATCCCAGAATTCATTGTATTTGATTTACACACACACGCGCACACACACGCACACACACACACACACACACAATCAGGCTACCTCCCACTTGCTGAGGGAGAAGGAACACTTTTTCTTTGTTTCTATTCACTGAGCGTGAGAACAAAGTCTCTTATGCAGACTTTCTCCCGGCTTCTTGCATGGTGTTTTTAATTGGATTTCTGCTTTGTTGCCATAGAAATATTCTCCTAATAGAAGAGAGGAAGTGGAGATATAGACATTCTGCTGAGATATTGGTTTCATCATATTTGAGTTGGAAAGTACTTAAGAGCATAGAGCCATAACTTTTTATGGGTGAGAATCCATGATGGTGTAACTTGGACAAGAACCTGGGTCTTCTGCCATCGTGTCCATGCGGGCGAAGAGGCAACTGGGCAGGGGATGGCAGGGGTCCTTCTTGCTTGAGTTCCAGGGTCTTGCTAGTTTTCATTGCTCACCTGCCTTTAGTTTATGTCCATGTGGCCTCTCATGGGAAGGCCACTCTGTCCTGGTAGACTGAGTTTCTAATCAGCAAAAAGCTCTGGATCCACTCATATTTCCCAGAGTTTTTCTGCTGACCTGCTGACACTTTATATAAATGAGGCCTAAGAAACTACTGAATATAAAATCCTTATTGATATCACTTGCCCTCGAGTTCCATAGGAATGGGGTGCTCTCTCAGGCTGTCTAAGGCTAGATCTGAACAAAGATATGGTGATAGGCTGTGCTGCTGGACCCTCCACAGTCAAATGGGATTTCCACCTAGTTTTTAGAATCAGGCAGATGAGTTCAAATCTTGCGTTTACCAGTTATTAGCTTTGTGACCTTGGGGAAGAAACTACTTCTTTGTGTCCAATTTTCTTCGTCTGTAAGTAAGTTCAGTAAATATTTTAAGGTTTTTTTTTATAGAATTCAATGAGCTAATTCCCTCATTTATACCTAAAATACTGATCATGTGGTTCTATGTTGGTGCCTTGGTAGTTGATTACTAAGGAACTCGGCAGTGAGAATGTGGGTGGTGGACCCCTGGATCATAGAGCTTTTATTCCAGGATATGCTTGTAAAAGACTGGATGTGCAGTGGATTTTTAGTAAATATCCATACCTTTCCTAATCCACATTGATTTTTTATATATCTTTACACTAATATATGAACAATTTTTTATTGCAACTTAAATATCTTTTTAGTATTTAAAATATGCAGTTATAACAAAAATACATGAAATAAATAGATGTGACTTTTATTTTCTTTTCAATAAGCAAAACAAATAAAATAGAAAAGAAAAAAGTTTTGAAGGAGTAGAAATAATTTTATTTCCATGGAATCAATTCCCTATGATAGGTTTTTTGGTTGTGTTGCTAAACAGCATATAAAATTTATAGGTTGTGACATATTGGAAATGAGGAAACAGTGGAGACATACTATCTCCAATGAAGTCATTTAGTTACCACGTCAAAGCTAGTTCTGCTTCCTGAATGACAGGCCAGTAAATCGGGAGATGAGGTGTTAGAGCAAGGTATAGTGACTTTATTTGAAAAGCTGGCAGACCCAGAAGATGGCATACTGATATCCTGGAGAACCCTCTTCCCCAAGTCAGAATTCAGTCTCCTTTTTTACTAAAAAGGGGCGGGGGTGTGGTTGGTTGTTGCAAACTTCTTGCTGTACGAATTGATTTCCTTGGAATCCTTTGTTCTTGCAGCTGTCCATGTGGGTCAAATCACGGTGACCCTTTAAAACCTCCCCCCCCCAAAAAAACAGGTTATTCTCTATTTTGCAACTTGCCATCTCTACATAAGTGTAGAAGAGCTAACATCCTTAAAGATCAGAGCCCGCAGAATAGGCCCTCCTGGATATTTCAGGCTAAAGGCAACTTTCTTTTACAAAAGGTGCAGAGCTAGCATGTCTGAGCCTAGAAAACAGGGCACAGGTTTAAAGCCAAAGGAACACATCTAAAATGAAGTCAAATTTTTTCTTTTCTATTACAATTCCTTTTTCCACCTCATAAATAATTTTAGTAAGGAACATGAACAATTTTTAATTTTTCTTCTCAATAATGGATAAATGAGCCAACTACATTTTTGTGAGCAGGGATGCTGTGCGTGCCTTGGGGTCACAGCAAACTCTTGTTGGGGGTGGTCGACCCTGCAACATGTCTGATGCCCTGTGAGTGTTGGTGAGGGTCTCCCTAACCTGGGGCTCTCTTCAAGAACCAGCATATGGGCATTGACCTCTGGAGACCTCTTTTTCAGCTGCAGGAAATTTTTTCAGATACTGTGATTGAAAAATCACTCCAGCTGGGGATAAGTAGGGAATAAAGGAAGAGGAAAAGGGCTTGGAGTAAAGTAGAAGAGAAGGACAGAAGATTAGGGAGCCTGGGGCCTTGGAAGCGGGGCTTCGGGAGAGAGACGAGCAGAGGTGGGGAGGTGCCCAGCTCTGGATCCAGCTCCTGCACCTGTCCGTGAGCCCAAGCCACACAGCATTTAATTGGCCCAGGACGCTATCCTGTCTGGATGTCACCCTGGGCAGAACCTTGAGAATCGAAGGTAAGGGGTGGGCAGCACTCACCTAGGGGTCACTGAAGGCTTTAGTCAAGTCCACAGTGCCATTTATAGTCATGTGTCTTCACTTGCTCTTTATCTTAGGATCTGAGAAGCAGGAGCAAGGAACTCAGGGAGAGATCCAGGAAGACATCTGACTCTGTTAAGAGACAACAGTCACAGTGACACGGGGAGCGAAGACACTTGCAGCAAAGCAAAATGACTTCACAACGATTGCATCAGAGCTGCAGGTGTGAGAGAGCCTAAGCCTGTCTCAGAGTGCAGGGGACAAGTGGAAAGGAATGGTAAAATTTCCACTGACAATTGAAATTTTGTTAAATAGCCTGCTACTCTTAATTGTATCACTTCATTGTATGTAGGTGTATTTCTGTGAGCATTTATAGGTTCACACAACCCCACCAGCACCTCTTGCCCCCATTGGGGATGGGCTTTCTCAAGCACAGTGCACCTCATGCTTGGGTGGGCCATGCTGTGGGTCCTCGCCTGGGGCCGGGTTGCTGCAGGGCACTGAGTCCCCGAGGCACGGGCTGTGAGACACGACAGGAACATCTCAGCTCATGACTGAGGGCCTCCGTTTCCCCCTGCAGTGTAAGAATGCCGGTGACTCAGTTAGAAGCATGCTTCAAAGTTGTCTGTGTACTTCCCATCCAGAAGCAGAGCCTGGGAGCTTCCGAATTTCTCCAGAATGCGGTTTACATTCACCTTGACAGGTGAGTGTATGTCCTTTTACAAGTGGAGAAGTTACTGCCGTTTCCCTGGAACTTACTCACCACTAGTCTATCTGATTTTCCTGTGCTAGGATTCAGTATAGCCTGCTAAAATCTCTGGAGTCAGATCTTGAAACCCTGAAGAAGAGGATTATTTATTTTATTTCTTTATATGATAGTATTTTACTTTCAAAATTCAGAGTTTTCAGTTCATTGAGGAATTTTTTCGGGGGTTGGAGAATCAACGTTGCTCTTACCATCTTTGTGACCTGTTGCTATATGCCTCTCACCTGTCTTCTGTCACTTGTGAGGCAGTTCCATTTGTGACCCTGTGCGGGTTGTTCATGTTATAAAATATAAATTCTGTAAAAGTACAGTCCCTTTTACTCCGAAGATATTCCACAAGTACTACTTAAATCTGGGTGTGGTTTTTAGAAGACAGAATCATTAGAACATGTACTTGCAGGTTGCTAGTGCAAAATCCCCAAATCAATAGTCTAGCTCAACATCTAAAATCTTTCTAATCTACCTTGGATTTGTATGGATAAGTGAAGCAGTTTGCTAAGAAATCAAGACCAGGTTTAGAATACAGGCTGGTGTAGCTCAGCAGGTCCTCCCATGCTGATGCTCTGCCAGAGGGTGGGGCCAAGGGGAGAGGGCGTGTCCTGCCCTCCCTGAGCTGACAGTTTGATGGCAAAGACCTTCACCAGGTGAAGAACTTGGAGTTTCTTCTAAGAAAAGTGGGTTTGAAAAGAGTCCTAAAAGCGTGGGAGTGACACAATCCCATTTGTCTCAAGTAGGGGAGAGTGGCTGTAGGGCCACTTGGGAGAGTCGTGAGTCCAGGTGTGCAGTGTTGGTGGCTTCCACTTGAGCGATGGGATGGTCAGTGGGTAAAAGCGAACAGATTGAAGACATGTTTCGATGGTAAAAAGGAAAGGATGAATGCTGTCTGTGAAGTTAGAATGGAGTAAGGCCCAGGTTTCTGGGTGGATTAATGAGGTAAATGATAGTCCTGCTGTGCTGTGATGAGGGAAACCTGCAGAGGGAGTTTTGGGGAAAATCTGATGAGTTCAGCTGTGGGTAAAATGAAAGGCTGTTAGATGTGTGGACTGGGAGCTCTGGTGAGAGCCAGTAGTGAGTAGGGTGAGGGGAGAGAGACTTTCAAATCATTTTGTCTTGTGAACATACAAATAAGTATGAGCAATGACACACTTAACACCTCTATATTCTGGATTTAAAACCCAGTAACATTTTGCTTTATTGACTGCAGAGGTTCTTAATTTTTTTAACAGAAATAAAATAAATAGAAACAAAATAGTGGAGTTAATCAACATCTTAGAGTTGATGTGTGTCCTTGTATATATTTTGATACCTCATCTGTTTATAACTATAATCTACAAAAAGTTAAGTTGCTTAGCATAAGAGTTAAACAGAGGGACGTGACACACACTGTTAGGGTTTGCAGCTGATCACCTTGGGCAAATTATGCCTCCTCTCTGTTCCTTAGTTGCATCTTCTGTGACTTCCCCTGGGCCCCTCATCACAGCTGATTTCCTAGACTTGATGTTGGGAGGGAGGCTGCTGAAGGGAGTAAGAAGTGGCAACTACTAGGGATACTGAAGAGAGAGACAAAAGCAGATTAAATCCTATAAACTTAGTACAGATACCCTCAAAAGAGAAAGAATCCCGCAGTGTTTTGAGCCACTTAGCGTAAGGAAAACAAAATCACGTGGACCCAATTCTCTTGAACATTTGAGTATTGCGGGTGGGAGGGTGTCATCAATAAAGTGTCGAGAAAAGGCCTTTTGGTTTCCCTTGACATTTCCAGTAAGGGTGGGTAGTATAAGCAAAACCCCCCCGGTTCACAGTGGAAGGTGCCTTTTTGTGCAAAACTGACCAAAGGTTGGAAACCAGTCTTCAGCGGTGCTGGCAAATGAAGAGACTTCTGGATTGGGTGGGGCACTTGCTGTGACTTCCAGGTGACCTGCTGGCTGGGGACTGTGAGGCGGGCAGTAGGTTTGCAGGGAGACCCGGGCATAATCCCTGACTCTGAGGCTGCTGGTCTGACTAGCAAACCTGGGCACCCGCAGTCCTAATGGGGCAGCTCGGGATGTGGCCTGGGACACCTGCTGTGCTGAGGGCGAGAAGAGGGCTTCCCTGAGGGGGTGTCCCTGCGGAGAGTGGAAACGTCCTCCTGCAGGGGAGGAAGAGCCTCTGAGCAGGGTGCTGGATGCACAGGCAAGACCACCCTGAGCAAGGAGGGTTTAGGAAGCCGGAAGTCATACAGTGGCCCGAGCAGCCTTGTTCCTGAGAGACTGGAGGTAAAAGATGCTGAAAAGGCAGGCTAGGTTCAGACCCTGTGGTGGGTTATGAGTGACAGGAAATGACTGGTCAGGCAGGCACGAGAGAACCCTGTGGGCATCCCAGCTGGGGCGTCATGCCAGAGGGAGGAGCAGAGTTATAGACTTTGCCACTTATTAGCTGTGTGACTTTGAGCAAGATCACCCCAGTTCTCTCTATATATATCTTCATCTGTAAAGTGACACAGTGACAAGCTAGTGTCATCAGAAGGCTTAGTTTAGCTCTGATCCTCTGTGTCCAGTCCTGTCAGTGCTGCCCTGTGAGGTTCTGCAGCGGCTGCTCTTACCCTGAGATGGGAGGGCGTAGAGGGACATTGTAGCACCCGAGGGCAGGATGGGTTTGCTTTAAAAGCAGACATGTTGCCGCCTGCAGCTGCAGACCTGCAGGCAGTTTGGTTGATGGTCGTGGAGAGAACTTTGGAGGCCTTAGCGTCGTCTTAAGACTTGTTTTCACTTAGTGACCGGATTTGCCTTTGCAGATTAATGTTGAAGATTTGGGCTTCTGGCAAAGCTGTTTTCAGAGATGGGTATATACGTAACATATCGTATAAAATAAAATGATTTTCTTAACGTGTGGGACTTTGCAGCTGTTGGGAACAGCTCTGTTGGCCTGGTCTCCACGGAGGACACTAGGGGTCAGCAGAGCGTGCGGGAGGGCAGGCAACCCACAGTGCTTTTGCCGGCTGTTCTCCCCAGTAGGGCAGTCTGCTGAGTTGAGTCTTCTCTGAGTTTGGTTACCAGATGAGCAGACAGCAAAGTAATGAGTTCTGGTCGGACTGTATAATGACAGGAAGAAAGAGGAACCAGTAGTTTTTCAGGACTAGAACACGCTTTTGGTTCCTGATCCAGTGTATTCCAATAAAGAAGTGATGAGTTGTGTCTATTCTGGGACTTGATTGAAATAAATGTTCAGCCTAAAATTAAGAGTTGTGTTTCATTTGGCGGGAGGACTCGAGCCGGTATGACAGCCTCTCAGATCACTCTGAGGAACTGCTCCCAAGAGGTATGGGAAGAGCTAGGATATACAGGAGCTTTACAACAAAGACCAGGTAGTTGGAACAATAAAAGATTGCTTGTTATCTAAAGAAAGCCAGGTATCTCAAGTTCAAGTATTTAGTGGTTTTCTATGTATGGGAGGAAGCAAACATTTGGACTCACTGAATTCATACTTTAACAAGCACCTAGCTATCTAGGGCAAGTATCCTGTCCTTTATTATTCTGAGTCTGCTCAGAGGGCACCAATATGAGTGGCTGAGAGGCTGGGCTGCAGGCCGGTCCTCGCTCGGTTGTGGCAGTGGCTGCTGATGGCTTGGCTTCAGGATTCTTTGTTTACTGACATGGTTGCAGTATTTTCTTTCACATTGTAGTACTTTCATTCACAGTGCTCCCCCTTGGTCCTAAATTCGACCAATATTTTGAGAGACGTTTCATGACCAATTTTGTCCCACGGTGCTAGGATGGCTCATTCCTAGTTCAGGTGAAGTATCTTCTGAGCTGCCATTCAAGGTGTTAGTTTTTTATCAGAACCTGTTGATACTAAAAGTTCTCTGGATCGCCTGTCTTACTAGTCTATTATGATCCAGGAATTCTTTACCCTTCGTTGCTCATTACCATAACTAGAATCACACTATTACAATTATTTTACACAGAGTTATAAATTTTATCTATTCCTTCAAGATGTTTAGCCATCATCAATTTTGTAGGCCTAGTTACACATTGGGAAATGTAATAGACAACAATTTTATTATATAGACAGGATGTAAGTAATTCAGCTAGTAACGTTTATAAAGTCATGAGTAAGAATTTAATAGTCGAGAAGTTATATTTTTGGGTTAAAATTTTCCTTGTGTTCCTGATTGAGTTTGAGTGATCTTATGAGAAATTTCATATTTATGTTCAGGGTCAGAGCAGGTACTAATTGGCCAGGTGAGGTCTCCCACCTTGTAAGATCAATAGTGGCCTAAACAGAACTATAATTTCTTTTTAGAGTAACGTTTCTGAGGGCTATCTAGTTAGAGCCTTGGAGTAGGGAAACCCACCAAGGTAACACAGAAGTACTAGACATAGGTAATTTACCATAAACTTAGCAGTTGGAGTAGTTCATAATCAAAGGTAGGAGAAATTATCAAAGTAATTGGCTTACAGGCCTGGTTCTGTGTCTTGGGTCTGCAGTCTTCTTCAGATGTTGTCTTCTTCTCATCCTGACCTGGTAGATTCTTCTCCATTTGGGCATTGTTTTAAGGTGAGCAGTGCTCTATAGGCCAGTGCACTGCAGGGGCTGTTTCTGATAGGAAATGAATCTGAAAGTCCGTTTCCTTCAGCTTTGGTGTGTATGGTCTAGTTAAGATTACCTGATAAAGGGTCCTTCCATTCAGGTTGGAGACAGTTCTTTAAGTCATGCCTGTTCCAGTATGTATAATCCCCTGGCTGCTGGTCATGGGGCATTGGAACTTTACCAAGGATAGTTTACTGAGCCTCAGAAACAAACCTAGAGTATTCTTTTCATAATTCAATTAAACTTTACAGCAATGTGACATAACAGCAAGGAATGACCTGGGAAATGTCTAAGTAAATATAGACCTCAATCAACAAAACTAGAAATTAATATCCACTAAAATATAATCTTTTTTCTCTCTAAAGTTACCCTCAGTTTTCTCAAATATAGTCAAATCAAGATTAATTTATTTATAAGCTAAGTTTGATTGTTTGATTATATAGGCTTTTTTTAAATTGGCTGTGTTGGAACTTTTAATAAGGACTCTCAGGGTAAAATGTTAATAAGGTTTACTTAGGCCCAGAATGCCTCGTCAAGGGCTTGTCATGGATTTCTGCCTTACAGATTTAGGTAAATTCTTTTCTCTTTAAAATCCTTAAAATACTTTGAGATTGCTATATCTGTTAGGAGATGATCTTCCTCATTTGTCTGATAGAGCCACTGGGGACCTTAGAGTTTTTAGTCTCTTGAGGGATCAGATAGAGAGAAAAGATAACTGTTCCAAGTCTGCGTACATAAGTATAATTTATCAAATTTCTGTGAATCATAACTAGCTTAAGGAGAAGAGTTTCTTTATGTCTGGGAAACAGGTTAAAAGCCAGTAGTATTTCAGACAAAATCAAAAATTATAACCATATTCACCAGTTTACTCAGTCCCATGTAACTAATTCTTTTACTCAGAGTTTTCATTAGACTTTTAAAATTTCTTACCCAGTTTAGTTCAGTGTTATAATTTGAAATTTATTTGAAATCAATAAATCTCCTTGAAGAGAAAGCAATTTGCAAAATCATCAGAAGGAAACAATTAACTGTATATAAATGACAAGTGATTTAAAAGCATGGTTAAACAACGTTACACTATAATCGATAAAGAAAGCTGGTCACTATAACTAGAATTATGACTGGTAACATTTCAGATATACCAGAATTTTAGGGAATCCATATAATTTCTAGAATATCTATATTAATAATATTTTCTCATACAATATAACCTAGGAAGATCTATTATTCATTTGACAATACCATGTTATTTAACATGCCAAATGAAACTTACTAGTTTAAAATCTCTCTTTGGGATGTTTCAGGGGCCCTCTGTAGCATCCCAAACTTAACTGGAGATTAAAAGAACTTTAATTAGAAATTGATATTTGGGGAGCTTGTTAAAAGTTTTCAGAACACTTGGTCAGATAAACATATAGATCACTGTAAAGTAGTTCTTTTTCATTAACAAGAAAATACGTTAAAGGTAAAAGCAGAACAGGTCAGTTATGTGGTATAAGAAGCTTTACAATTTGTTACTGAAAGTGGATTAACATTTTTAGAAAATTTTGTCATCTTAACAGAGAGAAAACCAAATCTAGTCTTGTACCAGATTACTTCTAAGATTCATTTACTTTGCCCAAGTTGATTCTAAACTTAGACAATTCCGACAACGTACAAAACTCTTTCCTCAGGGTTCCTCTTCCACAAGCGTTCCACAGCTTTCTATACTCACATTAGTGTGTCCTTTATTTTCTCTTCCATTCAGAAGTAACCAGCTTCAGAAGAAAGTCAATATTTTTTATTAACAAAATATTATTACATTCATATATCTTCCTTTACACATTTATCTTACTTTCCTAGGATACTGAGATTATACCCTTAATAATAGAGATTATTTCAGGGTAGCACCAACCATTTATTAATATTTCTAAACACCTTTAGTTTCTCTGTAAGGGTAAGTTAAATGTTAAATAATTCATATTTCAATCTTATTTTATCTGAAAGTGTCATAGCTATTTAATAAAATCCTAACATTTAACTTAATTTAGCACAACTCTAGAATTTAAAGATACCAAACATTTAGAGATTATATTAACCATACATTTTAAAAATATATTTTAAAAATTTACCCAAAGCTCTCATCTCATTTGCATTTAATTTACTTAAAATTTTACTACACCACATTACTATATTTTTTTCTTGACAATTCTGCAACAGAAATAACAGGATCTTATTTGACTTTCATTAAAACTAGGTACAGTAAAGGTATTGTACTTAATATTGATGAATTTAAAGATGTCTATATTAATTAGAACATACTTAAACTAAACAATACCAAGTGTTATCTTAATATTGAATATTTTCCAGTTCACGTGACGCTGAAAGTCAATTTGGTCAGTTTTTATTTTGAAAATACTTAATTTGTAAGCTCTTATTTTTTTTACGTCAATTAAGCAGAGATCTTTGACTTTGATTTTTTTTTCAGCTGTAGAAATATCTCACATCTATAATGTGTACGCAGGCTTATAAACAGACAAAAGCTAGAGATCTCATAGGTTCACTTTAAAACTTACTTATAAGATAGGTATAATAATAGTTGAAGTAAGCTGAATTTGCTTGCTCAAATCACTAAGGATTACTATTTATGAAACCGACATTTAAGATTTCTTGACAAATGCCGAAGGACGCGACAGAGTTATGAGTTCTAAAATGCCAAAAATTTCTTGGCCTTAAGTATTATCTCGTTGAGCTAATTAGGCTCAGTCCTAGGTCACTGTTTGCTGTATTTATATTTCTGATCTGCAAGACAAAGACAGACGCTTCCAGTTCCCCAGAGAACTGCTCTGTCACTCAGGTCCAATTGTATCTCCTTAATTGGCTTTTTTGTATCAGTGAGAAGAGCTGTAAACAAAGAATTCCATGTTTTAAAACTTTAAGACTTACTTTAGCATGTCTTCCAAAGCTTGCATAAGGTATTTAGTGAGGTCTCTTTTCCTTGAGTTATAAGTTAAACCCAGGGTAAACCTCTTATTTTATTGTCTATTAGCCACTGAATATTAGTTTTTAATTTTACGTTATATTGGAAGGCTCACGAAACTCTATTGGTTTCCTTTACTTTGTTCAATTAATATTTTCTAAGGGACAGATATGTGCTCAGCCTTATAATACCAAGAAGGGGAAGCGTTTTTCCATTGAATTATATCTATCCCACAATATAATTAAGAAAAAGTTTTATATAAAGCCCATTTAATATACCAATTTTACAAACTTTTATCTCAATTTTATTAAATCTTGTACCTTTAATTTTTATATTTATTAGGTTTAATCAGTAATTCCTATTTCTAGAAGGAGTGTCAGAAGCTTTTCTTTTTTTTTTTTTTTTTGTGCATTGTATCTAATTATATAGAAAAGTCTCTGGGATTCCCAAGTTTCAGCCAAAGAACTTAGGCCCTTCTCAATTTTCAATTTGATTAATAGGTCTGTTGTCCCAATCATTGATCAAGTATTTCAGTCTATAAATATGTATTTTTTTAGCTTTATAAATACATATATTTTAAACTGTGCTAAAGCGGACTTGTTTGAACTTTAATGTTGGGGGACAGTAGGTGATCTCTTTGGCCCTTTTTTTTTTTTTTTAATTTACATAGTGTAGTATCAAAACCTTGTATCTAAATCCAAAAATGTCCATTTTATTTATCTCATTCAAAATAACCATATAAAAATATTTATCCATTTGGGATAAGCCCCTTATCTTTTTTTTTTTTTTGACATTTTTACAATCCTTTCTCCAGTTATTCATCCTAATTAACATTAATTATTCTAAGTATTTATTAGCATCTCTAAAACCATTGATCGGAAAGGAAAAACACAAATGTAGGTTTTCAAACCAGTTTTTTTTTTTTTTCTAATTTCTTAGGTTAACCATTAGATATATTTTTCTACCTTTAAACTTGATTTTAATAGGTACCAATAAAACGGCTGTTTATAATGAGAGCTCTTTCAACTTTCACCAATTTAAAAGATTTTCCAAATTAAGGGATCCATCATATGGCCATCAATTTATATATATATAGTGATTTTAAACGAATAAGATGAAGAGGCTTTTCCAAATGAGAGTAGGGGTGCTGCCTAAATAAAATTCAAAAGTTTACTTTCCAAAAGCTAAAAGCCTTTGTGGTCCAGGCTGATGCAACAACGGTTAAGATGGCAAAATATCTGAAAATTGGTACAATCAAAGGATTTTTGAGAATCCCAATTTATTTGCGTGGCCACAATATGTACACAATACTTGTACCTTTTGTATGACAGAGTCCAAGGTGTCGTTTAAAAAAAAAGAAACACATATATACATACATACACACACATAAAACACCCAGAGAAAGATAAAACATTTACATTTCAAGGACACAGGAAGAGAAATCCAAGTTCCCCCTAAATGGGATTTTGTTCTTATAAGTTCAGAATTCCAAAAAATATTTTATCAGGCCTGGTTAGTTACTATCAGGGTGAGTTTATTTTTTTCTAATTCCTAATTAATGTTGTAAGTTTTGTACGTATATAAACCTGGCTAGTGTATTAGTTGGAGGCTGGCAATCTGCCATTTCTTTTTCTTTTCTGTTCTGTGTTTTTATTTTTTTTTAATTTTTTTTTGAAAGTTCTATTTCCCATTGTAAGGTCGGGTTCTCAGAATAAAATTGCTGGTAAGATTTCCCGCAGGGACAACACTATGGCATGAAGTCTTTGCCTCTACCATTCCTGAAAGTTTCTCCGTCACCCAAGAAAGCTGTTACCAGCCAGGAGGAGGGTCCCATTTTTGGAGTTGAAAGGTTCCTTATAAGGGTTTTACTTTTATTCTGAAAAATTCAATGGAGGTAACCAAATCGAGGACAACATTAGACCAGCCTCTTACCTAACCACTTAGTCCTGAACCCAGTGTCTTTCAACTGGGACCCACTCAGTACGTTTTCACTGGGTGAGTATTTTCCTGGTATGTTTCCACCAGCCCCACTTCAGACGTCTACTCAAGGTGGGTGTTTCCTGTTATCTTTCAACCAGGCCCCACCCAGTATGTCTCCACTGGGTGGGTTATTCCCCCCCAGTATCTTTCAACTGGAGGGCCAGGTACCTGGATACACCACCAAATAAAACTCAGGATCATCAACCAATATGGGAGATCCGAGAACCAGGAGAGACACACCCAAATTCATCTGGATTCCCCAAGGAGGCAGATGGGCACAAAGTGCCAATGCTGGTACCAAGGCTCCGGTAACTCGGAGAGTTCAGCTGGAGAGAAGTCTGCTCTGGGTCCCTTCCTGGTGTCCAAATCTTTTGACTGAAATACATGTGCAGCCTAAAGTTTAAGAGTTATGTTTATTTGGCGGGAGGACTCGAGCCGGGATGACAGCCTCTCAGATCGCTCGGAGGGACTGTTCCCAAGAGGTTGAGGAGGAGCTAGGATATATAGGAGCTTTACAACAAAGACAAGGTTGTTGGAACAATAAAAGATTGCTTGTTATCTAAAGAAAGCCAGGTATCTCAAGTTCAAGAATTTAGTGCTTTTCCATGTATGGGAGGAAGCAAACATTTTGACTCACTGAATTCATTCTTTAGACAAGCACCTAGCTATCTAGAGCAAGTATCCTGTCCTTTCTTATTCTGAGTCTGCTCAGAGGGCACCGTTGTGAGTGGCTGTAGAGGCTGGGCTGCAGGCCTGTCCTCGCTGGGGTATGTTGGCAGCCGCTGATGACTTGGTTTCAGCATTCTTTGTTTACTGACATGGTTGCAGTATTTTCATTCACACTGTAGTATTTTCGGTCACAGAATGATTATGGATAATCTGCAAACTTGGAAAGCAACCGAGATGGAATTACTTCAGTTACCTTCTAATTTAATAAGCCGTGTGCAAACATAAACATGGAGGAAGCATACAAAAGGATTTGGTGGTGTAGGAAAGGTGTTCTGCACATTACAGGAGAAGGCAGAATTCCTTTTCTTTGTGGGCAGGGACGTAAGCCCACCTTTCTTTTCTGTAGTGGTTTCTGAGAACAGTTTATGGTAATTAATGAACATTGAGAAATGGTGGCAAACATTGCATTCAAGAGCTGGCCGGCTGCAAACTTGTGTATTGGACAGGTGGATTTCATAGGCAAGTGGTCAAGTGGATGGGAGAGAGATGGAGCCCAGGCCTGGGCCCAGATTCAGGTTTAAATTGCCATTTCCTCACCATGGGGCCTTGGACTAGAATGTAACCTCTCCTAACCTGTTGGTGAATCTGTGAAATGGGCATGATAATATTGGTTTCTACCTGGGATTATTGTAAGTTGTAAAGAGTATTATAGCACACATGAAGCACTTAACACACTGGCACTTAGCAGTGTTCACTGTGTGTGGACGTCCCGCTTCGCGTGTGTCAGAGCCGTAAAGGCAGCATTTGTCTGTTGAGGATGCACTGGTAGCCCCTTGAATAGGTTGTGAATTTGGTTATTTCCTTTTATCTTGGTAAATCTGTGTGCCATGGGCAGTTATTTTCATGGACAGATGAGGAATCTCAGGGTAAAGAAGACTGTGTAATTTGCCCAAATTCAGACCATAATTTTGGGTGCAGGGGCCTCAGTTCAGCATGGGCCCCTGGGCCTTCTGCCCTCTCCTTTCAGCACCTGAGCCAAATGTGTGCTCGGCTGTCTCCCAGCCCAGAATATCCAGCAGGGAGCAAGACATACCTGGCCCTGTGCTGCTTGAGCAAAACTCTGGGGTGGAGGCAGTTACAAAATGGATAAACATAAAAACAGATGACTGCAAACTGTGATCAGCTCTGAGAAGGAAAGGAACAGGCCTCACCGTGCAGCGCTGGGAGCTTTCCCGTCGGGGCTGCTCTGGGGGCGTTCATCTCAGCTAAACAAGCTCTGCTGCTGCACCAAGGCAGGAAGGCAGGGCACGTGTGACCAGGTAGACTGAGCCTTGTTAGTCATACTCATTCCCCATTAAGCAGCAGCTGTCATGGGCACTTACCTAGTAAACAGATGTTGGCCATAATCATCACGCACTTTGCTTGGTAGTTTTATTGGCCCCACCTTTGAGATGAGGTAATTGAAGCTGGGGAGTTTGCTGCATGCCCGTGATCACCCTGGAAATACCCCTACTGGTCTTTCAACCTAGACTGGCGTGGCTGTCATGCCCCAGCCCTGTGAATGGCATCGTGTAGCTTCTCCCAAGTGGCCCAAATGACTGATATTGATTTTCTTAATTCGTAGGAAATGGTATGTGACAGTAGGAGAAAAAGGTAGTAAGAAATTGTTTGGAAAACCAGAAAAAAGTTCAATTCTTCCCAAGCTGGGGGAGCGTAAGCTCTGTCACACACTCCACTCACTGCCTGTCACCTCCTCCATGCCGACTCCGTGTTCAGAAGCCACTCTGAGCCTTTGAAGAACATTTTGCCTCATGACACTGTTGACTAGGACCTGCGACTTCTCTGTCCCTGGTTAACAGTCTATTCAAAGCCATTTAAATTTTATGCAGGCTCCTCCACTCAGATGTAAGAATAGCTTCTTTAAACTTCTTGATGCAGCTCCTTAATGATGATCTTGTGAAGGAAACCTAGTCAAAACCTGGGATGTATGCACATAGTGACCGTAAACTCAGCACTTTGTGAAGTTCAGAATCAGATGGGTGGGAGACTCAGGAAAGGCTTTTTAATGTAGAAAGGGGAAAGTGAACGGACGCAGGCTGTGTAAGACTGAAACATCTCGGTCCCAGCCAGCAAGGCACCTGCGTTCAGGATGGTGGGTGGGGAGTGCAGAGTTGTCACAAAGAAAGAAGTGGTGGGATGGGAGGGATGACAGTTAGGTACTTTACTGGGGAGGGAAATAGTGGGCTGAACATTTCCTGGTTGAACAAGAGGACTGTGACATGATGTGCTTGTATTTTGGAGAGAAGGGTTTTGTGGGGACAGGCCTAGGGAGAACGCTCTGTGGCTGGGGATTCAGCACAACAAAGAAACACAGAGAACCGGGTGGACCCCAGGGCCCCTGCTGGGGGAGAGGCTGCCTGCCAATTCGAGCCCTTGGGGCTGCTTATGTCCCTTAGCCGGGGCCTTAGAGCTCCCTTCACAACCCAGTCCTGTTAATACAAGAAATAATAAGTGGGGCATGAGAAGGGCTGTGTCCCAGGCTTTGATTGAGCCCCTTGGATGTGCCCTGCCAGATGTGGGTACTTGGCTTCATGCAGGAAAGTATTCAAGCGCAAGCCACTGTTGAGTAAAGGTAGATTTATTCAGAGAGATTCATTGAAAGGCAAGAGAAATTCCACGATGTGTGGGGGTTTGATGCTCAGATTAAAAGTAGGTACACACTCCACAGAGCGTGGGCCTTCTCTGAATTGGGAGAGAGAGGTGTGACCCCTAGGCGGTGCTGTGTTGCTTGTATTCATGGGCTTGGTGGTTTCATATGCTAATAAGTAGAAGGACCAGCCTAAGGGCAAGGGGCTGGAATTCACAGGGAGTTGGCCATTTCCCACTCTTTGACCATTTTTGGCTAGCCTTGGGACTGCCATGGTGCCTTGGGGCATGTTATTCACCATGTTACTATTACAATGTGTGTGTAATGAAGCTCAAGATCTGCTAGAACTTAAATCTCTTCATCCTGAGCCTCAAGACCTATTGGGGGTTGAATCCTTCACCATTTTGATGTTAATTGCTGTGGCCTTCCTTGAATGGCTGTGCTCTGCCCCCTTCCATCCTGTCTCACTGTGATGACACAGAGAGAACAAAGGCCCGGCCCTGGCTGTACTCCTGCATTTAACAGGGGGAGGGGTGGTGTAGCCTGAGGATGACTCTGGGTGGTGTGAAGGATGTTTCAGATTTTCCCACGTGGGACATGGGGACCTGCCAGCTGCCACCGCAGATTTATCTCACGGGCATTATCGCTTGTGTCACTCATTTGTTTCTATTTTTCTTTTTTTTTTTAAGTATTTAATCTAAATTTAATATCAGGTTTTTTAGGAAACAAATTTCTCTTTTTATTTTCTTTGGGGCTTTTTTTGGGGGGTTAGGTAATTAGGTGTATTTATCTGTTAGTGGAGGCCCTGGGGCTTGAACCCAGACCCTGTGTATGCTATACACACGCTCTAACACTGAGCTCTACCACCCGCCCCTTCATCTTTTTCTTTTTGCTTTAGCTGCCAAAAATCTTACAGCTGAATTTCTAGTCGGCCTTTAACACTTACCCTGACTTCATGGCATCCATTTTTATGACTTTACCTCCCCCTGGTTTCATTTAAGTATTGAATCTCCATTTTCTTTTCACTCTCACTTTTGTCTTTTTGTTGTTATGTTTGTTAAGCTGTGTTTAAAAAATTGTTTAAATTCTCTTTTAGCAGGAGGCTGAAAGTAAATAAATATGTAAATAAACATCACACTTAAATGCTTTTATACATTCTAAGCTGTTTAGTAGTTACTTAAAAACTGGACTGATATTAAAGTTATAACATTTTTACATTATTTTTTTAATTTTTTCTAAAAGTATAGCTGATTTACAATATGATATGTTTCAGGTGTACAATAGTTGCTCCATTTATAGTTATTGTAAAACATTGACTGTATTGCCTATGTTGTAAGATACATCCCTCTAGCGTGTTTACGTTACATGTAGCAGCTTGTATAAGAAAGTTGGGTAACACAGAGTCTGGGGCATTGCTGTGTCTGACTCAGTTTCCAGGTCACCCTGCCTGTCAGATCCCAGGCCCTCACACCTGTCTGCAGGGCAGCGAGTGGAGGCAGCTCTCAACAGCGCTGGTACCAACCTCTGAGTGGCAGTGACAACAGTGACTGTCTGTGGACGTGCAAAGTGTTGTTCCAGGAGATTTACATGCATTTCTTCATTTATTATTTAAAGTCCTCCTGTGAGGGATCGTTTTATGTTTTTAATGAATAATACACTTTATTTTTAATTTAAAAGAATTCAAACTTCCGGAAAATTTACAGGAGTAGTACAATGAACACTTAGATACAATTCACCTGAAAGGGAAGTATTTGTCCTTTTGTGTCTGGCTTATTTCAGCATACTTTTTTAAGGTTCATCCATGTTGTAGCCTGAAACAGTAATTTATTCTTTTGGTTTAATAATATCTTTTTTCTTTTTTTTTTTTGTTTTTGGTCTATTTAAAAATAGTTTCATTGAACTCTAGTCAGTTTATAATGTTGTATCAGTTTCTTGTTTACAGCACAACACTTCAGTTATATAGGAATATACATGTATTCATTTTCATATTCTTTTTCAACATAAGTTACTATAAGATATTAAACATATTTCCTTGTACTATACAGTATAAACTTTCTGTTTATTCTATACATAATCAGTATCTGCAAACCTTGAACTCGCAAGTTATCCCTTCCCACACCGTCTCCCCTCTGGTAACCATAGTTTGGTTTCTATGTCTCTGTGTCTGTTTCTGCTCTGTAGATAAGTTTCTCTTTCTTTGTTTTTTTTTTTTTTTTTTTTTTTTAAGATTCCACATATGAGCAATCTCATATGGTATTTTTCTTTCTCTTTCTGGCTTACTTCTCTTAGAATGACATTCTCCAGGTCCATTCATGTTACTGCAAATGGCATTATTTTATTATTTTTTATGCCTGAGTAGTAGTCTATGGTATAAATATACTGCAACCTCTTTATCCAGTCATCTGTCAGTGGACATTTAGGTTGTTTCCATGTCTTGGCTATTGTAAATAGTGCTGCTGTGAACATTTGGGGGAAGGTGTCTTTTTGAATTAGGGTTACTTCTGGATATATGCCCAGGAGTGGGATTGCTGGGTCATAGGGGAAGTCAATTTTTTGTCTTTTGGTGAATCTCCATACAGTTTTCCACAATAGCTCCACCAAACTGCATTCCCAGCACAGTGTAGGAGGGTTCCATTTTCTCCACAGCCTCTCCAGCATTTATTGTTTGTGAACTTCTGAATGATGGCTATTCTGACTAGTGTGAGGTGATACTTGATTGTAGTTTTGATTTGCATTGCTCTGATAATGATATTGAGCATTTTTTCATGTGCCTATTGGCCATTTGTATGTTTTCATTGGAGAAAAGTTTCTTTAGCACTTCTGCCCATTTTTGGATTGAATTGTTTATTTTTCTTTCTTATGAAGTGTAAAAGCTGTTTATATATTCTGGGAATTAACCCCTTGACAGTCTCATTTATTGTAAATATTTCCTCCCATTCCATAGGTTGTCTTTTTGTTTTGCTTACTGTTTCCTTTGCTGTGAAAAAGCTTGTAAGTTTAATTAGACCCCACTTGTAAATTTTTGCTTGTATTTCTATTGCTTGAGTAGACTGCTCTAGGAGAACATTGCTGAGATGCATGTCAGATGTTTTGCCTAGGTTTTCTTCTAAGAGGTTTGCAGTGTCTTGTCTACATGTTTAAGTCTTTAAGCCATTTTGAATTTATTTTTGTGTGTGCTGTGAGGGAGCAGTCTAACTTCATTGATTTACATGCAGCTGTCCAGTTTTCCCTACACCATTTTCTGAAGAGGCTGTCTTTACTCCATTGTATGTTCTCACCTCCTTTGTCAAAGATTCAATGACCAAAAGTTTGTGGGACTATTCTTGATAATTTTTTTACCCATTTATTGATGGATGGATATTGTTTGTAACTTTTGGCTACTCTGAATGATACTGCTATGAATATTGATGTGCAAATTTTTGTGAGAATATGTTTTCATTCTGTTGGCTGTACAGTTGGCCCGCCATATCTGTAGTTTCCACTTCATGGATCCAGATGGCTGGTTGTAAAGGGACTTGAACATCCTTGGATTATGGAATCCAGGGTGGTGGGTTCCTGAAACCAATCCCCCGAGGATACTGAGGGATGACCCTATATGTAGGAGTAGAATTGCTGAGCCATATGATAACACTAAACTTTTGAGGAAACACCAGACTTTTCCAAAGAAGCTGCACCATTGCCCCTTTCCAATGGCTGCATATTGAGGGTTCCCATTCCTCTGCCTCCTGACCGACAATTGTTATTGTCCGTGTTTTGATTATAACCATCCTAGTGGGTGTAAAATGAGATCTCATTTTGATTTTGATTTGATTGGTGATGCTGAGCATCTTTTCATATGCTTATTGGCCATTTGTGTAACTATTTAGTTCTTTGGTAAATTTAAAAATTGGGTCAATTTTCTTTGTATTGGTCAGTTGTAAGCATTTGTTTTATATCCTGGATACTAGTCTCTTATTAGATATATGCTTTGCAAATTTTTTCTACTATTCTGCAGATTGTCATTCCACTTTACTTTTTTAAACATTAAGACAATTTCTTTATAGGGGAGGTAATTAGATTTATTCATTTTATTTATTTATTTATTTATTTATTTTTTGCCAAGCATGCACTCTATCACTTGAGCTACCCACTTCCCCTTTCATTTCACTTTCTTGATGATGTCTTTTGTAACAAGTGGTTTTAATTTTGATGAAGTCCAGTTTATCAGGTTTTTTTTTTTTATCACTTCTGCTCTTGGTATTGTATCTAGGAAACCATAACCTATCCTAGGACCACAAAGATTTATACTATGTCTTCTTTTAGAAAGTTTATAGGTTTAGATTTTACGTTTCTGTCTGTGATCCATTTTCAATTAATATTTATTTGTTATATACAATAGGGGGTTTCAGATTCTAAATTCATTCTTTTGCCTGCAGATACCCAGCTTTCCCTGCACCATTCGTTGAATAGACTATTCTTTCAATGGAGTGTTGTTGGCACCCTTGTTGAAAACTGACTGTAAATGTAAGTTTCCCCCCTGGAATTTTTACTGTGTCTCATAGATTTATGTATCCAAACTTATGACAGTACCATAATGACTTCAGTACTATAGATTTGTAGTAACATTTAAAGTGAGTCCTCCCACTTTGCTCTGCTTCTTCAAGATTGCTTTGGCTGTCCTGGGCCCCTTGCACTTCCATATGAATTTTGGGATCAGTTTTTCAATTTTTGCAAAGAAGTCAGCTGGAATTTTGATAGCGATTCCACTGAATTTGTAGATCACTTTGGGGAGTCTTAACATTTTTAACAATATTGTCTACTATTCCATGAACATGGGATGTCTTCCATATATGTAGATCTTCTAAAATTTTTTCAGTGATACTTCAAATAGTTCAATGTACAAATCTTGTAAATTTTTGTTAAGTGTATCTCCCATTTTATTTTTAATGCTGTTGTAAGTGGAAAGGCTGAGCTTCTTAAGGGTGGGACTATATATCAATTTGTTTATTTCTAGGATTCCTACACATCAAATACACTAGGTTTATATTTACTACATAAATCTATCCACAACTCTTCCCTCCCCTGTGTTATAAAAAACCAAGACCCTGGTTAAACTACCTCAACACCTATGTGGAAATGAGAAATGAGACCCTTGGGTGGGGCTTTGTGCAGATGATACTGAGAACTTATTTAGGATGGCTTCATCTTAATTTCTTTTTAACAATCCTTTCAGTGTATATAGTCAGATACATTAAGAACATGCCCTTTTGATGTACAGAGGAGCTAAGACTATCATTTTCAAATAAGTTCTAGTGAGAATGTTGTACTTGAAACCTAATTTGTATCTATCTTTGAAGATTTATGTTTCAGGAGCTTTGACTAAAGAACACCTGTCTTTATTCAATAACGACAACTAAATGCTCAAACAACATGTAAGAGTTTGAGCTGTAACTGGAGGCAGCGCTTACCTCTCCCAATACACTTGTGCTGATCTGCTCAAAGGGGTTCGTCCAACTGTTTGTCAGTAGTCTTTTGGACAAAGCCATAAAACATTGATTTAAGGTTGCTGGAATGCAACATATTCTTATTAATACTAAGTAAGCCCATATTGAGTGCTTACTGTATGTTGGGAATTGTCCCTCAGACTCACATGAATTTTATTTCTCTGAAAACCTTATATATTTCCTTGCTATTCCCACTTTACAGATAAGGAGACTGAGGATTAAGTCTTCTCTCTTTTTGGGGGAGCTCATTATCAATGACTGGAAGTTGTAAGGAAAAAGATATTGATTCATCCTGAGAAAACATTTTTCTGAGAGTCAGCATTGACGAGGGTGACCACTGAAGAGGGTGATCATTGTTCGAGTGAGATGAGCCCCGTGTTGTATGGAGTCAGCATCCCAGTCCTGGACACAGCACTGTGCTGCGTGGTGGGTGAGGTGGCTTGGCCGCACAGGGAATGAGGATGCTGGGCCGTTGGGCTGTGCTCAGGCCTGGTGAGGCTTTCTCTGAAGAGCAGTGGACCGTCATTGACAGATTTTAAGTAGGGGAGTGGGGTGCTCTCGTAGATCACTTTTGTGTTTGTAGAATGCTTGCAAACATTCAGTAGGCTCGGCAGAATGTGATGTGAGGAATCAGAGTAGGGTGGCTGCAAGGTGTAGCAGTGTTCAATTTTCAAGTGGTTTTCAGTCCCATGTTTGTGGCTCAGTAGACGTGTCACTTTGGATGACGCACTCAAGGAAGTGAAACAATTTATCTAATCAATTGAAGCAGTGATGTACCCAATTCCCAGGACTGTTGTGGAGATCCAGTGAGATAACATTTGCACAGTGTGCAGCGTGGTCCCCAGCCCAGAGTCAGTGCTGAGGGAGTGCCTGTGAGTACCTGGTAGGTCAGGTGTGGGTGGTGGGGCTCGGTGACTGAGGAAATCTGAGCCCTGAAGGAGGGGTCCAGTCACATCTGTGAGTGATGGGCCTGAGCTGGGAGGGGCAGAGAGACCTTCCCTCCCAACCAGGGGCCCTGGGCAGGACTGCTATGGGAGGAGCACTGTGAAGTCAGCTCTTTGCAGGTGGAGTTGGAGTTGCCCTTGAGACATCTAAGTGCAGTGTCACGAGCTCACA
This sequence comes from Camelus dromedarius, assembly GCF_036321535.1. Taxonomy (NCBI): domain Eukaryota; kingdom Metazoa; phylum Chordata; class Mammalia; order Artiodactyla; family Camelidae; genus Camelus; species Camelus dromedarius. The sequence continues at coordinate 3,736,578 of NC_087451.1, read as the reverse complement.
GAGGAGGTCTGGGCCCGGGCTGTGCATTTTCCTATAATCTCAATCCCTGAGGAAGCCGAGGTATTGATCACTGAACGTGAAGACATACTTTACAGGACAAGTGAATAGTAGTATCATCTCTGTCATCAAAGCTCACGTCTCTTTATTCTTCACCCACTTTGTTAATTGGATACTTACAGGGCGGTTCTTCACCGCCCACCCCTGGGCTCAGGCTCCACAGTAAATAGCTGGTGAGCCTCCCTCTTTTCCAGAAGAATACACATTTAGCTGGTAGCCTTCTATACCTCGCCAGACTTAGAATTTTAATTTGTTGTTTTAATTCTATTATCTGTTGGTCATCTTCTGACAGGAGAGACGTTTTACCTCATGGTCATGTTTCAATTAGCTGTTACTGAGAATTGCTGATCTGATCCATAGTGTATGTATTATATTAACTTTGTAGAGTACTTATCATTTTTCTTTCTTTGCCCTTAAATTTTGTTTGCCCCTTCAAGTTTCTATCCTATTTCGGGACTTATTTTTTTTAATTAAAAAATGTGTGTTAGTAGTTAAGAAAACAAAAGCAAAGAAACAATGCACAAGATACCTAAATTTAGAAAATATCTATTGTGTTTTCTGTCTCGGCAATGGAGGGTTCTAGAAACTCGTGAAAACGTTCATTACACAAGTTCCTTAAAATGCTGATTAAGAAATAAATCCTTCCTTCCTCATCTTTCAAGCTGCACAGCTAATTTTCAAGAAAGTGAGGGGAAATCCTCAGAAGCCAAGTCATACAAGAAAGCAGGGATTCTGGGAAATACGCGAGCCTTAGAAGCCCTGGGGTGCCGGTTGGCTCCTGAACTGAGTGTTAGTTTCCATGGCAGGAGGGCGGGAGGTGAGCCCCAGGCCTCTCACACTGGGAGTTGGATGGCTCATCCTATGTAAGGCCAAGCACATACTGCAAATCCTGTTTAATAAAGGGTGAACTAGAAAGAAAGAAAAATATCATTCCTCAAGGCAAGAAATTAAGGAAAGTCAATTTTTGGGGAAGCAGGGAAAAATAACAAATCCAAAGTAAGGATTTAGTTTAAAGCTGTTCTGGCATGAGAGTGACCACAATCTCCTGGCAGAAAATCACAGCTCCTCCTGGAATGAGAAGTTGTGTTTTGAATGAATCAGTGAACAGCCATTCCGAAAAAGGCCTCCTGAGTCTTCTGGATCAAGATACTAGACCCAAACAGCTCTCTTCCAAGGTCTCATTTAAATAACCAGAAAGGTTTTAAAGGAAAGAAGCCATAATCATAGTTCTATTTATTGACATTAGTATATGCTAGGAATTCAGAGGTGACTATGGAGTTGTCTCCTCTCTTATGGACCTTACTTTCTGTTTGACATAGTTGGGGAGCTGGGTGGAGGGAGGTTTTAGTCTGTTGCAATTAGCTAGGAAAGGAAATTAAGAAAGCAGTGAAGGGTGGGTGACATTTTTAGCTGAGGACAGTCCTGTTCAGTTGGCTTTTAATTGCAGGCTCGACGAGATTTCACTGGAGGGAATTGATCTTACAGAAGATGGACTTAACTCAGGCCTTTTCAGAATGGACAAATGAACCTGGAGAAAGACAGTCAAATCTGTGCAGACATTGAAGTTCACGTGAACGTGCTGTATCCCTGAGTCAAAGATTGGACAAGTAGGCAGCACTTCTTGAGGACAGAGGAGTGGTTTTTAAGGTTTTCCTAGAATGAATCCCAGGGAACCGGGATGGCCAGTTGTCAAACTGTGACTTTGCTCTTTGGACGGTGTGCCCACCAAAGGTATTTTCCATTTATTAGTTTTCATTTCTCTTAAATACATCTCAGGTGATGAGGACATGGGCACAAGCATTGGACGTCATGTCGAGGTGACTTTGGATACCTGCCTAGAAGCGCGGGCACAGCTGCGGCTGCGTCATACATCTTGCCGCCCACCCTGTTGCCCAGCTCCGTGATCACGGCAGGGTGGTTCCCTGATGACATGTCCATCTCCTTTGTGACATTGTAACCCACAAAAGACCGGAGCGTATTAGCCTGGCTTTGTTCTTTTCCATCCTTCTCTTTGAATGGACTGATAGTGGACCCAGTTATGTTAGCAGATGTTTTACAAGTAGGGCTCTCAGTACAAACCTTGTAATCCCCGCTGTGTGATCTAGAGAAGAAAGTTACATTCTTTCCAAATTGTTTTGATGCACTTATGTGGGTAAATGGTGTACGTTTGAATATGTATTTCCTCTCTGAATCATCATGGTTAGAGATGAATGTGGGCAGACATGGAATGTGTTTTCTGTATTTGAACTGTATGGTCCCCTAAATTCTCCCCAGCTTTTTAAAGTCATCACTGGAGTGCTACCTCCAGAGTGTCCCAAAGCATCCACCACTGCCTGTTCTTCAGACACTATGAGTTTCCAAGTTGGAGAAGGCTGCTAGCTGGTGAGGCATTCTCTGGCACATCTCTGGCTGGCTGATGTGGGCTTAGCACCCAAGACTTGGCAGACAGTAACTAACCATGATCACTTCCATTTCTGGGACACTCATGAAGGATTTTAGACTTATGCTAGTGGCATACATTATTTCAATTAGTTTTCCCAACAATCATAATTAGATTTTTTCACCTGTATTAATAAGTAAACTGTCAAAGCGAGTGACGTGCAGACTTTGGACTGGAACACGGGTCTTTCTGATCCCTGTCTCTGTTCCCTCCCCGGCCTATCCTTCCAGATGGCCAGGAGACTCTTCCTCAGTCTTGAGTTTCCTGCTGATATTACCACTCTCTTTGTTTCTAGGAGAGGAAAACAAGTCTAAACTTACTTTCCAGTTGAAAATGGAATGAAGAGTTAACGTTGGAAGCCGGGAGAGATTGTCCTGTGATGAAGTGGTCTCCGAGCCACTTCCACTGGGATGTCACGTCACTGTCTGGGCCCCTTGCTCAGCCTGTGCACAGGTGACAACACAGATGTGCCGAGCAGTCCTCCCGGACAGGGCAGTGGGTTGGAAATGACTTTGGGGATTTGGTTTCATTTCATAGGTTTCTGAGGGCCTTGGCCTGGCACTTCGAGTGGGACCATTCCCTGTCCCACATACTCGTGCTCTGGGCCCGTGCAGACCTGATGTGGCCTCAGCCTGAGGCTCAGGGCCCGTGGTGAAGTGGAGCATTTTAGTCCAGGGTCTGTGGAGGCTCTGAAAATTCTGGGTCGTGGGACATTGTCCAGGATGATAATAATTCCTCCCCGAGTTTCAGATTTCCTTGCCTGTGAGCCGGGGTAGTAATAGTTTCTGAGATGATTGTAATGATTCAGTAAGGGGGGCAGAGTGTGCTGGCAGGTAACTGGTGCTTAAGGAGAAGAAGTCGCAGTCACTCTGTCAGCCTCTCACTGTGTGCTCTGTGCTTTGAGAAGATGTGTGTTTGGTGAAAGTCCTGCCCAAATACTAGGGTCTAGATGAAACGTTGTTCCTTTACTTTCCCTTTTTTTGCTCCTTCCTTTCTCTGCGTCTCATGTGTAGGGAGCAGATTCCTCTGTTTCAGGGAATACAGGCCTTTCTAGGAAAAGGACAGGATGAACGTGGATAGGTGGGGCCGGAGGGGGTCTGGAGCATCTGCACAGCGCTGCTTCCCTGCATTTCTGCATCCGGTCCCATCAGTGCACGAAGTCAGCCTTCCTCTTCCTTCCTGTGTCATCAGGTCTATGTTTTATGGGAAAACCATTTTTAAGTGTCTTTTTTCACTTACATGTTTCGTTCAGATGCTTGTTGCTTTTCTCCCAGTGCTTCAGCATTCCTAGGAGAGAATTCAGCAGTGCAGCATCCTCTCCGAGCTCTATGAGTTGATCGGCTTTCACTGCAAGTCCGTCTTCTTCAAGTGGGTGGCCCCCGTGCAGCGCACGGCCCCCGGCATCCCGGAGCCTGGCGGGAAGGCCTGCTACCGACTCCTTCTTCAGACGCTTCCTGGCTACATTCTGTCACTGATTCTGCAGGACTTCAACAAAGGTTTTGGAACTAAAACATTGCTTCAGTCAGATTAACCATGCCTTGTTTGGGCCCTGCTCTCCTGTCTCATCAGGGTGAATTGTGATTCGTGTAGAACAGGACACAGCAGACTTTTTTCTGTCAAGGGCTTGGGAGTCAATATTTCAGGATCTGCAAACCTCCTGATCTCTGGTGCAGCTGCTCAGCTCTGCTGTTCAGATGCCAGAGCAGCCGGACAGTCCACACACCCACAGAGCTTTATTCACAGCAGTGGCTGGGGCTGGATTGGGTGTATGAACTGCAGTTTGTCCCCATAGCCTCCTCACTATTGACGCCTGCACCTGAGCGTGCATTTGCGACAATGGGTGAACCTACACTGACACGTCATCATCACCAAGAGCCCATACTTGACACTAGGATTTACACTTGGTGGTGTGCACTCTGTGGGTTTGGACAGATGTACAGTGACACGTTTCTACCATCACAGCATCATATAGAGTAGTCTGTCTTAGTGACCCTAAAAATGCTCCGTGCTGCACCTCATTCATTACTCCTTCCCCTCTAGCCTCTGACAGCAACTGATCTTTTAGTCTCTGTGGTTTTGCCTTTCCCAGAACACCATACAGTTGGAATCAGACAGTTGCAGAACCTTCCCAGATTGGCTTCTTTCACTTAGTAATATGCATTTAAGGTTCCTCCATGTCTTTCCATGCCTTGATAACTCATTTCATTTTAACACTATAAATAGTCCATTTTCTGCCTGGACCACAGTTTATTTATCCATTCACCTACTGAAGAACAGCTTAGTTGTTTCTGAGTTCTGGTGATTATGAATAAAGCTGCTATTAACATCTGTATGCAGATTTGTGTGTGGATGTAAGTTTCCATTTTGTTCAGTAAACACCAAGGAGCACAGTTGCCAGATCATATGTTAGGAGTACGTTTAGTTTTGTAAAAAATTGCCACACCGTCTTCCAAAGTATCTGGGCCATTTTTCATTTCCACCAGCAATGCAAGAGAATTCCTGTCTCTCCACATCCTCACCAGCATTTGGTGCTGTCAGTGTTCTGAGTTTTGGCAGTTCTGACAGGTGTGCAGTGATACCTCACTGTTTCAGTCTGCAACCCCTTAATGACAGATGCTGTGGAGCATGTTTCCATAGACTTCTTTGGCATCTAGTTTCCTTCTATGTTGAGGTGTGTGTTGAGGCATTTTGCTCATTTTTTAAGCAGGTTATTCATTCTTCTTGTTCAGTTTAAAGAGATTTTGGTGTATTCTGGATATCAGCCCTTTATCAATGTGTCCCTGCCCTTCACCTGCAGCACCGGAGTTGTCCTTTGGGTCTCAGTGGAGTGTCAGCTCTTCAAAGAGGTTCCCTGTCTTCCCTCAGCCTAAATACTGTCCTTGAATTTTTCACTTTCATTGACTCACTTTGTTCTTTTTAAATAGCATTTCCCATAATTTGTAAGTACATTAAAAAAAAGGCAATGATTGAACACTGCCTCCCCCACCAGGCTGTGTGCCCTGTGAGAGCAGAGACCCTGTCCCCACTCACCATGTCCCATGACAGCACATGTCACATGTCCATGTAAATGTGTGTAACGTGGGGCCAAACCTGATGATCAGCTATGACGACATGTGTTGGCTACCATTCATTGAATAGAGTTTGTTTCTTGATCTTAATTTTAAATCACATGAATGAAACATGTTTCTTTTGAAAAATAAAACAACAAAGCACACCTCCATGTGATTGGTAATTTCTACTTAGCCTTCTGACCCAGGAGGGGACGTTCACCATCATTTTGTGGAGGAGGTTGGGGAGGTAAAGTAGGAGAGTGAGACCAAATAAAGTAAAAATGATAACTATCAGCTGGCTTTATTTTCACTAAGACAAATGTTACTTTAAACCATATCTCAGCTGTTGTTCTGTTGTTTTAAACACTTCTCAAAGAATTAAATGGAAGCCCACTAAACCCTGAAAGGGAAATTATGTGCTCAGGTCCTGAAAAGTGTTTATGTCTATTTCTTGAAATGCACATTTTCCCTGCTGGTTACAGAAAGTCGCGGCGGGAACACAGCCGTGAGCTGTGTGTGTCTGCTGGCTTCACGGTCTGCTCACTGTCATTTTCATTGTCTTGTGTTGCAGTGTATGAAGGTTTTCCATCAGACTGTTTGCTCAGCCCCTTCCTGAATGAGGGATTGAATTTTCCACAGGAAATCTTATGGAAGAGAGTGACAAGGCACATGGGTTTCCCAAAAAGCAATAGTTGTTGTAATAAACTCTCACATTGGTGAACTTTTTGAATACAAGCGAGTTGAAAATTTTATCACTAGGTCATATGCCACAAATCTGCCTTAAGAATAAAAAGATTCAGATTTTATAGAAGAAGCAGTTTGAATCAAGTATAAATTATAATTTGTACACTAGTTGGTGTTAGAACTTATACTCACTCTTACCATAATTGCCTGTGGTAGGAAATGGATCATTATTTATTTATTTAAAAAAAATCCTCAAGGTTCTACTTGCCCCATTCTTGATGCGGCAGTGCTGAGTTTAGTTAAGTTGGGACATTTAGAATTCTTGGCTAGGTTTTCAGGACATTGATTTCAGCCTCTTTATCTTTTTTAGAATCTGTTCTTTGTGTCAGTCTTTGGTCTTTTGACAATGTGGAAATACTGCACAGATCTGTCTTTCCCTTTTTTCCTGTCTTTATGGGTAAAGATTTCTGTAAGACACACTACTAGGACATTAAGGATTTTGTGTGGGGTAAGTTTGGTCGGCTCAAAGGATTTCAATTAATACGTATTAATACTTGCTATTCAGCTAATGATAAGAAAATTATAAAATAACTTAAGTGTACATCAATAAATATAGTACAATAAGCCCATCACCCAGATTAAGGAATTCACAAACATTTCCATATTTCCTTTATTCAGACCTTTGTTCTTTTACTTGTCCTTTGTTGAAGTATTTGACAGCAAATTCAAGAAAACATGTCATTTTACCCTATGTACTCAAGTAGGCATGTCTGAAAAATGAGGGCCATTTCTTTGATCAGGTTTTTCCATTTGACTTATGTGCTCGTTAAGTACCAGCTGTATCAGGCATCTCATTAGGCATTAGGAATCCTTGGGGCAATGAGACAGTCCTGGCTCCCAAGGAAGTTAAGGGCTGATGGAAGAAACCAACACAGGAGCTTAGGTGCCTCACCTAAGGTCCCTGCGGGATGACAACAATTGGAAAAAATTTGTGCACAATACAGTGGGATTCACAGAAGGGACTGGTCAGACTAGTAGGGCAGGCCATGAGAGAGGCGGTCAGCAGGGCTACAAGAGGAGGAATCATTTGATCAGAATCTGAAATCCTTTCTGCCAACCTTCCTTCCAAGCCCCTAGGGCCCATCACACACAACCCTGTGCTGTAACTGTTTTTGATTCCTGTTACCACATCTCCTTCAGGAAGGATTTTAAGGTGGAAAATATTTAAAATCAGTAATTGTTGCCAGAAGGGACATAGAACAAGGAACATGGAAACAACACAAATGTCCATCAGCACATGACTGGATAAAGACAAGGTGATACATATCTACAATGGAATAATACTCAGCCATAAAAGATGCAATTTGCAGCAACATGGATGGACCTGAAGACTGTCATTCTAAGTGAAGTGGGGTGAAAAGAGAAAGTAAAATGCCATATGACTTCATTTATGAGGAATCTAAAATTAATAGCAATAATAATAAGACCACAAATGAACTAATTGTTATTTTGATTTCTTGAATATGCTTAAGCACATATGACTGTCCTTTGTGATTGGATTACCACATTCTGTTTATTATTCTTTTGTAGTTGGCTTTATTCCTCTGGTAACTATGTAAGTTTAAAAATCTGAAACTCTAATCTGTTCTTAGAAACAATAATTAGTACATATATGTAACTAAAAAAATGCAGTATACTCTATACATGTATTTACATGCAATGTGTATGTGGAGTTGAACTGTAATAATTATACCTAATAATACTGAAAAAGGAAAAAAATAAAATAATATATAAAAAAAACTAATCACCCCTCTTTAAATATTAAAACATTCAGTTCTGAGATTCTGTGAAAGACAGCATGGAAGTAGGTTTTTAAGATTTTCTCCTTGTTCCTCGGTGAGCAGCCTGGGCTGCACAGCTTGGCCGCCACAGGCACCCAGGACTTACCGGCTTTCTCCACACTTGTTGGGAGGAAGATTAGCTGCTTCAGGAATATTTATGCTCTTAGAAGTTGCTGAAAACCCCACAGAGCTTCTGTTTACATGGAGTGTATCTGTCAATATACCCCATTTTAGAAATTTGAACAGAAAATTTAAACCCAAGAACTGACAAGCACACGCTGCCCCAGCACGTGATCAAAGCAGTGCTGCCACGGTGGCGTATGTTGGTTCTAGAAAAAATGCACCATACACTCAAGAATGAGGGTGAACCCACAGATCTCATCTCAGCAATGCTATGAAGAGGTGGGACCCAAAGCCCCTAAAACAGTGCTGAAGTCCCCAGATGTCCCAGAACACACAGAGCCATGGGACCAAGAATCCAGTGTCTCATGGATCATCAGCTGTGGAGACCGCGTCCTGGGTCAGGAGAAGCAAAATTAGGGATACCAGGCACACAGTCCTATTACAGCAAAGCTTTAAAGCTGTTGAATTGACTAAAAGAGTGGCAAAGATTTGCATTTAGAATACTACATTTCCTCTCCTTGAGACGTTAGAATGATAACACTGATTAACAGGGGATGATTGTAATGGATTAACTATGATACTGATGACATGAGCTGCTCACACTAACCCTGCACTCAATGTAGACTAAGCCTTTTATGCACACACTTCATTAGGTCTCCACATCCCTGCAAGTTGGCATTAAGCACTCATACAACCATGAAATCAGTGACTATAAAACAGTCACAAGGCTTTCTCTGCAGCATGAGGTAGCAAAACCAGCAAGGATTTTCAATGACAAAATCCAAAATCATATATATTTGGGAAAGAAAGCAAACAAAACACAGAAGGACAATAAAACAAAAGAGCAGATGGAATGGAAACTTTTATTGAAGAAAGCAATGATTGATTCAATTACAACAGGTAATGTCCCTGGTATAATTGAACCATCAATCCAAATTTTTGGAATAGTGAGTTGTGAAATTACTGTCTCATTTAATATTGGAATTCCTAGTTGGACCAATTTGATATACATCACTGGTGTGATGTTATCTATTTAGGTAAATAACAATATTCATATTTTTTAAGTTAACAGGAATCATAACACAGGACTCCAGATTTAGAGAGAGAATGCAAACAACTACTATCATACTCCATCCAGTAAGGACAAGTGTCCCTGCGTCACCAAAGCAATGAGAATTTGCACACAGAAAACACAGTTCTCTAGTTGTGACAAATACAGGACCGTGAACCATGAATTACGAGAAGAAGCAACTGTTTAAATGCCATGGGCAAAATTTTTTATCATCTTGAAAACATCACTGATGCACTAAGTAAGAAAAAAATTGTTTTACTAGCAAATCTAACTGACACAGGGGATTTTCCAAGTGAGAAAGTAATTCCAAAAAGTGCAGTAAAATGAGTTAAGATGATCTGTGCAGTGACGGAGCTGATATTAGACTGACCAGCATCACGATTTCCGGTTTTACACTTGCTCTCTTCTTGTCACCTCTGACACAAGAATGCATCATATGATTTTTTTCTTTAGGGAAAAAAAAGATAAATAAAATCTAACTAGAAGATGTGGTATGGAAAGCAGTAATGAAGTTGTCTAACCTAATAATGCAGCCAGTGTAATGTAGCACTTATTCGGGCACTAGAATTTTTTAAATCATGATTTATTTTATATCCTATTTCTATCCTAAAGGAGGCACTTAAAGTTTTCTACTTTATTCAACATATCTTGTGGGGGTTGTGATATATACTGGTATGGCAGTTTTCAGAGATTCAAAATCGCCTCTGTGGTTGTGGTCAGGAAAGGCAAGGCTCCCTCACAGCTGCGACGGAGAAGGAATCCCCGGAGTCAGCCCCTGGGCAGCTTCCGAACCGCATCTGCTTGCACTTGGCACAGGACACCATCAGCAAGTGTAACTCTGACAAGGAGATTTCCCTGGGGACCTGGGAGGTGCTCTAACATTCTGAAGCCACTTGTTTCCCAGTTAGGTAAGGCTTGGAAAAACAGTTTATTAGAAGTGACTCCCTTTGTATGTGCCTTTTGTCCTGAGAGGTCACTAATTAGCATAAATATAAAATACCCCATAATATAAGAATTTGGGTACCCCATTTTTCCATCTACCTGTCTATTTGTTTATCATATTTATACTTTGGTTACACTTTCCATGATGTTCAATTCTGGGCACCAAAAAAGAAAGGTTGCAAAATATTTCTTATAAAAAGCGAGAATGGGTCTAAGGTTTAAAAACCACTACTGCTAACATAAAAGCCAGATAATATTTTTAACCTCAATTGCATCAGACCTTCCCGAATTCCTCCCTTAAGTTCACTGTTACAACAATAATGGAATCTCTGTCCTTCCAAGACTCGGGCCTGATCGCCACCCATCCAGATATCTTTCTGTGGGTCCCTACTTGTCCTCGAGGCCCCCAAACACAACTTACGGGTTGAAATTTCTTCAGTGTTCCTACTGTAGGGGAAACCTGGAAGTCCCAGGCACTGTCCAGGAGTCACACCTACCTGCAAAAATCAAAGTCATGTGACTGAAATGGGACAACACAGGTTGTGTGGTAGGGCTGAAAGCTTACCAAAAACAGGTTTGGGGGCCTTACCCAAGCCCTCCAGCTCCTAACATGAAGAAGGACAGGGATGCCAAATTAACCACGAGACTGTGTGGCTTAATTACCCCATGAATAAAGGATTTGTGCCAGTGCCACCTTTAGACAGGGAACCCCAGAACCCAGACTTGGAAGCACCCTGTCCCCTACCCTCTGAACAAATATTCTCTCAAGACACATAGTGAGAGATGGGAGCCCCGGTGAGCTCTGGAATAAGATGCGACCTGAAAAACTGCTGGTAACAAATGGTGTGCAGCTCGGGCAGCCCCCAGGACCACCAGCCATTCTGGTACCACCGATGCCCACACTTCCATCCACAACAGTTTCTTCAGGACACTTATGCATATATAACCATCACACAAAAATGATTGCTTAGACATATTTTAAGAGAAATAACATTATGAGAATGCCAAATTCATGACATGTCAGAGTCAAGACCCCAGAGTATTTACTGGATGAGATCTCACGTGTGCCCCGCAGTGAGCTTTAAACCCTTAGGGCACAGTCATGGAACAGTAGGCATTTTCTTTCTTTCCTCCAAGTTGGCTTTACTGCAGAACTCCGTAGACACAGGAAGACTCTGTTTCCCACCTCTACTACTTACACAAAGGGCTCATCACGTGGTGAGGGATCAGCGCTGGTGTGACTGGCTCCAATGTGAGCACTCCAGTGCCCAGCTCCTCGAGGAGCAGAGCTCCCCCCACAGGAGCAGAGACCCCCAAGAGCAGAGCGCCCCCCACGGGCACTGCAGTGCCTGCAAGAATCAGGAATCTGATGAGTGAGCCTGGGGCAGGCAAGTCAGGAAGCAAGAACCGCTCCCTCAAGCTCTGCAGGTGATCTCTGTGTCATCTTGAATAAATACAGTCAGCATTAACGATGTTTGGCAAGAGGGTAAAAGGTAAGGCCTCCCCAAATCTCCTCGCATTCCTTTAGTTGGAGACCTGGTAGAACACATGGCGACAAGAGACGCTGGCTTTTCATGCCCACGTTGGCCTCAGGGCTACAGGGGAGGCCACGGTGCTGCCTCCGCCCCACCTTCTGCCTTCGTCCTGCAGACCTCACAGGGGCCGCTGACTCGTTTCTCTGACTTTCTCTCCTTGGTTGTGCTGCTCTTCCAGCTTTTAAAAGCTCACAAAATCCTCACCGGAAAATCTTTAACAATGAACCCAAGTCAAATGAAATCAATCAAAGAGACACACTGCCTTCTTCATTACTTTATATTTTAGGATGAAATTCTTGAAGACGACTCCCTGACCTGAAGGGGTATGGAGGAGAAAAGAAAACAAGACAAGCATTTTTGGGCCCATAAAAAATGAGAGGTAACCAGATGGTGTCTAGTCTTCATTGCACCTCTCTGCCTGCCGCAATTTCACATGCCCCTCCCAACTGAACTCATCAGAACTCTACTGAAGGAGACGGCTGTGCAAATTTATTGGAAACCAAATAAATCACTACGGAAACAGTCTCCCAAACCCAGCGAGAACACTGTAAGCTGACCAGTGCCAGGATCTGAATACGTGCAGATCCAAATTCCGACCCCCTCCCTGGTGGGTGTACTTACAGTGGGGGTGTCGCCGTGCAGTTTCTCTGCATCCAACATGTAAAAATGAAAGGGACTCCAGTTTTCAACATCACAGTCCCTCTGAAACAACTGGTGGTCAATTAGCTTTTGTTGCCAGCAAAACTCGATATTCTCCCCTGCACGTGGAGGTGAACACACAGAAGAGACTGATGATCCCCACTGCGAGTGTAGCTAAGTGTGTCTAAGCAAGCTGGCTCCATCAGCATCCTGATGAGCAGGGGAGTGTGTGAGCCGCGGGGCTCTGCAGACTAATGGCCAGGCAAGGAGGGCGCTTTCTTATATTGGGGAGAAAAAGGCTGGAGCAGCACTCGCTGGAAATAAATTCTAATTAAACCTTCAGGTGCGGTTCCTGCAGCAGAACCCACACCAGTAGATGAGGCTCCCTCCGTGCTGTCCAGTCATGTGAACCAGGCTCATTAATATACCTGTGTGTTTGGTTTAGCAAGTGAATCATGTCTGTTTTCTGGAAATTACATGAGGGTGGAAAACCTTCCAAACATGTTCATTTATTTGCTGTGGACTTTGTTTAATCCTCTTAAGAGCATTTAGAATGACAAACTTCTTAAATTAGCATGTTTGCCCAAGAGACCTTTCCAGGAACATGGGCCGAAACCTAGGACAACCCAGAAGCAAATTCAAAACCGTTCCAGCTGCACAGCACTGCAGAATGTGTCCAGTTTGAGAATCAAGGATTTTTTCTCCACACACTTTTCCTCCTCTGCCCAAATTAATCAGCCTCTGCTGCTCTTGTATAATGAGTATCGTATGACTCATCTTCTTTGCCTGTAAAATGGAAATGGGAAATACTTCTGCCCAATAAAATGACATAGAACTAACCCCCAAAATTATATATATTTAAAAAAAAAAAACAGGGCTTTACACTGTCCAGGGATATGAATCATTTATTTAATATATCAATTGTTACTAGAATAATCTTTTCAAAATGTAACCCCTCCTCAGAAAACTTCAACTACTATTCGATAAAAATATCACAGAAAATTTCTGAAAAGAATTTAAAGGAAAATCATTTTTAACTGAATCATATTCTAGACACACTGAATAAATTCTGTTTAGAGAACTACTTGTTTTTAATAAATGACCTATAAAAATACACCCAGCATTAATCAGTAAATCTTCATTCCTTATTTTAAAATTCTTAAGGCATGCTATATTTCTTAAATCAAATGAGATATTTGCAAGCCAATGGACAACGGAATTACCTAAGAAGACATTATAAAGCAGCAAGAGCAACTAGCACTTTGCCAAGCATTCTGCCTGAGAGTCACTCGTACCACCTTATTTTGACCTGACTGCTTAGAGGTGAGCTCCATCAGCCCATTTAACACATGAAGAAACTGAGTCTATGTGTGGTCATGTTTCCAGTACTTGGTGGAGCCAGGATCCAAACCTGGATCTTTGTCTATAGAGCCTGTGCCTTTACCAGATCACACTAAATTTCTCACTCTTCAAATGCACTCAGTCCCAGAGGTAACACACATTCCTTGCATTTCTAGGAGTTTTAGGAATTATTGAATTACAAGGACTAATCAGACATTTGTGTGAGCTAATTTTATATTTTCTGATTTTCCTGAATCTGTTCAGGCTGAATTCATTCTACTCACGAGAAGTCCTGAGGCAGAGGAGAGAGGGGAATATAAGCCAGACATAAACAATTTCAAGAGATCCACTTCATCAAGGAAGCAAAGTATTAAGTAAACCATTCTGCAACATGCTTGTCAATAAACCTTGGTGTCTCTGTCTCAGCCTGAAAGAGGGTAAGCCCTCCAGCCCATCTGCCTTCCAGCCACATACCCTGGATGATCTTGGTTCCCTCACCGGTGACACATGTGTTCTCCTGGGACTCTTTGTAGAGATTAAATGATAAAACTGTATGCAAAGGGGCTACTTCATTGCCAGACAGTAGGCACTAAACAAATAATAAAATTATTTTGTTTCATGAAAATGGGAGGCAAGTCTCCCAATTAAACATTCCTGATAGAATCCCAACAAGCACTTTAATTTATCTACAAGATATTGTAAAATAGCATTTCTTTTTTGAAGGCCATATCCATTCTCCCTACTTTTTACCAATCCTGGCTGTTATACTGAAAATCTATTCCCAGAACGTGGCATCCATCTCCCATATTTAAATCCTTTAAGTTTGAAATTATGATGAAGCTTGGGCACATAAAGTTTCACACCATAATTCACAGAATAAACAAAGACCACAGGAACAGGGCCACCTCCAGACCCCATGTGCTCAGGACAGGCTCCAAACTTCACAAAATCAGAAGCATACTGTTTGAAGAGAAAGAAAATTGAATGTGATCAAGGAGGCTGACATAGAGCACTGGCCGGCTCACGAGATGACCCCGTCGCCCCCTCGTCTGACCTAAGTCATCGAACACATTTATCCGTTGATCTCTAACTAAAACTAGAACACGGGTAGGGTTGGAAAGTAACAATTTTTCCTACAATATATACATATTGTCAACTAAAAATTGGCAATTGTCATCTGCCTCTGATTTGGTTAAGTCATGAGCCACTGCAGCTGCTGACCTTCAACACCCTCTGAAAGTAGTTAAGTGTGGAGATCAGGAATGGGGCGCTCTGTGCTCTGGGAAAATGGGCAGAAGAGTCTTCAGATAGTTAGACATTTTCAGGAAATTTTATGCGCCCAAATTCTTGCATCCCCTCCTATCTAGAAAAGCACTAAAATCATTAACAGAGACACCTGCTTCTTGACTAACAGCAGCCTCTGCCTAAACTTGTATTGGACCGCACATCCCCCTTCACTGAAATCTTATATAATTCTGAGCTCCCCCTCCTCTTCAGAGCAGTTCCTCCGAGCTCTCTGAGATGCTGTCACCTGGGCTCTGGTCCTTATTTTGCCCCAGATAAACTTTAACCAACAACTCTCACGTTTTGTGGTTTATCGACAGTACCACAAAAATTAAGCTTACATACTTGAACTCAGAGTAAACATTCAGTATCAAATATTTCTTGACTTAAATTCCTATTTAAATGTAAATAATTATTCCATTTCTTAAATATAACATCTTTAAATATAAATTAACAGATATTTGTGAATCTTCGAAAAATATAGTCTAGAAAAAAAATTTAGCAATTAAAAAAGCTATTGTGTGGAGCTTTAGAATTTCAAAAGTGGAAGAGAATAGTATTGTAACTCAAGTTCTTGTTTTACATGCAGAGATCCTGAGGCCTCAAAAGACATATCAATTTGCCTGATTTTATACACTGTCCTTTAACAGAAAACCTTGAACTAAGTTCCTGGTCTTTGAGAAACCAAGACTTGCTCTGCTGGTGCATGGCTGAAATTTATGAAAATGGGTCGTGAGAAAGAACCAGAATGCGGGGGCCTGGGCGAGGCAGCAGAGGAAAGGAGGTTCTCACCTTGTCATGGGTGAGAAATAGGCTCCCGCAGTGCTGGTGTGATGGGCATTCCTCAAGTGCCTGAAAACTACTATTTAGCACACCTGCCACCGAAACGCACACAAGCTGTTTAACTAGAAGGCTGACCAGGAGGCTTTCTCAGTGACACAACAAGCTATTTTCAAGTTAACTCTACAACTACAGGAAGAGAAAGAATAGAAAGCTGATATTAATTATTAAAAATTTACACCAAGAACCAAGGAAATTCCAGGAGAAATATAAAGACGTTGGAAGTTTCATTATGCGAACTTACTGCCAATTCATTTGTCTTAAAAGCTGTGCTATAAAATATATTGTCCTTTGTTGTTCCAAATCACATTTGAAAGAAATAATGTTTCTTAAGGGTGTCTCTGGAAATTTCTTCTATTTCCTAACACCAAATCTCAGACCCTTAAAGAAATGGGGGGTTGGCATTTCGTCCACTGTTCTCTAGGCAATTTGTTTTTCCTTCAAAGAACAAGGGGGGAATCACACAGAAAAGCATTTGAGCATCAGGCTGCTTACATTTCCTCCGGGAGTCTTGGAAAATAAGGTGGAAATGAACAGTAGGACAGAAACATGGTGGGAGAGTCACTGGCTAGAAGGTGAGAACAAATGTGTTCTCCAACGTGCTCTGGTAGCCACTAGTTTAAATGAACCGAGCAATTGTTCGAGCATACACGCACTTCTACGGGAAAATCTCAACCATTACCAACCGATCAGTGCAGCCCGAAGCAATGGACGGACTGCGGAGGCCCCCGGCGTCTCATCGTGGTGTCTTACACCATGTGCAGGATGAGCAGTGCCTCCCCGCCCCCTCCCTCCCCTCCCCTCGAGGGAGATGGCTGGTACTGAGCTGAGCTTACCTCATAGCAAGCTGTCCCTCAGCCCTCTGTCTAAAGCAAGATAAAAGCAGGAAAGCTACCTGGGACTTTACAGAACCAACCCAAAAGGGAACTGAAGCACCTTTCTTCTCTCCTTTCTGCTGCCTGGAATGTGGGCCTGATTTTTGACCCTCAGGCAGACACTTTGGGCCATCAAGTTGACGGGCTGAAAATAAGAGGCATCTGGTTCTCTGACCCTGGGACCTTCATGCAAACCAGCCCTGTGGTACCGATTGCTTGACTTCTTTATGTAAGAGGGAAATACAAGTTTAGCATGTGTAAGCTACTGCTGTTATCTGGGGAAGTAGGTGTTGTATATTGCCACGGTAAGTCCTAATAATAAAGTTAAAGATTCACCAAAAACTATTTACCAAATAGTTAATAAATGATAAAGAGTTCCTGATTTTTGTTTTAATGCTATGAAATGTAAATCAAGTTTCAGCATATGCTAGTAAAACAAGACACTGTGGAGAAAAAGCAAAACAGAGATTATAGAACAGAGACACAAAGCATCCTCTTCTCCAAGGCACAGGAGGACAGCCATGACTCTACGTGCCAAGGTTGGAGTCTCATGGGCTCCCTGTTTTCCTTGCCTTGGGTTGTCTTTTCTTTCCAGCCTTGGGAAAAATGGATAAGGCTGCTGGTCAAATCATTTCAGGAGCAGCTTCCATCGTGTCGAACCCCTGTCTCTTCCTTTCCTCTGCCTCCTGGAATGTTCTGACACAATTAATCAGTCCAGCCTTCTAAATTGAGCAAATGGAGCTCAATCAATCTGCTTTTAGACAGAGTTAGGAAACAGACATTAAAAAGCATAACTAGGAATTCTTATCTTCCAGAGGTCATTGCACAGATGAAATAGGAGAATATCTGTGAATCACTCAGTAAACACTAAGTACAATACAAACAATATTAGTACTGATTCTATGTCACATTCTTCAAAAAACGAAAACAGAATAGTTTTCTACCAGAAGGAGAAGGTGCTTTGCAAATTTCTGTCATTTTATTCTTCAAATTTTCTATAAAATTTATGCCTTTAAAAAAATCATTGCACATTAGGGACTAAATTTAATTCCTTCATCTTCCCCTGTTTAACAGATATCAAGAATGATACCATTTCTAGACATTTTATCTAGGAAAGCCTTTGGTATACATGAGGCACAGAGCATGACAAATTGTCAGTATCACTCAGGATAGGAAACCCATGTTTGATACCCGAACTTGAAGACATGAAGAAGATGCCTGGCATGTCCCACTGACCTTTCAAGCTATTATTTTTGAAACACTTGTTTCTTCTTCGTCCAAAACAAACACGCATTTGTTGATGTGAGACTCTTTAAGTGAAAAGGTAAACCCATCATTACACTTTAGAGACTGAAACCTTACCCTCTTCATCCATGTGGACATAGCATCCTTACTGATTCCTAACATGAAAAATGACCACCAATGACATCTCAGGATGCTCCAATGCAGAGGTTCTCTGCTGCAGTGAGGAGGAAAGAGCCGTGTGCTTCAAGATGTACTTACTGTCTGTAGCTCACTTGGCAAGACACGGCAACTTGTCTAAGCTAAAGCTTAAAAGTGGAAAATAGAGACAACATCCATGGCAAAGGGCATTCGGAGGGTAATTCCTTGGCCCCACTTCATCGCTTCTCAAGAGCCGTGGGCAATACCTTGAGAAAGGCAGCAATACGTTACCCAACTCATCAAAAAGCTGTGCCTCCTACTAAT
Organism: Camelus dromedarius; assembly: GCF_036321535.1. Taxonomy (NCBI): domain Eukaryota; kingdom Metazoa; phylum Chordata; class Mammalia; order Artiodactyla; family Camelidae; genus Camelus; species Camelus dromedarius. The sequence goes on along the minus strand of NC_087451.1, from coordinate 3,718,148 downwards.
TGACAGTAAAGCAAGTGTCATCTGGCTCAACAGATCTCCCTGTGTCTCTACAGTGCACGTCTACTTTTTCTTTATTTTCTCGGTTGGGGGACACTCCTTTTTTGAAAATCCTCCTCCCTGCAGTAGAAGTTCTTATTTTCCCAACCAGAATGCAGGCTTGAAGGGGGGCAACAGAGCTGAGAACACATAAATCAGTATTTATTCCTTGATATATTTTTTACACATGGACTAAAAATCATTGGGTCAGTTGGACATCAATATCATATCTCATTTACACTATTGTCAACTTTCATTTTACTACCAGCTCCTGAAACAGTCACGTGGTCACTAGGTTTTTTTTCCTTCCCTTGACCCATGGATTCGATGATTTCTAACCAGACACAATAGCTTTTTGAAAAGAAGTCTGTTTCACCTTTTGCTTTTAAACTAAACTTGTGTGCTTGACCCTGATTTCATTCTAACATTCACAAAAATCTATCCAAGGACAACCACATTTAACATCATCTCTAGATGTCTTGAATACAATGGTGAGTGATTCTTCCAGATCATTAAACATATATGCACATTATGCTGTGGTCCTCTTCAATTTGTGGTGTTTACAGTAATAGTTACCTCTTTGGATACTTTATTACACATTTAGCATTTCTTTATCCAATTCAGTTACATTAATATATAAACTTTCAAAAGATCTGCTTTCTCAAAATGATGATATTTAACATCTATAGTCTATTTTAAATCAAGTAATTCAATAAGGTTGTCAAGGACAGCAGTGAAGGTTGTGTGTGGTGATTGCTGCTTCAGAGTCTGCGGTCCTGTCCCTTGATCTTACAGGTGTTTACGCATCCTTGTCAATGTCATCACATCAGTCTATTAGGAGCTGAAATTAAACTACCTGGATGCTAATTTTTTTTTAAAAACAATATACTCAATTTCCCCTTCTAATACTTTATTGTTTCTCATACTGAGGCTCACCAGTTTTCCTAATATATATATTTGGTGGGGAGGGAGGCACAGCCCTGAATGCCTGCAGACAGCACCAACTCTATAAGATTAACCAGAGGTGGCCGTGGATGTTCTGTGACTTCAGCCACTGAGCACGAGCACCTGCTGTCCTTCCAACTGTTCTGCCTCCATTATTGACAGCTCTGAAGGTCACTGCCTCTTGTAAAATTCTACAACATTACAGTTCATATATTTTTAAAAGTTATAAATTTGTGAAAGTCGTCTGCTGTTTGTGTAAAAAGAGGGGTACTTCCCTTTGCTCATTTCAGGCTAAACTAAGTCCAGAAGGACACACACACAAACACACACAAACAAACACACACACACACACACACACAGAGACACACGCAGTTCTGAGTGCCCCCAAGGAAAAGTTTGAAAGGCTTCGGGAGAGTGGTGGCGCTCAAACCTTTGGAATTTTGAGCTCTATGAAAGCATCACTTATTCAGAAATTAAGCATTATAATTCTAGACAAAGAGAATCAGAATCACCCTCAAGATACTTACCAGAATTTTTTTAAAGAAAGTATCTTCCCTAAAATCCAATGATAATTCAAATATCCATGGAAAGGAAGTAGATCAGTAATATCAAGCAATAATTTCTACACTACTGCTGATTAGACTTCAGCCCCAACCAAAGAACATAGAAATAAGATACCTGGAGATAAAGAGATGGAAATGAGGTATTAAAAAGCAAGAATATAAAAGAAGTAGCGGCCTTATGGAAACCTGCTCATTTTCTTTGAAATAATTTCTTGGTTACAGGAACTCACTCGTGAGGATCTGGAAATGCATCAAGAGGAAATCTAGCAGGGAAAAGAAGCAGAAGCAGGTCTCAGTTTTCTCCGAGGCTGATCCTAAATGAAAAAAACTTTCCTTGGCTTCCAGAATAGACAACCTGCATGGTTCCCTTAGCAGAAGAGTGAGGAGGAGAGAAAACCGAATGTGTTTGCAAATCATCCTTCACCAACCCTGTTGGAACACAGAATTTTGGTGTTAGGGGCACTGCCCGACCTATAAATATAAGAGAAGGAACAAGCTCTAATAAGGTTTTTGAGTGAAAAATGCTTTTAGCTTTAAACCTACTCTAGAAATCATGCTGAGAAATCATGGTAAGTGCTTGAGGTGTAGCCTTGCTGTTTACGTTACATAAAGGAATGCATCTCCACATGTACCAATTTGGGAACGGAATATGTGTTGCAGCCTCCTTCACTTAGGTTTTTGGAAACCCAGAGTTTCTGGCCACGGGGAATTAGGCTAGTTACATATCAAAGGGGAGGCAAAAACTCCAGCGTGCTTTTCCATTGCAAACCGATTTTACTAGAGACCGGCTTTAAGAATCATGCTGAGAAAAGAGAGTAAGTGTTTCTATATGTCACTCTACCTTTTATGACGGATGTAACAACGCCTCTCCACATGATCACTTCTGACATCTCAATCTGTGTGGAAGTTGTTGTAAAACTAGATTTTTGGGTACACAGAGCTTCTGTCTTAGAGCATCTACACTACTTATATATGTAAAGGGAGGCACAATCTCCAAAACGGTTATCCAAAGGAAATGGCTTATCTTTGAAACCGGCATCAGGAAACATTCTGAGAAATCAAAGAATGTGTCTCTAGAAGTCCCCTTGTATTTTATGCTGGATGACATAATGCCTCTATACATGCTAAATTTTTAGGTCTGTATGCGTATGGAAGCCGCGTTTCCACTGGCTTGTTGGGAAACCAGAGTTTTTGGCCAGGGGAAACTACACTGCTTACATATATATGGGTATGTATTAGAACCAAATCGGTTTTCCACTGCAAACAACTTTTCTTGGAAACCGGCTTTGAGAAACAAACAGAGAAAACAGAGTAAGTGTTTATGTATATCAGTTAACTTTAATGCAGGATGATAGAAAGCCTCAGCACATGGTGAATACCCACATCAGTATGTGTGTTGGAGAAGTCCTTCACATAAATCCTTGTAAAGACAGAGTTTCTGGTCTAGAGAAAATAAATTACTTACATATCACAGGGCAAGCACTACCGAAAAAGCATTTTAAAGAGCAAAAAAGATTTACATTAAAACCGAACCTTCAATCCTTACAGAGAAATCAGAGAGGGTGATAATAAAATACAATCTACCTATTAACTAGATAAAAGAACGTATCACCACATGATGAAATATGAAAGAAAGTCTCTATACATGTAAAGTACATAGAGATAAGTGTGTGTGCAAGCCGTTCTACAACTAGCTTGTTGGGAACATAAAGATTCTATTCAGATGCAAACAGTATCCATACATATATATGGGGAGGAACTAGCTCAAAATCGGTTTTACAGTGAAAACTGCAGGAACATAAAACCGGCACTAGGAAACACACTTAGAAACCAGAGTAAAAGTTTCCCTTGCAAACATTTCTCTTTCTGCTATATGAACGAAAGTCTCTCCACATGCTCAGTTCTGAGAGATATGTGTGTGTGCAAGCCGCACTTCACCTAGCTTGTTGGGAACACAAAGTTTCTTTTCAGCTGCAAACTGCACTCCATACATATATATGGGGAGGTCCAAGCTCAAAATCGGTTTTACAGTGAAAACTGCAGGAACATCAAACCGGCACTAGGAAACACACTGAGAAACCAGAGGAAAAGTTTCTCCTGCAAACCGGTCCCATAGTGCTAGATGAACGAACGTCTCTCAACATGCTCAGTTCTGAGGTATAAGTGTGTGTGAAAGCCGCCCTTCACTTAGCTTGTTGAGAACACAAAGTTTCTTTTCAATTCTAAACTGCACACCATAAATATATATGGGGATTTAAACGCTCCAACTCGGTTTTACAGTGAAAACTGCAGGAACTTAAAACCGGCACTTGGAAACACGCTGAGAAAAGAGAGTAAAAGTTTCCCTGCCACCCGTTCCTTTTTTCTAGATGAACGAAAGTCTCTCCATTTGCTCAGGTCTGAGAGATAAGTGTGTGTGCAAGCAGTACTTTACCTAGCTTATTGGGAAAAAAAAGTTTGTTTTTAGATGCAAACTGCACTCCAAATATATAAATGGGGATGTACTCGTTCCAACTCGATTTTACAGTGATATCTGCAGGTATTTCAAACCAGCACTAGGAAACACACTAAGAAACCACATTAAAAGTTTCTCCTGCAAACTGGGCCCTTTGTTCTAGATGAAAGAACGACTCTCCTCATGCTCATTTCTGAGGTATAAGTGTGTGTGAAAGCCGTCCTTCACCTAGCTTGTTCGGAACACAAAGCTTCTTTTCAGCTGCAAACTGCACTCCATACATATAAATTGGGTGGTTCTCGCTTCAAATCGGTTTTACAGTGAAAACTGCAGGAACTTCAAACCGGCACTAGGAAACACACTGAGAAACCAGAGTAAAAGTTTATCCTGCAAACCGTTCCCTTTGTGCTAGATGAACGAACGTCTCTATACATGCTAAGTTCTGAGAGATAAGTGTGTGTGAATGCAGTCCTTCAACTAGCTTATTGGGAACACAGAGTTTCTTTTCAGTTGCAAAAGGCACACCATACATATATATGGGGAGGTACAAGCTCCAACTCGGTTTTACAGTGAAAACTGCAGGAACTTCAAACCGGCACTAGGAAACACACTGAGAAACCAGAGTAAAAGTTTCTCCTGCAAACCTTTCCCTTTGTGCTAGATGAACGAACGTCTATCTACATGCTCAGTTCTCAGACATAATTGTGTGTGAAAGCCGTATTTCACCTAGCTTTTTGGGAACACAAAGTTTCTTTTCAGTTGCAAAGTGGAATCTTTAAATATGTATGGGGATTTACTCGCTCTAACTCGTTTTTACAGGGAAAACTGCAGGAACTTCTAACCGGCATTAGGAAACATACTGAGAAACCAGAGTGAAAGTTTCTCCTGCAAACCGTTCCTTTTGTGCTAGATGAACGAACGTCTCTATACATGCTCAGTTCTGAGAGATAAGTGTGTGTGAATGCCGTCCTTCACCTAGCTTGTTGGGAACACAAAGTTTCTTTTCAGTTGCAAGTGGAAACCATACATATATATGGGGAGTTACTCGCACCAACACGGTTTTACAGAGAAATCTGTAGGAACATCTAATAGGCATTAGGAAACAGATTGAGAAACCAAGGTAATAGTTTCTCCTGCAACCCGTTCCCTTTGTGCTACATGAACGAACTTCTCTCCACATGCTCAGTTCTAAGAGATAAGTGTGTGTGAAAGCCTTCCTTCATCTAGCTTGTTGGGAACACAGAGATTCTTTTCAGTTGCAAACGACACTCCATACGTATATATGGGGAGGTACTCGCTCCAACACGGTTTTACACTGAAAACTGCAGGAACTTCAAACCGGCACTAGGAAACTCACTAAAAATCCAGAGTAAAAGTTCTTCCAGCAAACCGTTCCCTTTGTGCTAGATGAAAGAACGTCTCTCCACATGCTCAGTTCTGAGAGATAAATGTGGTTGAAAGCAGTCCTTCAACTAGCTTGTTAGGAACACAAAGTTTCTTTTCAGTTGCAAAGTGGAATCCATAGTTATATATGGGGAGTTACTCGCTCCAACTCGGTTTTACAGGGAAAACTGCAGGAAATTATTACCGGCATTAGGAAACAGACTGAGAAACCAGAGTAAAATTTTCTCCTGCAACACCTTCCCGTTGTGCTAGATGAAAGAAAGTCTCTCCATATGCTCAGTTCTTAGAAATATGTGTGTGTGAAAGCCGTCCTTCAAATTGCTTAATGGGAACACAGAGTTTCTTTTCAGTTGCAAACTGCACTGCATACATATATATGGGGAGGTACTCGCTCCAACTCGGTTGTACAGTCAAAACTGCATGAAATTCAAACCGGCACTAGGAAACACTTAAGAAACCAGAGTAAAAGTTTTTCATGCAACCCGTTCCCTTTGTGCTAGATGAACGAACTTCTATCCACATGCTCAGTTCTCAGAGATAAGTGTGTGTGAAAGCCGTCCTTCACCTAGCTTGTTGGGAACACAGAGTTTCTTTTCAATTGCAAACTGCACTGCATACATATATATGGGGAAGTACTCGCTCCAACACGGTTTTACAGTGAAAACTGCAGGAACTTCAAAAAGGCACAAGGAAACACACTGAGAAACCAGAGCAAAGTTACTCCTGCAACCCGTTCCCTTTGTGCTAGATGAACGAACGTCTCTACACATGCTCAGTTCTCAGAGATAAGTGTGTGTGAAAGCCGTCCTTCACCTAGCATTTGGGAACACAGTGTTAATTTTCAGTTGAAATATGCACTGCATACATATATATGGGGAGGTAAACGCTCCAAATCGGTTTTACTGTGAAAACTGCAGAAACTTCAAAGCGACACTTGTAAACAATATGAGAAACCAGAGTAAAAGTTTCTCCTGCAATCAGTTCCCTTTGTGCTAGGTGAACGAACGTCTCTCCACATGCTCAGTTCTAAGAGATAACTGTGAGTGAAAGCCGTCCTTCACCTAGCTTGTTGGGATCCCAAAGTTTCTTTTCAGTTGCAAACTGCACTCCATACATATATATGGGGTGGTACTCGCTCCAAAACGGTTTTACAGGGAAAACTGCAGGAACTTCTTACCGTCACTAGGAAACACACTGAGAAACCAAGGTAAAAGTTTCTCCTGCAACACGTTCCCTTTGTGCTAGATGAACGAACGTCTCTCCACATGCTCAGTTGTCAGAGATGAGTGTGAGTGAAAGCCGTCCTTCACGTAGCCTGTTGGGATCACAGAGTTTCTTTTCAATTGCAAACTGCACTGCATACATATATATGGGGAGGTTCTGGCTCCAACTCCGTTTTACAGTGAAAACTGCAGGAACTTCATACCGGCATTAGGAAAAATACTGAGAATTTAGAATAAAATTTCTCCTGCAACCCGTTCCCTATGTGCTAGATGAACGAACATCTCTACACAGGCTAAGTTCTGAGAGATAAGTGTGTGTGTAAGCCGTCCTTCACCTAGCTTGTTGGGAACACAGAGTTTCTTTTCAGTTGCAATCGGCACTCCATACATTTATATGGGTAGGTACTCGCTCAAACATTTTTTTACAGTGAAATCTGCAAGAACTTCTAACCGGCATTAGGAAACAGACTTAGAAACCAGAGTAAATATTTCTCCTGCAACCCGTTTCATTTGTGCTAAATGAACGAACGTCTCTCCACATGATCAGTTCTGAGAGATATGTGTGTGTGAAAGCCGTTGTTCACCTAGCTTGTTGGGAACACAAAGTTTCTTATCTGTTGCAAACTGCACTCCATACGTATATATGGGTAGGTACTCGCTCCAACTCGGTTTTACAGTGAAAACTGCAGGAATTTCAAACCGGCACTAGGAAACACACTGAGAAACCAGAGTAAAAGTTTCTCCTGTAAACTGTTCCCTTTGTGCTTGATGAACGAACGTCTCTCCACATGCTCAGTTCTCAGAGATATGTGTGTGTGAAAGCCGTCCTTCACCTAGCTTGTTCGGAACACAAAGCTTCTTTTCAGCTTCAAACTGTACTCCATACATATAAATTGGGTGGTTCTCGCTTGAAATCGGTTTTACAGTGAAAACTGCAGGAACTTCATACCGGCACTAGGAAACACACTGAGAAACCAGAGTAAAAGTTTATCCTGCAAACCGTTCCCTTTGTGCTAGATGAACGAACGTCTCTATACATGCTAAGTTCTGAGAGATAAGTGTGTGTGAATGCAGTCCTTCAACTAGCTTATTGGGAACACAGAGTTTCTTTTCAGTTGCAAAAGGCACACCATACATATATATGGGGAGGTACAAGCTCCAACTCGGTTTTACAGTGAAAACTGCAGGAACTTCAAACCGGCACTAGGAAACACACTGAGAAACCAGAGTAAAAATTTCTCCTGCAAACCTTTCCCTTTGTGCTAGATGAACGAACGTCTATCTACATGCTCAGTTCTCAGAGATAATTGTGTGTGAAAGCCGTATTTCACCTAGCTTTTTGTGAACACAAAGTTTCTTTTCAGTTGCAAAGTGGAATCTTTAAATATGTATGGGGATTTACTCGCTCTAACTCGTTTTTACAGGGAAAACTGCAGGAACTTCTAACCGGCATTAGGAAACATACTGAGAAACCAGAGTGACAGTTTCTCCTGCAAACCTTTCCTTTTGTGCTAGATGAACGAACGTCTCTATACATGCTCAGTTCTGAGAGATAAGTGTGTGTGAATGCTGTCCTTCACATAGCTTGTTGGGAACACAAAGTTTGTTTTCAGTTGCAAGTGGAATCCATACATATATATGGGGAGTTACTCGCACCAACACGGTTTTACAGGGAAATCTGTAGGAACATCTAATAGGCATTAGGAAACAGATTGAGAAACCAAGGTAATAGTTTCTCCTGCAACCCGTTCCCTTTGTGCTAGATGAACGAACTTCTCTCCACATGCTCAGTTCTAAGAGATAAGTGTGTGTGAAAGCCTCCTTCATCTAGCTTGTTGGGAACACAGAGATTCTTTTCAGTTGCAAACGGCACTCCATACGTATATATGGGGAGGTACTCGCTCCAACTCGTTTTTGCAGTGAAAACTGCAGGAACTTCACACCGGCACTAGGAAACACACTGAGAAACCAGAGTAAAATTTTCTCCTGCAACCCGTTCCTTTTGTGGTAGATGAACGAAATTCTCACCACATGCTCAGTTCTCAGAGATAAGTGTGGGTTAAAGCCGACTTCACCTAGCTTGTTGGGAACAGAGAGCTTCTTTTCCGTTGCAAACGGCACTCCATAAATATATATGGGGAGGTACTCACTCTAACTCTGTTTTACACTGAAAACTGCAGGAACTTCAAACCGGCACTAGGAAACTCACTAAAAATCCAGAGTAAAAGTTCTTCCAGCAAACCGTTCCCTTTGTGCTAGATGAAAGAACGTCTCTCCACATGCTCAGTTCTGAGAGATAAGTGTGGTTGAAAGCAGTCCTTCAACTAGGTTGTTAGGAACACAAAGTTTCTTTTCAGTTGCAAAGTGGAATCCATAGTTATATATGGGGAGATACTCGCTCCAACTCGGTTTTACAGGGAAAACTGCAGGAAATTATTACCGGCATTAGGAAACAGACTGAGAAACCAGAGTAAAATTTTCTCCTGCAACACCTTCCCGTTGTGCTAGATGAAAGAAAGTATCTCCATATGCTCAGTTCTTAGAAATATGTGTGTGTGAAAGCCGTCCTTCAAATTGCTTAATGGGAACACAGAGTTTCTTTTCAGTTGCAAACTGCACTGCATACATATATATGGGGAGGTACTCGCTCCAACTCGGTTGTACAGTCAAAACTGCATGAAATTCAAACCGGCACTAGGAAACACTTAAGAAACCAGAGTAAAAGTTTTTCATGCAACCCGTTCCCTTTGTGCTAGATGAACGAACGTCTCTCCACATGCTCAGTTCTCAGAGATAAGTGTGTGTGAAAGCCGTCCTTCACCTAGCTTGTTGGGAACACAGAGTTTCTTTTCAGTTGCATACTGCATTCTATATATATATATATATATGGGGAGGTACTAGCTACAACTCGGTTTTACAGTGAAAACTGTAGGAACTTCAAACCGGCACTAGGAAACACACTGAGAAACCAGAGTAAAATTTCACCTGCAACCCGTTCCCTTTGTGCTAGATAAACGGTCGTCTCTTCACATGCTCAGTTCTGAGAGATAAGTGTGTGTGAAAGCAATCCTTCACATAGCTTGTTAGGAACACAAAGTTCCTTTTCAGTTGCAAAGTGGAATCCATACATATATATGGGGTGTTACTCGCTCCAACTCGGATTTACAGGGAAACTGCAGGAAATTCTAACCGTCATTAGGAAACAGACTGAGAAACAGAGTAAAAGTTTCTCCTGCAACCCGTTCCCTTTTTGCTAGATGAACGAAAGTTTCTCCAAATGCTCAGTTTTTAGACTTATGTGTGTGTGAAAGCCGTCCTTCACCTTGCTTGTTGGGAACACATAGTTTCTTTTCATTTGCAAAGTGGAATCCTTACAAATATATGGGGATTTACTCGCTCCAAATCGGTTTTACAGGGAAAACTGCAGGAACTTCTAAACGGCATTAGGAAACAGACTGAGAAACCAGAGTAAAGTTTCTCCTGTAACCCGTTCCCTTTTTGCTAGATGAACGAACGTCTCTACACATGCTCAGTTCTGAGAGATAAGTGTGTGTGAAAGCCGTCCTTCACCTAGCTTGTTGGGAACACAGAGTGTCTTTTCAGTTGCAAACTGCAATCCATACATATATATGGGGAGGTACACCCTCCAAATCAGTTTCACAGTGAAAACTGCAGGAACTTCAAACCGGCACTAGGAAACACGCTGCGAAACTAGAGTAGAAATTACTCCTGCAACCCTATCCTTTTGTGCTAGATGAACGAACGTCTGTCCACATGCTCACTTCTCAGAGATAAGTGTGTGTGCAATCCGTCCTTCACTTAGCTTGTTGGGAACACAGAGTTTCTTTTCATTTGCATACAACACTCCATACATATATATGGCGAGGTACTCGCTCCAACTCGGTTTTACAGTGAAAACGGCAGGAATTTCAAACCGGCTCTAGGAAACACACTGAAAATCCAGAGAAAAAGTTCCTCCTGAAAACCGTTCCCTTTGTGCTAGATGAACAAACGTCTCTCCACATGTTCAGTTCTGAGAGATAAGTGTGGGTTAAAGCCGTCCATCACCTAGCTTGTTGGGAAAACAAAGATTGTTTTCAGTTGCAAAGTGGAATCCATACAAATATATGGGGAGTTACACGCTGGAACTCGGTTTTACAGTGAAAACTTCAGGAACTTCTAACCGGCATTAGGAAAAAGATTGAGAATCCAGTTTAAAGTTTCACCTGCAAACAGTTACATTTGTGTTGATGAACGAACGTCTAACCACATGCTCATTTCTGAGAGATATGTTCTGTGAAAGCCGTCCTTCACTTTGCTTGTTGGGAACACAAAGTTTCTTTTTAGTTGCAAACTGCACTCCATACATATATATCTGGAGGTACTCGCTCCAAATCGATTTTACAGTGAAAACTGCAGGAACTTCAAACCGGCACTACGAAAAACACTGAGAAATCAGAGTAAAAGTTTCTCCTGTAAACCGTTCCTTTTTGCTAGATGAACGAACGTCTCTCCACATGCTCAGTTCAAGAGATAAGTGTGTGTGAAAGCTGTCCTTCAACTAGCTTGTTGGGAACACAAAGATTCTTTTCAGTTGCAAAATGGAAGCCGTACATATACATGGGGTGTTACACGATCCAACATGGTTTTACAGGGAAAACCGCAGGAACATCTAACCGGCATTAGGAAACAGACTGAGAAACCAGAGTAAAATTTTCTCCTGCAACCCGTTCCCTTTGTGCTAGAAGAACGAACGTCTCTCAACATGCTCAGTTCTGAGAGATAATTGTGTGTGAAAGCCGTCCTTCCCCTAGCTAGTTGGGAACACAGAGTTTCTTTTCATTTGCATACAACACTCCATACATATATATGGCGAGGTACTCGCTCCAACTCGGTTTTACAGTGAAAACGGCAGGAATTTCAAACCGGCTCTAGGAAACACACTGAAAATCCAGAGAAAAAGTTCCTCCTGAAAACCGTTCCCTTTGTGCTAGATGAACAAACGTCTCTCCACATGTTCAGTTCTGAGAGATAAGTGTGGGTTAAAGCCGTCCTTCACCTAGCTTGTTGGGAAAACAAAGATTGTTTTCAGTTGCAAAGTGGAATCCATACAAATATATGGGGAGTTACACGCTGGAACTCGGTTTTACAGTGAAAACTTCAGGAACTTCTAACCGGCATTAGGAAAAAGATTGAGAATCCAGTTTAAAGTTTCACCTGCAAACAGTTACATTTGTGTAGATGAACGAACGTCTATCCACATGCTCATTTCTGAGAGATATGTTCTGTGAAAGCCGTAATTCACTTTGCTTGTTGGGAACACAAAGTTTCTTTTCAGTTGCAAACTGCACTCCATACATATATATCTGGAGGTACTCGCTCCAAATCGATTTTACAGTGAAAACTGCAGGAACTTCAAACCGGCATTACGAAAAACACTGAGAAATCAGAGTAAAAGTTTCTCCTGTAAACCGTTCCTTTGTGCTAGATGAACGAACGTCTCTCCACATGCTCAGTTCTAGAGATAAGTGTGTGTGAAAGCTGTCCTTCAACTAGCTTGTTGGGAACACAAAGTTTCTTTTCAGTTGCAAAATGGAAGCCGTACATATACATGGGGTGTTACACGGTCCAACATGGTTTTACGGGGAAAACCGCAGGAATATCTAACCGGCATTAGGAAACAGACTGAGAAACCAGAGTAAAATTTTCTCCTGCAACCCGTTCCCTTTGTGCTAGAAGAAAGAACGTCTCTCAACATGCTCAGTTCTGAGAGATAATTTTGTGTGAAAGCCGTCCTTCCCCTAGCTAGTTGGGAACACAGAGTTTCTTTTCAGTTGCAAACTGCACTCCATACATTTATATGGGGAAGTACTCGCTCCAACACGGTTTTACAGTGAAAACTGCAGGAACTTCAAAAAGGCACTAAGAAACACACTGAGAAACCAGAGCAAAGTTACTCCTGCAACCCGTTCCCTTTGTGCTAGATGAACGAACGTCTCTACACATGCTCAGTTCTCAGAGATAAGTGTGTGTGAAAGCCGTCCTTCACCTAGCATTTGGGAACACAGTGTTAATTTTCAGTTGAAAAATGCACTGCATACATATATATGGGGAGGTAAACGCTCCAAATCGGTTTTACTGTGAAAACTGCAGAAACTTCAAAGCGACACTTGTAAACAATATGAGAAACCAGAGTAAAAGTTTCTCCTGCAATCAGTTCCCTTTGTGCTAGGTGAACGAACGTCTCTCCACATGCTCAGTTCTAAGAGATAACTGTGAGTGAAAGCCGTCCTTCACCTAGCTTGTTGGGATCCCAAAGTTTCTTTTCAGTTGCAAACTGCACTCCATACATATATATGGGGTGGTACTCGCTCCAAAACATTTTTACAGGGAAAACTGCAGGAACTTCTTACCGTCACTAGGAAACACACTGAGAAACCAAGGTAAAAGTTTCTCCTGCAACACGTTCCCTTTGTGCTAGATGAACGAACGTCTCTCCACATGCTCAGTTGTCAGAGATGAGTGTGAGTGAAAGCCGTCCTTCACGTAGCCTGTTGGGATCACAGAGTTTCTTTTCAATTGCAAACTGCACTGCATACATATATATGGGGAGGTTCTGGCTCCAACTCCGTTTTACAGTGAAAACTGCAGGAACTTCATACCGGCATTAGTAAAAAGACTGAGAATTTAGAATAAAATTTCTCCTGCAACCCGTTCCCTATGTGCTAGATGAACGAACATCTCTACACAGGCTAAGTTCTGAGAGATAAGTGTGTGTGTAAGCCGTCCTTCACCTAGCTTGTTGGGAACACAGAGTTTCTTTTCAGTTGCAATCGGCACTCCATACATTTATATGGGTATGTACTCGCTCAAACATGTTTTTACGGTGAAATCTGCAAGAACTTCTAACCGGCATTAGGAAACAGACTTAGAAACCAGAGTAAATATTTCTCCTGCAACCCGTTTCATTTGTGCTAAATGAACGAACTTCTCTCCACATGATCAGTTCTGAGAGATATGTGTGTGTGAAAGCCGTCGTTCACCTAGCTTGTTGGGAACACAAAGTTTCTTATCTGTTGCAAACTGCACTCCATACGTATATATGGGGAGGTACACGCTCCAACTCGGTTTTACAGTGAAATCTGCAGGAATTTCAAACCGACACTAGGAAACACACTGAGAAACCAGAGTAAAAGTTTCTCCTGTAAACTCTTCCCTTTGTGCTTGATGAACGAACGTCTCTTCACATGCTCAGTTCTCAGAGATATGTGTGTGTGAAAGCCGTACTTCACCTAGCTTGTAGGGAACAAAAAGTTTCTTTTCAGTTGCAAACTGCAATCCTTACATATATATGGGGATTTACTCGCTCCAAATCGGTTTTACAGGAAAACTGCAGGAACTTCTAACCGGCATTATGAAACAAACTGAGAAACCAGAGTAAAAGTTTTCCCTGCAACCCGTTCCATTTGTGCTAGATGAACGAAAGTCTCTCCACATGCTCAATTCTGAGAGATATGTGTGTGTGAAAGCCGTCCTTCACCTAGCTTGTTGGAAACACAAAGTGTCTTTTCAGCTGCAAACGGCAATCCATACATATATATTGGGATGTACAAGCTCCAACACGGTTTTACAGTCTAAACTGCAGGAACTTCAAACTCATTAGGAAAAAAACTGAAAATCCAGAGTAAAAGTTCTTCCTGCAACCCGTTCCCTTTATGCTAGATGAACGAACGTCTCTCCACATGCTCAGTTCTGAGAGATAAGTGTGGGTGAATGCCGTCCTTCGCCTAGCTTGTTGGGAACACAAAGTTTCTTTCCAGTTGCAAAGAGGAATCCATACATATATATGGGGTGTTACTCGCTCCAAATCGGTTTTACAGTGTAAACTGCAGGAATTTCATACCGGCACTAGAAAACACTCTGAGAAACCAGAGTAAAAGTTTCTCCTGGAAACTGTTCCCTTTGTGCTACATGAACGAACGTCTCTGCACATGCTCAATTTTGACAGATAAGTGTGTGTGAAAGCCGTCCTTCACCTAGCATTTGGGAACACAGTGTTAATTTTCAGTTGAAAAATGCACTGCATACATATATATGGGGAGGTAAACGCTCCAAATCGGTTTTACTGTGAAAACTGCAGAAACTTCAAAGCGACACTTGTAAACAATATGAGAAACCAGAGTAAAAGTTTCTCCTGCAATCAGTTCCCTTTGTGCTAGGTGAACGAACGTCTCTCCACATGCTCAGTTCTAAGAGATAACTGTGAGTGAAAGCCGTCCTTCACCTAGCTTGTTGGGATCCCAAAGTTTCTTTTCAGTTGCAAACTGCACTCCATACATATATATGGGGTGGTACTCGCTCCAAAACATTTTTACAGGGAAAACTGCAGGAACTTCTTACCGTCACTAGGAAACACACTGAGAAACCAAGGTAAAAGTTTCTCCTGCAACACGTTCCCTTTGTGCTAGATGAACGAACGTCTCTCCACATGCTCAGTTGTCAGAGATGAGTGTGAGTGAAAGCCGTCCTTCACGTAGCCTGTTGGGATCACAGAGTTTCTTTTCAATTGCAAACTGCACTGCATACATATATATGGGGAGGTTCTGGCTCCAACTCCGTTTTACAGTGAAAACTGCAGGAACTTCATACCGGCATTAGTAAAAAGACTGAGAATTTAGAATAAAATTTCTCCTGCAACCCGTTCCCTATGTGCTAGATGAACGAACATCTCTACACAGGCTAAGTTCTGAGAGATAAGTGTGTGTGTAAGCCGTCCTTCACCTAGCTTGTTGGGAACACAGAGTTTCTTTTCAGTTGCAATCGGCACTCCATACATTTATATGGGTATGTACTCGCTCAAACATGTTTTTACGGTGAAATCTGCAAGAACTTCTAACCGGCATTAGGAAACAGACTTAGAAACCAGAGTAAATATTTCTCCTGCAACCCGTTTCATTTGTGCTAAATGAACGAACTTCTCTCCACATGATCAGTTCTGAGAGATATGTGTGTGTGAAAGCCGTCGTTCACCTAGCTTGTTGGGAACACAAAGTTTCTTATCTGTTGCAAACTGCACTCCATACGTATATATGGGGAGGTACACGCTCCAACTCGGTTTTACAGTGAAATCTGCAGGAATTTCAAACCGACACTAGGAAACACACTGAGAAACCAGAGTAAAAGTTTCTCCTGTAAACTCTTCCCTTTGTGCTTGATGAACGAACGTCTCTTCACATGCTCAGTTCTCAGAGATATGTGTGTGTGAAAGCCGTACTTCACCTAGCTTGTAGGGAACAAAAAGTTTCTTTTCAGTTGCAAACTGCAATCCTTACATATATATGGGGATTTACTCGCTCCAAATCGGTTTTACAGGAAAACTGCAGGAACTTCTAACCGGCATTATGAAACAAACTGAGAAACCAGAGTAAAAGTTTTCCCTGCAACCCGTTCCATTTGTGCTAGATGAACGAAAGTCTCTCCACATGCTCAATTCTGAGAGATATGTGTGTGTGAAAGCCGTCCTTCACCTAGCTTGTTGGAAACACAAAGTGTCTTTTCAGCTGCAAACGGCAATCCATACATATATATTGGGATGTACAAGCTCCAACACGGTTTTACAGTCTAAACTGCAGGAACTTCAAACTCATTAGGAAAAAAACTGAAAATCCAGAGTAAAAGTTCTTCCTGCAACCCGTTCCCTTTATGCTAGATGAACGAACGTCTCTCCACATGCTCAGTTCTGAGAGATAAGTGTGGGTGAATGCCGTCCTTCGCCTAGCTTGTTGGGAACACAAAGTTTCTTTCCAGTTGCAAAGAGGAATCCATACATATATATGGGGTGTTACTCGCTCCAAATCGGTTTTACAGTGTAAACTGCAGGAATTTCATACCGGCACTAGAAAACACTCTGAGAAACCAGAGTAAAAGTTTCTAATGCAAACAGTTCCCTTTGTGTTAGATGAACGAACGTCTCTCCACATGCTCAGTTCTGAGAAATAAGTGTGTGTGAAAGCCGCCCTTCACCTAGCTTGTAGGGAACACAAAGTTTCTTTTCAGGTGCAAACTGCACTCCATATATATACATGGGAAGGTACACACTCCAACTCGATTTTACAGTGAAAACTGCAGGATCATCTAACAGGCATTAGGAAAAAAACTGAGAAACCAGAGAAAATTTTCTCCTGCAAACCTTTCTCTTTGTGCTAGATGAACGAACGTCTATCCACATGCTCAGTTTTGAGAGATAAATTTGTGTGAAAACCGTCCTTCACCTAGCTTGTTGGGAACACAAAGTTTCTTTATGATGCAAACAGCACTACATACAAATATATGTGGACGTACTCGCTCCAACTCGGTTTTACAGTGAAAACTGCAGGAACTTCAAACCGGCACTAGGAAACACACTGAGAAACCAGAGTAAAAGTTTCTCCTGCAACCAGTTCCCTCTGTGCTAGATGAACGAAAGTCTCTCCACATGCTGAATTCTGTGAGAAGTGTGTGTTAAAGCCTCACTTCACCAAGCTTGTAGGTAACAGAAAGTTTCTTTTCATTTGCAAACTGCACTCCATACATATATATGGGGAGGTACTCTCTCCAACCCGGTTTTACAGTGAAAACTGCAGGAACTTCAAACCGGCCCTAGAAAACACACTGAGAAACCAGAGTAAAAATTTCTCCTGCAAACCTTTCCCTTTGTGCTAGATTAAAGAACGTCTCTCCACATGCTCAGTTCTCAGAGATAAGTGTGTGTGAATGCCGTCCTTCACATAGCTTGTAAGGAACAAAAAGCTTCTTTTCAGTTGCAAACTGCACTCCATACATATATATGTGTAGGAATACGCTCCAACTCGGTTTTACAGTGAAAACTGCAGGAACTTCAAACCGGCCCTAGGAAACACACTGAGAAACCAGAGTAAAATTTCTCCTGCAAACCGTTCAATTGTGCTAGATGAACGAACGTCTCTACACATGCTCAGTTCTCAGAGATAAGTGTGTGTGAAAGCCGTCCTTCACCTAGCTTGTAGGGAACATAAAGTTTATTTTCAGATGCAAAGTGGAATACTTACATATATATGGGAATTTACTCGCTCCAACTCGGTTTTACAGTGAAAAATGCAGGAACATCTAACCGGCATTAGGAAAAATTCTGAGAATCCAGTGTAAAAGTTTCTCCTGCAAACCGTTCCCTTTGTGCTAGATGAACAAACGTCTCTCCACATGTTCAGTTCTGAGAGATAATTGTGGGTTAAAGCCGTCCTTCACCTAGCTTGTTGGGAAAACAAAGTTGGTTTTCAGTTGCAAAGTGGAATCCATAGAAATATATGGGGAGTTACACGCTCGAACTCGGTTTTACAGTGAAAACTGCAGGAACTTCTAAACGGCATTAGGAAAAAGATTGAGAATCCAGTTTAAAGTTTCACCTGCAAACAGTTCCATTTGTGCTAGATGAACGAACGTCTATCCAGATGCTCATTTCTGAGAGATATGTTTCTGTGAAAGCCGTCCTTCACTTTGCTTGTTGGGAACACAAAGTTTCTTTTAGGTTGCAAACTGCACTCCATACATATATATCTCGAGGTACTCGCTCCAAATCGATTTTACAGTGAAAATGCAGGAACTTCAAACCGGCACTACGAAAAACACTGAGAAATCAGAGTAAAAGTATCTCCTGTAAACCGTTCTTTGTGCTAGATAAACGAACGTCTCTCCACATGCTCAGTTCTAGAGATAAGTGTGTGTGAAAGCTGTCCTTCACCTAGATTTTTGGGAACACAAAGTTTCTTTTCAGTTGCAAAGTGGAATCCATACTTATACATGGGGTGTTACTCGATCCAACATGGTTTTACAGGGAAAACCGCAGGAACATCTAACCGGCATTAGGAAACAGACTGAGAAAGCAGAGTAAAATTTTCTCCTGCAACCCGTTCCCTTTGTGCTAGATGAACGAAAGTCTTTCAACATGCTCAGTTCTGAGAGATAAGTGTGTGTGAATGCCGTCCTTCCCCTAGCTTGTTGGGAACACAGAGTTTCTTTCAGTTGCAAACTGCACTCCATACATTTATATGTGGAAGTACTAGCTCCAACACGGTTTTACAGTGAAAACTGCAGGAATTTCAAACCGGCACTAGGAAACACTCTGAGAAACCAGAGTAAAAGTTTTTCCTGCAACCAGTTCCATTTGTGCTAGATGAACGAAAGTCTCTCCACATGCTCAATTCTGAGAGATATGTGTGTGTGAAAGCCGTCCATCAACTAGCTTGTTGGGAACACAGAGTTTCTTTTCAGTTGCAAACTGAACTCTCTATATATATATGGGGAGGTTCTAGCTACAACTCGGTTTTACAGTGAAAATGCAGTAACTTCAAACCGGCACTAGGAAACACACTGAGAAACCAGAGTAAAATATCTCCTACAACACGTTCCCTTTGTGCTAGATGAACGAACGTCTCTCCACATGCTCAGTTCTCAGAGATAAGTGTGTGTGAAAGCAGTCCTTCACCTAGCTTGTTAGGAACACAAAGTTCCTTTTCAGTTGCAAAGTGGAATCCATACATATATATGGGGAGTTACTCGCTCCAACTCGGTTTTACAAGGAAAACTGCAGGAAATTCAACCGGCATTAGGAAACAGACTGAGAAACCAGAGTAAATGTTTCTCCTGGAACCCGTTCCCTTTCGGCTAGATGAAAGAAGTCTCTCCACATGCTCAGTTCTGAGAGATAAGTGTGGGTGAAAGCCGTGATTCACCTAGCTTGTTGGGAACACAAAGATTCTTTTCAGTTGCAAACGGCACTCCATACATATATATGGGGATGTACTCGCTCCAACTCGGTTTTACAGTGAAAACTGCAGGAATTTCAAACCGGTACTAGGAAACACACTGAAAATCCAGAGTAAAAGTTCTTCCTGCAAACCGTTCCTTTTGTGCTAGATGAACCAACGTCTCTCCACATGCTCAGTTCTGAGAGATATGTAAGGTAGAATTCGGTCCTTCACCTAGCTTGTTGGGAAAACAAAGTTTCTTTTCAGTTGCAAAGTGGAATCCATACATATATATGTGGATGTACTTGCTCCAACTCGGTTTTACAGGAAAAACTGCAGGAACTTCTAACCGGCATTAGGAAACAGACTGAGAAACCAGAGTAAAATTTTCTCCTGCAACCCCTTCCCGTTGTGCTAGATGACCGAACGTGTCTCCACATGCTGATTTCTTAGAAATAAGTGTGTGTGAAAGCCGTCCTTCAACTTGCTTGATGGGAACACAGAGTTTCTTTTCAGTTGCAAAATGCACTGCATACATATATACGTTAGGTACTCGCTCCAACACGGTTTTACAGAGAAAACTGCAGGAAATTCAAACCGGCAATAGGAAACACACTGAGAAAACAGAGTAAAAGTTTCTTCTGCAACCCGTTCCCTTAGTGCTAGATGAACGAAAGTCTCTCCACATGCTCTGTTCTGAGAGATATGTGTGTGTGCAAGCCGAACTTCACCGAGCTTGTTGGGAACACAGAGTTTCTTTTCAGTTGCAAACTGCACTGCATACATATATATGGGGAGGTACTCGCTCCAACTCGGTTTTACAGTGAAAACTGCAGGAACTTCAAACCGGCACTAGGAAACAGACTGAAAATCCAGAGGAAAAGTTCCTACTGCAAAACGTTCCCTTTGTGCTAGATGAATGAACGTTTCTCCACATGCTCTGTTCTCAGAGATAATTGAGTGTGAATGCCGTCCTTCACCAAGGTAGTTGGGAACACAAAATTTCTTTTCAGTTGCTAAGTGGAATCCATCTATATATATGGGGAGTTACTCGCTCCAAATCGATTTTACAGGGAAAACTTCAGGATCATCTAACTGGCATTAGGAAAAAAACTGAGAATCCAGAGAAAAGTTGCTCCTGCAAACCGTTCTCTTAGTGCTAGATGAACGAACGTCTATCCACATGCTCACTTTTGAGAGATAAGTTTGTGTGAAAGCCGTCCTTCAACTAGCTTGTTGGGAACACAAAGTTTCTTTTTGATGCAAACTGCACTACATACATATATATGTGGAGGTACTCGCTCCAACTCGGTTTTACAGTGAAAACTGCAGGAACTTCAAACCGGCACTAGGAAACACACTGAGAAACCAGAGTAAAAGTTTCCCATGCAACCAGTTCCGTTTGTGCTAGATGAACGAAAGTCTCTCAACATGCTCAGATCTGAGAGATAAGTGTGTGTGAAAGCCGCCCTTCACCTAGCTTGTAGGTAACAGAAAGTTTCTTTTCATTTGCAAACTGCACTCCATACATATATATGGGGAGGTACTCGCTCCAACACGGTTTTATAGTGAAAACGGCAGGAACTTCAAACCGGCAATAGGAAACACACTGAGAAACCAGAGTAAAAGTTTCTCCTCAAAAATTTCCCTTTGTGCTAGATGAACGAACGTCTCTCCACATGCTCAGTTCTGAGAGATAAGTGTGGGTGAAAGCCGTCCTTAATCTAGCTTGTTGGAAAAACAAAGTTTCTTTTCAGTTGCAAAGTGGAATCCATACATATATATGGGGTGTTACTCGCTCCAACTCGGTTTTGCACTGAAAACTGCTAAAATTTCTAACCGGCATTAGGAAACAGACTGAGAAACCAGAGTAAAATTTTCTCTTGAATCCCCTTCCCGTTGTGCTAGATGAACGAACGTGTCTCCACATGCTCATTTCTTAGAAATATGTGTGTGTGAAAGCCGTCCTTCAACTTGCTTGATGGGAACACAGAGTTTCTTTTCAGTTGCAAAATGCACTGCATACATATATACGTTAGGTACTCGCTCCAACTCGGTTTTACAGAGAAAATTGCAGGAAATTCAAACCGGCACTAGGAAACACACTGAGAAAACAGAGTAAAAGTTTCTCCTGCAACCACTTCCCATTGTGCTAGATGAACGAACGTCTCTCCACATGATCAGTTCTGAGAGATATGTGTGTGTGAAAGCCGACCTTCACCTAGCTTGTTGGGAACACATGTTTCTTTTCAGTTGCAAAGTGGAATCCATATATATATATGGGGAATTACTCGCTCCAACTCGGTTTTACAGTGAAAACTGCAGGAATATCTAACCGGAATCAGGAAAAAACTGACAATCCAGAGTAATAGTTTCTCCTGCAAACCGTTCCCATTGTGCTAGATGAACGAAAGTCTATCCACATGCTCAGTTCTGAGAGATATGTGTGTGTGAAAGCCGTCCTTCACCTAGCTTGTTGGGAAAACAAAGTTTCTTTTCAGTTGCAAACGCCATCCATACATATATATGGGGATGTACAAGCTCCAACACGGTTTTACAGAGAAAACTGCAGGAAATTCAAACCGGCACTAGGAAACACACTGAGAAAACAGAGTAAAAGTTTCTCCTGCAACCTCTTCCCTTTGTGCTAGATGAACGAAAGTCTCTCTACATGCTCTGTTCTGAGATATATGTGTGTGTGCAAGCCGAACTTCACCTAGCTTGTTGGGAAAACAGAGTTACTTTTCAGTTGCAAACTGCATGGCATACATTTATATGAGGAGGTACTGGCTCCAACTCGGTTTTACAGTGAATAATGCAGGAACTTCATACCGGCATTAGGAAAATGACTGAGAATTTAGAATAAACTTTCTCCTGCAACCGGTTCCCTATGTGCTAAATGAACGAACTTCTATCCACATGCTCAGTTCGGAGAGATAAGTGTGTGTGAAAGCCGTTCTTCACCTAGCTTGTTGGGAACACAGAGTTCCTTTTCAGTTGCAAAGTGGAATCCTTACATATATATGGGGATTTACTCGCTCCAAATTGGTTTTACAGGAAAACTGCAGGAACTTCTAACCGGCATTAGGAAACAGACTGAGAAACCAGAGTAAAAGTTTTTCCTGCAAACCGTTCAATTTGTGCTAGATGAACGAACGTCTCTCCACATGCTCAATTCTGAGAGATATGTGTGTGTGAAAGCCGTCCTTCACCTAGCTTGTTGGGAACACAAAGTTCTTTTCAGTTGCAAACGGCACTTCATACATATATATGGGGATGTACAAGCTCCAACTCGGTTTTACAGTGAAAACTGCAGGAAGTTCAAACTGGCACTAGGAAACACTCTGAGAAACCAGAGTAAATGTTTCTCCTGCAACCCGTTCTTTGTGCTAGATGAACGAACGTCTCTCCACATGCTCAGTTCTCAGAGATAATTGTGTGTGAATGCCGTCCTTCAACTAGCTTGTTGGGAACACAAAGTTTCTTTTCAGTTGCAAAGTGGAATCCATACATATATATGGGGGGTTAGTCGCTCCAACTCGGGTTTACAGTGAAAACTGCAGGAACATGTAACCGGCATTAGGAAAAAGACTGAGAATCCAGAGTAAATGTTTCTCCTACAAACCGTTTCCTTTGTGCTAGATGAACGAAAGTCTATCCTCATGCTCAGTTCTGAGAGATAAGTGTGGGTGAAAGCAGTCCTTCACCTAGCTTGTTGGGAACACAAAGTTTCTTTTCAGTTGCAAAGTGGAATCCATACATATATATGGGGATTTACTCGCTCCAACTCGGTTTTACGGGGAAAACTGCAGGGACTTCTAAACGGCATTAGGAAACAGACGGAGACACCAGAGTAAAATTTTCTCCTGCAACCCCTTCCCATTCTGCTAGATGAACGAACGTCTCTCCACATGCTAAGTTCTAAGAAATAACTGTGTGTGAAAGCCGTCCTTCAACTTGCTTGATGGGAACACAGAGTTTCTTTTCAGTTGCAAAATGCAATGCATACAGATATACGTTAGTTAATCGCTCCAACACGGTTTTACAGTGAAAACTGCAGGAATTTCAAACCGGCACTAGGAAACACACTGAGAAAACAGAGTAAAATTTTCTCCTGCAAACTCTTCCCTTTGTGCTAGATGAACGAATGTCTGTCTACATGCTCTGTTCTGAGATATATGTGTGTGTGCAAGCCGAACTTCACCTAGCTTGTTGGGAACACAGAGTTACTTTTCAGTTGCAAACTGCATGGCATACATGTATATGAGGAGGTACTGGCTCCAACTCGGTTTTACAGTGAATACTGCAGGAACTTCATACCGGCATTAGGAAAATGACTGAGAATTTAGAATAAACTTTCTCCTGCAACCGGTTCCCTATGTGATAAATGAACGAACTTCTATCCACATGCTCAGTTCTGAGAGATAAGTGTGTGTGAAAGCCGTTCTTCACCTAGCTTGTTGGGAACACAGAGTTCCTTTTCAGTTGCAAAGTGGAATCCTTACATATATATGGGGATTTACTCGCTCCAAATTGGTTTTACAGGAAAACTGCAGGAACTTCTAACCGGCATTAGGAAACAGACTGAGAAACCAGAGTAAAAGTTTTTCCTGCAACCCGTTCCATTTGTGCTAGATGAACGAACGTCTCTCCACATGCTCAGTTCTCAGAGATAAGTGTGTGTGAATGCCGTCCTTCAACTAGCTTGTTGGGAACACAAAGTTTCTTTTCAGTTGCAAAGTGGAATCCATACATATATATGGGGGGTTAGTCGCTCCAACTCGGTTTTACAGTGAAAACTGCAGGAACATGTAACCGGCATTAGGAAAAAGACTGAGAATCCAGAGTAAATGTTTCTCCTGCAAACCGTTCCCTTTGTGCTAGATGAACGAAAGTCTATCCTCATGCTCAGTTCTGAGAGATAAGTGTGGGTGAAAGCAGTCCTTCACCTAGCTTGTTGGGAACAGAAAGTTCCTTTTCAGTTGCAAAGTGGAATCCATATATATATATGGGGATTTACTCGCTCCAACTCGGTTTTACAGGGAAAACTGCAGGAACTTCTAAACGGCATTAGGAAACAGACGGAGACACCAGAGTAAAATTTTCTCCTGCAACCCCTTCCCATTGTGCTAGATGAACGAACGTCTCTCCACATGCTCAGTTCTTAGAAATAAGTGTGTGTGAAAGCCGTCCTTCAACTTGCTTGATGGGAACACAGAGTTTCTTTTCAGTTGCATAATGCAATGCATACATATATACGTTAGGTAATCGCTCCAACTCGATTTTACAGTGAAAACTGCAGGAAATTCAAACCGGCACTAGGAAACACACTGAGAAAACAGAGTAAAAGTTTCTCCTGCAACCCCTTCCCATTGTGCTAGATGAACGAACGTCTCTCCACATGCTTTGTTCTGAGAGATATGTGTGTGTTCAAGCCGACCTTCACCAGGCTTGTTGGGAACACAGAGTTTCTTTTCAGTTGCAAAGTGCACTGCATACATATATATGGGGAGGTACTGGCTCCAACTCGGTTTTACAGTGAAAACTGCAGGAACTTCATACCGGCATTAGGAAAAATACTGAGAATTTAGAATAAAATTTCTCCTGCAACCGGTTCCCTATGTGCTAGATGAACGAAAGTCTCTCCACATGCTCATTTCTGAGAGATAAGTGTGTGTGAAAGCCGTTCTTCACCTAGCTTGTAGGGAACACAAAGGTTCTTTTAAGTTGCAAAATGCACTCCATAAATATATATGGGAATGTACTCGCACCAACTCGGTTTTACAGTGAAAACTGCAGGAAATTCAAACAGGCACTAGGAAACACACTGAGAAACCAGAGTAAAAGTTTCTAATGCAAACAGTTCCCTTTGTGTTAGATGAACGAAAGTCTCTCCACATGCTCAGTTCTGAGAAATATGTGTGTGTGAAAGCCGCCCTTCAACTATCTTGTAGGGAACACAAAGTTTCTTTTCAGTTGCAATCTGCACTCCATAAATAAATATGGGAAGGTACACGCTCCAACATGGTTTTACAGTGAAAACTGCAGGAACTTCTAACCGGCATTAGGAAAAAGATTGAGAATCCAGTTTAAAGTTTCACCTGCAAACAGTTCCATTTGTGCTAGATGAACGAACGTCTATCCACATGCTCATTTCTGAGAGATATGTTTCTGTGAAAGCCGTATTTCACTTTGCTTGTAGGGAACACAAAGTTTCTTTTCAGTTGCAAACTGCACTCCATACATATATATCTGGAGGTACTCGCTCCAAATCGATTTTACAGTGAAAACTGCAGGAACTTCAAACCGGCACTACGAAAAACACTGAGAAATCAGAGTAAAAGTTTCACCTGTAAACCGTTCCTTTGTGCTAGATAAACAAACGTCTCTCCACATGCTCAGTTCTAGAGATAAGTGTGTGTGAAAGCTGTCCTTCACCTAGATTTTTGGGAACACAAAGTTTCTTTTCAGTTGCAAAGTGGAATCCATACATATACATGGAGTGTTACTCGATCCAACATGTTTTTACAGGGAAAACCGCAGGAACATCTAACCGGCATTAGGAAACAGACTGAGAAGGCAGAGTAAAATTTTCTCCTGCAACCCGTTCCCTTTGTTCTAGATGAACGAACGTCTCTCCACATGCTCAGTTCTGAGAGATAAGTGTGTGTGAAAGCCGTCCTTCAACTAGCTTGTTGGGAACACAGAGTTTCTTTCAGTTGCAAACTGCACTCCATACATTTATATGGGGAAGTACTAGCTCCAACACGGTTTTACAGTGAAAACAGCAGGAACTTCAAAAATGCACTTGGAAACACACTGAGAAATCAGAGCAAATTACTCCTGCAACCCGTTCCCTTTGTGCTAGATGAACGAAGTTCTCTACACATGCTCAGTTCTCAGAGATAAGTGTGTGTGAAAGCCGTCCTTCACCTTGCATTTGGGAACACAGAGTTTCTTTTCAGTTGAAAAATGCACTGCATACATATATATGGGGAGGTACACGCTCCAACTCGTTTTTACTGTGAAAACTGCAGAAAATTTAAACCGACACTTGTAAAAAATTTGAGAAACCAGAGTAAAAGTTTCTCCTGCAAACATTTCCATTTGGGCTAGATGAACGAACGTCTCTCCACATGCTCAGTTCTGAGAGATAAGTGTCTGTGAAAGCAGTCCTTCAACTAGCTTGTTGGGAACACAAAGTTTCATATCAGTTTCAAACTGCACTCCTTACATATGTATAGGGAGGTACACGCTCCAACTCGGTTTTACAGTGAAAAGTGCAGGAACATCTAACCGGCACTAGGAAACACTCTGAGAAACCAGAGTAAAAGTTTCTCCTGCAACCCGTTCCATTTGTGCTAGATGAAGGAACGTCTCTCCACATGCTCATTTCTTAGAGATAAGTGTGTGTGAAAGCCGTCCTTCACCTACCTTGTAGGGAACACAAAGTATCTTTTAAGTTGCAAAATGCACTCCATAAATATATATGGGAATGTACTCGCACCAACTCGGTTTTACAGTGAAAACTGCAGGAAATTCAAAAAGGCACTAGGAAACACACTGAGAAACCAGAGTAAAAGTTTCTCTTGCAACCCGTTCCCTTTGTGCTAGATGAACGAACGTCTCTTCACATGCTCATTTCTTAGAGATAAGAGTGTGTGAAAGCCGTCCTTCACCTAGCTTGTAGGGAACACAAAGGTTCTTTTAAGTTGCAAAATGCACTCCATAAATATATATGGGAATGTACTCGCACCAACTCGGTTTTACAGTGAAAACTGCAGGAAATTCAAACAGGCACTAGGAAATACACTGAGAAACCAGAGTAAAAGTTTCTAATGCAAACAGTTCCATTTGTGTTAGATGAACGAAGTCTCTCCAAATGCTCAGTTCTGAGAAAAAAGTGTGTGTGAAAGCCGCCCTTCAACTATCTTGTAGGGAACACAAAGTTTCTTTTCAGTTGCAATCTGCACTCCATAAATAAATATGGGAAGGTACACGCTGCAACTCGGTTTTACAGTGAAAACTGCAGGAACTGCAAACCGGCACTAGGAAACAGCCTGAGAAACCAGAGTAAAAGTTTCTCCTGCAAACCTATCCCTTTGTGCTAGATGAACGAACGTCTCTCCACATGCTCAGATCTCAGAGATAAGTGTGTGTGGAAGCCGTACTTCACATAGCTTGTAAGGAACACAAAGATTCTTTTCAGTTGCAAACTGCACTCCATACATATATATGGGTAGGAACACGCTCAAACTCGGTTTTACAGTGAAAACTGCAGGAATGTCAAACCGGCACTAGGAAACACAGTGAGAAACCAGAGTAAAAGTTTCTCCTGCAAACCGTTCCCTTTGTGCTAGATGAACGAACGTCTCTCCAAATGCTCAGTTCTCAGAGATAAGGGTGTGTGAAAGCCGTCCTTCACCTAGCTTGTAGGGAAAATATAGTTTTTTTCAGTTGCAAAGTGGAATACTTAAATATTTATGGGTATTTACTCGATCCAACTCGGTTTTACAGTGAAAAATGCAGGAACATCTAACCGGCATTAGGAAAAACCTGAGAATCCGGAGTAAAAGTTTCTCTTGCAAACCGTTCCCATTGTGCTAGATGAACGAACGTCTATCCACATGCTCAGTTCTGAGAGATTATTTTGTGTGAAAACCGTTCTTCACCAAGCTTGTTGGGAACACAAATTTTCTTCCCTGTTGAAAACTGCACTCCATACATATATATGGGGAGGTACTCGCTCCAACTCGGTTTTATAGTAAAATTGCAGGAATTTCAAACCGGCACTAGGAAACACTCTGAGAAACCAGAGTAAATGTTTCTCCTGCAAACCGTTCCTTTGTGCTAGATGAACGAACGTCTCTCCACATGCTCTGTTCTGAGAGATATGTGTGTGTTCAAGCCGACCTTCACCAGGCTTGTTGGGAACACAGAGTTTCTTTTCAGTTGCAAAGAGCACTGCATACATATATATGGGGAGGTACTGGCTCCAACTCGGTTTTACAGTGAAAACTGCAGGAACTTCATACCGGCATTAGGAAAAATACTGAGAATTTAGAATAAAGTTTCTCCTGCAACCCGTTCCCTATGTGCTAGATGAACGAACGTCTATCCACATGCTCAGTTCTGAGAAAAAAGTGTGTGTGAAAGCCGCCCTTCAACTATCTTGTAGGGAACACAAAGTTTCTTTTCAGTTGCAATCTGCACTCCATAAATAAATATGGGAAGGTACACGCTGCAACTCGGTTTTACAGTGAAAACTGCAGGAACTGCAAACCGGCACTAGGAAACAGCCTGAGAAACCAGAGTAAAAGTTTCTCCTGCAAACCTATCCCTTTGTGCTAGATGAACGAACGTCTCTCCACATGCTCAGATCTCAGAGATAAGTGTGTGTGGAAGCCGTACTTCACATAGCTTGTAAGGAACACAAAGATTCTTTTCAGTTGCAAACTGCACTCCATACATATATATGGGTAGGAACACGCTCAAACTCGGTTTTACAGTGAAAACTGCAGGAATGTCAAACCGGCACTAGGAAACACAGTGAGAAACCAGAGTAAAAGTTTCTCCTGCAAACCGTTCCCTTTGTGCTAGATGAACGAACGTCTCTCCAAATGCTCAGTTCTCAGAGATAAGGGTGTGTGAAAGCCGTCCTTCACCTAGCTTGTAGGGAAAATATAGTTTTTTTCAGTTGCAAAGTGGAATACTTAAATATTTATGGGTATTTACTCGATCCAACTCGGTTTTACAGTGAAAAATGCAGGAACATCTAACCGGCATTAGGAAAAACCTGAGAATCCGGAGTAAAAGTTTCTCTTGCAAACCGTTCCCATTGTGCTAGATGAACGAACGTCTATCCACATGCTCAGTTCTGAGAGATTATTTTGTGTGAAAACCGTTCTTCACCAAGCTTGTTGGGAACACAAATTTTCTTCCCTGTTGAAAACTGCACTCCATACATATATATGGGGAGGTACTCGCTCCAACTCGGTTTTATAGTAAAATTGCAGGAATTTCAAACCGGCACTAGGAAACACTCTGAGAAACCAGAGTAAATGTTTCTCCTGCAAACCGTTCCTTTGTGCTAGATGAACGAACGTCTCTCCACATGCTCTGTTCTGAGAGATATGTGTGTGTTCAAGCCGACCTTCACCAGGCTTGTTGGGAACACAGAGTTTCTTTTCAGTTGCAAAGAGCACTGCATACATATATATGGGGAGGTACTGGCTCCAACTCGGTTTTACAGTGAAAACTGCAGGAACTTCATACCGGCATTAGGAAAAATACTGAGAATTTAGAATAAAGTTTCTCCTGCAACCCGTTCCCTATGTGCTAGATGAACGAACGTCTATCCACATGCTCAGTTCTGAGAGATAATTGTGTGTGAAAGCCGTTCTTCAGCTAGCTTGTTGGGAACACAGAGTTTCTTTTCAGTTGCAATCGGCACTCCATACATTTATATGGGTAGGTACTCGGTCAAACATGATTTTACAGTGAAATCTGCAGGAACTTCTAACCGGCATTAGGAAACAGACTTAGAAACCAGAGTAAATGTTTCTCATGCAACCCGTTCCCTTTGTGCTAGATGAACGAAAGTCTATCCTCATGCTCAGTTCTGAGAGGTTAGTGTGGGTGAAAGCCGTCCTTCACGTAGCTTGTTGGGAACACAAAGTTTCTTTTCAGTTGCAAAGTGGAATCCATACATATATGTGGGGATTTACTCGCTCCAACTCGGTTTTACAGGGAAAACTGCAGGAACTTCTAAACGGCATTAGGAAACAGACGGAGACACCAGAGTAAATTTTCTCCTGCAGCCCCTTCCCATTCTGCTAGATGAACGAACGTCTCTCCACATGCTAAGTTATAAGAAATAAGTGTGTGTGAAAGCCGTCCTTCAACTTGCTTGATGGGAACACAGAGTTTCTTTTCAGTTGCAAAATGCAATGCATACATATATAGGTTAGGTAATCGCTCCAACTCGGTTTTACAGTGAAAACTGCAGGAAATTCAAACCGGCACTAGGAAACACACTGAGAAAACAGAGTAAAAGTTTCTCCTGCAACCCCTTCCCATTTTGCTTGATGAACGAACGTCTCTCCACATGCTCTGTTCTGAGAGATATGTGTGTGTTCAAGCCGACCTTCACCAGACTTGTTGGGAACACAGAGTTTCTTTACAGTTGCAAAGTGCACTGCATACATATATATGGGGAGGTACTGGCTCCAACTCTGTTTTACAGTGAAAACTGCAGGAACTTCATACCGGCATTAGGAAAAATACTGAGAATTTAGAATAAAGTTTCTCCTGCAACCCGTTCCCTATGTGCTAGATGAACGAACGTCTATCCACATGCTCAGTTCTGAGAGATAAGTGTGTGTGAAAGCCGTTCTTCACTTAGCTTGTTGGGAACACAGAGTTTCTTTTCAGTTGAAATCGGCACTCCATACATTTATATGGGTATGTACTCGCTCAAACATGTTTTTACAGTGAAATCTGCAGGAACTTCTAACCGGCATTAGGAAACAGACTTAGATACCAGAGTAAATGTTTCTCCTGCAACCCGTTCCCTTTGTGCTAGATGAACGAACGTCTCTCCACATGATCATTTCTGAGAGATATGTGTGTGTGAAAGCCGTCCTTCACCTAGCTTGTTGGGAACACAATGTTTCTTTTCAGTTGCAAAGTGGAATCCATATATATATATGGGGAATTACTCGCTCCAACTCGGTTTTACAGTGAAAACTGCAGGAATATCTAACCGGAATCAGGAAAAAACTGACAATCCAGAGTAATAGTTTCTCCTGCAAACCGTTCCCATTGTGCTAGATGAACGAAGTCTATTCACATGCTCAGTTCTGAGAGATATGTGTGTGTGAAAGCCGTCCTTCACCTAGCTTGTTGGGAACACAAAGTTTCTTTTCAGTTGCAAACGGCACTCCATATATATATATGGGGATGTACAAGCTCCAACTCGGTTTTACAGAGAAAACTGCAGGAAATTCAAACCGGCACTAGGAAACACACTGAGAAAACAGAGTAAAAGTTTCTCCTGCAACCTCTTCCCTTTGTGCTAGATGAACGAAAGTCTCTCTACATGCTCTGTTCTGAGATATATGTGTGTGTGCAAGCCGAACTTCACTTAGCTTGTTTCGAACACAGAGTTACTTTTCAGTTGCAAACTGCATGGCATACATTTATATGGAGGTACTGGCTCCAACTCGGTTTTACAGTGAATACTGCAGGAACTTCATACCGGCATTAGGAAAATGACTGAGAATTTAGAATAAATTTTCTCCTGCAACCGGTTCCCTATGTGCTAAATGAACGACCTTCTATCCACATGCTCAGTTCTGAGAGATAAGTGTGTGTGAAAGCCGTTCTTCACCTAGCTTGTTGGGAACACAGAGTTCCTTTTCAGTTGCAAAGTGGAATCCTAACATATATATGGGGATTTACTCGCTCCAAATTGGTTTTACAGGAAAACTGCAGGTACTTCTAGCCGGCATTAGGAAACAGACTGAGAAACCAGAGTAAAAGTTTTTCCTGCAACCCGTTCCATTTGTGCTAGATGAACGAACGTCTCTCCACATGCTCAATTCTGTGAGATATGTGTGTGTGAAAGCCGTCCTTCAACAACCTT
Organism: Camelus dromedarius; assembly: GCF_036321535.1. Taxonomy (NCBI): domain Eukaryota; kingdom Metazoa; phylum Chordata; class Mammalia; order Artiodactyla; family Camelidae; genus Camelus; species Camelus dromedarius. Next base: position 3,686,115 of record NC_087451.1, on the reverse strand, counting down.
GTTGGGAAAACAAAGTTCTTTTCAGTTGCAAACGGCACTTCATACATATATATGGGGATGTACAAGCTCCAAATCGGTTTCACAGTGAAAACTGCAGGAAGTTAAAACCGGCACAAGGAAACACTCTGAGAAACCAGAGTAATTGTTTCTCCTGCAAACCGTTCCTTTGTGCTAGATGAAAGAACGTCTCTCCACATGCTCAGTTCTCAGAGATAAGTGTGTGTGAATGCCGTCCTTCAACTAGCTTGTTGGGAACACAAAGTTTCTTTTCAGTTGCAAAGTGGAATCCATACATATATATGGGGGGTTAGTCGCTCCAACTCGGTTTACAGTGAAAACTGCAGGAACATGTAACCGGCATTAGGAAAAAGACTGAGAATCCAGAGTAAATATTTCTCCTGCAAACCGTTCCCTTTGTGCTAGATGAACGAAAGTCTATTATCATGCTCAGTTCTGAGAGATAAGTGTGGGTGAAAGCAGTACTTCACCTAGCTTGTTGGGAACACAAAGTTCCTTTTCAGTTGCAAAGAGGAATCCATACATATATATGGGGATTTACTCGCTCCAACTCGGTTTTACAGGGAAAACTGCAGGAATTCCTAAACGGCATTAGGAAACAGACGGAGACACAAGAGTAAAATTTTCTCCTGCAACCCCTTCCCGTTGCGCTAGATGAACGAACGTGTCTCCACATGCTCATTTCTTAGAAATAAGTGTGTGTGAAAGCCGTCCTTCAACTTGCTTGATGGGAACACAGAGTTTCTTTTCAGTTGCAAAATGCAATGCATACATATATACGTTAGGTAATCGCTCCAACTCGATTTTACAGTGAAAACTGCAGGAAATTCAAACCGGCACTAGGAAACACACTGAGAAAACAGAGTAAAAGTTTCTCCTGCAACCCCTTCCCATTGTGCTAGATGAACGAACGTCCCTCCACATGCTTTGTTCTGAGAGATATGTGTGTGTTCAAGCCGACCTTCACCAGGGTTGTTGGGAACACAGAGTATCTTTTCAGTTGCCAAGTGCACTGCATACATATATATGGGGAGGTACTGGCTCCAACTCAGTTTTACAGTGAAAACTGCAGGAACTTCATACCGGCATTATGAAAAATACTGAGAATTTAGAATAAAGTTTCTCCTGCAACCGGTTCCCTATGTGCTAGATGAACGAAAGTCTATCCACATGATCAGTTCTGAGAGATAAGTGTGTGTGAAAGCCGTTCTTCACCTAGCTTGTTAGGAACATAGAGATTCTTTTCAGTTGCAATCGGCACTCCATACAATTATATGGGTAGGTACTCGCTCAAACATATTTTTTCAGTGAAATCTAGGAACTTCTAACCGACATTAGGAAACAGACTTAGAAACCACAGTAAATGTTTCTCCTGCAACCCGTTCCCTTTGTTTTAGATGAACCAACGTCTCTCCACATGATCATTTCTTAGAGATAAGTGTGTGTGAAAGCCGTCCTTCACCTAGCTTGTAGGGAACACAAAGGTTCTTTTAAGTTGCAAAATGCACTCCATAAATATATATGGGAATGTACTCGCACCAACTCGGTTTTACAGTGAAAACTGCAGGAAATTCAAACAGGCACTTGGAACACACTGAGAAACCAGAGCAAAAGTTTCTAATGCAAACAGTTTCCTTTGTGTTAGATGAACGAAAGTCTCTCCACATGCTCAGTTCTCAGAGATAAGTGTGTGTGAAAGCCGTCCTTCAACTATCTTGTAGGGAACACAAAGTTTCTTTTCAGTTGCAATCTGCACTCCATAAATAAATATGGGAAGGTACACGCTCCAACTCGGTTTTACAGTGAAAACTGCAGGAACTTCAAACCGGCACTAGGAAACAGCCTGAGAAACCAGAGTAAAAGTTTCTCCTGCAAACCTATCCCTTTGTGCTAGATGAACGAACGTCTCTCCACATGCTCAGATCTCAGAGATAAGTGTGTGTGAAAGCCGTAGTTCACATAGCTTGTAAGGAACACAAAGATTCTTTTCAGTTGCAAACTGCACTCCATACATATATATGGGTAGGAACACGCTCAAACTCGGTTTTACAGTGAAAACTGCAGGAACTTCTAACCAGCATTAGGAAAAAGATTGAGAATCCAATTTAAAGTTTCACCTGCAAAAAGTTCCATTTGTGCTAGATGAACGAACGTCTATCCACATGCTCATTTCTGAGAGATATGTTTCTGTGAAAGCCGTCCTTCACTTAGCTTGTAAGGAACAAAAAGTTTCTTTTCAGTTGCAAACTGCACTCCATACATATATATGGGAGGTACTCGCTCCAAGTCGGTTTTACAGTGAAAACTGCAGGAATTACAAACCGGCACTAGGAAACACTCTGAGAAACCAGAGTAAAAGTTTCTCCTGGAAACTGTACCCTTTGTGCTACATGAACGAAGGTCTCTGCACATGCTCAATTCCGAGAGATAAGTGTGTGTGAAAGCCGTCCTTCACATAGCTTGTAAGGAACAAAAAGTTTCTTTTCAGTTGCAAACTGCACTCCATACATATATATGGGTAGGAACACGCTCCAACACGCTTTTACAGTGAAAACTGCAGGAATATCAAACCGGCACTAGGAAACACACTGAGAAACCAGAGTAAAATTTCTCCTGCAAACCGTTCCATTGTGCTAGATGAGCGAACGTCTCTCCACATGCTCAGTTCTCAGAGTTATGTGTGTGTGAAAGCCGTCCTTCACATAGCTTGTAGGGAACATAAAGTTTATTTTCAGTTGCAAAGTTGTATACTTACATATATATGGGAATTTACTCGCTCCAACTCGGTTTTACAGGGAAAACTGCAGGAACTTCTAACTGGCATTAGGAAACAGACTGAGAAACCAGAGTAAAAGTTGTTCCTGCAAACCGTTCCCATTGTGCTAGATGAACGAAACTCTCTCCACATGCTCAGTACTCAGAGTTATGTGTGTGTGAAAGCCGTCCTTCAACTAGCTTGTTGGGAACACAAAGTTTCTTTTCATTTGCAAAGTGGAATCCATACATATTCATGGGGGGTTACTCTCTCCAACCCGCTTTTACAGTGAAAACTGCAGGAACATGTAACCGGCATTAGGAAAAAGGCTGATAATCCAATGTAAATATTTCTCCTGCAACCCGTTCCCTTTGTGCTAGATGAATGAACGTCTCTCCACATGCTCTATTCTGAGAGAAATTTGTGTGTGCAAGCTGAACTTCACCTAGCTTGTTGGGAACACAGAGTTTCTTTTCAGTTGCAAACTGCACTCCATACATATATATGGGGAGGGACTCGCTCCAACAAGATTTTACAGTGAAAACTGCAGGAACTTCAAACCGGCACTAGGAAACACACTGAGATACCAGAGTAAAAGTTTCTCCTGTAAACCGTTCCCTTTGTGCTAGATGAACGAACGTCTCTCCACATGCTCAGTTCTGAGGGATAAGTATGTGTGAAAGCCGAACTTCACCTAGCTTGTTGGGAACACAGAGTTTCTTTTCAGTTGCAAACTGCACTCCATACATATATATGGGGAGGTCCTCGCTCCAACACAATTTCACAGTGAAAATTGCAGGAACTTCAAACCGGCACTAGGAAACACGCTGCGAAACCAGAGTAGAAATTACTTCTGCAACCCTTTCCGTTTGTGCTAGATGAACGAACGTCTGTCCACATGCTCACTTCTCAGAGATAAGTGTGTGTGAAATCCGACCTTCACTTAGATTGTTGGGAACACAGAGCTTCTTTTCAGTAGCATACAGCACTCCATACATATATATGGGGATGTACTCGTCCAACTCGGTTTTACAGTGAAAACTGCAGGAATTTCAAAGCGGTACTAGGAAACAAACTGAAAATCCAGAGTAAAAGTTCTTTCTGCAAACCGTTCCCTTTGTGCTAGATGAACGAACGTCTCTCCACATGCTCAGTTCTTAGAAATAAGTGTGTGTGAAAGCCATCCTTCAACTTGCTTGATGGGAACACAGAGTTTCTTTTCAGTTGCAAAATGCAATGCATACATATATAAGTTAGGTACTCGCTCCAACTCGGTTTTACAGTTAAATCTGCAGGAAATTCAAACCGGCACTAGGAAACACACTGAGAAAACAGAGTAAAAGTTTCTCCTGCAACCCGTTCCCTTTGTGCTAGATGAACGAACGTCACTCCACATGCTCTGTTCTGAGAGATATGTGTGTGTGCAAGCCGATCTTCACCTAGCTTGTTGGGAACACAGAGTTTCTTTTCAGTTGCAAAGTGCACTGCATACATATATATGGGGAGGTACTGGCTCCAACTCGGTTTTACAGTGAAAACTGCAGGAACTTCATACCGGCATTAGGAAAAAGACTGAGAATTTAGAATAACGTTTCTCCTGCAACCCGTTCCCTATATGCTAGATGAACGAAAGTCTATCCACATGCTCTGTTCTGAGAGATAACTGTGTGTGAAAGCCGTTCTTCACCTAGCTTGTTGGGAACACAGAGTTTCTTTTCAGTTGCAATCGGCATTCCATACATTAATATGGGTAGGTACTCGCTCAAACATTTTTTTACAGTGAAATCTGCAGGAACTTCTAACCGGCATTTGGAAACAGATTTAGAAACCAGAGTAAATGTTTCTCCTGCATCCCGTTCCCTTTGTGCTAGATGAACGAACGTCTCTCCACATGATCAGTTCTGAGAGATATGTGTGTGTGAAAGCCTTTCTACACCTAGCTTGTTGGGAACACAAAGTTTCTTTTCAGTTGCAATGTGGAATCCATATATATATATGGGGAGTTACTCGCTCCAACTCGATTTTACAGTGAAAAGTGCAGGAATATCTAACCGGCATTAGGAAAATACTGATAATCCAGAATAAAAGTTTCTCCTGCAAACCGTTCCCATTGTGCTAGTTGAACGAACGTCTATCCACATGCTCAGTTCTGAGAGATAATTTTGTGTGAAAACCGTTCTTCACCAAGCTTGTTGGGAACAAAAAGTATCTTTTCTGTTGCAAAATGCACTCCATACATATATATGGGGAGTTACTAGATCCAACTCGGTTTTACAGTGAAAAATGCAGGAACTACAAACCGGCACAAGGAAACACACTGAGAAACCAGAGTAAAAGTTTCTCCTGCAAAGTTTCCCTTTGTGCTAGATGAACGAACGTCTCTCCACATGCTCAGTTCTCAGACATAAATGTGTGTGAAAGCCGTCCATCACCTAGCTGGTTGGGAACACAGAGTTACTTTTCTGTTGCAAACTGCACTCCATAAATATATATGGGGAGGGACTCGCTCCAACAAGATTTTACAGTGAAAACTGCAGGAACTTCAAACCGGCACTAGGAACCACACTGAGAAACCAGAGTAACAGTTTCTCCTGTAAACCGTTCCCTTTGTGCTAGATGAACGAACGTCTCTCCACATGCTCAGTTCTGAGAGATAAGTATGTGTGCAATCCGTCCTTCAATTAGCTTGTTGGGAACACAGAGTTTCTTTTCATTTGCATACAGCACTCCATACATATATATGGGGAGGTACTCGCTCCAACTCATTTTTACAGTGAAATCTTCAGGAATTTCTAAACGGCATTAGGAAAAAATCTGAGAATCAGAGTAAAACTTTCTCCTGCAAACCGTTCCCTTTGTGCTAGATGAACAAACGTCTCTCCACATGTTCATTTCTGAGAGATAAGTGTGTGTGAAAGCCGTCCTTCACCTAGTTTGTTATGTACACAAAGTTTGTTTTCAGTTGCAAAGTGGAATCCATACAAATATATGGGGAGTTACACGCTCGAACTCGGTTTTAAAATGAAAACTGCAGGAACTTCTAACCGGCATTAGGAAAAAGATTGAGAATAAAGTGTAAAAGTTTCTCCTAGAAACAGTTCCTTTGTGCTAGATGAACGAACGTCTATCCACATGCTCAGTTCTGAGAGATAAGTGTGTGTGAAAGCCGTCCTTCACCTAGCTTGTTGGGAACAAAAAGTTTCTTTTCAGTTGCAAAGTGGAATCCATACATATATATGGGGTGTTACTCGCTCCAACTCGGTTTTACACTGAAAACTGCAGAAAATTCTAACCGGCATTAGGAAACAGACTGAGAAACCAGAGTAAAAGTTTCTCCTGCAAACCGTTCCCTTTGTGCTAGATGAACGAACGTCTCTCCACATGCTCAGTTCTCAGAGATAAGGGTGTGTGAAAGCCGTCCTTCACCTAGCTTGTAGGGAAAATATAGTTTTTTTCAGTTGCAAAGTGGAATACTTAAATATATATGGGAATTTACTCGCTCCAACTCGGTTTTACAGTGAAAAATGCAGGAACATCTAACCGGCATTAGGAAAAACCTGAGAATCCGGAGTAAAAGTTTCTCTTGCAAACCGTTCCCATTGTGCTAGATGAACGAACGTCTATCCACATGCTCAGTTCTGAGAGATTATTTTGTGTGAAAACCGTTCTTCACCAAGCTTGTTGGGAACACAAATTTTCTTTCCTGTTGCAAACTGCACTCCATACATATATATGGGGAGGTACTCGCTCCAAATCGGTTTTATAGTAAAAATTGCAGGAATTTCAAACCCGCACGAGGAAACACTCTGAGAAACCAGAGTAAATGTTTCTCCTGCAAACCGTTCCTTTGTGCTAGATGAACGAACGTCCCTCCACATGCTCTGTTCTGAGAGATATGTGTGTGTTCAAGCCGAACTTCACCAGGCTTGTTGGGAACACAGAGTTCCTTTTCAGTTGCAAAGTGCACTGCATACATATATATGGGGAGGTACTGGTTCCAACTCGGTTTTACAGTGAAAACTGCAGGAACTTCATACCGGCATTAGGAAAAATACTGAGAATTTAGAATATAGTTTCTCCTGCAACCCGTTCCCTATGTGCTAGATGAACGAACGTCTATCCACATGCTCAGTTCTGAGAGATAAGTGTGTGTGAAAGCCGTTCTTCACCTAGCTTGTTGGGAACACAGAGTTTCTTTTCAGTTGCAATCGGCATTCCATACATTTATAAGGGTAGGTACTCGCTCAAACATGTTTCTACAGTGAAATCTGCAGGAACTTCTAACCGGCAATAGGAAACAGACTTAGAAACCAGAGTAAATGTTTCTCCTGCAACCCGTTCCCATTGTGCTAGATGAACGAACGTCTCTCCACATGATCAGTTCTGAGAGATATGTGTGTGTGAAAGCCTTTCTACACCTAGCTTGTTGGGAACACAATGTTTCTTTTCAGTTGCAAAGTGGAATCCATACATATATATGGGGATTTACTCGCTCCAACTCGGTTTTACAGGGAAAACTGCAGGAACTTCTAAACGGCATTAGGAAACAGACGGAGACACCAGAGTAAAATTTTCTCCTGCAACCCCTTCCCTATCTGCTAGATGAACGAACGTCTCTCCACATGCTAAGTTCTAAGAAATAAGTGTGTGTGAAAGCCGTCCTTCAACTTGCTTGATGGGAACACAGAGATACTTTTCAGTTGCAAAATGCAATTCATACATATATACATTAGGTAATCGCTCCAACTCGGTTTTACAGTGAAAACTGCAGGAAATTCAAACCGGCACTAGGAAACACACTGAGAAAACAGAGTAAAAGTTTCTCCTGCAACCCCTTCCCATTGTGCTAGATGAACGAACGTCTCTCCACATGCTCTGTTCTGAGAGATATGTGTGTGTTCAAGCCGACCTTCACCAGACTTGTTGGGAACACAGAGTTTCTTTTCAGTTGCAAAGTGCACTGCATACATATATATGGGGAGGTACTGGCTCCAACTCGGTTTTACAGTGAAAACTGCAGGAACTTCATACCGGCATTAGGAAAAATACTGAGAATTTAGAATAAAGTTTCTCCTGCAACCCGTTCCCTATGTGCTAGATGAACGAACGTCTATCCACATGCTCAGTTCTGAGAGATAAGTGTGTGTGAAAGCCGTCCTTCACCTAGCTTGTTGGGAACACAGAGTTTCTTTTCAGTTGCAATCGGCACTTCATACATTTATATGGGTATGTACTCGCTCAAACATATTTTTACAGTGAAATCTGCAGGAAATTCTAACCGGCATTAGGAAACAGACTTTGAAACCAGAGTAAATGTTTCTCCTGCAACCCGTTCCCTTTGTGCTAGATGAACGAACGTCTCTCCACATTATCAGTTCTGAGAGATATGTGTGTGTGAAAGCCGCCCTTCACCTAGCTTGTTGGGAACACAATGTTTCTTTTCAGTTGCAAAGTGGAATCCATACGTATATATGGGGAGTTACTCGCTCCAACTCTGTTTTACAGTGAAAACTGCAGGAACATGTACCGGCATTAGGAAAAAGACTGAGAATCCAGAGTAAATGTTTCTCCTGCAAACCGTTCCCTTTGTGCTAGATGAACGAAAGTCTAACCTCATGCTCAGTTCTGAGAGATAAGTGTGGGTGAAAGCCGTCCTTCACCTAGCTTGTTGGGAACAAAAAGTTTCTTTTCAGTTGCAAAGTGGAATCCATACATATATATGGGGATTTACTCGCTCCAACTCGGTTTTACAGGGAAAACTGCAGGAACTTCTAAACGGCATTAGGAAACAGACGGAGACACCAGAGTAAAATTTTCTCCTGCAACCCCTTCCCATTCTGCTAGATGAACGAACGTCTCTCCACATGCTCTGTTCTGAGAGATATGTGTGTGTTCAAGCCGACCTTCACCAGACTTGTTGGGAACACAGAGTTTCTTTTCAGTTGCAAAGTGCACTGCATACATATATATGGGGAGGTACTGGCTCCAACTCGGTTTTACAGTGAAAACTGCAGGAACTTCATACCGGCATTAGGAAAAATACTGAGAATTTAGAATAAAGTTTCTCCTGCAACCCGTTCCCTATGTGCTAGATGAACGAACGTCTATCCACATGCTCAGTTCTGAGAGATAAGTGTGTGTGAAAGCCGTCCTTCACCTAGCTTGTTGGGAACACAGAGTTTCTTTTCAGTTGCAATCGGCACTTCATACATGTATATGGGTATGTACTCGCTCAAACATATTTTTACAGTGAAATCTGCAGGAAATTCTAACCGGAATTAGGAAACAGACTTTGAAACCAGAGTAAATGTTTCTCCTGCAACCCGTTCCCTTTGTGCTAGATGAACGAACGTCTCTCCACATGATCAGTTCTGAGAGATATGTGTGTGTGAAAGCCGTCCTTCACCTAGCTTGTTGGGAACACAATGTTTCTTTTCAGTTGCAAAGTGGAATCCATATATATATATGGGGAATTACTCGCTCCAACTCGGTTTTACAGTGAAAACTGCAGGAATATCTAACCGGAATCAGGAAAAAACTGACAATCCAGAGTAATAGTTTCTCCTGCAAACCGTTCCCATTGTGCTAGATGAACGAAAGTCTATCCACATGCTCAGTTCTGAGAGATATGTGTGTGTGAAAGCCGTCCTTCACCTAGCTTGTTGGGAACACAAAGTTTCTTTTCAGTTGCAAAGTGGAATCCATACATATATATGGGGGGTTAGTCGCTCCAACTCGGTTTTACAGTGAAAACTGCAGGAACATGTAACCGGCATTAGGAAAAAGACTGAGAATCCAGAGTAAATGTTTCTCCTGCAAACCGTTCCCTTTGCGCTAGATGAACGAAAGTCTATCCTCATGCTCAGTTCTGAGAGATAAGTGTGGGTTAAAGCAGTCCTTCACCTAGCTTGTTGGGAACACAAAGTTTCTTTTCAGTTGCAAAGTGGAATCCATACATATATATGGGGATTTACCCGCTCCAACTCGGTATTACAGGGAAAACTGCAGGAATATGTAACCGGCATTAGGAAAAAGACCGAGAATCCAGAGTAAATGTTTCTCCTGCAAACCGTTCCCTTTGTGCTAGATGAACGAAAGTCTATCCTCATGCTCAGTTCTTAGAAATAAGTGTGTGTGAAAGCCGTCCTTCAACTTGCTTGATGGGAACACAGAGTTTCTTTACAGTTGCAAAATGCAATGCATACATATATACGTTAGGTAATCGCTCCAACTCGATTTTACAGTGAAAACTGCAGGAAATTCAAACCGGCACTAGGAAACACACTGAGAAAACAGAGTAAAAGTTTCTCCTGCAACCCCTTCCCATTGTGCTAGATGAACGAACGTCTCTCCACATGCTTTGGTCTGAGAGATATGTGTGTGTTCAAGCCGACCTTCACCAGGCTTGTTGGGAACACAGAGTTTCTTTTCAGTTGCAAAGTGCACTGCATACATATATATGGGGAGGTACTGGCTCCAACTCGCTTTTACATTGAAAACTGCAGGAACTTCATACCGGCATTAGGAAAAATACTGAGAATTTAGAATAAAGTTTCTCCTGCAACCCGTTCCCTATGTGCTAGATGAACGAAAGTCTATCCACATGCTCAGTTCTGAGAGATAAGTGTGTGTGAAAGCCGTTCTTCACCTAGCTTGTTGGGAACACAGAGTTTCTTTTCAGTTGCAATCGGCAATCCATACAATTATATGGGTATGTACTCGCTCAAACATGTTTTTACAGTGAAATCTAGGAACTTCTAACCAGCATTAGGAAACAGACTTAGAAACCAGAGTAAATGTTTCTCCTGCAACCCGTTCCCTTTGTGCTAGATGAACGAACGTCTCTCCACATGATCTGTTCTGAGAGAAATGTGTGTGTGAAAGCCGTCCTTCACCTAGCTTGTTGGGAACACAATGTTTCTTTTCAGTTGCAAAGTGGAATCCATATATATATATGGGGAGTTACTCGCTCCAACTCGGTTTTAAAGTGAAAAATGCAGGAATATCTAACCGGCATCAGGAAAAAACTGACAATCAAGAGTAAAAGTTTCTAATGCAACAAGTTCCCTTGTGTTAGATGAACGAACGTCTCTGCACATGCTCAGTTCTGAGAGATAATTTTGTGTGAATACCGTTCTTCACCAAGCTTTTTGGGAACACAAAGTTTCTTTTCTGTTGCAAACGGCACTCCATACATATATATGGGGAGGTACTGTCTCCAACTCGGTTTTACAGTGAGAAATGCAGGAACTTCAAACCGGCACTAGGAAACACACTGAGAAACCAGAGTAAAAGTTTCTCTTGCAACCCGTTCCCTTTGTGCTAGATGAACGAACGTCTCTCCACATGCTAATTTCTTAGAGATAATTGTGTGTGAAACCCGTCCTTCACCTAGCTTGTAGGGAACACAAAGGTTCTTTTAAGTTGCAAAATGCACTCCATAAATATATATATGGGAATGTACTCGCACCAACTCGGTTTTACAGTGAAAACTGCAGGAAATTCAAACAGGCACTAGGAAACTCTCTGAGAAACCAAAGTAAAAGTTTCTAATGCAAACAGTTCCCTTTGTGTTAGATGAACTAAAGTCTCTCCACATGCTCAGTTCTGAGAAATAAGTGTGTGTGAAACCGCACTTCAACTATCGTGTAGGGAACACAAAGATTCTTTTCAGTTGCAATCTGCACTCCATAAATAAATATGGGAAGGTACACGCTCCAACTCGGTTTTACAGTGAAAACTGCAGGAACTTCAAACCGGCACTAGGAAACAGCCTGAGAAACCAGAGTAAAAGTTTCTCATTCAAACCTATCCCTTTGTGGTAGATGAACGAACGTCTCTCCACATGCTCAGATCTCAGAGATAAGTGTGTGTGAAAGCCGTACTTCACATAGCTTGTAAGGAACACAAAGATTCTTTTCAGTTGCAAACTGCACTCCATACATATATATGGGTAGGAACGCGCTCAAACTCGGTTTTACAGTGAAAACTGCAGGAATATCAAACCGGCACTAGGAAACACAGTGAGAAACCAGAGTAACAGTTTCCCTGCAAACCGTTCCCTTTGTGCTAGATGAACGAACGTCTCTCCACATGCTCAGTTCTCAGAGATAAGGGTGTGTGAAAGCCATCCTTCACCTAGCCTGTATGGAAAATATAGTTTTTTTCAGTTGCAAAGAGAATACTTAAATATATATGGGAATTTACTCGCTCCAACTCGGTTTTACAGTGAAAAATGCAGGAACATCTAACCGGCATTAGGAAAAACCTGAGAATCCGGAGTAAAAGTATCTCTTGCAAACCGTTCCCATTGTGCTAGATGAACGAACGTATATCCACATGCTCAGATCTGACAGATTATTTTGTGTGAAAACCGTACTTCACCAAGCTTGTTGGGAACACAAATTTTCTTTCCTGTTGCAAACTGCACTCCATACATATATATGGGGAGGTACTCGCTTCAACTCGGTTTTATAGTAAAAATTGCAGGAATTTCAAACCGGCACTAGGAAACACTCTGAGAAACCAGAGTAAATGTTTCTCCTGCAAACCGTTCCTTTGTGCTAGATGAACGAACGTCTCTCCACATGCTCTGTTCTGAGAGATATGTGTGTGTTCAAGCCGACCTTCACCAGGCTTGTTGGGAACACAGAGTTTCTTTTCAGTTGCAAAGTGCACTGCATACATATATATGGGGAGGTACTGGCTCCAACTCGGTTTTACAGTGAAAACTGCAGGAACTTCATACCGGCATTAGGAAAAATACTGAGAATTTAGAATAAAGTTTCTCCTGCAACCCGTTCCCTATGTGCTAGATGAACGAACGTCTATCCACATGCTCAGTTCTGAGAGATAAGTGTGTGTGAAAGCCGTTCTTCACCTAGCTTGTTGGGAACACAGAGATTCTTTTCAGTTGCAATCGGCACTGCATACATTTATATGGGAGGTACTCGCTCAAACATGTTTATACTGTGAAATTGCAGGAACTTCTAACCGGCATTAGGAAACAGACATAGAAACCAGAGTAAATGTTTCTCCTGCAACCCGTTCCCTTTGTGCTAGATGAACGAACGTCTCTCCACATGATCAGTTCTGAGAGATATGTGTGTGTGAAAGCCGTCCTTCACCTAGCTTGTTGGGAACACAATGTTTCTTTTCAGTTGCAAAGTGGAATCCATATATATATATGGGGAATTACTCGCTCCAACTCGGTTTTACAGTGAAAACTGCAGGAATATCTAACCGGAATCAGGAAAAAACTGACAATCCAGAGTAATAGTTTCTCCTGCAAACCGTTCACATTGTGCTAGATGAACGAAAGTCTATCCACATGCTCAGTTCTGAGAGATATGTGTGTGTGAAAGCCGTCCTTCATCTAGCTTGTTGGGAACACAAAGTTTCTTTTCAGTTGCAAACGGCACTCCATAAATATATATGGGGATGTACAAGCTCCAACTCGATTTTACAGAGAAAACTGCAGGAAATTCATAGCGGCACTAGGAAACACACTGAAAAACAGAGTAAAAGTTACTCCTGCAACCTCTTCCCTTTGTGCTAGATGAACGAAAGTCTCTCTACATGCTCTGTTCTGAAATATATGTGTGTGTGCAAGCCGAAATTCACCTAGCTTGTTGGGAACACAGAGTTACTTTTCAGTTGCAAACTGCATGGCATACATTTATATGAGGAAGAACTGGCTCCAACTCGGTTTTACAGTGAATACTGCAGGAACTTCATACCGGCATTAGGAAAATGAATGAGAATTTAGAATAAACTTTCTCCTGCAACCGGTTCCCTATGTGCTAAATGAACGAACTTCTATCCACATGCTCAGTTCTGAGAGATAAGTGTGTGTGAAAGCCGTTCTTCACCTAGCTTGTTGGGAACACAGAGTTCCTTTTCAGTTGCAAAGTGGAATCCTTACATATATATGGGGATTTACTCGCTCCAAATTGGTTTTACAGGAAAACTGCAGGAAATTCTAACCGGCATTAGGAAACAGACTGAGAAACCAGATTAAAAGTTTTTCCTGCAACCCGTTCCATTTGTGCTAGATGAACGAACGTCTCTCCACATGCTCAATTCTGAGAGATATGTGTGAGTGAAAGCCGTCCTTCACCTAGCTTGTTGGGAACACAAAGTTCTTTTCAGTTGCAAATGACACTTCATACATATATATGGGGATGTACAAGCTCCAATTCGGTTTCACAGTGAAAACTGCAGGAAGTTCAAACCGGCACTAGGAAACACTCTGAGAAACCAGAGTAAATGTATCTCCTGCAAACCGTTCCTTTGTGCTAGATGAACGAACGTCTCTCCACATGCTCAGTTCTCAGAGATAAGTGTGTGTGAATGCCGTCCTTCAACTAGCTTGTTGGGAACACAAAGTTTCTTTTCAGTTGCAAAGTGGAATCCATACATATATATGGGGGGTTAGTCGCTCCAACTCGGTTTTACAGGGAAAACTGCAGGAACTTCTAAACGGCATTAGGAAACAGACGGAGACACCAGAGTAAAATTTTCTCCTGCAACCCCTTCCCATTGTGCTAGATGAACGAACGTCTCTCCACATGCTCAGATCTCAGAGATAAGTGTGTGTGAAAGCCGTACTTCACATAGCTTGTAAGGAACACAAAGATTCTTTTCAGTTGCAAACTGCACTCCATACATATATATGGGTAGGAACACGCTCAAACTCGGTTTTACAGTGAAAACTGCAGGAACTTCTAACCGGAATTAGGAAAAAGCTTGAGAATCCAGTTTAAAGTTTCACCTGCAAACAGTTCCATTTGTGCTAGATGAACGAACGTCTATCCACATGCTCATTTCTGAGAGATATGTTTCTGTGAAAGCCGTCCTTCACTTTGCTTGTTGGGAACACAAAGTTTCTTTTCAGTTGCAAACTGCACTCCATACATATATATCTGGAGGTACTCGCTTCAAATCGATTTTACAGTGAAAACTGCAGGAACTTCAAACCGGCACTACGAAAAACACTGAGAAATCAGAGTAAAAGTTTCTCCTGTAAACCGTTCCTTTGTGCTAGATAAACAAAAGTCTCTCCACATGCTCAGTTCTAGAGATAAGTGTGTGTGAAAGCTGTCCTTCACCTATATTTTTGGGAACACAAAGTTTCTTTTCAGTTGCAAAGTGGAATCCATACATATACATGGGGTGTTACTCGATCCAACATGGTTTTACAGGGAAAACCGCAGGAACATCTAACCGGCATTAGGAAACAGACTGAGAAAGCAGAGTAAAATTTTCTCCTGCAACCCGTTCCCTTTGTGCTAGATGAACGAACCTCTTTCAACATGCTCAGTTCTGAGAGATAAGTGTGTGTGAATGCCGTCCTTCCCCTAGCTTGTTGGGAACACATAGTTTCTTTCAGTTGCAAACTGCACTCCATACATTTATATGGGGAAGTACTAGCTCCAACACGGTTTTACAGTGAAAACTGCAGGAACTTCAAAAATGCACTAGGAAACACACTGAGAAATCAGAGCAAATTACACCTGCAACCCGTTCCCTTTGTGCTAGATGAACGAAGTTCTCTACACATGCTCAGTTCTCAGAGATAAGTGTGTGTGAAAGCCGTCCTTCACCTAGCATTTGGGAACACAGAGTTTCTTTTCAGTTGAAAAATGCACTGCATACATATATATGGGGAGGTACACGCTCCAACTCGTTTTTACTGTGAAAACTGCAGAAAATTTAAACCGACACTTGTAAAAAATTTGAGAAACCAGAGTAAAAGTTTCTCCTGCAAACATTTCCATTTGTGCTAGATGAACGAACGTCTCTCCACATGCTCAGTTCTGAGAGATAAGTGTCTGTGAAAGCCGTCCTTCAACTAGCTTGTTGGGAACACAAAGTTTCATATCAGTTTCAAACTCCACTCCTTACATATGTATAGGGAGGTACTCGCTCCAACTCGGTTTTACAGTGAAAACTGCAGGAACATCTAACCGGCACTAGGAAACACTCTGAGAAACCAGAGTAAAAGTTTCTCCTGCAACCAGTTCCCTTTGTGCTAGATGAACGAACGTCTCTCCACATGCTCAGTTCTCAGAAATAAGTGTGAGTGAAAGCCGTCCTTCACCTAGCTTGTTGGGAACACAAAGTTTCTTTTCATTAGCAAACTGCACTCCATACATATATATGGGGTGGTATTCGCTCCAAAACTGTTTTACAGGGAAAACTGCTGGAACTTCTTACCGGCACTAGGAAACACTCTGAGAAACCAGAGTAAAATTTCTCCTGCAACCAGTTCCCTTTGTGCTAGATGAACGAACGTCTCTCCACATGATGAGTTCTCAGAGATAAGTGTGAGTGACAGCCGTCCTTCACCTAGCTTGTTGGGATCACAGAGTTTCTTTTCAGTTGCAAACTGCGCTGCATACCTATATATGGGGAAGTTCTGGCTCCAACTCCCTTTTACAGTGAAAACTGCAGGAACTTCATACCGGCATTAGGAAAAAGACTGAGAATTTAGAATAAATTTGTCCTGAAACCCATTCCCTATGTGCTAGATGAACGAACGTCTCTAAACATGCTAAGTTCTGAGAGATAAGTGTGTGTGAATGCCGTCCTTCACCTAGCTTGTTGGGAACACAGTGTTTCTTTCCAGTTGTTTTCGGCACTCCATACATTTATATGGATATGTACTCGCTCAAACATGTTTTTACAGTGAAATCTGCAAGAAATTCTAACCGGCATTAGGAAATAGAATTAGAAACCAGAGTAAATATTTCTCCTGCAACCCGTTCCTTTTGTGCTAGATAAACGAACGTCTCTCCACATGATCAGTTCTGAGAGATATGTGTGTTTGAAAGCCGTCGTTCACCTAGCTTGTTGGGAACACAAAGTTTCTTATTTGTTGCAAACTGCACTCCATACATATATATGGGAGGTACTCGCTCCAAGTCGGTTTTACAGTGAAAACTGCAGGAATTTCAAACCGGCACTAGGAAACACTCTGAGAAACCAGAGTAAAAGTTTCTTCTGGAAACTGTACCCTTTGTGCTACATGAACGAAGGTCTCTGCACATGCTCAATTCTGAGAGATAAGTGTGTGTGAAAGCCGTCCTTCACATAGCTTGTAAGGAACAAAAAGTTTCTTTTCAGTTGCAAACTGCACTCCATACATATATATGGGTAGGAACACTCTCCAACACGCTTTTACAGTGAAAACTGCAGGAATATCAAACCGGCACTAGGAAACACACTGAGAAACCAGAGTAAAATTTCTCCTGCAAACCGTTCCATTGTGCTAGATGAGCGAACGTCTCTCAACATGCTCAGTTCTCAGAGATAAGTGTGTGTGAAACCGCCCTTCACCTAGCTTGTAGGGAACATAAAGTTTATTTTCAGTTGCAAAGTGGTATACTTACATATATATGGGAATTTACTCGCTCCAAATCGGTTTTACAGGGAAAACTGCAGGAACTTCTAACTGGCATTAGGAAACAGACTGAGAAACCAGAGTAAAAGTTCTTCCTGCAAACCGTTCCCTTTGTGCTACATGAACGAAACTCTCTCCACATGCTCAGTTCTCAGAGTTAAGTTTGTGTGAAAGCCGTCCTTCAAATAGCTTGTTGGGAACACAAAGTTTCTTTTCATTTGCAAAGTGGAATCCATACATATATATGGGGGGTTACTCTCTCCAACCCGGTTTTACCGTGAAAACTGCAGAAACATGTAACCGGCATTAGGAAAAAGGCTGAGAATCCAATGTAAATATTTCTCCTGCAACCCGTTCCCTTTGTGCTAGATGAATGAACGTCTCTCCACATGCTCTGTTCTGAGAGAAATTTGTGTGTGCAAGCCGAACTTCACCTAGCTTGTTGGGAACACAGAGTTTCTTTTCAGTTGCAAACTGCACTCCATACATATATATGGGGAGGTCCTCGCTCCAACACAATTTCACAGTGAAAATTGCAGGAACTTCAAACCGGCACTAGGAAACACGCTGCGAAACCAGAGAAAAATTACTCCTGCAACCCTTTCCGTTTGTGCTAGATGAACGAACGTCTGTCCACATACTCACTTCTCAGAGATAAGTGTGTGTGAAATCCGTCCTTCACTTAGATTGTTGGGAACACAGAGCTTCTTTTCAGTAGCATACAGCACTCCATACATATATATGGCGAGGTACTCGCTCCAACTCAGTTTTACAGTGAAAACTGCAGGAACTTCATACCGGCATTAGGAAAAAGACTGAGAATATAGAATAATGTTTCTCCTGCAACCCGTTCCCTATGTGCTAGATGAACGAACGTCTATCCAAATGCTCAGTTCTCATAGATAAGTGTGTGTGAATGCCGTCCTTCCACTATCTTGTTGGGAAAACAAAGTTTCTCTTCAGTTGCAAACTGCACTCCATACATAAATACGGGGAGGTACTCGCTCCAACTCGGTTTTACAGTGAAAACTGCAGGAACTTCAAACCGGCACTAGGAAAGACACTGAGAATCCAGAGTAAAATTTCTCCTGCAAACCGTTCCATTTTTGCTAGATGAATGAACGTCTCTCCACGTGCTCGGTTCTCAGAGTTATGTGTGTGTGAAAGCCGTCTTTCAAGTAGCTTGTTGGAAACACAAAGTTTCTTTTCAGTTGCAAAGTGGAATCCATACATATATATGGGGGGTTACTCGCTCCAACCCGATTTTACAGTGAAAACTGCAGGAACATGTAACTGGCATTAGGAAAAACAGTGAGAATCCAATGTAAATATTTCTCCTGCAAACCGTTCCCTTTTTGCTAGATGAAGGAAAGTCTATCCACATGCTCAGTTCTGAGAGATAAGTGTGGATGAAAGCCGTCCTTCACCTAGCTTGTTGGGAACACAAAGTTTCTTTTCAGTTGCAAACGGCACTCCATACATATATATGGGGATGTACTCGTCCAACTCGGTTTTACAGTGAAAACTGCAGGAATTTCAAAGCGGTACTAGGAAACACACTGAAAATCCAGAGTAAAAGTTCTTTCTGCAAACCGTTCCCTTTGTGCTAGATGAACGAACGTCTCTCCACATGCTCAGTTCTTAGAAATAAGTGTGTGTGAAAGCCGTCCTTCAACTTGCTTGATGGGAACACAGAGTTTCTTTTCAGTTGCAAAATGCAATGCATACATATATAAGTTAGGTACTCGCTCCAACTCGGTTTTACAGTTAAATCTGCAGGAAATTCAAACCGGCACTAGGAAACACACTGAGAAAACAGAGTAAAAGTTTCTCCTGCAACCCGTTCCCTTTGTGCTAGATGAACGAACGTCACTCCACATGCTCTGTTCTGAGAGATATATGTGTGTGAAAGCCGAACTTCACCTAGCTTGTTGGGAACACAGAGTTTCTTTTCAGTTGCAAAGTGCACTGCATACATATATATGGGGAGGTACTGGCTCCAACTCGGTTTTACAGTGAAAACTGCAGGAACTTCATACCGGCATTAGGAAAAAGACTGAGAATTTAGAATAACGTTTCTCCTGCAACCCGTTCCCTATGTGCTAGATGAACGAAAGTCTATCCACATGCTCTGTTCTGAGAGATAACTGTGTGTGAAAGCCGTTCTTCACCTAGCTTGTTGGGAACACAGAGTTTCTTTTCAGTTGCAATCGGCACTCCATACATTAATATGGGTAGGTACTCGCTCAAACATTTTTTTACAGTGAAATCTGCAGGAACTTCTAACCGGCATTTGGAAACAGACTTAGAAACCAGAGTAAATGTTTCTCCTGCAACCCGTTCCCTTTGTGCTAGATGAACGAACGTCTCTCCACATGATCAGTTCTGAGAGATATGTGTGTGTGAAAACCTTTCTTCACCTAGCTTGTTGGGAACACAAAGTTTCTTTTCAGTTGCAATGTCGAATCCATATATATATATGGGGAGTTACACGCTCCAACTCGGTTTTACAGTGAAAAGTGCAGGAATATCTAACCGGCATTAGGAAAATACTGAGAATCCAGAGTAAAAGTTTCTCCTGCAAACCGTTCCCATTGTGCTAGTTGAACGAACGTCTATCCACATGCTCAGTTCTGAGAGATAATTTTGTGTGAAAACCGTTCTTCACCAAGCTTGTTGGGAACAAAAAGTATCTTTTCTGTTGCAAAATGCACTCCATACATATATATGGGGAGTTACTAGATCCAACTCTGTTTTACAGTGAAAAATGCAGGAACTTCAAACCGGCACAAGGAAACACACTGAGAAACCAGAGTAAAAGTTTCTCCTGCAAAGTTTCCCTTTGTGCTAGATGAACGAACGTCTCTCCACATGCTCAGTTCTCAGACATAAATGTTTGTGAAAGCCGTCCATCACCTAGCTGGTTATGAACACAGAGTTACTTTTCTCTTGCAAACTGCACTCCATACATATATGTGGGGAGGGACTCGCTCCAACAAGATTTTACAGTGAAAACTGCAGGAACTTCAAACCGGCACTAGGAAACACACTGAGAAACCAGAGTAACAGTTTCTCCTGTAAACTGTTCCCTTTGTGCTAGATGAACGAACGTCTCTCCACATGCTCAGTTCTGAGAGATAAGTATGTGTGCAATCCGTCCTTCAATTAGCTTGTTGGGAACACAGAGTTTCTTTTCATTTGCATACAGCACTCCATACATATATATGGGGAGGTACTAGCTCCAACTCATTTTTGCAGTGAAATCTTCAGGAACTTCTAAACGGCATTAGGAAAAAATCTGTGAATCAGAGTAAAACTTTCTCCTGCAAACCGTTCCCTTTGTGCTAGATGAACAAACATCTCTCCACATGTTCATTTCTGAGAGATAAGTGTGTGTGAAAGCCGTCCTTCACCTAGCTTGTTATGTACACAAAGTTTGTTTTCAGTTGCAAAGTGGAATCCATACAAATATATGGGGAGTTACACGTTCGAACTCGGTTTTAAAATGAAAACTGCAGGAACTTCTAACCGGCATTAGGAAAAAGATTGAGAATAAAGTGTAAAAGTTTCTCCTAGAAACAGTTCCTTTGTGCTAGATGAACGAACGTCTATCCACATGCTCAGTTCTGAGAGATAAGTGTGTGTGAAAGCCGTCCTTCACCTAGCTTGATGGGAACAAAAAGTTTCTTTTCAGTTGCAAAGTGGAATCCATACATATATATGGGGTGTTACTCGCTCCAACTCTGTTTTACACTGAAAACTGCAGAAAATTCTAACCGGCATTAGGAAAGAGACTGAGAAACCAGAGTAAAAGTTTCTCCTGCAAACCGTTCCCTTTGTGCTAGATGAACGAACGTCTCTCCACATGCTCAGTTCTCAGAGATAAGGGTGTGTGAAAGCCTTCCTTCACCTAGCTTGTAGGGAAAATATAGTTTTTTTCAGTTGCAAAGTGGAATACTTAAATATATATGGGAATTTACTCGCTCCAACTTGGTTTTACAGTGAAAAATGCAGGAACATCTAACCGGCATTAGGAAAAACCTGAGAATCCGGAGTAAAAGTTTCTCTTGCAAACCGTTCCCATTGTGCTAGATGAACGAACGTCTATCCACATGCTCAGTTCTGAGAGATTATTTTGTGTGAAAACCGTTCTTCACCAAGCTTGTTGGGAACACAAATTTTCTTTCCTGTTGCAAACTGCACTCCATACATATATATGGGGATGTACTCGCTCCAACTCGGTTTTATAGTAAAAATTGCGGGAATTTCAAACCGGCACTAGGAAACACTCTGAGAAACCAGAGTAAATGTTTCTCCTGCAAACCGTTCCTTTGTGCTAGATGAACGAACGTCTCTCCACATGCTCTGTTCTGAGAGATATGTGTGTGTTCAAGCCGAACTTCACCAGGCTTGTTGGAAACACAGAGTTCCTTTTCAGTTGCAAAGTGCACTGCATACATATATATGGGGAGGTACTGGTTCCAACTCGGTTTTACAGTGAAAACTGCAGGAACTTCATACCGGCATTAGGAAAAATACTGAGAATTTAGAATAAAGTTTCTCCTGCAACCCGTTCCCTATGTGCTAGATGAACGAACGTCTATCCACATGCTCAGTTCTGAGAGATAAGTGTGTGTGAAAGCCGTTCTTCACCTAGCTTGTTGGGAACACAGAGTTTCTTTTCAGTTGCAATCGGCATTCCATACATTTATACGGGTAGGTACTCGCTCAAACATGTTTTTACATTGAAATCTGCAGGAACTTCTAACCGGCATTAGGAAACAGACTTAGAAACCAGAGTAAATGTTTCTCCTGCAACCCGTTCCTATTGTGCTAGATGAACGAACGTCTCTCCACATGATCAGTTCTGAGAGATAACTGTGGGTGAAAGCAGTCCTTCACCTAGCTTGTTGGGAACACAATGTTTCTTTTCAGTTGCAAAGTGGAATCCATATATATATATGGGGAGTTACTCGCTTCAACTCTGTTTTACAGTGAAAACTGCAGGAACATGTAACCGGCATTAGGAAAAAGACTGAGAATCCAGAGTAAATGTTTATCCTGCAAACCGTTCCCTTTGTGCTAGATGAACGAAAGTCTAACCTCATGCTCAGTTCTGAGAGATAAGTGTGGGTGAAAGCCGTCCTTCACCTAGCTTGTTGGGAACAAAAGTTTCTTTTCAGTTGCAAAGTGGAATCCATACATATATATGGGGATTTACTCGCTCCAACTCGGTTTTACAGGGAAAACTGCAGGAACTTCTAAACGGCATTAGGAAACAGACGGAGACACCAGAGTAAAATTTTCTCCTGCAACCCCTTCCCATTCTGCTAGATGAACGAACGTCTCTCCACATGCTAAGTTCTAAGAAATAAGTGTGTGTGAAAGCCGTCCTTCAACTTGCTTGATGGGAACACAGAGATACTTTTCAGTTGCAAAATGCAATTCATACATATATACATTAGGTAATCGCTCCAACTCGGTTTTACAGTGAAAACTGCAGGAAATTCAAACCGGCACTAGGAAACACACTGAGAAAACAGAGTAAAAGTTTCTCCTGCAACCCCTTCCCATTGTGCTAGATGAACGAACGTCTCTCCACATGCTCTGTTCTGAGAGATATGTGTGTGTTCAAGCCGACCTTCACCAGACTTGTTGGGAACACTGAGTTTCTTTTCAGTTGCAAAGTGCACTGCATACATATATATGGGGAGGTACTGGCTCCAACTCGGTTTTACAGTGAAAACTGCAGGAACTTCATACCGGCATTAGGAAAAATACTGAGAATTTAGAATAAAGATTCTCCTGCAACCCGTTCCCTATGTGCTAGATGAACGAACGTCTATCCACATGCTCAGTTCTGAGAGATAAGTGTGTGTGAAAGCCGTCCTTCACCTAGTTTGTTGGGAACACAGAGTTTCTTTTCAGTTGCAATCGGCACTCCATACATTTATATTGGTATGTACTCGTCCAAACATATTTTTACAGTGAAATCTGCAGGAAATTCTAACCGGCATTAGGAAACAGACTTAGAAACCAGAGTAAATGTTTCTCCTGCAACCCGTTCCCTTTGTGCTAGATGAACGAACGTCTCTCCACATGATCAGTTCTGAGAGATATGTGTGTGTGAAAGCCGTCCTTCACCTAGCTTGTTGGGAACACAATGTTTCTTTTCAGTTGCAAAGTGGAATCCATATATATATATGGGGAATTACTCGTTCCAACTCGGTTTTACAGTGAAAACTGCAGGAATATCTAACCGGAATCAGGAAAAAACTGACAATCCAGATTAATAGTTTCTCCTGCAAACCGTTCCCATTGTGCTAGATGAACGAAAGTCTATCCACATGCTCAGTTCTGAGAGATATGTGTGTGTGAAAGCCGTCCTTCACCTAGCTTGTTGGGAACACAAAGTTTCTTTTCAGTTGCAAACGGCACTCCATAAATATATATGGGGATGTACAAGCTCCAACTCGATTTTACAGAGAAAACTGCAGGAAATTCATAGCGGCACTAGGAAACACACTGAGAAAACAGAGTAAAAGTTTGTCCTGCAACCTCTTCCCTTTGTGCTAGATGAACGAAAGTCTCTCTACATGCTCTGTTCTGAAATATATGTGTGTGTGCAAGCCGAAATTCACCTAGCTTGTTGGGAACACAGAGTTACTTTTCAGTTGCAAACTGCATGGCATAAATTTATATGAGGAGGTACTGGCTCCAACTCGGTTTTACAGTGAATACTGCAGGAACTTCATACCGGCATTAGGAAAATGACTGAGAATTTAGAATAAACTTTCTCCTGCAACCGGTTCCCTATGTGCTAAATGAACGACCTTCTATCCACATGCTCAGTTCTGAGAGATAAGTGTGTGTGAAAGCCGTTCTTCAACTAGCTTGTTGGGAACACAAAGTTTCTTTTCAGTTGCAAAGTGGAATCCATACATATATATGGGCGGTTAGTCGCCCCAACTCGGTTTTACAGTGAAAACTGCAGGAACATGTAACCGGCATTAGGAAAAAGACTGAGAATCCAGAGTAAATGTTTCTCCTGCAAACCGTTCCCTTTGCGCTAGATGAACGAAAGTCTATCCTCATGCTCAGTTTTGAGAGATAAGTGTGGGTTAAAGCAGTCCTCCACCTAGCTTGTTGGGAACACAAAGTTTCTTTTCAGTTGCAAAGTGGAATCCATACATATATATGGGGATTTACCCGCTCCAACTCGGTATTACAGGGAAAACTGCAGGAACATGTAACCGGCATTAGGAAAAAGACTGAGAATCCAGAGTAAATGTTTCTCCTGCAAACCGTTCCCTTTGTGCTAGATGAACGAAAGTCTATCCTCATGCTCAGTTCTTAGAAATAAGTGTGTGTGAAAGCCGTCCTTCAACTTGCTTGATGGGAACACAGAGTGTCTTTACAGTTGCAAAATGCAATGCATACATATATACGTTAGGTAATCGCTCCAACTCGATTTTACAGTGAAAACTGCAGGAAATTCAAACCGGCACTAGGAAACACACTGAGAAAACAGAGTAAAAGTTTCTCCTGCAAACCCTTCCCATTGTGCTAGATGAACGAACGTCTCTCCACATGCTTTGTTCTGAGAGATATGTGTGTGTTCAAGCCGACCTTCACCAGGCTTGTTGGGAACACAGAGTTTCTTTTCAGTTGCAAAGTGCACTGCATACATATATATGGGGAGGTACTGGCTCCAACTCGGTTTTACAGTGAAAACTGCAGGAACTTCATACCGGCATTAGGAAAAATACTGAGAATTTAGAAGAAAGTTTCTCCTGCAACCCGTTCCCTATGTGCTAGATGAACGAAAGTCTATCCACATGCTCAGTTCTGAGAGATAAGTGTGTGTGAAAGCCGTTCTTCACCTAGCTTGTTGGGAACACAGAGTTTCTTTTCAGTTGCAATCGGCAATCCATACAATTATATGGGTATGTACTCGCTCAAACATGTTTTTACAGAGAAATCTAGGAACTTCTAACCAGCATTAGGAAACAGACTTAGAAACCACAGTAAATGTTTCTCCTGCAACCCGTTCCCTTTGTGCTAGATGAACGAACGTCTCTCCACATGATCTGTTCTGAGAGAAATGTGTGTGTGAAAGCCGTCCTTCACCTAGCTTGTTGGGAACACAATGTTTCTTTTCAGTTGCAAAGTGGAATCCATATATATATATGGGGAGTTACTCGCTCCAACTCGTTTTTAAAGTGAAAAATGCAGGAATATCTAACCGGCATCAGGAAAAAACTGACAATCAAGAGTAAAAGTTTCTAATGCAACCAGTTCCCTTTGTGTTAGATGAACGAACGTCTCTGCACATGCTCAGTTCTGAGAGATAATTTTGTGTGAATACCGTTCTTCACCAAGCTTTTTGGGAACACAAAGTTTCTTTTCTGTTGCAAACGGCACTCCATACATATATATGGGGAGGTACTGTCTCCAACTCGGTTTTACAGTGAGAAATGCAGGAACTTCAAACCGGCACTAGGAAACACACTGAAAAACCAGAGTAAAAGTTTCTCTTGCAACCCGTTCCCTTTGTGCTAGATGAAAGAACGTCTCTCCACATGCTAATTTCTTAGAGATAATTGTGTGTGAAAGCCGTCCTTCACCTAGCTTGTAGGGAACACAAAGGTTCTTTTAAGTTGCAAAATGCACTCCATAAATATATATATGGGAATGTACTCGCACCAACTCGGTTTTACAGTGAAAACTGCAGGAAATTCAAACAGGCACTAGGAAACTCTCTGAGAAACCAGAGTAAAAGTTTCTAATGCAAACAGTTCCCTTTGTGTTAGATGAACTAAAGTCTCTCCACATGCTCAGTTCTGAGAAATAAGTGTGTGTGAAAGCCGCACTTCAACTATCGTGTAGGGAACACAAAGTTTCTTTTCAGTTGCAATCTGCACTCCATAAATAAATATGGGAAGGTACACGCTCCAACTCGGTTTTACAGTGAAAACTGCAGGAACTTCAAACCGGCACTAGGAAACAGCCTGAGAAACCAGAGTAAAAGTTTCTCATTCAAACCTATCCCTTTGTGCTAGATGAACGAACGTCTCTCCACATGCTCAGATCTCAGAGATAAGTGTGAGTGAAAGCCGTACTTCACATAGCTTGTAAGGAACACCAAGATTCTTTTCAGTTGCAAACTGCACTCCATACATATATATGGGTAGGAACGCGCTCAAACTCGGTTTTACAGTGAAAACTGCAGGAATATCAAACCGGCACTAGGAAACACAGTGAGAAACCAGAGTAACAGTTTCCCTGCAAACCGTTCCCTTTGTGCTAGATGAACGAACGTCTCTCCACATGCTCAGTTCTCAGAGATAAGGGTGTGTGAAAGCCATCCTTCACCTAGCTTGTAGGGAAAATATAGTTTTTTTCAGTTGCAAAGAGAATACTTAAATATATATGGGAATTTACTCGCTCCAACTCGGTTTTACAGTGAAAAATGCAGGAACATCTAACCGGCATTAGGAAAAACCTGAGAATCCGGAGTAAAAGTTTCTCTTGCAAACCGTTCCCATTGTGCTAGATGAACGAACGTCTATCCACATGCTCAGTTCTGACAGATTATTTTGTGTGAAAACCGTACTTCACCAAGATTGTTGGGAACACAAATTTTCTTTCCTGTTGCAAACTGCACTCCATACATATATATGGGGAGGTACTCGCTCCAACTCGGTTTTATAGTAAAAATTGCAGGAATTTCAAACCGGCACGAGGAAACACTCTGAGAAACCAGAGTAAATGTTTCTCCTGCAAACCGTTCCTTTGTGCTAGATGAACGAACGTCTCTCCACATGCTCTGTTCTGAGAGATATGTGTGTGTTCAAGCCGACCTTCACCAGGCTTGTTGGGAACACAGAGTTTCTTTTCAGTTGCAAAGTGCACTGCATACATATATATGGGGAGGTACTGGCTCCAACTCGGTTTTACAGTGAAAACTGCAGGAACTTCATACCGGCATTAGGAAAAATACTGAGAATTTAGAATAAAGTTTCTCCTGCAACCCGTTCCCTATGTGCTAGATGAACGAACGTCTATCCACATGCTCAGTTCTGAGAGATAAGTGTGTGTGAAAGCCGTTCTTCACCTAGCTTGTTGGGAACACAGAGTTTCTTTTCAGTTGCAATCGGCAATCCATACAATTATATGGGTATGTACTCGCTCAAACATGTTTTTACAGAGATATCTAGGAACTTCTAACCAGCATTAGGAAACAGACTTAGAAACCACAGTAAATGTTTCTCCTGCAAACCGTTCCCTTTGTGCTAGATGAACGAACGTCTCTCCACATGATCTGTTCTGAGAGAAATGTGTGTGTGAAAGCCGTCCTTCACCTAGCTTGTTGGGAACACAATGTTTCTTTTCAGTTGCAAAGTGGAATCCATATATATATATGGGGAGTTACTCGCTCCAACTCGTTTTTAAAGTGAAAAATGCAGGAATATCTAACCGGCATCAGGAAAAAACTGACAATCAAGAGTAAAAGTTTCTAATGCAACCAGTTCCCTTTGTGTTAGATGAACGAACGTCTCTGCACATGCTCAGTTCTGAGAGATAATTTTGTGTGAATACCGTTCTTCACCAAGCTTTTTGGGAACACAAAGTTTCTTTTCTGTTGCAAACGGCACTCCATACATATATATGGGGAGGTACTGTCTCCAACTCGGTTTTACAGTGAGAAATGCAGGAACTTCAAACCGGCACTAGGAAACACACTGAAAAACCAGAGTAAAAGTTTCTCTTGCAACCTGTTCCCTTTGTGCTAGATGAACGAACGTCTCTCCACATGCTAATTTCTTAGAGATAATTGTGTGTGAAAGCCGTCCTTCACCTAGCTTGTAGGGAACACAAAGGTTCTTTTAAGTTGCAAAATGCACTACATAAATATATATATGCGAATGTACTCGCACCAACTCGGTTTTACAGTGAAAACTGCAGGAAATTCAAACAGGCACTAGGAAACTCTCTGAGAAACCAGAGTAAAAGTTTCTAATGCAAACAGTTCCCTTTGTGTTAGATGAACTAAAGTCTCTCCACATGATCAGTTCTGAGAAATAAGTGTGTGTGAAGCCGCACTTCAACTATCGTGTAGGGAACACAAAGTTTCTTTTCAGTTGCAATCTGCACTCCATAAATAAATATGGGAAGGTACACGCTCCAACTCGGTTTTACAGTGAAAACTGCAGGAACTTCATACCGGCACTAGGAAACAGCCTGAGAAACCAGAGTAAAAGTTTCTCATTCAAACCTATCCCTTTGTGCTAGATGAACGAACGTCTCTCCACATGCTCAGATCTCAGAGATAAGTGTGTGTGAAAGCCGTACTTCACATAGCTTGTAAGGAACACCAAGATTCTTTTCAGTTGCAAACTGCACTCCTTACATATATATGGGTAGGAACGCGCTCAAACTCGGTTTTACAGTGAAAACTGCAGGAATATCAAACCGGCACTAGGAAACACAGTGAGAAACCAGAGTAAAAGTTTCCCTGCAAACCGTTCCCTTTGTGCTAGATGAACGAACGTCTCTCCACATGCTCAGTTCTCAGAGATAAGGGTGTGTGAAAGCCATCCTTCACCTAGCTTGTAGGGAAAATATAGTTTTTTTCAGTTGCAAAGAGAATACTTAAATATATATGGGAATTTACTCGCTCCAACTCGGTTTTACAGTGAAAAATGCAGGAACATCTAACCGGCATTAGGAAAAACCTGAGAATCCGGAGTAAAAGTTTCTCTTGCAAACCGTTCCCATTGTGCTAGATGAACGAACGTCTATCCACATGCTCAGTTCTGACAGATTATTTTGTGTGAAAACCGTACTTCACCAAGATTGTTGGGAACACAAATTTTCTTTCCTGTTGCAAACTGCACTCCATACATATATATGGGGAGGTACTCGCTCCAACTCGGTTTTATAGTAAAAATTGCAGGAATTTCAAACCGGCACGAGGAAACACTCTGAGAAACCAGAGTAAATGTTTCTCCTGCAAACCGTTCCTTTGTGCTAGATGAACGAACGTCTCTCCACATGCTCTGTTCTGAGAGATATGTGTGTGTTCAAGCCGACCTTCACCAGGCTTGTTGGGAACACAGAGTTTCTTTTCAGTTGCAAAGTGCACTGCATACATATATATGGGGAGGTACTGGCTCCAACTCGGTTTTACAGTGAAAACTGCAGGAACTTCATACCGGCATTAGGAAAAATACTGAGAATTTAGAATAAAGTTTCTCCTGCAACCCGTTCCCTATGTGCTAGATGAACGAAAGTCTATCCACATGCTCAGTTCTGAGAGATAAGTGTGTGTGAAAGCCGTTCTTCACCTAGCTTGTTGGGAACACAGAGTTTCTTTTCAGTTGCAATCGGCAATCCATACAATTATATGGGTATGTACTCGCTCAAACATGTTTTTACAGAGAAATCTAGGAACTTCTAACCAGCATTAGGAAACAGACTTAGAAACCACAGTAAATGTTTCTCCTGCAACCCGTTCCCTTTGTGCTAGATGAACGAACGTCTCTCCACATGATCTGTTCTGAGAGAAATGTGTGTGTGAAAGCCGTCCTTCACCTAGCTTGTTGGGAACACAATGTTTCTTTTCAGTTGCAAAGTGGAATCCATATATATATATGGGGAGTTACTCGCTCCAACTCGTTTTTAAAGTGAAAAATGCAGGAATATCTAACCGGCATCAGGAAAAAACTGACAATCAAGAGTAAAAGTTTCTAATGCAACCAGTTCCCTTTGTGTTAGATGAACGAACGTCTCTGCACATGCTCAGTTCTGAGAGATAATTTTGTGTGAATACCGTTCTTCACCAAGCTTTTTGGGAACACAAAGTTTCTTTTCTGTTGCAAACGGCACTCCATACATATATATGGGGAGGTACTGTCTCCAACTCGGTTTTACAGTGAGAAATGCAGGAACTTCAAACCGGCACTAGGAAACACACTGAAAAACCAGAGTAAAAGTTTCTCTTGCAACCTGTTCCCTTTGTGCTAGATGAACGAACGTCTCTCCACATGCTAATTTCTTAGAGATAATTGTGTGTGAAAGCCGTCCTTCACCTAGCTTGTAGGGAACACAAAGGTTCTTTTAAGTTGCAAAATGCACTACATAAATATATATATGCGAATGTACTCGCACCAACTCGGTTTTACAGTGAAAACTGCAGGAAATTCAAACAGGCACTAGGAAACTCTCTGAGAAACCAGAGTAAAAGTTTCTAATGCAAACAGTTCCCTTTGTGTTAGATGAACTAAAGTCTCTCCACATGATCAGTTCTGAGAAATAAGTGTGTGTGAAGCCGCACTTCAACTATCGTGTAGGGAACACAAAGTTTCTTTTCAGTTGCAATCTGCACTCCATAAATAAATATGGGAAGGTACACGCTCCAACTCGGTTTTACAGTGAAAACTGCAGGAACTTCAAACCGGCACTAGGAAACAGCCTGAGAAACCAGAGTAAAAGTTTCTCATTCAAACCTATCCCTTTGTGCTAGATGAACGAACGTCTCTCCACATGTTCAGTTGTCAGAGATAAGTGTGTGTGAATGCCGTCCTTCAACTAGCTTGTTGGGAACACAAAGTTTCTTTTCAGTTGCAAAGTGGAATCCATACATATATATGGGGGTTAGTCGCTCCAACTCGGTTTTACAGTGAAAACTGCAGGAACATGTAACCGGCATTAGGAAAAAGACTGAGAATCCAGAGTAAATGTTTCTCCAGCAAACCGTTCCCTTTGTGCTAGATGAACGAAAGTCTATCCTCATGCTCAGTTCTGAGAGATAAGTGTGGGTGAAAGCAGTCCTTAACCTAGCTTGTTGGGAATACCAAGTTCCTTTTCAGTTGCAAAGTGGAATCCATACATATATATGGGGATTTACCCGCTCCAACTCGGTTTTACAGGGAAAACTGCAGGAACTTCTAAACGGCATTAGGAAACAGACGGAGACACCAGAGTAAAATTTTCTCCTGCAACCCCTTCCCATTGTGCTAGATGAACGAACATCTCTCCACATGCTCAGTTCTTAGAAATAAGTGTGTGTGAAAGCCGTCCTTCAACTTGCTTGATGGGAACACAGAGTTTCTTTTCAGTTGCAAAATACAATGCATACATATATATGTTAGGTAATCGCTCCAACTCGATTTTACAGTGAAAACTGCAGTAAATTCAAACCGGCACTAGGAAACACACTGAGAAAACAGAGTAAAAGTTTCTCCTGCAACCCCTTCCCATTGTGCTAGATGAACGAACGTCTCTCCACATGCTTTGTTCTGAGAGATATGTGTGTGTTCAAGCCGACCTTCACCAGACTTGTTGGGAACACAGAGTTTCTTTTCAGTTGCAAAGTGCACTGCATACATATATATGGGGAGGTACTGGCACCAAATCGGTTTTACAGTGAAAACTGCAGGAACTTCATACCGGCATTAGGAAAAATACTGAGAATTTAGAATAAAGTTTCTCCTGCAACCGGTTCCCTATGTGCTAGATGAGCGAAAGTCTATCCACATGCTCAGTTCTGAGAGATAAGTGTGTGTGAAAGCCGTACTTCACCTAGCTTGTTGGGAACACAGAGTTTCTTTTCAGTTGCAATCCGCACTCCATATATTTATATGGGTAGGTACTCGCTCAAACATGTTTTTACAGTGAAATCTAGGAACTTCTAACCGGCATTAGGAAACAGACTTAGAAACCACAGTAAATGTTTCTCCTGCAACCCGTTCCCATAGTGCTAGATGAACGAACGTCTCTCCACATGATCATTTCTTAGAGATAAGTGTGTGTGAAAGCCGTCCTTCACCTAGCTTGTAGGGAACACAAAGGTTCTTTTTAGTTGCAAAATGCACTCCATAAATACATATGGGAATGTACTCGCACCAACTCGATTTTACAGTGAAAACTGCAGGAAATTCAAACAGGCACTAGGAAACACTCTGAGAAACCAGAGTAAAAGTTTCTCCTGCAAACCTTTCCCTTTGGGCTAGATTAAAGAACGTCCCTCCACATGCTCAGTTCTCAGAGATAAGTGTGTGTGAAAGCCGTCCTTCACATAACTTGTAAGGAACAAAAAGCTTCTTTTCATTTGCAAACTGCACTCCATACATATATATGTGTAGGAATACGCTCCAACTCCGTTTTACAGTGAAAACTGCAGGAACTTCAAACCGGCCCTAGGAAACACACTGAGAAACCAGAGTAAAATTTCTCCTGCAAACCGTTCCATTGTGCTAGATGAACGAACGTCTCTACACATGCTCAGTTCTCAGAGATAAGTGTGTGTGAAAGCCGTCCTTCACCTAGCTTGTAGGGAACATAAAGTTTATTTTTAGATGCAAAGTGGAATACTTACATATATATGGGAATTTACTCGCTCCAACTCGGTTTTACAGGGAAATCTGCAGGAACTTCTAACCGGCATTAGGAAACAGACTTAGAAACCAGAGTAAAAGTTCTACCAGCAAACCGTTCCCTTTGTGCTAGATGAACGAACGTCTCTCCACATGCTCAGTTCTGAGAGATATGTGTGTGTGAAAGCCGTCCTTCACCTAGCTTGTTTGGAACACAAAGTTTCTTTTCATTTGCAAAGTGGAATTAAGATATATATATATCGGGAGTTACTCGCTCCAACTCGGTTTTACAGTGAAAAATGCAGGAACATCTAACCGGCATTAGGAAAAAGTCTGAGAATCCAGTGTAAAAGTTTATCCTGCAAACCGTTCCCTTTGTTCTAGATGAACAAACGTCTCTCCACATGTTCAGTTCTGAGAGATAATTGTGGGTTAAAGCCGTCCTTCACCTAGCTTGTTGGGAAAACAAAGTTGGTTTTCAGTTGCAAATTGGAATCCATACAAAGATATGGGCAGTTACACGCTCTAACTCGGTTTTACAGTGAGAACTGCAGGAACTTCTAACCGGCATTAGGAAAAAGATTGAGAATCCCGTTTAAAGTTTCACCTGCAAACAGTTCCATTTGTGCTAGATGAACGAACGTCTATCCACATGCTCATTTCTGAAAGATAAGTTTCTGTGAAAGCCGTCCTTCACTTTGCTTGTTGGGAACACAAAGTTTCTTTTCAGTTGCAAACTGCACTCCATACATATATATCTGGACGTACTCGCTCCAAATCGATTTTACAGTGAAAACTGCAGGAACTTCAAACCGGCCCTACGAAAAACACTGAGAAATCAGAGTTAAAGTTTCTCCTGTAAACCGTTCCTTTGTGCTAGATAAACGAACGTCTCTCCACATGCTCAGTTCTATAGATAAGTGTTTGTGAAAGCTGTCCGTCACCTAGATTTTTGGGAACACAAAGTTTCTTTTCAGTTGCAAAGTGGAATCCATACATATAGATGGGGTGTTACTCGATCCAACATGGTTTTACAGGGAAAACCGCAGGAACATCTAACCGGCATTAGGAAACAGACTGAGAAAGCAGAGTAAAATTTTCTCCTGCAACCCGTTCCCTTTGTGCTAGATGAACGAACGTCTTTCAACATGCTCAGTTCTGAGAGATAAGTGTGTGTGAATGCCGTCCTTCCCCTAGCTTGTTGGGAACACAGAGTTTCTTTCAGTTGCAAACTGCACTCCATACAATTATAAGGGGAAGTACTAGCTCCAACACGGTTTTACAGTGAAAACTGCAGGAACTTCAAAAATGCACTAGGAAACACACTGAGAAATCAGAGCAAAGTTACTCCTGCAACCCATTCCCTTTGTGCTAGATGAACGAAGGTCTCTAAACATGCTTAGTTCTCAGAGATAAGTGTGTGTGAAAGCCGTCCTTCACCTAGCATTTGGGAACACAGAGTTTCTTTTCAGTTGAAAAATGCACTGCATACATATATATGGGGAGGTACACGCTCCAACTCGTTTTTACTGTGAAAACTGCAGAAAATTTAAACCGACACTTGTAAAAAATTTGAGAAACCAGAGTAAAAGTTTCTCCTGCAAACATTTCCATTTGTGCTAGATGAACGAACGTCTCTCCACATGCTCAGTTCTGAGAGATAAGTGTCTGTGAAAGCCGTCCTTCAACTAGCTTGTTGGGAACACAAAGTTTCATATCAGTTTCAAACTGCACTCCTTACATATGTATAGGGAGGTACTCGCTCCAACATGGTTTTACAGTGAAAACTGCAGGAACATCTAACCGGCACTAGGAAACACTCTGAGAAACCAGAGTAAAAGTTTCTCCTGCAACCAGTTCCCTTTGTGCTAGATGAACGAACGTCTCTCCACATGCTCAGTTCTCAGAAATAAGTGTGAGTGAAAGCCGTCCTTCACCTAGCTTGTTGGGAACACAAAGTTTCTTTTCATTAGCAAACTGCACTCCATACATATATATGGGGTGGTATTCGCTCCAAAACGGTTTTACAGGGAAAACTGCAGGAACTTCTTACCGGCACTAGGAAACACACTGAGAAACCGGATTAATAGTTTCTCCTGCAACACTTTCCCTTTGTACTAGATGAACGAACGTCTCTCCACATGCTCAGTTCTCAGAGATAAGTGTGAGTGAAAGCCGTCCTTCACCTAGCTTGTTGGGATCACAGAGTTTCTTTTCAGTTGCAAACTGCACTGCATACCTATATATGGGGAAGTTCTGGCTCCAACTCCCTTTTGCAGTGAAAACTGCAGGAACTTCATACCGGCATTAGGAAAAAGACTGAGAATTTAGAATAAATTTCTCCTGAAACCCATTCCCTATGTGCTAGATGAACGAACGTCTCTAAACATGCTAAGTTGTGAGAGATAAGTGTGTGTGAAAGCCGTCCTTCAACTAGCTTGTTGGGAACACAGAGTTTCTTTCCAGTTGCTATCGGCACTCCATACATTTATATGGATAGGTACTCGCACAAACATGTTTTTACAGTGAAATCTGCAAGAACTTCTAACCGGCATTAGGAAACAGACTTAGAAACCAGAGTAAATATTTCTCCTGCAACCCGTTCCTTTTGTGCTAGATAAACGAACGTCTCTCCACATGATCAGTTCTGAGAGATATGTGTGTGTGAAAGCCGTCGTTCACCTAGCTTGTTGGGAACACAAAGTTTCTTATCTGTTGCAAACTGCACTCCATACATATATATGGGAGGTACTCGCTCCAACTCGGTTTTACAGTGAAAACTGCAGGAATTTCAAACCGGCACTAGGAAACACTCTGAGAAACCAGAGTAAAAGTTTCTCCTGCAATCCTTTCCCTTTGTGCTAGATGAACGAACGTCTTTCCACATGCTCATTTCTCAGACATAAGTGTGTGTGAAAGCCGTCCTTCACCTAGCTTGTTGGGAACACAGAGTTACTTTTCAGTTGCACACTGCACTCCATACATTTATATGGGGAGGGACTCGCTCCAACTAGATTTTACAGTGAAAACTGCAGGAACTTCAAGCCGGCACTGGGAAACACACTGAGAAACCAGAGTAAAAGTTTCTCCTGTAAACCGTTCCCTTTGGCTTGATGAACGAACGTCTCTCCACATGCTCAGTTCTCAGAGATAAGTGAGTGTGAAAGCCGTCCTTCACCTAGCTTGTTGGGAACAAAAAGTTTCTTTTCAGCTGCAAACGGCAATCCATACATATATATGGGGATGTACAAGCTCCAACACGGTTTTACAGTCTAAACTGCAGGAACTTCAAACCGGCACTAGGAAACACACTGAAAATCCAGAGTAAAAGTTCTTCTTGCAACCCGTTCCCTTTGTGCTAGATGAATGAACGTCTCTACACATGCTCAGTTCTGGGTGATAAATGAGTGTGAAAGCCGTACTTCACCTAGCTTGTTGGGTACACAAAGTTTGTTTTCAGTTGCAAAGTGGAATCCATACAAATATATGGGGAGTTACACGCTCGAACTCGGTTTTAAAATGAAAACTGCAGGAACTTCTAACCGGCATTAGGAAAAAGATTGAGAATCCAGTGTAAAAGTTTCTCCTACAAACAGTTCCTTTGTGCTAGATGAACGAACGTCTATCCACATGCTCAGTTCTGAGAGATATTTTCTGTGAAAGCCGTCTTCACTTTGTTTGTTGGGAACACAAAGTTTCTTTTCAGTTGCAAACAGCACTCTATACATATATATTTGGAGGTAGTCGCTCCAAATCGATTTTACAGTGAAAACTGCAGGAACTTGAAACCGTCACTAGGAAACAGACTGAGAAACCACAGTAAAATTTTCTCCTGCATCACGTTCCCTTTGTGCTAGATAAATGAACATCTCTCCACATGCTCAGTTCTGGGTGATAAGTGTGTGTGAAAGCCGTCCTTCAAATAGCTTGTTGGGAAAACATAGCTTCATATCATTTGAAATCTGCACTCCTTACATATGTATTGGGAGGTACTCGCTCCAAATCGTTTTTATAGTGAAAACTGCAGGAAAATCCAACCGGCATTAGGAAACAGACTGAGAAACCAGAGTAAAAGTTTCTCCTGCAACCTCTTCCCTTTGTGCTAGATGAACGAACGTCTCTTCACATGCTCAGTTCTGAGAGAAAAGTGTGTGTGAAATCCGTATTTCACCTATCTTGTTGGGAACACAAAGACTCTTTTCAGTTGCAAACGGCACTATATACATATATATGAGTAGGTACTAGCTCCAACTCGGTTTTACACTGAAAACTGCAGGAACTTATAACCAGCACTAGGAAACACACTGAGAAACCAGAGTAGAAGTTTCCCCTGCAAACCGTTCCCTTTGTGCTAGATGAACGAACGTCTCTCCACATGCTCAGTTCTGAGAGATAAGTGAGTGTGAAAGCCGTCCATCAACTAGCTTGTTGGGAACACAGAGTTTCTTTTCAGTTGCAAACTGCACTCTATATATATATATGGGGAGGTACTAGCTACAACTCGACTTTACAGTGAAAATGCAGTAACTTCAAACCGGCATTAGGAAACACACTGAGAAACCAGAGTAAAATATCCCCAACAACACGTTCCCTTTGTGCTAGATTAACTGTCGTCTCTCCACATGCTCAGTTCTGAGAGATAAGTGTGTGTGAAAGCAGTCCTTCACCTAGCTTGTTAGGAACACAAAGTTCCTTTTCAGTTGCAAGTGGAATCCATACATATATATGGGGAGTTACTCGCTCCAACTCGGATTTACAAGGAAAACTGCAGGAAATTCTAACCGGCATTAGGAAACAGACTGAGAAACCAGTGTAAATGTTTCTCCTGGAACCCGTTCTCTTTCGGCTAGATGAATGAAGTCTCTCCACATGCTCAGTTCTGAGAGATAAGTGTGTGTGAAAGCCGTCCTTCACCTAGCTTGTTGGGAACACAAAGTTTCTTTCCAGTTGAAAACTCCACTCCATACATATATATGGGGAGGTACTAGCTCCAACTCGGTTTTACAGTGAAAACTGCAGGAACTTCAAACCGGCACTAGGAAACAGACTGAGAAACCAGAATAAAAGTTTCTCCTGCAACCCGTTCCCTTGGTGCTACATGAACGAACGTCTCTCCACATGCTCAGTTCTGAGAGATAAGTGTGTGTGAAAGCCGTCCTTCAACTAGCTTGTTGGGAACAAAAAGTTTCTTTTCAGTTGCAAAGTGGAATCCATACATATATATGGGGGGTTACTCGCTTCAACCCGATTTTACAGTGAAAACTGCAGGAACATGTAACCGGCATTAGGAAAAAGACTGAGAATCCAATGTAAATATTTCTCCTGCAAACCGTTCCCTTTTTGCTAGATGAACGAAAGTCTATCCACATGCTCAGTTCTGAGACATAAGTGTGGATGAAAGCCGTCCTTCACCTAGTTTGTTGGGAACACAAAGTTTCTTTTCAGTTGCAAACGGCACTCCATACATATCTATGGGGATGTACTCGTCCCAACTCGGTTTAACAGTGAAAACTGCAGGAATTTCAAAGTGGTACGAGGAAACACACTGAAAATCCAGAGTAAAAGTTCTTTCTGCAAACCGTTCCCTTTGTGCTAGATGAACGAACGTCTCTCCACATGCTCAGTTCTTAGAAATAAGTGTGTGTGAAAGCCGTCCTTCAACTTGCTTGATGGGAACACAGAGTTTCTTTTCAGTTGCAAAAGGCAATGCATACATATATAAGTTAGGTACTCGCTCCAACTCGATTTTACAGTGAAAACTGCAGGAAATTCAAACCGGCACTAGGAAGCACACTGAGAAAACAGAGTAAAAGTTTCTCCTGCAACCCGTTCCCTTTGTGCTAGATGAATGAACGTCTCTCCACATGCTCTGTTCTGAGAGATATGTGTGTGTGCATGCCGAACTTCACCTAGCTTGTTGGGAACACAGAGTTACTTTTCAGTTGCAAACTGCACTCCATACATATATATGGGGAGGGACTCGCTCCAACAAGATTTTACAGTGAAAACTGCTGGAACTTCAAACCGGCACTAGGAAACACACTGAGATACCAGAGTAAAAGTTTCTCCTGTAAACCGTTCCCATTTTGCTAGTTGAACGAACGTCTCTCCACATGCTTTGTTCTGAGAGATATGTGTGTGTTAAAGAAGACCTTCACCAGACTTGTTGGGAACACAGAGTTTCTTTTCAGTTGCAAAGTGCACTGCATACATATATATGGGGAGGTACTGGCTCCAAATCGGTTTTACAGTGAAAACTGCAGGATCTTCATACCGGCATTAGGAAAAATACTGAGAATTTAGAATAAATTTTCTCCTGCAACCGGTTCCCTATGTGCTAGATGAACGAAAGTCTATCCACATGCTCAGTTCTTAGAGATAAGTGTGTGTGAAAGCCGTTCTTCACCTAGCTTGTTGGGAACACAGAGTTTCTTTTCAGTTGCAATCCGCACTCCATACAATTATATGGGTAGGTACTCGCTCAAACATGTTTTTACAGTGAAATCTAGGAACTTCTAACCGGCATTAGGAAACAGACTTAGAAACCACAGTAAATGTTTCTCCTGCAACACGATCCCTTTGTGCTAGATGAACGAACGTCTCTCCACATGATCATTTCTTAGAGAAAAGTGTGTGTGAACGCCGTCCTTCACCTAGCTTGTAGGGAACACAAAGGTTCTTTTTAGTTGCAAAATGCACTCCATAAATACATATGGGAATGTACTCGCACCAACTCGGTTTTACAGTGAAAACTGCAGGAACTTCATACCGGCATTAGGAAAATGACTGAGAATTTAGAATAAACTTTCTCCTGCAACCGTTTCCCTATGTGCTAAATGAACGAACTTCTATCCACATGCTCTGTTCTGAGAGATAAGTGTGTGTGAAAGCCGTTCTTCACCTTGCTTGTTGGGAACACAGAGTTCCTTTTCAGTTGCAAAGTGGAATCCTTACATATATATGGGGATTTACTCGCTCCAAATTGGTTTTACAGGAAAACTGCAGGAACTTCTAACCGGCATTAGGAAACAGACTGAGAAACCAGAGTAAAAGTTTTTCCTGCAACCCGTTCCATTTGTGCTAGATGAACGAACGTCTCTCCACATGCTCAATTCTGAGAGATATGTGTGTGTGAAAGCCGTCCTTCACCTATCTTGTTGGGAACACAAAGTTCTTTTCAGTTGCAAATGGCACTTCTTACATATATATGGGGATGTACAAGCTCCAACTCGGTTTTACAGTGAAAACTGCAGGAAGTTCAAACCGGCACTAGGAAACACTCTGAGAAACCAGAGTAAATGTTTCTCCTGCAAACCGTTCCTTTGTGCTAGATGAACGAACGTCTCTCCACATGTTCAGTTGTCAGAGATAAGTGTGTGTGAATGCCGTCCTTCAACTAGCTTGTTGGGAACACAAAGTTTCTTTTCAGTTGCAAAGTGGAATCCATACATATATATGGGGGTTAGTAGCTCCAACTCGGTTTTACAGTGAAAAATGCAGGAACATGTAACCGGCATTAGGAAAAAGACTGAGAATCCAGAGTAAATGTTTCTCCTGCAAACCGTTCCCTTTGTGCTAGATGAACGAAAGTCTATCCTCATGCTCAGTTCTGAGAGATAAGTGTGGGTGAAAGCAGTCCTTAACCTACCTTGTTGGGAATACCAAGTTCCTTTTCAGTTGCAAAGTGGAATCCATACATATATATGGGGATTTACCCGCTCCAACTCGGTTTTACAGGGAAAACTGCAGGAACTTCTAAACGGCATTAGGAAACAGACGGAGACACCAGAGTAAAATTTTCTCCTGCAACCCCTTCCCATTGTGCTAGATGAACGAACGTCTCTCCACATGCTCAGTTCTTAGAAATAAGTGTGTGTGAAAGCCGTCCTTCAACTTGCTTGATGGGAACACAGAGTTTCTTTTCAGTTGCAAAATGCAATGCATACATATATATGTTAGGTAATCGCTCCAACTCGATTTTACAGTGAAAACTGCAGTAAATTCAAACCGGCACTAGGAAACACACTGAGAAAACAGAGTAAAAGTTTCTCCTGCAACCCCTTCCCATTGTGCTAGATGAACGAACGTCTCTCCACATGCTTTGTTCTGAGAGATATGTGTGTGTTCAAGCCGACCTTCACCAGACTTGTTGGGAACACAGAGTTTCTTTTCAGTTGCAAAGTGCACTGCATACATATATATGGGGAGGTACTGGCACCAAATCGGTTTTACAGTGAAAACTGCAGGAACTTCATACCGGCATTAGGAAAAATACTGAGAATTTAGAATAAAGTTTCTCCTGCAACCGGTTCCCTATGTGCTAGATGAGCGAAAGTCTATCCACATGCTCAGTTCTGAGAGATAAGTGTGTGTGAAAGCCGTACTTCACCTAGCTTGTTGGGAACACAGAGTTTCTTTTCAGTTGCAATCCGCACTCCATACATTTATATGGGTAGGTACTCGCTCAAACATGTTTTTACAGTGAAATCTAGGAACTTCTAACCGGCATTAGGAAACAGACTTAGAAACCACAGTAAATGTTTCTCCTGCAACCCGTTCCCTTTGTGCTAGATGAACGAACGTCTCTCCACATGATCATTTCTTAGAGATAAGTGTGTGTGAAAGCCGTCCTTCACCTAGCTTGTAGGGAACACGAAGGTTCTTTTTAGTTGCAAAATGCACTCCATAAATACATATGGGAATGTACTCGCACCAACTCGATTTTACAGTGAAAACTGCAGGAAATTCAAACAGGCACTAGGAAACACTCTGAGAAACCAGAGTAAAAGTTTCTCCTGCAAACCTTTCCCTTTGGGCTAGATTAAAGAACGTCCCTCCACATGCTCAGTTCTCAGAGATAAGTGTGTGTGAAAGCCGTCCTTCACATAACTTGTAAGGAACAAAAAGCTTCTTTTCAGTTGCAAACTGCACTCCATACATATATATGTGTAGGAATACGCTCCAACTCGGTTTTACAGTGAAAACTGCAGGAACTTCAAACCGGCCCTAGGAAACACACTGAGAAACCAGAGTAAAATTTCTCCTGCAAACCGTTCCATTGTGCTAGATGAACGAACGTCTCTACACATGCTCAGTTCTCAGAGATAAGTGTGTGTGAAAGCCGTCCTTCACCTAGCTTGTAGGGAACATAAAGTTTATTTTTAGATGCAAAGTGGAATACTTACATATATATGGGAATTTACTCGCTCCAACTCGGTTTTACAGGGAAATCTGCAGGAACTTCTAACCGGCATTAGGAAACAGACTTAGAAACCAGAGTAAAAGTTCTACCAGCAAACCGTTCCCTTTGTGCTAGATGAACGAACGTCTCTCCACATGCTCAGTTCTGAGAGATATGTGTGTGTGAAAGCCGTCCTTCACCTAGCTTGTTTGGAACACAAAGTTTCTTTTCATTTGCAAAGTGGAATTAAGATATATATATATCGGGAGTTACTCGCTCCAACTCGGTTTTACAGTGAAAAATGCAGGAACATCTAACCGGCATTAGGAAAAAGTCTGAGAATCCAGTGTAAAAGTTTATCCTGCAAACCGTTCCCTTTGTGGTAGATGAACGAAAGTCTATACTCATGCTCAGTTCTGAGAGATAAGTGTGGGTTAAAGCCGTCCTTCACCTAGCTTGTTGGGAAAACAAAGTTGGTTTTCAGTTGCAAATTGGAATCCATACAAAGATATGGGCAGTTACACGCTCTAACTCGGTTTTACAGTGAGAACTGCAGGAACTCCTAACCGGCATTAGGAAAAAGATTGAGAATCCAGTTTAAAGTTTCACCTGCAAACAGTTCCATTTGTGCTAGATGAACGAACGTCTATCCACATGCTCATTTCTGAAAGATATGTTTCTGTGAAAGCCGTCCTTCACTTTGCTTGTTGGGAACACAAAGTTTCTTTTCAGTTGCAAACTGCACTCCATACATATATATCTGGACGTACTCGCTCCAAATCGATTTTACAGTGAAAACTGCAGGAACTTCAAACCGGCCCTACGAAAAACACTGAGAAATCAGAGTTAAAGTTTCTCCTGTAAACCGTTCCTTTGTGCTAGATAAACGAACGTCTCTCCACATGCTCAGTTCTATAGATAAGTGTGTGTGAAAGCTGTCCGTCACCTAGATTTTTGGGAACACAAAGTTTCTTTTCAGTTGCAAAGTGGAATCCATACATATAGATGGGGTGTTACTCGATCCAACATGGTTTTACAGGGAAAACCGCAGGAACATCTAACCGGCATTAGGAAACAGACTGAGAAAGCAGAGTAAAATTTTCTCCTGCAACCCGTTCCCTTTGTGCTAGATGAACGAACGTCTTTCAACATGCTCAGTTCTGAGAGATAAGTGTGTGTGAATGCCGTCCTTCCCCTAGCTTGTTGGGAACACAGAGTTTCTTTCAGTTGCAAACTGCACTCCATACAATTATAAGGGGAAGTACTAGCTCCAACACGGTTTTACAGTGAAAACTGCAGGAACTTCAAAAATGCACTAGGAAACACACTGAGAAATCAGAGCAAAGTTACTCCTGCAACCCATTCCCTTTGTGCTAGATGAACGAAGGTCTCTAAACATGCTTAGTTCTCAGAGATAAGTGTGTGTGAAAGCCGTCCTTCACCTAGCATTTGGGAACACAGAGTTTCTTTTCAGTTGAAAAATGCACTGCATACATATATATGGGGAGGTACACGCTCCAACTCGTTTTTACTGTGAAAACTGCAGAAAATTTAAACCGACACTTGTAAAAAATTTGAGAAACCAGAGTAAAAGTTTCTCCTGCAAACATTTCCATTTGTGCTAGATGAACGAACGTCTCTCCACATGCTCAGTTCTGAGAGATAAGTGTCTGTGAAAGCCGTCCTTCAACTAGCTTGTTGGGAACACAAAGTTTCATATCAGTTTCAAACTGCACTCCTTACATATGTATAGGGAGGTACTCGCTCCAACACGGTTTTACAGTGAAAACTGCAGGAACATCTAACCGGCACTAGGAAA
Source organism: Camelus dromedarius (assembly GCF_036321535.1). Lineage (NCBI taxonomy): Eukaryota > Metazoa > Chordata > Mammalia > Artiodactyla > Camelidae > Camelus > Camelus dromedarius. The sequence goes on along the minus strand of NC_087451.1, from coordinate 3,642,558 downwards.
CACTCTGAGAAACCAGAGTAAAAGTTTCTCCTGCAACCAGTTCCCTTTGTGCTAGATGAACGAACGTCTCTCCACATGCTCAGTTCTCAGAAATAAGTGTGAGTGAAAGCCGTCCTTCACCTAGCTTGTTGGGAACACAAAGTTTCTTTTCATTAGCAAACTGCACTCCATACATATATATGGGGTGGTATTCGCTCCAAAACGGTTTTACAGGGAAAACTGCAGGAACTTCTTACCGGCACTAGGAAACACACTGAGAAACCGGATTAATAGTTTCTCCTGCAACACTTTCCCTTTGTACTAGATGAACGAACGTCTCTCCACATGCTCAGTTCTCAGAGATAAGTGTGAGTGAAAGCCGTCCTTCACCTAGCTTGTTGGGATCACAGAGTTTCTTTTCAGTTGCAAACTGCACTGCATACCTATATGTGGGGAAGTTCTGGCTCCAACTCCCTTTTGCAGTGAAAACTGTAGGAACTTCATACCGGCATTAGGAAAAAGACTGAGAATTTAGAATAAATTTCTCCTGAAACCCATTCCCTATGTGCTAGATGAACGAACGTCTCTAAACATGCTAAGTTGTGAGAGATAAGTGTGTGTGAAAGCCGTCCTTCACCTAGCTTGTTGGGAACACAGAGTTTCTTTCCAGTTGCTATCGGCACTCCATACATTTATATGGATAGGTACTCGCACAAACATGTTTTTACAGTGAAATCTGCAAGAACTTCTAACCGGCATTAGGAAGCAGACTTAGAAACCAGAGTAAATATTTCTCCTGCAACCCGTTCCTTTTGTGCTAGATAAACGAACGTCTCTCCACATGATCAGTTCTGAGAGATATGTGTGTGTGAAAGCCGTCGTTCACCTAGCTTGTTGGTAACACAAAGTTTCTTATCTGTTGCAAACTGCACTCCATACATATATATGGGAGGTACTCGCTCCAACTCGGTTTTACAGTGAAAACTGCAGGAATTTCAAACCGGCACTAGGAAACACTCTGAGAAACCAGAGTAAAAGTTTCTCCTGCAATCCTTTCCCTTTGTGCTAGATGAACGAACGTCTTTCCACATGCTCATTTCTCAGACATAAGTGTGTGTGAAAGCCGTCCTTCACCTAGCTTGTTGGGAACACAGAGTTACTTTTCAGTTGCACACTGCACTCCATACATTTATATGGGGAGGGACTCGCTCCAACTAGATTTTACAGTGAAAACTGCAGGAACTTCAAACCGGCACTGGGAAACACACTGAGAAACCAGAGTAAAAGTTTCTCCTGTAAACCGTTCCCTTTGGCTTGATGAACGAACGTCTCTCCACATGCTCAGTTCTCAGAGATAAGTGAGTGTGAAAGCCGTCCTTCACCTAGCTTGTTGGGAACAAAAAGTTTCTTTTCAGCTGCAAACGGCAATCCATACATATATATGGGGATGTACAAGCTCCAACTCGGTTTTACAGTCTAAACTGCAGGAACTTCAAACCGGCACTAGGAAACACACTGAAAATCCAGAGTAAAAGTTCTTCTTGCAACCCGTTCCCTTTGTGCTAGATGAATGAACGTCTCTACACATGCTCAGTTCTGGGTGATAAGTGAGTGTGAAAGCCGTACTTCACCTAGCTTGTTGGGTACACAAAGTTTGTTTTCAGTTGCAAAGTGGAATCCATACAAATATATGGGGAGTTACACGCTCGAACTCGGTTTTAAAATGAAAACTTCAGGAACTTCTAACCGGCATTAGGAAAAAGATTGAGAATCCAGTGTAAAAGTTTCTCCTACAAACAGTTCCTTTGTGCTAGATGAACGAACGTCTATCCACATGCTCAGTTCTGAGAGATATGTTTCTGTGAAAGCCGTCTTCACTTTGTTTGTTGGGAACACAAAGATTCTTTTCAGTTGCAAACAGCACTCTATACATATATATTTGGAGGTAGTCGCTCCAAATCGATTTTACAGTGAAAACTGCAGGAACTTGAAACCGTCACTAGGAAACAGACTGAGAAACCACAGTAAAATTTTCTCCTGCATCACGTTCCCTTTGTGCTAGATAAATGAACATCTCTCCACATGCTCAGTTCTGGGTGATAAGTGTGTGTGAAAGCCGTCCTTCAAATAGCTTGTTGGGAAAACATAGCTTCATATCATTTGAAATCTGCACTCCTTACATATGTATTGGGAGGTACTCGCTCCAAATCGTTTTTATAGTGAAAACTGCAGGAAAATCCAACCGGCATTAGGAAACAGACTGAGAAACCAGAGTAAAAGTTTCTCCTGCAACCTCTTCCCTTTGTGCTAGATGAACGAACGTCTCTTCACATGCTCAGTTCTGAGAGAAAAGTGTGTGTGAAATCCGTATTTCACCTATCTTGTTGGGAACACAAAGACTCTTTTCAGTTGCAAACGGCACTATATACATATATATGAGTAGGTAGTAGCTCCAACTCGGTTTTACACTGAAAACTGCAGGAACTTATAACCAGCACTAGGAAACACACTGAGAAACCAGAGTAGAAGTTTCCCCTGCAAACCGTTCCCTTTGTGCTAGATGAACGAACGTCTCTCCACATGCTCAGTTCTGAGAGATAAGTGAGTGTGAAAGCCGTCCATCAACTAGCTTGTTGGGAACACAGAGTTTCTTTTCAGTTGCAAACTGCACTCTATATATATATATGGGGAGGTACTAGCTACAACTCGACTTTACAGTGAAAATGCAGTAACTTCAAACCGGCATTAGGAAACACACTGAGAAACCAGAGTAAAATATCTCCAACAACACGTTCCCTTTGTGCTACATTAACTGTCCTCTCTCCACATGCTCAGTTCTGAGAGATAAGTGTGTGTGAAAGCAGTCCTTCACCTAGCTTGTTAGGAACACAAAGTTCCTTTTCAGTTGCAAGTGGAATCCATACATATATATGGGGAGTTACTCGCTCCAACTCGGATTTACAAGGAAAACTGCAGGAAATTCTAACCGGCATTAGGAAACAGACTGAGAAACCAGTGTAAATGTTTCTCCTGGAACCCGTTCTCTTTCGGCTAGATGAATGAAGTCTCTCCACATGCTCAGTTCTGAGAGATAAGTGTGGGTGAAAGCCGCCCTTCACCTAGCTTGTTGGGAACACAAAGATTCTTTTCAGTTGCAAACGGCACTCCATACATATATATGGGGATGTACTCGCTCCAACACTGTTTTACAGTGAAAACTGCAGGAATTTCAAACCGGTACTAGGAAACACACTGAAAATCCAGAGTAAAAGTTCCTCCTGCAAACAGTTCCTTTTGTGCTAGATGAACCAACGTCTCTCCACATGCTCAGTTCTGAGATATAAGTGTGGGTGAATGCCGTTCTTCAACTTGCTTGTTGGAAACACAAAGTTTCTTTTCAGTTGCAAACTGCACTCCATACATTTATATCGGAAGGGACTCGCTCCAACTAGATTTTACAGTGAAAACTGCAGTAATTTCATACCGGCACTAGAAAACACACTGAGAAACCAGAGTAAAAGTTTCTCCTGGAAACTGTACCTATTGTGCTACATGAACGAAGGTCTCTGCACATGCTCAATTCTGAGAGATATGTGTGTTGAAAGCCGTCCTTCCCCTAGCTTGTTGGGAACACAAAATTTCTTTACAGTTGCAAAATGCACTCCAATATTATATATGGGAAAGTACTCGCTCCAACTCGGTTTTACAGTGAAAACTGCAGCAAGTTCAAACAGGCACTAGGAAACACACTGAGAAACCAGAGTAAAAGTTTCTAATGCAAACACTTCCCTTTGTGTTAGATGAACGAAAGTCTCTCCACATGCTCAGTTCTGAGAAATAAGTGTGTGTGAAAGCCGCCCTTCACCTAGCTTGTAGGTAACGGAAAGTATCATTTCATTTGCAAACTGCACTCCATAGATATATATGGGGAGGCACTCGCTCCAACACGGTTTTACAGTGAAAACTGCAGGAACTTCAAACCGGCCCTAGGAAACACACTGAGAAACCAGAGTAAAATTTTCTCCTGCAAACAGTTCCTTTTGTGCTAAATGAACCAACGTCTCTCCACATGCTCAGTTCTTAGAGATAAGTAAAGTTGAATGCAGTCCTTCACCTAGCTTGTTGGAAAAACAAAGTTTCTTTTCAGTTGCAAAGTGGAATCCATACATATATATGGGGTGTTACTCGCTCCAACTCGGTTTTACAGGGAAAACTGCAGGAACTTCTAACCGGCATTAGGAAACAGACTGAGAAACCAGAGTAAAATTTTCTCCTGCAACCCCTTCCCGTTGCGCTAGATGAACGAACGTGTCTCCACATGCTCATTTCTTAGAAATAAGTGTGTGTGAAAGCCGTCCTTCAACTTGCTTGATGGGAACACAGAGTTTCTTTTCAGTTGCAAAATGCACTGCATACATATATACGTTAGGTACTCGCTCCAACACGGTTTTACAGAGAAAACTGCAGGAAATTCAAACCGGCATTAGGAAACACACTGAGAAAACAGAGTAAAAGTTTCTTCTGCAACCCGTTCCCTTTGGCTTGATGAACGAACGTCTCTCCACATGCTCAGTTCTCAGGGATAAGTGTGTGTGAAAGCCGTACTTCACCTAGCTTGTAGGGAACAAAAAGTTTCTTTTCAGTTGCAAAGTGTAATCCTTACATATATATGGGGATTTACTCGCTCCAAATCTGTTTTACAGGAAAACTGCAGGAACTTCAAACCGGCACTAGGAAACACACTGAAAATCCACAGTAAATGTTTTTCCTGCAACCCGTTCCATTTGTGGTAGATGAACGAACGTCTCTCCACATGCTCAGTTCTGAGATATAAGTGTGGGTGAATGCCGTTCTTCAACTTGCTTGTTGGAAACACAAAGTTTCTTTTCAGTTGCAAACTGCACTCCATACATTTATATCGGAAGGGACTCGCTCCAACTAGATTTTACAGTGAAAACTGCAGTAATTTCATACCGGCACTAGAAAACACACTGAGAAACCAGAGTAAAAGTTTCTCCTGGAAACTGTACCTATTGTGCTACATGAACGAAGGTCTCTGCACATGCTCAATTCTGAGAGATAAGTGTGTGTGAAAGCCGTCCTTCCCCTAGCTTGTTGGGAACACAAAATTTCTTTTCAGTTGCAAAATGCACTCCATTATTATATATGGGAAAGTACTCGCTCCAACTCGGTTTTACAGTGAAAACTGCAGCAAGTTCAAACAGGCACTAGGAAACACACTGAGAAACCAGAGTAAAAGTTTCTAATGCAAACACTTCCCTTTGTGTTAGATGAACGAACGTCCCTCCACATGCTCAGTTCTGAGAAATAAGTGTGTGTGAAAGCCGCCCTTCACCTAGCTTGTAGGTAACGGAAAGTATCATTTCATTTGCAAACTGCACTCCATAGATATATATGGGGAGGCACTCGCTCCAACACGGTTTTACAGTGAAAACTGCAGGAACTTCAAACCGGCCCTAGGAAACACACTGAGAAACCAGAGTAAAAGTTTCTCCTGCAAACTTTTCCCTTTGTGCTAGATTAAAGAACGTCTCTCCACATGCTGAGTTCTCAGAGATAAGTGTGTGTGAAAGCCGTCCTTCACATAGCTTGTAAGGAACAAAAAGTTTCTTTTCAGGTGCAAAATGCACTCCATACATATATATGGGTAGGAACACGCTCCAACACGGTTTTACAGTGAAAACTGCAGGAATATCAAACCGGCACTAGGAAACACACTGAGAAACCAGAGTAAAATTTCTCCTGCAAAACGTTCCATTGTGCTAGATGAGCGAACGTCTCTCCACATGCTCAGTTCTCAGAGATAAGTGTGTGTGAAAGCCGTCCTTCACCTAGCTTGTAGGGAACATAAAGTTTATTTTCAGTTGCAAAGTGGTATACTTACATATATATGGGAATTTACTCGCTCCAACTCGGTTTTACAGGGAAAACTGCAGGAACATCTAACCGGCATTAGGAAACATACTGAGAAACCAGAGTAAAAGTTCTTCCTGCAAACCGTTCCCTTTGTGCTAGATGAACGAAAGTCTCTCCACATGCTCAGTTCTCAGAGTTAAGTGTGTGTGAAAGCCGTCCTTCACATAGCTTGTAAGGAACAAAAAGTTTCTTTTCAGTTGCAAACTGCACTCCATACATATATATGGGTAGGAACACGCTCCAACACGGTTTTACAGTGAAAACTGCAGGAATATCAAACCGGCACTAGGAAACACACTGAGAAACCACAGTAAAATTTCTCCTGCAAACCGATAAATTGTGCTAGATGAGCGAACGTCTTTCCACATGCTCAGTTCTCAGAGATAAGTGTGTGTGAAAGCCGTCCTTCACCTAGCTTGTAGGGAACATAAAGTTTATTTTCAGTTGCAAAGTGGTATACTTACATATATATGGGAATTTACTCGCTCCAACTCGGTTTTACAAGGAAAACTGCAGGAACATCTAACCGGCATTAGGAAACATACTGAGAAACCAGAGTAAAAGTTCTTCCTGCAAACCGTTCCCTTTGTGCTAGATGAACGAAAGTCTCTCCACATGCTCAGTTCTCAGAGTTAAGTGTGTGTGAGAGCCGTTCTTCAACTAGCTTGATGGGAACACAGAGCTTCTTTTCAGTTGCAAAAGGCAATGCATAAATATATACGTTAGGTACTCGCTCCAACTCGGTTTTACAGTGAAAACTGCAGGAAATTCAAACCGGCACTAGGAAGCACACTGAGAAAACAGAGTAAAAGTTTCTCCTGCAACCCGTTCCCTTTGTGCTAGATGAATGAACGTCTCTCCACATGCTCTGTTCTGTGAGATATGTGTGTGTGCAAGCCGACCTTCACCTAGCTTGTTGGGAACACAGAGTTACTTTTCAGTTGCAAACTGCAGTCCATACATATATATGGGGAGGGACTCGCTCCAACAAGATTTTACAGTGAAAACTGCTGGAACTTCAAACCGGCACTAGGAAACACACTGAGAAACCAGAGTAAAAGTTTCTCCTGTAAACCGTTCCAATTGTGCTAGTTGAACGAACGTCTATCCACCTGCTCAGTTCTGAGAGATAATTTTGTGTGAAAACCGTTCTTCACCAAGCTTGTTGGGAACAAAAAGTATCTTTTCAGTTGCAACATGCACTCCATACATATATAAGGGGAAGTACTCGCTCCAACTCGGGTTTACAGTGAAAACTGCAGGAATTTCAAACCGGCACTAGGAAACACTCTGAGAAACCAGAGTAAAAGTTTCTCCTGGAAACTGTACCTATTGTGCTACATGAACGAAGGTCTCTGCACATGCTCAATTCTGAGAGATAAGTGTGTGTGAAAGCCGTCCTTCCCCTAGCTTGTTGGGAACACAAAATTTCTTTTCAGTTGCAAAATGCACTCCATTATTATATATGGGAAAGTACTCGCTCCAACTCGGTTTTACAGTGAAAACTGCAGCAAGTTCAAACAGGCACTAGGAAACACACTGAGAAACCAGAGTAAAAGTTTCTAATGCAAACACTTCCCTTTGTGTTAGATGAACGAACGTCCCTCCACATGCTCAGTTCTGAGAAATAAGTGTGTGTGAAAGCCGCCCTTCACCTAGCTTGTAGGTAACGGAAAGTATCATTTCATTTGCAAACTGCACTCCATAGATATATATGGGGAGGCACTCGCTCCAACACGGTTTTACAGTGAAAACTGCAGGAACTTCAAACCGGCCCTAGGAAACACACTGAGAAACCAGAGTAAAAGTTTCTCCTGCAAACTTTTCCCTTTGTGCTAGATTAAAGAACGTCTCTCCACATGCTGAGTTCTCAGAGATAAGTGTGTGTGAAAGCCGTCCTTCACATAGCTTGTAAGGAACAAAAAGTTTCTTTTCAGGTGCAAAATGCACTCCATACATATATATGGGTAGGAACACGCTCCAACACGGTTTTACAGTGAAAACTGCAGAATATCAAACCGGCACTAGGAAACACACTGAGAAACCAGAGTAAAATTTCTCCTGCAAAACGTTCCATTGTGCTAGATGAGCGAACGTCTCTCCACATGCTCAGTTCTCAGAGATAAGTGTGTGTGAAAGCCGTCCTTCACCTAGCTTGTAGGGAACATAAAGTTTATTTTCAGTTGCAAAGTGGTATACTTACATATATATGGGAATTTACTCGCTCCAACTCGGTTTTACAGGGAAAGCTGCAGGAACATCTAACCGGCATTAGGAAACATACTGAGAAACCAGAGTAAAAGTTCTTCCTGCAAACCGTTCCCTTTGTGCTAGATGAACGAAAGTCTCTCCACATGCTCAGTTCTCAGAGTTAAGTGTGTGTGAAAGCCGTCCTTCACATAGCTTGTAAGGAACAAAAAGTTTCTTTTCAGTTGCAAACTGCACTCCATACATATATATGGGTAGGAACACGCTCCAACACGGTTTTACAGTGAAAACTGCAGGAATATCAAACCGGCACTAGGAAACACACTGAGAAACCAGAGTAAAATTTCTCCTGCAAACCGTTCCATTGTGCTAGATGAGCGAACGTCTTTCCACATGCTCAGTTCTCAGAGATAAGTGTGTGTGAAAGCCGTCCTTCACCTAGCTTGTAGGGAACATAAAGTTTATTTTCAGTTGCAAAGTGGTATACTTACATATATATGGGAATTTACTCGCTCCAACTCGGTTTTACAAGGAAAACTGCAGGAACATCTAACCGGCATTAGGAAACATACTGAGAAACCAGAGTAAAAGTTCTTCCTGCAAACCGTTCCCTTTGTGCTAGATGAACGAAAGTCTCTCCACATGCTCAGTTCTCAGAGATAAGTGTGTGTGAAAGCCGTCCTTCAACTAGCTTGATGGGAACACAGAGCTTCTTTTCAGTTGCAAAAGGCAATGCATAAATATATACGTTAGGTACTCGCTCCAACTCGGTTTTACAGTGAAAACTGCAGGAAATTCAAACCGGCACTAGGAAGCACACTGAGAAAACAGAGTAAAAGTTTCTCCTGCAACCCGTTCCCTTTGTGCTAGATGAATGAACGTCTCTCCACATGCTCTGTTCTGTGAGATATGTGTGTGTGCAAGCCGACCTTCACCTAGCTTGTTGGGAACACAGAGTTACTTTTCAGTTGCAAACTGCAGTCCATACATATATATGGGGAGGGACTCGCTCCAACAAGATTTTACAGTGAAAACTGCTGGAACTTCAAACCGGCACTAGGAAACACACTGAGAAACCAGAGTAAAAGTTTCTCCTGTAAACCGTTCCAATTGTGCTAGTTGAACGAACGTCTATCCACCTGCTCAGTTCTGAGAGATAATTTTGTGTGAAAACCGTTCTTCACCAAGCTTGTTGGGAACAAAAAGTATCTTTTCAGTTGCAACATGCACTCCATACATATATAAGGGGATGTACTCGCTCCAACTCGGGTTTACAGTGAAAACTGCAGGAATTTCAAACCGGCACTAGGAAACACTCTGAGAAACCAGAGTAAAAGTTTCTCCTGCAAACCGATACCTTTGTTCTAGATGAACGAAAGTCTCTCCACATGCTCAGTTCTCAGAGATAAGTGTGTGTGAAAGCCGTCCTTCACATAGCTTGTAAGGAACAAAAAGTTTCTTTTCAGTTGCAAACTGCACTCCATACATATATATGGGTAGGAACACGCTCCAACACGGTTTTACAGTGAAAACTGCAGGAATATCAAACCGGCACTAGGAAACACACTGAGAAACCAGAGTAAAATTTCTCCTGCAAACCGTTCCATTGTGCTAGATGAGCGAACGTCTCTCCACATGCTCAGTTCTCAGAGATAAGTGTGTGTGAAAGCCGTCCTTCACCTAGCTTGTAGGGAACATAAAGTTTATTTTCAGTTGCAAAGTGGTATACTTACATATATATGGGAATTTACTCGCTCCAACTCTGTTTTACAAGGAAAACTGCAGGAACATCTAACCGGCATTAGGAAACATACTGAGAAACCAGAGTAAAAGTTCTTCCTGCAAACCGTTCCCTTTGTGCTAGATGAACGAAAGTCTCTCCACATGCTCAGTTCTCAGAGTTAAGTGTGTGTGAAAGCCGTCCTTCAACTAGCTTGTTGGGAACAAAAAGTTTCTTTTCAGTTGCAAAGTGGAATCCATACATATATATGGGGTGTTACTCGCTTCAACCCGATTTTACAGTGAAAACTGCAGGAACATGTAACCGGCATTAGGAAAAAGACTGAGAATCCAATGTAAATATTTCTCCTGCAAACCGTTCCCTTTTTGCTAGATGAACGAAAGTCTATCCACATGCTCAGTTCTGAGACATAAGTGTGGATGAAAGCCGTCCTTCACCTAGTTTGTTGGGAACACAAAGTTTCTTTTCAGTTGCAAACGGCACTCCATACATATCTATGGGGATGTACTCGTCCCAACTCGGTTTAACAGTGAAAACTGCAGGAATTTCAAAGTGGTACGAGGAAACACACTGAAAATCCAGAGTAAAAGTTCTTTCTGCAAACCGTTCCCTTTGTGCTAGATGAACAAACGTCTCTCCACATGCTCAGTTCTTAAAAATAAGTGTGTGTGAAAGCCGTCCTTCAACTTGCTTGATGGGAACACAGAGTTTCTTTTCAGTTGCAAAAGGCAATGCATACATATATACGTTAGGTACTCGCTCCAACTCGATTTTACAGTGAAAACTGCAGGAAATTCAAACCGGCACTAGGAAGCACACTGAGAAAACAGAGTAAAAGTTTCTCCTGCAACCCGTTCCCTTTGTGCTAGATGAATGAACGTCTCTCCACATGCTCTGTTCTGAGAGATATGTGTGTGTGCATGCCGAACTTCACCTAGCTTGTTGGGAACACAGAGTTACTTTTCAGTTGCAAACTGCACTCCATACATATATATGGGGAGGGACTCGCTCCAACAAGATTTTACAGTGAAAACTGCTGGAACTTCAAACCGGCACTAGGAAACACACTGAGATACCAGAGTAAAAGTTTCTCCTGTAAACCGTTCCCATTGTGCTAGATGAACGAACGTCTATCCACATGCTCAGTTCTGAGAGATAATTTTGTGTGAAAACCGTTCTTCACCAAGCTTGTTGGGAACAAAAAGTATCTTTTCAGTTGCAAAATGCACTCCATACATATATATGGGGTGGTACTCGCTCCAACTCGGTTTTACAGTGAAAACTGCAGGAATTTCAAACCGGCACTAGGAAACACTCTGAGAAACCAGAGTAAAAGTTTCTCCTGCAAACCGATCCCTTTGTTCTAGATGAACGAAAGTCACTCCACATGCTCAGTTCTCAGAGAAAAGTGTGTGTGAAAGCCGTCCTTCAACTAGCATGTTGGGAAAACAAAGTTTCTTTTCAGTTGCAAATTAGAATCCATACATATATATGGGGAGTTACTCCATCCAACTCGGTTTTACAGTGAAAACTGCAGGAATTCTAACCGGCATTAGGAAAAAGACTGAGAATCCAGAGTAAAATTTTCTCCTGCAAACCGTTCCTTTTGTGCTAGATGAACGAATGTCTGTCCAAATGCTCATTTGTCAGACATAGGTGTGTTAATACCGTCCTTCCTCTAGCTTGTTGGGAACACAGAGTTACTTTTCAGTTGCAAACTGCACTCCATACATATATATGGGGAGGGACTCGCTCCAACAAGATTTTACAGTGAAAACTGCTGGAACTTCAAACCGGCACTAGGAAACACACTGAGATACCAGGGTAAAAGTTTCTCCTGTAAACCGTTCCCATTGTGCTAGTTGAACGAACGTCTATCCACATGCTCAGTTCTGAGAGATAATTTTGTGTGAAAACCGTTCTTCACCAAGCTTGTTGGGAACAAAAAGTATCTTTTCAGTTGCAAAATGCACTCCATACATATATATGGGGAGGTACTCGCTCCAACTCGGTTTTACAGTGAAAACTGCAGGAATTTCAAACCGGCACTAGGAAACACTCTTAGAAACCAGAGTAAAAGTTTCTCCTGCAAACCGATCCCTTTGTTCTAGATGAACGAAAGTCACTCCACATGCTCAGTTCTCAGAGAAAAGTGTGTGTGAAAGCCGTCCTTCAACTAGCATGTTGGGAACACAATGTTTCTCTTCAGTTGTAAAGTGTAATCCATACATATATATGGGGAGTTACTTGGTCCAACTCGGTTTTACAGGGAAAACTGCAGGAACTTCTAACCGGCATTAGGAAACAGACTGAGAAACCAGAGTAAATGTTTCTCCTGTAAACCGTTCCCTTTGTGCTAGATGAACGAACGTCTCTCCACATGCTCAGTTCTGAGAGATATGTTTCTGTGAAAGCCGTCTTCACTTTGCTTGTTGGGAACACAAAGTTTCTTTTCAGTTGCAAACAGCACTCTATACATATATATCTGGAGGTAGTCGCTCCAAATCAATTTTACAGTGAAAACTGCAGGAACTTCAAACCGTCACTAGGAAACAGACTGAGAAACCACAGTCAAATTTTCTCCTGCATCCCGTTCCCTTTGTGCTAAATAAACGAAATTCTCTCCACATGCTCAGTTCTGTGTGATAAGTGTGTGTGAAAGCCGTCCTTCAACTAGCTTGTTGGGAAAACAAAGTTTCATATCATTTGAAAACTGCACTCCTTACATATGTATTGGGAGGTACTCGCTCCATATCGGTTTTATAGTGAAAAATGCAGGAACATCCAACCGGCATTAGGAAACAGACTAAGAACCCAGAGTAAAAGTTTCTCCTGCAACCTCTTCCCTTTTTGCTAAATGAACGAACGTCTCTCCACATGCTCAGTTCTCAGAGATAAATGTGTGTGAAAGCCGCCCTTCACCTAGCTTGTTGGGATCAAAAAGTTTCTTTTCAGTTTCAAACTGCACTGCCTACATATATATGGGGAGGTACTCGCTCCAACTGGGTTTTACAGTGAAAATTGCAGGAACCTCAAACCGGCACTAGGAAACACACTGAGAAACCAGAGTAAAAGTTTCTCCTGCAAACCATTCCCTTTGTGCTAGATGAACGAACGTCTCTTCACATGCTCAGTTCTGAGAGAAATGTGTGTGTGAAATCCGTACTTCACTTGGCTTGTAGGGAACACAAAGACTCTTTTCAGTTGCAAACGGCACTATATATATATATATGGGTAGGTACTAGCTCCAACTCGGTTTTACACTGAAAACTGCACGAACTTATAACCAGCACTAGGAAACACACTGAGAAACCATAGTAGAAGTTTCCCGTGCAACCCGTTACATTTGTGCTAGATGAACGAACGTCTCTCCACATGCTCAGTTCTGAGAGATAAGTGTGTTTGAAAGCCGTGCATCAACTAGCTTGTTGGGAACACAGAGTTTCTTTTCAGTTGCAAACTGCACTCTCTCTATATATATGGGGAGGTACTAGCTACAACTCTGTTTTACAGTGAAAATTCAGTAACTTCAAACCGGCACTAGGAAACACACTGAGAAACCAGAGTAAAATATCTCCTACAACACGTTCCCTTTGTGCTAGATTAACTGTCATATCTCCACATGCTCAGTTCTGAGAGATATGTGTGTGTTAAAGCCGTCCTTCACCTAACTTGTTGGGAACACAAAGTTTCTTTTCAGTTGCAAACGGCACTCCATACATATATATGGGGATGTACAAGCTCCAACTCAGTTTTACAGAGAAAACTGCCGGAAATTCAAACCGGCACTAGGAAACACACTGAGAAAACAGAGTAAAAGTTTCTCCTGCAACCCGTTCCCTTTGTGCTAGATGAACGAAAGTCTCTCTACATGCTCTGTTCTGAGATATATGTGTGTGTGCAAGCCGAACTTCACCTAGCTTGTTGGGAACACAGAGTTTCTTTTCAGTTGCAAACTGCAATGCATACATATATATGGGGTGGTACTGGCTCCAACTCGGTTTTACAGTGAATACTGCAGGAAATTCATACCGGCATTAGGAAAATGACTGAGAATTTAGAGTAAAGTTTCTCCTGCAACCGGTTCCCTATGTGCTAGATGAACGAACTTCTATCCACATGCTCAGTTCAGAGAGAAAAGAGTGTGTGAAAGCCGTTCTTCACCTATCTTGTTGGGAACACAGAGTTTCTTTTCAGTTGCAAAGTGGAATCCTTACATATATATGGGGATTTACTCGCTCCAAATTGATTTTACAGGAAAACTGCAGGAACTTCTAACTGGCATTAGGAAACAGACTGAGAAACCAGAGTAAATGTTTTTCCTGCAACCCGTTCCATTTGTGCTAGATGAACGAACGTCTCTCCACATGCTCAATTCTGAGAGATATGTGTGTGTGAAAGCCGTCCTTCACCTAGCTTGTTGGGAACACAAAGTTCTTTTCAGTTGCAAACGGCACTCCATACATATATATGGGAAAGTACTCGCTCCAACTAGGTTTTACAGTGAAAACTGCAGGAACTTCAAACAGGCACTAGGAAACACACTGAGAAACCAGAGTAAAAGTTTCTAATGCAAACAGTTCCCTTTGTGTTAGATAAACGAAAGTCTCTCCACATGCTCAGTTCTGAGAAATAAGTGTGTGTGAAAGCCGCCCTTCATTATCTTGTAGGGAACACAAAGTTTCTTTTCAGTTGCAAACTGCACTCCATAAATATATATGGGAAGGTACACGCTCCAACTCATTTTTACAGTGAAAACTGCAGGAACTTCAAACCGGCACTAGGAAACAGACTGAGAAACCAGAGTAAAAGTTCCTCCTGCAAACCGTTCCCTTTGTGCTAGATGAATGAAAGTTTCTCCACATGCTCTGTTCTCAGAGATAATTGAGTGTGAATGCCGTCCTTCACCAAGGTTGTTTGGAACACAAAATTTCTTTTCAGTTGCTAAGTTGAATCCATCTATATATATGGGGAGTTACTCGCTCCAACTCGATTTTACAGGGAAAACTTCAGGATCATCTAACTGGCATTAGGAAAAAAACTGAGAATCCAGAGAAAAGTTTCTCCTGCAAACCGTTCTCTTTGTGCTAGATGAACGAACGTCTATCCACATGCTCACTTTTGAGAGATAAGTTTGTGTGAAAGCCGTCCTTCAACTAGCTTGATGGGAACACAAAGTTTCTTTTTGATGCAAACTGCACTACATACATATATATGTGGAGGTACTCGCTCCAACTCGGTTTTACAGTGAAAACTGCAGGAACTTCAAACCGGCACTAGGAAACACACTGAGAAACCAGAGTAAAAGTTTCTCCTGCAACCCGTTCCATTTGTGCTAGATGAACGAAAGTCTCTCCACATGCTCTGTTCTGAGATATATGTGTGAGTGCAAGCCGAACTTCACCTAGCTTGTTGGGAACACAGAGTTTCTTTTCAGTTGCAAACTGCACTGCATACATATATATGGGGAGGTACTGGCTCCAACTCGGTTTTACAGTGAAAACTGCAGGAACTTCATACCGGCATTAGGAAAAATACTGAGAATTTAGAATAAAGTTTCACCTGCAACCCGTTCCCTATGTGCTAGATGAACGAACGTCTCTCCACATGCTCAGTTCTGAGAGATAATTGTGGGTGAATGCCGTCCTTCACCTAGCTTGTTGGGAACACAAAGTTTCTTTCAAGTTGCAAAGTGGAATCCATACATATATATGGGGAGTTACTCGCTCCAACTCGGTTTTACAGCGAAAACTGCAGGAATTTCATACCGGCACTAGAAAACACTCTGAGAATTCAGAGTAAAAGTTTCTCCTGGGAAGTGTTCCCTTTGTGCTAGATGAACGAACGTCTCTGCACATGCTCAGTTCTGAGAGATAATTTTGTGTGAAAATCGTTCTTCACCAAGCTTGTTGGGAACACAAAGTTTCTTTTCTGTGGCAAACTGCACTCCATACATATATATGGGGAGGTACTGTCTCCAACTCGGTTTTACAGTGAAAAGTGCAGGAAATTCAAGCAGGCACTAGGAAACACACTGAGAAACCAGAGTAAAACTTTCTCTTGCAACCCGTTCCCTTTGTGCTAGATGAACGAACGTCTCTCCACATGCTCATTTCTTAGAGATAAGTGTGTGTGAAAGCCGTCCTTCACCTAGCTTGTAGGGAACACAAAGGTTCTTTTAAGTTGCAAAATGCACTCCACAAATATATATGGGAATGTACTCGCACCAACTCGGTTTTAGAGTGAAAACTGCAGGAAATTAAAAAGGCACTAGGAAACACACTGAGAAACAGAGTAAAAATTTCTAATGCAAACAGTTCCATTTGTGTTAGATGAACGAAGTCTCTCCACATGCTCAGTTCTTAGAAATAAGTGTGTGTGAAAGCCGCCCTTCAAATATCTTGTAGGGAACACAAAGTTTCTTTTCAGTTGCAATCTGCACTCCATAAATAAATATGGGAAGGTACACGCTCCAACTCGGTTTTACAGTGAAACTGCAGGAACTGCAAACCGGCACTAGGAAACAGCCTGAGAAACCAGAGTAAAAGTTTCTCCTGCAAACCTATCCCTTTGTGCTAGATGAACGAACGTCTCTCCAAATGCTCAGATCTCAGAGATAAGTGTGTGTGAAAGCCGTACTTCACATAGCTTGTAAGGAACACAAAGATTCTTTTCAGTTGCAAACTGCACTCCATACATATATATGGGTAGGAACACGCTCAAACTCGATTTTACAGTGAAAACTGCAGGAATATCAAACCGGCACTAGGAAACACAGTGAGAAACCAGAGTAAAAGTTTCTCCTGCAAACCGTTCCCATTGTGCTAGATGAACGAACGTCTCTCCACATGCTAAGTTCTCAGAGATAAGGGTGTGTGAAAGCCGTCCTTCACCTAGCTTGTAGGGAACACAAAGTTTCTTTTCAGTTGCAAAGTGGAATCCATACATATATATGGGAAGTTAGTCGCTCCAACTCGGTTTTACAGTGAAAAATGCAGGAACATGTAACCGGCATTAGGAAAAAGACTGAGAATCCAGAGTAAATGTTTCTCCTGCAAACCGTTCCCTTTGTGCTAGATGAACGAAAGTCTATTCTCATGCTCAGTTCTGAGAGATAAGTGTGGGTGAAAGCAGTCCTTCACCTAGCTTGTTGGGAACACAAAGTTTCTTTTCAGTTGCAAAGTGGAATCCATACATATATATGGGGATTTACTCGCTCCAACTCGGTTTTACAGGGAAAACTGCAGGAACTTCTAAACGGCATTAGGAAACAGACGGAGACACCAGAGTAAAATTTTCTCCTGCAACCCCTTCCCATTGTGCTAGATGAACGAACGTCTCTCCACATGCTCAGTTCTTAGAAATAAGTGTGTGTGAAAGCCGTCCTTCAACTTGCTTGATGGGAACACAGAGTTTCTTTTCAGTTGCAAAATGCAATGCATACATATATATGTTAGGTAATCGCTCCAACTCGATTTTACAGTGAAAACTGCAAGAAATTCAAACTGGCACTAGGAAACACACTGAGAAATCAGAGTAAAAGTTTCTCCTGCAAACCCTTCCCATTGTGCTAGATGAACGAACGTCTCTCCACATGCTTTGTTCTGAGAGATATGTGTGTGTTCAAGCCGACCTTCACCAGGCTTGTAGGGAACACAGAGTTTCTTTTCAGTTGCAAAGTGCACTGCATACATATATAAGGGGAGGTACTGGCTCCAACTCGGTTTTACAGTGAAAACTGCAGGAACTTCATACCGGCATTAGGAAAAATACTGAGAATTTAGAATAAAGTTTCTCCTGCAACCCGTTCCCTATGTGCTAGATGAACGAAAGTCTATCCACATGCTCAGGTCTGAGAGATAAGTGTGTGTGAAAGCCGTTCTTCACCTAGCTTGTTGGGAACACAGAGTTTCTTTTCATTTGCAATCGGCACTCCATACAATTATATGGGTAGGTACTCGCTCAAACATGTTTTTACAGTTAAATCTAGGAACTTCTAACCGGCATTAGGAAACAGACTTAGAAACCACAGTAAATGTTTCTCCTGCAACCCGTTCCCTTTGTGCTAGATGAACGAACGTCTCTCCACATGATCAGTTCTGAGAGAAATGTGTGTGTGAAAGCCGTACTTCACCTAGCTTGTTGGGAACACAATGTTTCTTTTCAGTTGCAAAGTGGAATCCATATATATATATGGGGAGTTACTCTCTCCAACTCGGTTTTACAGTGAAAAATGCAGGAATATCTAACCGGCATCAAAAAAAAACTGACAATCCAGAGTAAAAGTTTCTAATGCAACCAGTTCTTTTGTGATAGATGAACGAACTTCTCTGCACATGCTCAGTTCTGAGAGATAATTTTGTGTGAAAACCGTTCTTCACCAAGCTTGTTGGGAACACAAATTTTCTTTCCTGTTGCAAACTGCACTCCATACATATATATGGGGAGGTACTCGCTCCAACTCGGTTTTATAGTAAAAATTGCAGGAATTTCAAACCGGCACTAGGAAACACTCTGAGAAACCAGAGTAAATGTTTCTCCTGCAAACCGTTCCTTTGTGCTAGATGAACGAACGTCTCTCCACATGCTCATTTCTCAGAGATAAGTGTTAGTGAAAGCCGTCCTTCACCTAGCTCGTTGGGAACACAATGTTTCTCTTCAGTTGTAAAGTGTAATCCATACATATATATGGGGAGTTACTTGCTCCAACTCGGTTTTACAGGGAAAACTGCAGGAACTTCTAACCGGCATTAGGAAACAGACTGAGAAACCAGAGTAAAAGTTTCTCCTGTAAACCGTTCCCTTTGTGCTAGATGAACGAACGTCTCTCCACATGCTCAGTTCTGAGAGATATGTTTCTGTGAAAGCCGTCTTCACTTTGCTTGTTGGGAACACAAAGTTTCTTTTCAGTTGCAAACAGCACTCTATACATATATATCTGGAGGTAGTCGCTCCAAATCAATTTTACAGTGAAAACTGCAGGAACTTCAAACCGTCACTAGGAAACAGACTGAGAAACCACAGTAAAATTTTCTCCTGCATCCCGTTCCCTTTGTGCTAAATAAACGAACATCTCTCCACATGCTCAGTTCTGTGTGATAAGTGTGTGTGAAAGCCGTCCTTCAACTAGCTTGTTGGGAAAACAAAGTTTCATATCATTTGAAAACTGCACTCCTTACATATGTATTGGGAGGTACTCGCTCCAAATCGGTTTTATAGTGAAAAATGCAGGAACATCCAACCGGCATTAGGAAACAGACTAAGAACCCAGAGTAAAAGTTTCTCCTGCAACCTCTTCCCTTTTTGCTAAATGAACGAACGTCTCTCCACATGCTCAGTTCTCAGAGATAAATGTGTGTTAAAGCCGCCCTTCACCTAGCTTGTTGGGATCAAAAGTTTCTTTTCAGTTTCAAACTGCACTGCCTACATATATATGGGGAGGTACTCGCTCCAACTGGGTTTTACAGTGAAAACTGCAGGAACCTCAAACCGGCACTAGGAAACACACTGAGAAACCAGAGTAAAAGTTTCTCCTGCAAACCATTCCCTTTGTGCTAGATGAACGAACGTCTCTTCACATGCTCAGTTCTGAGAGAAATGTGTGTGTGAAATCCGTACTTCACCTAGCTTGTAGGGAACACAAAGACTCTTTTCAGTTGCAAACGGCACTATATATATATATATGGGTAGGTACTAGCTCCAACTCGGTTTTACACTGAAAACTGCACGAACTTATAACCAGCACTAGGAAACACACTGAGAAACCAGAGTAGAAGTTTCCCGTGCAACCCGTTACATTTGTGCTAGATGAACGAACGTCTCTCCACATGCTCAGTTCTGAGAGATAAGTGTGTTTGAAAGCCGTGCATCAACTAGCTTGTTGGGAACACAGAGTTTCTTTTCAGTTGCAAACTGCACTCTCTCTATATATATGGGGAGGTACTAGCTACAACTCGGTTTTACAGTGAAAATTCAGTAACTTCAAACCGGCACTAGGAAACACACTGAGAAACCAGAGTAAAATATCTCCTACAACACGTTCCCTTTGTGCTAGATTAACTGTCATCTCTCCACATGCTCAGTTCTGAGAGATATGTGTGTGTTAAAGCCGTCCTTCACCTAGCTTGTTGGGAACACAGAGTTTCTTTTCAGTTGCAAACGGCACTCCATACATATATATGGGGATGTACAAGCTCCAACTCAGTTTTACAGAGAAAACTGCCGGAAATTCAAACCGGCACTAGGAAACACACTGAGAAAACAGAGTAAAAGTTTCTCCTGCAACCCGTTCCCTTTGTGCTAGATGAACGAAAGTCTCTCTACATGCTCTGTTCTGAGATATATGTGTGTGTGCAAGCCGAACTTCACCTAGCTTGTTGGGAACACAGAGTTTCTTTTCAGTTGCAAACTGCAATGCATACATATATATGGGGTGGTACTGGCTCCAACTCGGTTTTACAGTGAATACTGCAGGAACTTCATACCGGCATTAGGAAAATGACTGAGAATTTAGAATAAAGTTTCTCCTGCAACTGGTTCCCTATGTGCTAGATGAACGAACTTCTATCCACATGCTCAGTTCAGAGAGAAAAGAGTGTGTGAAAGCCGTTCTTCACCTATCTTGTTGGGAACACAGAGTTTCTTTTCAGTTGCAAAGTGGAATCCTTACATATATATGGGGATTTACTCGCTCCAAATTGATTTTACAGGAAAACTGTAGGAACTTCTAACTGGCATTAGGAAACAGACTGAGAAACCAGAGTAAATGTTTTTCCTGCAACCCGTTCCATTTGTGCTAGATGAACGAACGTCTCTCCACATGCTCAATTCTGAGAGATATGTGTGTGTGAAAGCCGTCCTTCACCTAGCTTGTTGGGAACACAAAGTTCTTTTCAGTTGCAAACGGCACTCCATACATATATATGGGAAAGTACTCGCTCCAACTAGGTTTTACAGTGAAAACTGCAGGAACTTCAAACAGGCACTAGGAAACACACTGAGAAACCAGAGTAAAAGTTTCTAATGCAAACAGTTCCCTTTGTGTTAGATAAACGAAAGTCTCTCCACATGCTCAGTTCTGAGAAATAAGTGTGTGAAAGCCGCCCTTCATTATCTTGTAGGGAACACAAAGTTTCTTTTCAGTTGCAAACTGCACTCCATAAATATATATGGGAAGGTACACGCTCCAACTCATTTTTACAGTGAAAACTGCAGGAACTTCAAACCGGCACTAGGAAACAGACTGAGAAACCAGAGTAAAAGTTCCTCCTGCAAACCGTTCCCTTTGTGCTAGATGAATGAAAGTTTCTCCACATGCTCTGTTCTCAGAGATAATTGAGTGTGAATGCCGTCCTTCACCAAGGTTGTTTGGAACACAAAATTTCTTTTCAGTTGCTAAGTTGAATCCATCTATATATATGGGGAGTTACTCGCTCCAACTCGATTTTACAGGGAAAACTTCAGGATCATCTAACTGGCATTAGGAAAAAAACTGAGAATCCAGAGAAAAGTTTCTCCTGCAAACCGTTCTCTTTGTGCTAGATGAACGAACGTCTATCCACATGCTCACTTTTGAGAGATAAGTTTGTGTGAAAGCCGTCCTTCAACTAGCTTGATGGGAACACAAAGTTTCTTTTTGATGCAAACTGCACTACATACATATATATGTGGAGGTACTCGCTCCAACTCGGTTTTACAGTGAAAACTGCAGGAACTTCAAACCGGCACTAGGAAACACACTGAGAAACCAGAGTAAAAGTTTCTCCTGCAACCCGTTCCATTTGTGCTAGATGAACGAAAGTCTCTCCACATGCTCTGTTCTGAGATATATGTGTGAGTGCAAGCCGAACTTCACCTAGCTTGTTGGGAACACAGAGTTTCTTTTCAGTTGCAAACTGCACTGCATACATATATATGGGGAGGTACTGGCTCCAACTCGGTTTTACAGTGAAAACTGCAGGAACTTCATACCGGCATTAGGAAAAATACTGAGAATTTAGAATAAAGTTTCACCTGCAACCCGTTCCCTATGTGCTAGATGAACGAACGTCTCTCCACATGCTCAGTTCTGAGAGATAATTGTGGGTGAATGCCGTCCTTCACCTAGCTTGTTGGGAACACAAAGTTTCTTTCAAGTTGCAAAGTGGAATCCATACATATATATGGGGAGTTACTCGCTCCAACTCGGTTTTACAGCGAAAACTGCAGGAATTTCATACCGGCACTAGAAAACACTCTGAGAATTCAGAGTAAAAGCTTCTCCTGGGAAGTGTTCCCTTTGTGCTAGATGAACGAACGTCTCTGCACATGCTCAGTTCTGAGAGATAATTTTGTGTGAAAATCGTTCTTCACCAAGCTTGTTGGGAACACAAAGTTTCTTTTCTGTGGCAAACTGCACTCCATACATATATATGGGGAGGTACTGTCTCCAACTCGGTTTTACAGTGAAAAGTGCAGGAAATTCAAGCAGGCACTAGGAAACACACTGAGAAACCAGAGTAAAACTTTCTCCTGCAACCCGTTCCCTTTGTGCTAGATGAACGAACGTCTCTCCACATGCTCATTTCTTAGAGATAAGTGTGTGTGAAAGCCGTCCTTCACCTAGCTTGTAGGGAACACAAAGGTTCTTTTAAGTTGCAAAATGCACTCCATAAATATATATGGGAATGTACTCGCACCAACTCGGTTTTAGAGTGAAAACTGCAGGAAATTAAAAAGGCACTAGGAAACACACTGAGAAACAGAGTAAAAATTTCTAATGCAAACAGTTCCATTTGTGTTAGATGAACGAAGTCTCTCCACATGCTCAGTTCTTAGAAATAAGTGTGTGTGAAAGCCGCCCTTCAACTATCTTGTAGGGAACACAAAGTTTCTTTTCAGTTGCTATCTGCACTCCATAAATAAATATGGGAAGGTACACGCTCCAACTCGGTTTTACAGTGAAACTGCAGGAACTGCAAACCGGCACTAGGAAACAGCCTGAGAAACCAGAGTAAAAGTTCCTCCTGCAAACCGTTCCCTTTGTGCTAGATGAATGAAAGTTTCTCCACATGCTCTGTTCTCAGAGATAATTGAGTGTGAATGCCGTCCTTCACCAAGGTTGTTTGGAACACAAAATTTCTTTTCAGTTGCTAAGTTGAATCCATCTATATATATGGGGAGTTACTCGCTCCAACTCGATTTTACAGGGAAAACTTCAGGATCATCTAACTGGCATTAGGAAAAAAACTGAGAATCCAGAGAAAAGTTTCTCCTGCAAACCGTTCTCTTTGTGCTAGATGAACGAACGTCTATCAACATGCTCACTTTTGAGAGATAAGTTTGTGTGAAAGCCGTCCTTCAACTAGCTTGATGGGAACACAAAGTTTCTTTTTGATGCAAACTGCACTACATACATATATATGTGGAGGTACTCGCTCCAACTCGGTTTTACAGTGAAAACTGCAGGAACTTCAAACCGGCACTAGGAAACACACTGAGAAACCAGAGTAAAAGTTTCTCCTGCAACCCGTTCCATTTGTGCTAGATGAACGAAAGTCTCTCCACATGCTCTGTTCTGAGATATATGTGTGAGTGCAAGCCGAACTTCACCTAGCTTGTTGGGAACACAGAGTTTCTTTTCAGTTGCAAACTGCACTGCATACATATATATGGGGAGGTACTGGCTCCAACTCGGTTTTACAGTGAAAACTGCAGGAACTTCATACCGGCATTAGGAAAAATACTGAGAATTTAGAATAAAGTTTCACCTGCAACCCGTTCCCTATGTGCTAGATGAACGAACGTCTCTCCACATGCTCAGTTCTGAGAGATAATTGTGGGTGAATGCCGTCCTTCACCTAGCTTGTTGGGAACACAAAGTTTCTTTCAAGTTGCAAAGTGGAATCCATACATATATATGGGGAGTTACTCGCTCCAACTCGGTTTTACAGCGAAAACTGCAGGAATTTCATACCGGCACTAGAAAACACTCTGAGAATTCAGAGTAAAAGCTTCTCCTGGGAAGTGTTCCCTTTGTGCTAGATGAACGAACGTCTCTGCACATGCTCAGTTCTGAGAGATAATTTTGTGTGAAAATCGTTCTTCACCAAGCTTGTTGGGAACACAAAGTTTCTTTTCTGTGGCAAACTGCACTCCATACATATATATGGGGAGGTACTGTCTCCAACTCGGTTTTACAGTGAAAAGTGCAGGAAATTCAAGCAGGCACTAGGAAACACACTGAGAAACCAGAGTAAAACTTTCTCTTGCAACCCGTTCCCTTTGTGCTAGATGAACGAACGTCTCTCCACATGCTCATTTCTTAGAGATAAGTGTGTGTGAAAGCCGTCCTTCACCTAGCTTGTAGGGAACACAAAGGTTCTTTTAAGTTGCAAAATGCACTCCATAAATATATATGGGAATGTACTCGCACCAACTCGGTTTTAGAGTGAAAACTGCAGGAAATTCAAAAGGCACTAGGAAACACACTGAGAAACAGAGTAAAAATTTCTAATGCAAACAGTTCCATTTGTGTTAGATGAACGAAGTCTCTCCACATGCTCAGTTCTTAGAAATAAGTGTGTGTGAAAGCCGCCCTTCAACTATCTTGTAGGGAACACAAAGTTTCTTTTCAGTTGCAATCTGCACTCCATAAATAAATATGGGAAGGTACACGCTCCAACTCGGTTTTACAGTGAAACTGCAGGAACTGCAAACCGGCACTAGGAAACAGCCTGAGAAACCAGAGTAAAAGTTTCTCCTGCAAACCTATCCCTTTGTGCTAGATGAACGAACGTCTCTCCACATGCTCAGATCTCAGAGATAAGTGTGTGTGAAAGCCGTACTTCACATAGCTTGTAAGGAACACAAAGATTCTTTTCAGTTGCAAACTGCACTCCATACATATATATGGGTAGGAACACGCTCAAACTCGATTTTACAGTGAAAACTGCAGGAATATCAAACCGGCACTAGGAAACACAGTGAGAAACCAGAGTAAAAGTTTCTCCTGCAAACCGTTCCCTTTGTGCTAGATGAACGAACGTCTCTCCACATGCTAAGTTCTCAGAGATAAGGGTGTGTGAAAGCCGTCCTTCACCTAGCTTGTAGGGAAAATATAGTTTTTTTCAGTTGCAAAGTGGAATACTTAAATATATATGGGAATTTACTCGCTCCAACTCGGTTTTACAGAGAAAAATGCAGGAACATCTAACCGGCATTAGGAAAAACCTGAGAATCCGGAGTAAAAGTTTCTCTTGCAAACCGTTCCCATTGTGCTAGATGAACGAACGTCTATCCACACGCTCAGTTCTGAGAGATTATTTTGTGTGAAAACCGTTCTTCACCAAGCTTGTTGGGAACACAAATTTTCTTTCCTGTTGCAAACTGCACTCCATACAAATATATGGGGAGGTACTCGCTCCAACTCGTTTTTATAGTAAAAATTGCAGGAATTTCAAACCGGCACTAGGAAACACTCTGAGAAACCAGAGTAAATGTTTCTCCTGCAAACCGTTCCTTTGTGCTAGATGAACGAACGTCTCTCCACATGCTCTGTTCTGAGAGATATGTGTGTGTTCAAGCCGACCTTCACCAGGCTTGTTGGGAACACAGAGTTTCTTTTCAGTTGAAAAGTGCACTGCATACATATATATGGGGAGGTACTGGCTCCAACTCGGTTTTACAGTGAAAACTGCAGGAACTTCATACCGGCATTAGGAAAAATACTGAGAATTTCGAATAAAGTTTCTCCTGCAACCCGTTCCCTATGTGCTAGATGAACGAACGTCTATCCACATGCTCAGTTCTGAGAGATAAGTGTGTGTGAAAGCCGTTCTTCACCTAGCTTGTTGGGAACACAGAGTTTCTTTTCAGTTGCAATCGGCACTCCATACATTTATATGGGTAGGTACTCGCTCAAACATGATTTTACAGTGAAATCTGCAGGAAATTCTAACCGGCATTAGGAAACAGACTTAGAAACCAGAGTAAATGTTTCTCCTGCAACCCGTTCCCTTTGTGCTAGATGAACGAACGTCTCTCCACATGATCAGTTCTGAGACATATGTGTGTGTGAAAGCCGTCCTTCACCTAGCTTGTTGGGAACACAATGTTTCTTTTCAGTTGCAAAGTGGAATCCATATATATATATGGGGAATTACTCGCTCCAACTCTGTTTTACAGTGAAAACTGCAGGAACATGTATACCGGCATTAGGAAAAAGACTGAGAATCCAGAGTAAATGTTTCTCCTGCAAACCGTTCCTTTTGTGCTAGATGAACGAAAGTCTATCCTCATGCTAAGTTCTGAGAGGTAAGTGTGGGTGAAAGCCGTCCTTCACCTAGCTTGTTGGGAACACAAAGTTTCTTTTCAGTTGCAAAGTGGAATCCATACATATATATGGGGATTTACTCGCTCCAACTCGGCTTTACAGGGAAAACTGCAGGAACTTCTGAACGGAATTAGGAAACAGACGGAGACACCAGAGTAAAATTTTCTCCTGCAACCCCTTCCAATTCTGCTAGATGAACGAACGTCTCTCCACATGCAAAGTTCTAACAAATAAGTGTGCGTGAAAGCCGTCCTTCCAGTTGCTTGATGGGAACACAGAGTTTCTTTTCAGTTGCAAACGGCACTCCATACATATATATGGGGATGTAAAAGCTCCAACTCGGTTTTACAGAGAAAACTGCAGGAACTTCAAACCGGCACTAGGAAACACACTGAGAAAAAAGAGTAAAAGTTTCTCCTGCAACCTCTTCCCTTTGTGCTAGATGAACGAAAGTCTCTCTACATGCTCTGTTCTGAGATATATGTGTGTGTGCAAGCCGAACTTCACCTAGCTTGTTGGGAACACAGAGTTACTTTTCAGTTGCAAACTGCATGGCATACATTTATATGAGGAGGTACTGGCTCCAACTCGGTTTTACAGTGAATACTGCAAGAACTTCATACCGGCATTAGGAAAATGACTGAGAATTTAGAATAAACTTTCTCCTGCAACCGGTTCCCTATGTGCTAAATGAACGAACTTCTATCCACATGCTCAGTTCTGAGAGATAAGTGTGTGTGAAAGCCGTTCTTCACCTAGCTTGTTGGGAATACAGAGTTCCTTTTCAGTTGCAAAGTGGAATCCTTACATATATATGGGGATTTACTCGCTCCAAATTGGTTTTACAGGAAAACTGCAGGAACTTCTAACCGGCATTAGGAAACAGACGGAGACACCAGAGTAAAAGTTTTTCCTGCAACCCGTTCCATTTGTGCTAGATGAACGAACGTCTCTCCACATGCTCAATCTGAGAGATATTTGTGTGTGAAAGCCGTCCTTCACCTAGCTTGTTGGGAACACAAAGTTCTTTTCATTTGCAAACGGCACTTCATACATATATATGGGGATGTACAAGCTCCAACTCGGTTTTACAGTGAAAACTGCAGGAAGTTCAAACCGGCACTAGGAAACACTCTGAGAAACCAGAGTAAATGTTTCTCCTGCAAACCGTTCCTTTGTGCTAGATGAACGAACGTCTTTCCACATGCTCAGTTCTCAGAGATAAGTGTGTGTGAATGCCGTCCTTCAACTAGCTTGTTGGGAACACAAAGTTTCTTTTCAGTTGCAAAGTGGAATCCATACAAATATATGGGGGGTTAGTCGCTCCAACTCGGTTTTACAGTGAAAACTGCAGGAACATGTAACCGGCATTAGGAAAAAGACTGAGAATCCAGAGTAAAAGTTTCTCCTGCAACCCCTTCCCATTGTGCTAGATGAACGAACGTCTCTCCACATGCTTTGTTCTGAGAGATATGTGTGTGTTCAAGCCGACCTTCACCAGGCTTGTTGGGAACACAGAGTTTCTTTTCAGTTGCAAAGTGCACTGCATACATATATAAGGGGAGGTACTGGCTCCAACTCGGTTTTACAGTGAAAACTGCAGGAACTTCATACCGGCATTAGGAAAAATACTGAGAATTTAGAATAAAGTTTCTCCTGTAACCCGTTCCCTATGTGCTAGATGAACGAAAGTCTATCCACATGCTCAGTTCTGAGAGATAAGTGTGTGTGAAAGCCGTTCTTCACCTAACTTGTTGGGAACACAGAGTTTCTTTTCATTTGCAATCGGCACTACATACAATTATATGGGTAGGTACTCGCTCAAACATGTTTTTACAGTTAAATCTAGGAACTTCTAACCGGCATTAGGAAACAGACTTAGAAACCACAGTAAATGTTTCTCCTGCAACCCGTTCCCTTTGTGCTAGATGAACGAAAGTCTCTCCACATGATCAGTTCTGAGAGAAATGTGTGTGTGAAAGCCGTACTTCACCTAGCTTGTTGGGAACACAATGTGTCTTTTCAGTTGCAAAGTGGAATCCATACATATATATGGGGAGTTACTCTCTAGAACTCGGTTTTACAGTGAAAAATGCAGGAATATCTAACCGGCATCAAAAAAAAACTGACAATCCAGAGTAAAAGTTTCTAATGCAACCAGTGCTTTTGTGATAGATGAACGAACTTCTCTGCACATGCTCAGTTCTGAGAGATAATTTTGTGTGAAAACCATTCTTCACCAAGCTTGTTGGGAACACAAATTTTCTTTCCTGTTGCAAACTGCACTCCATACATATTTATGGGGAGGTACTCGCTCCAACTCGGTTTTATAGTAAAAATTGCAGGAATTTCAAACCGGCACTAGGAAACACTCTGAGAAACCAGAGTAAATGTTTCTCCTGCAAACCGTTCCTTTGTGCTAGATGAACGAACGTCTCTCCACATGCTCTATTCTGAGAGATATGTGTGTGTTCAAGCCGACCTTCACCAGGCTTGTTGGGAACACAGAGTTTCTTTTCAGTTACAAAGTGCACTGCATACATATATATGGGGAGGTACTGGCTCCAACTCGGTTTTACAGTGAAAACTGCAGGAACTTCATACCGGCATTAGGAAAAATACTGAGAATTTAGAATAAAGTTTCTACTGCAACCCGTTCACTATGTGCTAGATGAACGAACGTCTATCCACATGCTCAGTTCTGAGAGATAAGTGTGTGTGAAAGCCGTTCTTCACCTAGCTTGTTGGGAACACAGAGTTTCTTTTCAGTTGCAATCGGCACTCCATAAATTTATATGGGTAGGTACTCGCTCAAACATGATTTTACAGTGAAATCTGCAGGAACTTCTAACCGGCATTAGGAAACAGACTTAGAAACCAGAGTAAATGTTTCTCTTGCAACCCGTTCCCTATGTGCTAGATGAACGAACGTCTCTCCACATGATCAGTTCTGAGACATATGTGTGTGTGAAAGCCGTCCTTCACCTAGCTTGTTGGGAACACAATGTTTCTTTTCAGTTGCAAAGTGGAATCCATATATATATATGGGGAATTACTCGCTCCAACTCTGTTTTACAGTGAAAATTGCAGGAACATGTAACCGGCATTAGGAAAAAGACTGAGAATCCAGAGTAAATGTTTCTCCTGCAAACCGTTCCCTTTGTGCTAGATGAACGAAAGTCTATCCTCATGCTCAGTTCTGAGAGATAAGTGTGGGTGAAAGCCGTACTTCACCTAGCTTGTTGGGAACACAAAGTTTCTTTTCAGTTGCAAAGTGGAATCCATACATATATATGGGGATTTACTCGCTCCAACTCGGCTTTACAGGGAAAACTGCAGGAACTTCTAAACGGAATTAGGAAACAGACGGAGACACCAGAGAAAATTTTCTCCTGCAACCCCTTCCCATTCTGCTAGATGAACGAACGTCTCTCCACATGATAAGTTCTAAGAAATAAGTGTGTGTGAAAGCCGTCCTTCAAGTTGCTTGATGGGAACACAGAGTTTCTTTTCAGTTGCAAACGGCACTCCATACATATATATGGGAATGTACTAGCTCCAACTCGGTTTTACAGAGAAAACTGCAGGAACTTCAAACCGGCACTAGGAAACACACTGAGAAAAAAGAGTAAAAGTTTCTCCTGCAACCTCTTCCCTTTGTGCTAGATGAACGAAAGTCTCTCTACATGCTCTGTTCTGAGATATATGTGTGTGTGCGAGCCGAACTTCACCTAACTTGTTGGGAACACAGAGTTACTTTTCAGTTGCAAACTGCATGGCATACATTTATATGAGGAGGTACTGGCTCCAACTCGGTTTTACAGTGAATACTGCAGGAACTTCATACCGGCATTAGGAAAATGACTGAGAATTTAGAATAAACTTTCTCCTGCAACCGATTCCCTATGTGCTAAATGAACGAACTTCTATCCACATGCTCAGTTCTGAGAGATAAGTGTGTGTGAAAGCCGTTCTTCACCTAGATTGTTGGGAACACAGAGTTCCTTTTCAGTTTCAAAGTGGAATCCTTACATATATATGGAGATTTACTCACTCCAAATTGGTTTTACAGGAAAACTGCAGGAACTTCTAACCGGCATTAGGAAACAGACTGAGAAACCAGAGTAAAAGTTTTTCCTGCAACCCGTTCCATTTGTGCTAGATAAACGAACGTCTCTCCAAATGCTCAATTCTGAGAGATATTTGTGTGTGAAAGCCGTCCTTCACCTAGTTTGTTGGGAATACAAAGTTCTTTTCAGTTGCAAACGGCACTTCATACATATATAAGGGGATGTACAAGCTCCAACTCGGTTTTACAGTGAAAACTGCAGGAAGTTCAAAACGGCACTAAGAAACACTCTGAGAAACCAGAGTAAATGTTTCTCCTGCAAACCGTTCCTTTGTGCTAGATGAACGAACGTCTCTCCACATGCTCAGTTCTCAGAGATAAGTGTGTGTGAATGCCGTCCTTCAACTAGCTTGTTGGGAACACAAAGTTTCTTTTCAGTTGCAAAGTGGAATCCATACATATATATGGGGGGTTAGTCGCTCCAACTCGGTTTTACAGTGAAAACTGCAGGAACATGTAACCGGCATTAGGAAAAAGACTGAGAATCCAGAGTAAATATTTCTCCTGCAAACCGTTCCCTTTGTGCTAGATGAACGAAAGTCTATTCTCATGCTCAGTTCTGAGAGATAAGTGTGGGTGAAAGCAGTCCTTCACCTAGCTTGTTGGGAACACAAAGTTTCTTTTCAGTTGCAAAGTGGAATCCATACATATATATGGGGGGTTAGTCGCTCCAACTCGGATTTACAGTGAAAAATGCAGGAACATGTAACCAGCATTAGGAAAAAGACTGAGAATCCAGATTAAATGTTTCTCCTGCAAACCGTTCCCTTTGTGCTAGATGAACGAAAGTCTATTCTCATGCTCAGTTCTGAGAGATAAGTGTGGGTGAAAGCAGTCCTTCACCTAGCTTGTTGGGAACACAAAGTTTCTTTTCAGTTGCAAAGTGGAATCCATACATATATATGGGGATTTACTCGCTCCAACTCGGTTTTACAGGGAAAACTGCAGGAACTTCTAAACGGCATTAGGAAACAGACGGAGACACCAGAGTAAAATTTTCTCCTGCAACCCCTTCCCATTGTGCTAGATGAACGAACGTCTCTCCACATGCTCAGTTCTTAGAAATAAGTGTGTGTGAAAGCCGTCCTTCAACTTGCTTGATGGGAACACAGAGTTTCTTTTCAGTTGCAAAATGCAATGCATACATATATACGTTAGGTAATCGCTCCAACTCGATTTTACAGTGAAAACTGCAGGAAATTCAAACCGGCACTAGGAAACACACTGAGAAAACAGAGTAAAAGTTTCTCCTGCAACCCCTTCCCATTGTGCTAGATGAACGAACGTCTCTCTACATGCTTTGTTCTGAGAGATATGTGTGTGTTCAAGCCGACCTTCACCAGGCTTGTTGGGA
Source organism: Camelus dromedarius (assembly GCF_036321535.1). Lineage (NCBI taxonomy): Eukaryota > Metazoa > Chordata > Mammalia > Artiodactyla > Camelidae > Camelus > Camelus dromedarius. The sequence goes on along the minus strand of NC_087451.1, from coordinate 3,610,898 downwards.
ACACAGAGTTTCTTTTCAGTTGCAAAGTGCACTGCATACATATATATGGGGATTTACTCGCTCCAACTCGGTTTTACAGGGAAAACTGCAGGAACTTCTAAACGGCATTAGGAAACAGACGGAGACACAAGAGTAAAATTTTCTCCTGCAACCCCTTCCCATTCTGCTAGATGAACGAACGTCTCTCCACATGCTAAGTTCTAAGAAATAAGTGTGTGTGAAAGCCGTCCTTCAACATGCTTGATGGGAACACAGAGATACTTTTCAGTTGCAAAATGCAATTCATACATATATACATTAGGTAATCGCTCCAACTCGGTTTTACAGTGAAAACTGCAGGAAATTCAAACCGGCACTAGGAAACACACTGAGAAAACAGAGTAAAAGTTTCTCCTGCAACCCCTTCCCATTGTGCTAGATGAACGAACGTCTCTCCACATGCTCTGTTCTGAGAGATATGTGTGTGTTCAAGCCGACCTTCACCAGACTTGTTGGGAACACAGAGTTTCTTTTCAGTTGCAAAGTGCACTGCATACATATATATGGGGAGGTACTGGCTCCAACTCGGTTTTACAGTGAAAACTGCAGGAACTTCATACCGGCATTAGGAAAAATACTGAGAATTTAGAATAAAGTTTCTCCTGCAACCCGTTCCCTATGTGCTAGATGAACGAACGTCTATCCACATGCTCAGTTCTGAGAGATAAGTGTGTGTGAAAGCCGTCCTTCACCTAGCTTGTTGGGAACACAGAGTTTCTTTTCAGTTGCAATCGGCACTTCATACATTTATATGGGTATGTACTCGCTCAAACATATTTTTACAGTGAAATCTGCAGGAAATTCTAACCGGCATTAGGAAACAGACTTTGAAACCAGAGTAAATGTTTCTCCTGCAACCCGTTCCCTTTGTGCTAGATGAACGAACGTCTCTCCACATGATCAGTTCTGAGAGATATGTGTGTGTGAAAGCCGTCCTTCACCTAGCTTGTTGGGAACACAATGTTTCTTTTCAGTTGCAAAGTGGAATCCATATATATATATGGGGAATTACTCGCTCCAACTCGGTTTTACAGTGAAAACTGCAGGAATATCTAACCGAAATCAGGAAAAAACTGACAATCCAGAGTAATAGTTTTCCTGCAAACCGTTCCCATTGTGCTAGATGAACGAAAGTCTATCCACATGCTCAGTTCTGAGAGATATGTGTGTGTGAAAGCCGTCCTTCACCTAGCTTGTTGGGAACACAAAGTTTCTTTTCAGTTGCAAACGGCACTCCATAAATATATATGGGGATGTACAAGCTCCAACTCGATTTTACAGAGAAAACTGCAGGAAATTCATAGCGGCACTAGGAAACACACTGAGAAAACAGAGTAAAAGTTTGTCCTGCAACCTCTTCCCTTTGTGCTAGATGAACGAAAGTCTCTCTACATGCTCTGTTCTGAAATATATGTGTGTGTGCAAGCCGAAATTCACCTAGCTTGTTGGGAACACAGAGTTACTTTTCAGTTGCAAACTGCATGGCATACATTTATATGAGGAGGAACTGGCTCCAACTCGGTTTTACAGTGAATACTGCAGGAACTTCATACCGGCATTAGGAAAATGACTGAGAATTTAGAATAAACTTTCTCCTGCAACCGGTTCCCTATGTGCTAAATGAACGACCTTCTATTCACATGCTCAGTTCTGAGAGATAAGTGTGTGTGAAAGCCGTTCTTCACCTAGCTTGTTGGGAACACAGAGTTCCTTTTCAGTTGCAAAGTGGAATCCTTACATATATATGGGGATTTACTCGCTCCAAATTGGTTTTACAGGAAAACTGCAGGAACTTCTAACCGGCATTAGGAAACAGACTGAGAAACCAGAGTAAAAGTTTTTCCTGCAAACCGTTCAATTTGTGCTAGATGAACGAACGTCTCTCCACATGCTCAATTCTGAGAGATATGTGTGTGTGAAAGCCGTCCTTCACCTAGCTTGTTGGGAACACAAAGTTCTTTTCAGTTGCAAACGGCACTTCATACATATATATGGGGATGTACAAGCTCCAATTCGGTTTCACAGTGAAAACTGCAGGAAGTTCAAACCGGCACTAGGAAACACTCTGAGAAACCAGAGTAAATGTATCTCCTGCAACCCGTTCCTTTGTGCTAGATGAACGAACGTCTCTCCACATGCTCAGTTCTCAGAGATAAGTGTGTGTGAATGCCGTCCTTCAACTAGCTTGTTGGGAACACAAAGTTTCTTTTCAGTTGCAAAGTGGAATCCATACATATATATGGGGGGTTAGTCGCTCCAACTCGGTTTTACAGTGAAAACTGCAGGAACATGTAACCGGCATTAGGAAAAAGACTGAGAATCCAGAGTAAATGTTTCTCCTGCAAACCGTTCCCTTTGCGCTAGATGAACGAAAGTCTATCCTCATGCTCAGTTCTGAGAGATAAGTGTGGGTTAAAGCAGTCCTTCACCTAGCTTGTTGGGAACACAAAGTTTCTTTTCAGTTGCAAAGTGGAATCCATACATATATATGGGGATTTACCCGCTCCAACTCGGTATTACAGGGAAAACTGCAGGAACATGTAACCGGCATTAGGAAAAAGACCGAGAATCCAGAGTAAATGTTTCTCCTGCAAACCGTTCCTTTTGTGCTAGATGAACGAAAGTCTATCCTCATGCTCAGTTCTTAGAAATAAGTGTGTGTGAAAGCCGTCCTTCAACTTGCTTGATGGGAACACAGAGTTTCTTTACAGTTGCAAAATGCAATGCATACATATATACGTTAGGTAATCGCTCCAACTCGATTTTACAGTGAAAACTGCAGGAAATTCCAACCGGCACTAGGAAACACACTGAGAAAACAGAGTAAAAGTTTCTCCTGCAACCCCTTCCCATTGTGCTAGATGAACGAACGTCTCTCCACATGCTTTGGTCTGAGAGATATGTGTGTGTTCAAGCCGACCTTCACCAGGCTTGTTGGGAACACAGAGTTTCTTTTCAGTTGCAAAGTGCACTGCATACATATATATGGGGAGGTACTGGCTCCAACTCGCTTTTACATTGAAAACTGCAGGAACTTCATACCGGCATTAGGAAAAATACTGAGAATTTAGAATAAAGTTTCTCCTGCAACCCGTTCCCTATGTGCTAGATGAACGAAAGTCTATCCACATGCTCAGTTCTGAGAGATAAGTGTGTGTGAAAGCCGTTCTTCACCTAGCTTGTTGGGAACACAGAGTTTCTTTTCAGCTGCAATCGGCAATCCATACAATTATATGGGTATGTACTCGCTCAAACATGTTTTTACAGTGAAATCTAGGAACTTCTAACCAGCATTAGGAAACAGACTTAGAAACCACAGTAAATGTTTCTCCTGCAACCCGTTCCCTTTGTGCTAGATGAACGAACGTCTCTCCACATGATCTGTTCTGAGAGAAATGTGTGTGTGAAAGCCGTCCTTCACCTAGCTTGTTGGGAACACAATGTTTCTTTTCAGTTGCAAAGTGGAATCCATATATATATATGGGGAGTTACTCGCTCCAACTCGGTTTTAAAGTGAAAAATGCAGGAATATCTAACCGGCATCAGGAAAAAACTGACAATCAAGAGTAAAAGTTTCTAATGCAACAAGTTCCCTTGTGTTAGATGAACGAACGTCTCTGCACATGCTCAGTTCTGAGAGATAATTTTGTGTGAATACCGTTCTTCACCAAGCTTTTTGGGAACACAAAGTTTCTTTTCTGTTGTAAACGGCACTCCATACATATATATGGGGAGGTACTGTCTCCAACTCGGTTTTACAGTGAGAAATGCAGGAACTTCAAACCGGCACTAGGAAACACACTGAGAAACCAGAGTAAAAGTTTCTCTTGCAACCCGTTCCCTTTGTGCTAGATGAACGAACGTCTCTCCACATGCTAATTTCTTAGAGATAATTGTGTGTGAAACCCGTCCTTCACCTAGCTTGTAGGGAACACAAAGGTTATTTTAAGTTGCAAAATGCACTCCATAAATATATATATGGGAATGTACTCGCACCAACTCGGTTTTACAGTGAAAACTGCAGGAAATTCAAACAGGCACTAGGAAACTCTCTGAGAAACCAAAGTAAAAGTTTCTAATGCAAACAGTTCCCTTTGTGTTAGATGAACTAAAGTCTCTCCACATGCTCAGTTCTGAGAAATAAGTGTGTGTGAAAGCCGAACTTCAACTATCGTGTAGGGAACACAAAGATTCTTTTCAGTTGCAATCTGCACTCCATAAATAAATATGGGAAGGTACACGCTCCAACTCGGTTTTACAGTGAAAACTGCAGGAACTTCAAACCGGCACTAGGAAACAGCCTGAGAAACCAGAGTAAAAGTTTCTCATTCAAACCTATCCCTTTGTGGTAGATGAACGAACGTCTCTCCACATGCTCAGATCTCAGAGATAAGTGTGTGTGAAAGCCGTACTTCACATAGCTTGTAAGGAACACAAAGATTCTTTTCAGTTGCAAACTGCACTCCATACATATATATGGGTAGGAACGCGCTCAAACTCGGTTTTACAGTGAAAACTGCAGGAATATCAAACCGGCACTAGGAAACACAGTGAGAAACCAGAGTAACAGTTTCCCTGCAAACCTTTCACTTTGTGCTAGATGAACGAACGTCTCTCCACATGCTCAGTTCTCAGAGATAAGGGTGTGTGAAAGCCATCCTTCACCTAGCCTGTAGGGAAAATATAGTTTTTTTCAGTTGCAAAGAGAATACTTAAATATATATGGGAATTTACTCGCTCCAACTCGGTTTTACAGTGAAAAATGCAGGAACATCTAACCGGCATTAGGAAAAACCTGAGAATCCGGAGTAAAAGTATCTCTTGCAAACCGTTCCCATTGTGCTAGATGAACGAACGTCTATCCACATGCTCAGTTCTGACAGATTATTTTGTGTGAAAACCGTACTTCACCAAGCTTGTTGGGAACACAAATTTTCTTTCCTGTTGCAAACTGCACTCCATACATATATATGGGGAGGTACTCGCTTCAACTCGGTTTTATAGTAAAAATTGCAGGAATTTCAAACCGGCACTAGGAAACACTCTGAGAAACCAGAGTAAATGTTTCTCCTGCAAACCGTTCCTTTGTGCTAGATGAACGAACGTCTCTCCACATGCTCTGTTCTGAGAGATATGTGTGTGTTCAAGCCGACCTTCACCAGGCTTGTTGGGAACACAGAGTTTCTTTTCAGTTGCAAAGTGCACTGCATACATATATATGGGGAGGTACTGGCTCCAACTCGGTTTTACAGTGAAAACTGCAGGAACTTCATACCGGCATTAGGAAAAATACTGAGAATTTAGAATAAAGTTTCTCCTGCAACCCGTTCCCTATGTGCTAGATGAACGAACGTCTATCCACATGCTCAGTTCTGAGAGATAAGTGTGTGTGAAAGCCGTTCTTCACCTAGCTTGTTGGGAACACAGAGATTCTTTTCAGTTGCAATCGGCACTGCATACATTTATATGGGAGGTACTCGCTCAAACATGTTTATACAGTGAAATTGCAGGAACTTCTAACCGGCATTAGGAAACAGACATAGAAACCAGAGTAAATGTTTCTCCTGCAACCCGTTCCCTTTGTGCTAGATGAACGAACGTCTCTCCACATGATCAGTTCTGAGAGATATGTGTGTGTGAAAGCCGTCCTTCACCTAGCTTGTTGGGAACACAATGTTTCTTTTCAGTTGCAAAGTGGAATCCATATATATATATGGGGAATTACTCGCTCCAACTCGGTTTTACAGTGAAAACTGCAGGAATATCTAACCGGAATCAGGAAAAAACTGACAATCCAGAGTAATAGTTTCTCCTGCAAACCGTTCACATTGTGCTAGATGAAAGAAAGTCTATCCACATGCTCAGTTCTGAGAGATATGTGTGTGTGAAAGCCGTCCTTCACCTAGCTTGTTGGGAACACAAAGTTTCTTTTCAGTTGCAAACGGCACTCCATAAATATATATGGGGATGTACAAGCTCCAACTCGATTTTACAGAGATAACTGCAGGAAATTCATAGCGGCACTAGGAAACACACTGAAAAACAGAGTAAAAGTTACTCCTGCAACCTCTTCCCTTTGTGCTAGATGAACGAAAGTCTCTCTACATGCTCTGTTCTGAAATATATGTGTGTGTGCAAGCCGAAATTCACCTAGCTTGTTGGGAACACAGAGTTACTTTTCAGTTGCAAACTGCATGGCATACATTTATATGAGGAGGAACTGGCTCCAACTCGGTTTTACAGTGAATACTGCAGGAACTTCATACCGGCATTAGGAAAATGAATGAGAATTTAGAATAAACTTTCTCCTGCAACCGGTTCCCTATGTGCTAAATGAACGAACTTCTATCCACATGCTCAGTTCTGAGAGATAAGTGTGTGTGAAAGCCGTTCTTCACCTAGCTTGTTGGGAACACAGAGTTCCTTTTCAGTTGCAAAGTGGAATCCTTACATATATATGGGGATTTACTCGCTCCAAATTGGTTTTACAGGAAAACTGCAGGAAATTCTAAACGGCATTAGGAAACAGACTGAGAAACCAGATTAAAAGTTTTTCCTGCAACCCGTTCCATTTGTGCTAGATGAACGAACGTCTCTCCACATGCTCAATTCTGAGAGATATGTGTGAGTGAAAGCCGTCCTTCACCTAGCTTGTTGGGAACACAAAGTTCTTTTCAGTTGCAAATGACACTTCATACATATATATGGGGATGTACAAGCTCCAATTCGGTTTCACAGTGAAAACTGCAGGAAGTTCAAACCGGCACTAGGAAACACTCTGAGAAACCAGAGTAAATGTATCTCCTGCAAACCGTTCCTTTGTGCTAGATGAACGAACGTCTCTCCACATGCTCAGTTCTCAGAGATAAGTGTGTGTGAATGCCGTCCTTCAACTAGCTTGTTGGGAACACAAAGTTTCTTTTCAGTTGCAAAGTGGAATCCATACATATATATGGGGGGTTAGTCGCTCCAACTCGGTTTTACAGGGAAAACTGCAGGAACATCTAAACGGCATTAGGAAACAGACGGAGACACCAGAGTAAAATTTTCTCCTGCAACCCCTTCCCATTGTGCTAGATGAACGAACGTCTCTCCACATGCTCAGATCTCAGAGATAAGTGTGTGTGAAAGCCGTACTTCACATAGCTTGTAAGGAACACAAAGATTCTTTTCAGTTGCAAACTGCACTCCATACATATATATGGGTAGGAACACGCTCAAACTCGGTTTTACAGTGAAAACTGCAGGAACTTCTAACCGGCATTAGGAAAAAGCTTGAGAATCCAGTTTAAAGTTTCACCTGCAAACAGTTCCTTTTGTGCTAGATGAACGAACGTCTATCCACATGCTCATTTCTGAGAGATATGTTTCTGTGAAAGCCGTCCTTCACTTTGCTTGTTGGGAACACAAAGTTTCTTTTCAGTTGCAAACTGCACTCCATACATATATATCTGGAGGTACTCGCTTCAAATCGATTTTTCAGTGAAAACTGCAGGAACTTCAAACCGGCACTACGAAAAACACTGAGAAATCAGAGTAAAAGTTTCTCCTGTAAACCGTTCCTTTGTGCTAGATAAACAAAAGTCTCTCCACATGCTCAGTTCTAGAGATAAGTGTGTGTGAAAGCTGTCCTTCACCTATATTTTTGGGAACACAAAGTTTCTTTTCAGTTGCAAAGTGGAATCCATACATATACATGGGGTGTTACTCGATCCAACATGGTTTTACAGGGAAAACCGCAGGAACATCTAACCGGCATTAGGAAACAGACTGAGAAAGCAGAGTAAAATTTTCTCCTGCAACCCGTTCCCTTTGTGCTAGATGAACGAACCTCTTTCAACATGCTCAGTTCTGAGAGATAAGTGTGTGTGAATGCCGTCCTTCCCCTAGCTTGTTGGGAACACAGAGTTTCTTTCAGTTGCAAACTGCACTCCATACATTTATATGGGGAAGTACTAGCTCCAACACGGTTTTACAGTGAAAACTGCAGGAACTTCAAAAATGCACTAGGAAACACACTGAGAAATCAGAGCAAATTACTCCTGCAACCCGTTCCCTTTGTGCTAGATGAACGAAGTTCTCTACACATGCTCAGTTCTCAGAGATAAGTGTGTGTGAAAGCCGTCCTTCACCTAGCATTTGGGAACACAGAGTTTCTTTTCAGTTGAAAAATGCACTGCATACATATATATGGGGAGGTACACGCTCCAACTCGTTTTTACTGTGAAAACTGCAGAAAATTTAAACCGACACTTGTAAAAAATTTGAGAAACCAGAGTAAAAGTTTCTCCTGCAAACATTTCCATTTGTGCTAGATGAACGAACGTCTCTCCACATGCTCAGTTCTGAGAGATAAGTGTCTGTGAAAGCCGTCCTTCAACTAGCTTGTTGGGAACACAAAGTTTCATATCAGTTTCAAACTCCACTCCTTACATATGTATAGGGAGGTACTCGCTCCAACTCGGTTTTACAGTGAAAACTGCAGGAACATCTAACCGGCACTAGGAAACACTCTGAGAAACCAGAGTAAAAGTTTCTCCTGCAACCAGTTCCCTTTGTGCTAGATGAACGAACGTCTCTCCACATGCTCAGTTCTCAGAAATAAGTGTGAGTGAAAGCCGTCCTTCACCTAGCTTGTTGGGAACACAAAGTTTCTTTTCATTAGCAAACTGCACTCCATACATATATATGGGGTGGTATTCGCTCCAAAACTGTTTTACAGGGAAAACTGCTGGAACTTCTTACCGGCACTAGGAAACACTCTGAGAAACCAGAGTAAAATTTCTCCTGCAACCAGTTCCCTTTGTGCTAGATGAACGAACGTCTCTCCACATGCTGAGTTCTCAGAGATAAGTGTGAGTGAAAGCCGTCCTTCACCTAGCTTGTTGGGATCACAGAGTTTCTTTTCAGTTGCAAACTGCGCTGCATACCTATATATGGGGAAGTTCTGGCTCCAACTCCCTTTTACAGTGAAAACTGCAGGAACTTCATACCGGCATTAGGAAAAAGACTGAGAATTTAGAATAAATTTGTCCTGAAACCCATTCCCTATGTGCTAGATGAACGAACGTCTCTAAACATGCTAAGTTCTGAGAGATAAGTGTGTGTGAATGCCGTCCTTCACCTAGCTTGTTGGGAACACAGTGTTTCTTTCCAGTTGTTTTCGGCACTCCATACATTTATATGGATAGGTACTCGCTCAAACATGTTTTTACAGTGAAATCTGCAAGAAATTCTAACCGGCATTAGGAAATAGAATTAGAAACCAGAGTAAATATTTCTCCTGCAACCCGTTCCTTTTGTGCTAGATAAACGAACGTCTCTCCACATGATCAGTTCTGAGAGATATGTGTGTTTGAAAGCCGTCGTTCACCTAGCTTGTTGGGAACACAAAGTTTCTTATTTGTTGCAAACTGCACTCCATACATATATAAGGGAGGTACTCGCTCCAAGTCGGTTTTACAGTGAAAACTGCAGGAATTTCAAACCGGCACTAGGAAACACTCTGAGAAACCAGAGTAAAAGTTTCTTCTGGAAACTGTACCCTTTGTGCTACATGAACGAAGGTCTCTGCACATGCTCAATTCTGAGAGATAAGTGTGTGTGAAAGCCGTCCTTCACATAGCTTGTAAGGAACAAAAAGTTTCTTTTCAGTTGCAAACTGCACTCCATACATATATATGGGTAGGAACACTCTCCAACACGCTTTTACAGTGAAAACTGCAGGAATATCAAACCGGCACTAGGAAACACACTGAGAAACCAGAGTAAAATTTCTCCTGCAAACCGTTCCATTGTGCTAGATGAGCGAACGTCTCTCAACATGCTCAGTTCTCAGAGATAAGTGTGTGTGAAAGCCGTCCTTCACCTAGCTTGTAGGGAACATAAAGTTTATTTTCAGTTGCAAAGTGGTATACTTACATATATATGGGAATTTACTCGCTCCAACTCGGTTTTACAGGGAAAACTGCAGGAACTTCTAACTGGCATTAGGAAACAGACTGAGAAACCAGAGTAAAAGTTCTTCCTGCAAACCGTTCCCTTTGTGCTACATGAACGAAACTCTCTCCACATGCTCAGTTCTCAGAGTTAAGTTTGTGTGAAAGCCGTCCTTCAAATAGCTTGTTGGGAACACAAAGTTTCTTTTCATTTGCAAAGTGGAATCCATACATATATATGGGGGGTTACTCTCTCCAACCCGGTTTTACCGTGAAAACTGCAGAAACATGTAACCGGCATTAGGAAAAAGGCTGAGAATCCAATGTAAATATTTCTCCTGCAACCCGTTCCCTTTGTGCTAGATGAATGAACGTCTCTCCACATGCTCTGTTCTGAGAGAAATTTGTGTGTGCAAGCCGAACTTCACCTAGCTTGTTGGGAACACAGAGTTTCTTTTCAGTTGCAAACTGCACTCCATACATATATATGGGGAGGTCCTCGCTCCAACACAATTTCACAGTGAAAATTGCAGGAACTTCAAACCGGCACTAGGAAACACGCTGCGAAACCAGAGAAAAATTACTCCTGCAACCCTTTCCGTTTGTGATAGATGAACGAACGTCTGTCCACATACTCACTTCTCAGAGATAAGTGTGTGTGAAATCCGTCCTTCACTTAGATTGTTGGGAACACAGAGCTTATTTTCAGTAGCATACAGCACTCCATACATATATATGGCGAGGTACTCGCTCCAACTCCGTTTTACAGTGAAAACTGCAGGAACTTCATACCGGCATTAGGAAAAAGACTGAGAATATAGAATAATGTTTCTCCTGCAACCCGTTCCCTATGTGCTAGATGAACGAACGTCTATCCAAATGCTCAGTTCTCATAGATAAGTGTGTGTGAATGCCGTCCTTCCACTATCTTGTTGGGAAAACAAAGTTTCTCTTCAGTTGCAAACTGCACTCCATACATAAATACGGGGAGGTACTCGCTCCAACTCGGTTTTACAGTGAAAACTGCAGGAACTTCAAACCGGCACTAGGAAAGACACTGAGAATCCAGAGTAAAATTTCTCCTGCAAACCGTTCCATTTTTGCTAGATGAATGAACGTCTCTCCACGTGCTCGGTTCTCAGAGTTATGTGTGTGTGAAAGCCGTCTTTCAAGTAGCTTGTTGGAAACACAAAGTTTCTTTTCAGTTGCAAAGTGGAATCCATACATATATATGGGGGGTTACTCGCTCCAACCCGATTTTACAGTGAAAACTGCAGGAACATGTAACTGGCATTAGGAAAAACAGTGAGAATCCAATGTAAATATTTCTCCTGCAAACCGTTCCCTTTTTGCTAGATGAAGGAAAGTCTATCCACATGCTCAGTTCTGAGAGATAAGTGTGGATGAAAGCCGTCCTTCACCTAGCTTGTTGGGAACACAAAGTTTCTTTTCAGTTGCAAACGGCACTCCATACATATATATGGGGATGTACTCGTCCAACTCGGTTTTACAGTGAAAACTGCAGGAATTTCAAAGCGGTACTAGGAAACACACTGAAAATCCAGAGTAAAAGTTCTTTCTGCAAACCGTTCCCTTTGTGCTAGATGAACGAACGTCTCTCCACATGCTCAGTTCTTAGAAATAAGTGTGTGTGAAAGCCGTCCTTCAACTTGCTTGATGGGAACACAGAGTTTCTTTTCAGTTGCAAAATGCAATGCATACATATATAAGTTAGGTACTCGCTCCAACTCGGTTTTACAGTTAAATCTGCAGGAAATTCAAACCGGCACTAGGAAACACACTGAGAAAACAGAGTAAAAGTTTCTCCTGCAACCCGTTCCCTTTGTGCTAGATGAACGAACGTCACTCCACATGCTCTGTTCTGAGAGATATATGTGTGTGAAAGCCGAACTTCACCTAGCTTGTTGGGAACACAGAGTTTCTTTTCAGTTGCAAAGTGCACTGCATACATATATATGGGGAGGTACTGGCTCCAACTCGGTTTTACAGTGAAAACTGCAGGAACTTCATACCGGCATTAGGAAAAAGACTGAGAATTTAGAATAACGTTTCTCCTGCAACCCGTTCCCTATGTGCTAGATGAACGAAAGTCTATCCACATGCTCTGTTCTGAGAGATAACTGTGTGTGAAACCCGTTCTTCACCTAGCTTGTTGGGAACACAGAGTTTCTTTTCAGTTGCAATCGGCACTCCATACATTAATATGGGTAGGTACTCGCTCAAACATTTTTTTACAGTGAAATCTGCAGGAACTTCTAACCGGCATTTGGAAACAGACTTAGAAACCAGAGTAAATGTTTCTCCTGCAACCCGTTCCCTTTGTGCTAGATGAACGAACGTCTCTCCACATGATCAGTTCTGAGAGATATGTGTGTGTGAAAACCTTTCTTCACCTAGCTTGTTGGGAACACAAAGTTTCTTTTCAGTTGCAATGTCGAATCCATATATATATATGGGGAGTTACACGCTCCAACTCGGTTTTACAGTGAAAAGTGCAGGAATATCTAACCGGCATTAGGAAAATACTGAGAATCCAGAATAAAAGTTTCTCCTGCAAACCGTTCCCATTGTGCTAGTTGAACGAACGTCTATCCACATGCTCAGTTCTGAGAGATAATTTTGTGTGAAAACCGTTCTTCACCAAGCTTGTTGGGAACAAAAAGTATCTTTTCTGTTGCAAAATGCACTCCATACATATATATGGGGAGTTACTAGATCCAACTCTGTTTTACAGTGAAAAATGCAGGAACTTCAAACCGGCACAAGGAAACACACTGAGAAACCAGAGTAAAAGTTTCTCCTGCAAAGTTTCCCTTTGTGCTAGATGAACGAACGTCTCTCCACATGCTCAGTTCTCAGACATAAATGTTTGTGAAAGCCGTCCATCACCTAGCTGGTTATGAACACAGAGTTACTTTTCTGTTGCAAACTGCACTCCATACATATATGTGGGGAGGGACTCGCTCCAACAAGATTTTACAGTGAAAACTGCAGGAACTTCAAACCGGCACTAGGAAACACACTGAGAAACCAGAGTAACAGTTTCTCCTGTAAACTGTTCCCTTTGTGCTAGATGAACGAACGTCTCTCCACATGCTCAGTTCTGAGAGATAAGTATGTGTGCAATCCGTCCTTCAATTAGCTTGTTGGGAACACAGAGTTTCTTTTCATTTGCATACAGCACTCCATACATATATATGGGGAGGTACTAGCTCCAACTCATTTTTACAGTGAAATCTTCAGGAACTTCTAAACGGCATTAGGAAAAAATCTGTGAATCAGAGTAAAACTTTCTCCTGCAAACCGTTCCCTTTGTGCTAGATGAACAAACATCTCTCCACATGTTCATTTCTGAGAGAAAAGTGTGTGTGAAAGCCGTCCTTCACCTAGCTTGTTATGTACACAAAGTTTGTTTTCAGTTGCAAAGTGGAATCCATACAAATATATGGGGAGTTACACGTTCGAACTCGGTTTTAAAATGAAAACTGCAGGAACTTCTAACCGGCATTAGGAAAAAGATTGAGAATAAAGTGTAAAGTTTCTCCTAGAAACAGTTCCTTTGTGCTAGATGAACGAACGTCTATCCACATGCTCAGTTCTGAGAGATAAGTGTGTGTGAAAGCCGTCCTTCACCTAGCTTGTTGGGAACAAAAAGTTTCTTTTCAGTTGCAAAGTGGAATCCATACATATATATGGGGTGTTACTCGCTCCAACTCTGTTTTACACTGAAAACTGCAGAAAATTCTAACCGGCATTAGGAAAGAGACTGAGAAACCAGAGTAAAAGTTTCTCCTGCAAACCGTTCCCTTTGTGCTAGATGAACGAACGTCTCTCCACATGCTCAGTTCTCAGAGATAAGGGTGTGTGAAAGCCTTCCTTCACCTAGCTTGTAGGGAAAATATAGTTTTTTTCAGTTGCAAAGTGGAATACTTAAATATATATGGGAATTTACTCGCTCCAACTCGGTTTTACAGTGAAAAATGCAGGAACATCTAACCGGCATTAGGAAAAACCTGAGAATCCGGAGTAAAAGTTTCTCTTGCAAACCGTTCCCATTGTGCTAGATGAACGAACGTCTATCCACATGCTCAGTTCTGAGAGATTATTTTGTGTGAAAACCGTTCTTCACCAAGCTTGTTGGGAACACAAATTTTCTTTCCTGTTGCAAACTGCACTCCATACATATATATGGGGATGTACTCGCTCCAACTCGGTTTTATAGTAAAAATTGCAGGAATTTCAAACCGGCACTAGGAAACACTCTGAGAAACCAGAGTAAATGTTTCTCCTGCAAACCGTTCCTTTGTGCTAGATGAACGAACGTCTCTCCACATGCTCTGTTCTGAGAGATATGTGTGTGTTCAAGCCGAACTTCACCAGGCTTGTTGGAAACACAGAGTTCCTTTTCAGTTGCAAAGTGCACTGCATACATATATATGGGGAGGTACTGGTTCCAACTCGGTTTTACAGTGAAAACTGCAGGAACTTCATACCGGCATTAGGAAAAATACTGAGAATTTAGAATAAAGTTTCTCCTGCAACCCGTTCCCTATGTGCTAGATGAACGAACGTCTATCCACATGCTCAGTTCTGAGAGATAAGTGTGTGTGAAAGCCGTTCTTCACCTAGCTTGTTGGGAACACAGAGTTTCTTTTCAGTTGCAATCGGCATTCCATACATTTATACGGGTAGGTACTCGCTCAAACATGTTTTTACATTGAAATCTGCAGGAACTTCTAACCGGCATTAGGAAACAGACTTAGAAACCAGAGTAAATGTTTCTCCTGCAACCCGTTCCCATTGTGCTAGATGAACGAACGTCTCTCCACATGATCAGTTCTGAGAGATAACTGTGGGTGAAAGCAGTCCTTCACCTAGCTTGTTGGGAACACAATGTTTCTTTTCAGTTGCAAAGTGGAATCCATATATATATATGGGGAGTTACTCGCTTCAACTCTGTTTTACAGTGAAAACTGCAGGAACATGTAACCGGCATTAGGAAAAAGACTGAGAATCCAGAGTAAATGTTTATCCTGCAAACCGTTCCCTTTGTGCTAGATGAACGAAAGTCTAACCTCATGCTCAGTTCTGAGAGATAAGTGTGGGTGAAAGCCGTCCTTCACCTAGCTTGTTGGGAACAAAAAGTTTCTTTTCAGTTGCAAAGTGGAATCCATACATATATATGGGGATTTACTCGCTCCAACTCGGTTTTACAGGGAAAACTGCAGGAACTTCTAAACGGCATTAGGAAACAGAAGGAGACACCAGAGTAAAATTTTCTCCTGCAACCCCTTCCCATTCTGCTAGATGAACGAACGTCTCTCCACATGCTAAGTTCTAAGAAATAAGTGTGTGTGAAAGCCGTCCTTCAACTTGCTTGATGGGAACACAGAGATACTTTTCAGTTGCAAAATGCAATTCATACATATATACATTAGGTAATCGCTCCAACTCGGTTTTACAGTGAAAACTGCAGGAAATTCAAACCGGCACTAGGAAACACACTGAGAAAACAGAGTAAAAGTTTCTCCTGCAACCCCTTCCCATTGTGCTAGATGAACGAACGTCTATCCACATGCTCAGTTCTGAGAGATAAGTGTGTGTGAAAGCCGTCCTTCACTTAGTTTGTTGGGAACACAGAGTTTCTTTTCAGTTGCAATCGGCACTCCATACATTTATATTGGTATGTACTCGTCCAAACATATTTTTACAGTGAAATCTGCAGGAAATTCTAACCGGCATTAGGAAACAGACTTAGAAACCAGAGTAAATGTTTCTCCTGCAACCCGTTCCCTTTGTGCTAGATGAACGAACGTCTCTCCACATGATCAGTTCTGAGAGATATGTGTGTGTGAAAGCCGTCCTTCACCTAGCTTGTTGGGAACACAATGTTTCTTTTCAGTTGCAAAGTGGAATCCATATATATATATGGGGAATTACTCGTTCCAACTCGGTTTTACAGTGAAAACTGCAGGAATATCTAACCGGAATCAGGAAAAAACTGACAATCCAGAGTAATAGTTTCTCCTGCAAACCGTTCCCATTGTGCTAGATGAACGAAAGTCTATCCACATGCTCAGTTCTGAGAGATATGTGTGTGTGAAAGCCGTCCTTCACCTAGCTTGTTGGGAACACAAAGTTTCTTTTCAGTTGCAAACGGCACTCCATAAATATATATGGGGATGTACAAGCTCCAACTCGATTTTACAGAGAAAACTGCAGGAAATTCATAGCGGCACTAGGAAACACACTGAGAAAACAGAGTAAAAGTTTGTCCTGCAACCTCTTCCCTTTGTGCTAGATGAACGAAAGTCTCTCTACATGCTCTGTTCTGAAATATATGTGTGTGTGCAAGCCGAAATTCACCTAGCTTGTTGGGAACACAGAGTTACTTTTCAGTTGCAAACTGCATGGCATAAATTTATATGAGGAGGTACTGGCTCCAACTCGGTTTTACAGTGAATACTGCAGGAACTTCATACCGGCATTAGGAAAATGACTGAGAATTTAGAATAAACTTTCTCCTGCAACCGGTTCCCTATGTGCTAAATGAACGACCTTCTATCCACATGCTCAGTTCTGAGAGATAAGTGTGTGTGAAAGCCGTTCTTCAACTAGCTTGTTGGGAACACAAAGTTTCTTTTCAGTTGCAAAGTGGAATCCATACATATATATGGGCGGTTAGTCGCCCCAACTCGGTTTTACAGTGAAAACTGCAGGAACATGTAACCGGCATTAGGAAAAAGACTGAGAATCCAGAGTAAATGTTTCTCCTGCAAACCGTTCCCTTTGCGCTAGATGAACGAAAGTCTATCCTCATGCTCAGTTTTGAGAGATAAGTGTGGGTTAAAGCAGTCCTCCACCTAGCTTGTTGGGAACACAAAGTTTCTTTTCAGTTGCAAAGTGGAATCCATACATATATATGGGGATTTACCCGCTCCAACTCGGTATTACAGGGAAAACTGCAGGAACATGTAACAGGCAGTAGGAAAAAGACTGAGAATCCAGAGTAAATGTTTCTCCTGCAAACCGTTCCCTTTGTGCTAGATGAACGAAAGTCTATCCTCATGCTCAGTTCTTAGAAATAAGTGTGTGTGAAAGCCGTCCTTCAACTTGCTTGATGGGAACACAGAGTGTCTTTACAGTTGCAAAATGCAATGCATACATATATACGTTAGGTAATCGCTCCAACTCGATTTTACAGTGAAAACTGCAGGAAATTCAAACCGGCACTAGGAAACACACTGAGAAAACAGAGTAAAAGTTTCTCCTGCAAACCCTTCCCATTGTGCTAGATGAACGAACGTCTCTCCACATGCTTTGTTCTGAGAGATATGTGTGTGTTCAAGCCGACCTTCACCAGGCTTGTTGGGAACACAGAGTTTCTTTTCAGTTGCAAAGTGCACTGCATACATATATATGGGGAGGTACTGGCTCCAACTCGGTTTTACAGTGAAAACTGCAGGAACTTCATACCGGCATTAGGAAAAATACTGAGAATTTAGAATAAAGTTTCTCCTGCAACCCGTTCCCTATGTGCTAGATGAACGAAAGTCTATCCACATGCTCAGTTCTGAGAGATAAGTGTGTGTGAAAGCCGTTCTTCACCTAGCTTGTTGGGAACACAGAGTTTCTTTTCAGTTGCAATCGGCAATCCATACAATTATATGGGTATGTACTCGCTCAAACATGTTTTTAAAGAGAAATCTAGGAACTTCTAACCAGCATTAGGAAACAGACTTAGAAACCACAGTAAATGTTTCTCCTGCAAACCTTTCCCTTTGTGCTAGATGAACGAACGTCTCTCCACATGATCTGTTCTGAGAGAAATGTGTGTGTGAAAGCCGTCCTTCACCTAGCTTGTTGGGAACACAATGTTTCTTTTCAGTTGCAAAGTGGAATCCATATATATATATGGGGAGTTACTCGCTCCAACTCGTTTTTAAAGTGAAAAATGCAGGAATATCTAACCGGCATCAGGAAAAAACTGACAATCAAGAGTAAAAGTTTCTAATGCAACCAGTTCCCTTTGTGTTAGATGAACGAACGTCTCTGCACATGCTCAGTTCTGAGAGATAATTTTGTGTGAATACCGTTCTTCACCAAGCTTTTTGGGAACACAAAGTTTCTTTTCTGTTGCAAACGGCACTCCATACATATATATGGGGAGGTACTGTCTCCAACTCGGTTTTACAGTGAGAAATGCAGGAACTTCAAACCGGCACTAGGAAACACACTGAAAAACCAGAGTAAAAGTTTCTCTTGCAACCCGTTCCCTTTGTGCTAGATGAACGAACGTCTCTCCACATGCTAATTTCTTAGAGATAATTGTGTGTGAAAGCCGTCCTTCACCTAGCTTGTAGGGAACACAAAGGTTCTTTTAAGTTGCAAAATGCACTCCATAAATATATATATGGGAATGTACTCGCACCAACTCGGTTTTACAGTGAAAACTGCAGGAAATTCAAACAGGCACTAGGAAACTCTCTGAGAAACCAGAGTAAAAGTTTCTAATGCAAACAGTTCCCTTTGTGTTAGATGAACTAAAGTCTCTCCACATGCTCAGTTCTGAGAAATAAGTGTGTGTGAAAGCCGCACTTCAACTATCGTGTAGGGAACACAAAGTTTCTTTTCAGTTGCAATCTGCACTCCATAAATAAATATGGGAAGGTACACGCTCCAACTCGGTTTTACAGTGAAAACTGCAGGAACTTCAAACCGGCACTAGGAAACAGCCTGAGAAACCAGAGTAAAAGTTTCTCATTCAAACCTATCCCTTTGTGCTAGATGAACGAACGTCTCTCCACATGCTCAGATCTCAGAGATAAGTGTGAGTGAAAGCCGTACTTCACATAGCTTGTAAGGAACACCAAGATTCTTTTCAGTTGCAAACTGCACTCCATACATATATATGGGTAGGAACGCGCTCAAACTCGGTTTTACAGTGAAAACTGCAGGAATATCAAACCGGCACTAGGAAACACAGTGAGAAACCAGAGTAACAGTTTCCCTGCAAACCGTTCCCTTTGTGCTAGATGAACGAACGTCTCTCCACATGCTCAGTTCTCAGAGATAAGGGTGTGTGAAAGCCATCCTTCACCTAGCTTGTAGGGAAAATATAGTTTTTTTCAGTTGCAAAGAGAATACTTAAATATATATGGGAATTTACTCGCTCCAACTCGGTTTTACAGTGAAAAATGCAGGAACATCTAACCGGCATTAGGAAAAACCTGAGAATCCGGAGTAAAAGTTTCTCTTGCAAACCGTTCCCATTGTGCTAGATGAACGAACGTCTATCCACATGCTCAGTTCTGACAGATTATTTTGTGTGAAAACCGTACTTCACCAAGATTGTTGGGAACACAAATTTTCTTTCCTGTTGCAAACTGCACTCCATACATATATATGGGGAGGTACTCGCTCCAACTCGGTTTTATAGTAAAAATTGCAGGAATTTCAAACCGGCACTAGGAAACACTCTGAGAAACCAGAGTAAATGTTTCTCCTGCAAACCGTTCCTTTGTGCTAGATGAACGAACGTCTCTCCACATGCTCTGTTCTGAGAGATATGTGTGTGTTCAAGCCGACCTTCACCAGGCTTGTTGGGAACACAGAGTTTCTTTTCAGTTGCAAAGTGCACTGCATACATATATATGGGGAGGTACTGGCTCCAACTCGGTTTTACAGTGAAAACTGCAGGAACTTCATACCGGCATTAGGAAAAATACTGAGAATTTAGAATATAGTTTCTCCTGCAACCCGTTCCCTATGTGCTAGATGAACGAAAGTCTATCCACATGCTCAGTTCTGAGAGATAAGTGTGTGTGAAAGCCGTTCTTCACCTAGCTTGTTGGGAACACAGAGTTTCTTTTCAGTTGCAATCGGCAATCCATACAATTATATGGGTATGTACTCGCTCAAACATGTTTTTACAGAGAAATCTAGGAACTTCTAACCAGCATTAGGAAACAGACTTAGAAACCACAGTAAATGTTTCTCCTGCAAACCGTTCCCTTTGTGCTAGATGAACGAACGTCTCTCCACATGATCTGTTCTGAGAGAAATGTGTGTGTGAAAGCCGTCCTTCACCTAGCTTGTTGGGAACACAATGTTTCTTTTCAGTTGCAAAGTGGAATCCATATATATATATGGGGAGTTACTCGCTCCAACTCGTTTTTAAAGTGAAAAATGCAGGAATATCTAACCGGCATCAGGAAAAAACTGACAATCAAGAGTAAAAGTTTCTAATGCAACCAGTTCCCTTTGTGTTAGATGAACGAACGTCTCTGCACATGCTCAGTTCTGAGAGATAATTTTGTGTGAATACCGTTCTTCACCAAGCTTTTTGGGAACACAAAGTTTCTTTTCTGTTGCAAACGGCACTCCATACATATATATGGGGAGGTACTGTCTCCAACTCGGTTTTACAGTGAGAAATGCAGGAACTTCAAACCGGCACTAGGAAACACACTGAAAAACCAGAGTAAAAGTTTCTCTTGCAACCCGTTCCCTTTGTGCTAGATGAACGAACGTCTCTCCACATGCTAATTTCTTAGAGATAATTGTGTGTGAAAGCCGTCCTTCACCTAGCTTGTAGGGAACACAAAGGTTCTTTTAAGTTGCAAAATGCACTCCATAAATATATATATGGGAATGTACTCGCACCAACTCGGTTTTACAGTGAAAACTGCAGGAAATTCAAACAGGCACTAGGAAACTCTCTGAGAAACCAGAGTAAAAGTTTCTAATGCAAACAGTTCCCTTTGTGTTAGATGAACTAAAGTCTCTCCACATGCTCAGTTCTGAGAAATAAGTGTGTGTGAAAGCCGCACTTCAACTATCGTGTAGGGAACACAAAGTTTCTTTTCAGTTGCAATCTGCACTCCATAAATAAATATGGGAAGGTACACGCTCCAACTCGGTTTTACAGTGAAAACTGCAGGAACTTCAAACCGGCACTAGGAAACAGCCTGAGAAACCAGAGTAAAAGTTTCTCATTCAAACCTATCCCTTTGTGCTAGATGAACGAACGTCTCTCCACATGCTCAGATCTCAGAGATAAGTGTGAGTGAAAGCCGTACTTCACATAGCTTGTAAGGAACACCAAGATTCTTTTCAGTTGCAAACTGCACTCCATACATATATATGGGTAGGAACGCGCTCAAACTCGGTTTTACAGTGAAAACTGCAGGAATATCAAACCGGCACTAGGAAACACAGTGAGAAACCAGAGTAACAGTTTCCCTGCAAACCGTTCCCTTTGTGCTAGATGAACGAACGTCTCTCCACATGCTCAGTTCTCAGAGATAAGGGTGTGTGAAAGCCATCCTTCACCTAGCTTGTAGGGAAAATATAGTTTTTTTCAGTTGCAAAGAGAATACTTAAATATATATGGGAATTTACTCGCTCCAACTCGGTTTTACAGTGAAAAATGCAGGAACATCTAACCGGCATTAGGAAAAACCTGAGAATCCGGAGTAAAAGTTTCTCTTGCAAACCGTTCCCATTGTGCTAGATGAACGAACGTCTATCCACATGCTCAGTTCTGACAGATTATTTTGTGTGAAAACCGTACTTCACCAAGATTGTTGGGAACACAAATTTTCTTTCCTGTTGCAAACTGCACTCCATACATATATATGGGGAGGTACTCGCTCCAACTCGGTTTTATAGTAAAAATTGCAGGAATTTCAAACCGGCACTAGGAAACACTCTGAGAAACCAGAGTAAATGTTTCTCCTGCAAACCGTTCCTTTGTGCTAGATGAACGAACGTCTCTCCACATGCTCTGTTCTGAGAGATATGTGTGTGTTCAAGCCGACCTTCACCAGGCTTGTTGGGAACACAGAGTTTCTTTTCAGTTGCAAAGTGCACTGCATACATATATATGGGGAGGTACTGGCTCCAACTCGGTTTTACAGTGAAAACTGCAGGAACTTCATACCGGCATTAGGAAAAATACTGAGAATTTAGAATATAGTTTCTCCTGCAACCCGTTCCCTATGTGCTAGATGAACGAAAGTCTATCCACATGCTCAGTTCTGAGAGATAAGTGTGTGTGAAAGCCGTTCTTCACCTAGCTTGTTGGGAACACAGAGTTTCTTTTCAGTTGCAATCGGCAATCCATACAATTATATGGGTATGTACTCGCTCAAACATGTTTTTACAGAGAAATCTAGGAACTTCTAACCAGCATTAGGAAACAGACTTAGAAACCACAGTAAATGTTTCTCCTGCAAACCGTTCCCTTTGTGCTAGATGAACGAACGTCTCTCCACATGATCTGTTCTGAGAGAAATGTGTGTGTGAAAGCCGTCCTTCACCTAGCTTGTTGGGAACACAATGTTTCTTTTCAGTTGCAAAGTGGAATCCATATATATATATGGGGAGTTACTCGCTCCAACTCGTTTTTAAAGTGAAAAATGCAGGAATATCTAACCGGCATCAGGAAAAAACTGACAATCAAGAGTAAAAGTTTCTAATGCAACCAGTTCCCTTTGTGTTAGATGAACGAACGTCTCTGCACATGCTCAGTTCTGAGAGATAATTTTGTGTGAATACCGTTCTTCACCAAGCTTTTTGGGAACACAAAGTTTCTTTTCTGTTGCAAACGGCACTCCATACATATATATGGGGAGGTACTGTCTCCAACTCGGTTTTACAGTGAGAAATGCAGGAACTTCAAACCGGCACTAGGAAACACACTGAAAAACCAGAGTAAAAGTTTCTCTTGCAACCTGTTCCCTTTGTGCTAGATGAACGAACGTCTCTCCACATGCTAATTTCTTAGAGATAATTGTGTGTGAAAGCCGTCCTTCACCTAGCTTGTAGGGAACACAAAGGTTCTTTTAAGTTGCAAAATGCACTACATAAATATATATATGCGAATATACTCGCACCAACTCGGTTTTACAGTGAAAACTGCAGGAAATTCAAACAGGCACTAGGAAACTCTCTGAGAAACCAGAGTAAAAGTTTCTAATGCAAACAGTTCCCTTTGTGTTAGATGAACTAAAGTCTCTCCACATGATCAGTTCTGAGAAATAAGTGTGTGTGAAGCCGCACTTCAACTATCGTGTAGGGAACACAAAGTTTCTTTTCAGTTGCAATCTGCACTCCATAAATAAATATGGGAAGGTACACGCTCCAACTCGGTTTTACAGTGAAAACTGCAGGAACTTCAAACCGGCACTAGGAAACAGCCTGAGAAACCAGAGTAAAAGTTTCTCATTCAAACCTATCCCTTTGTGCTAGATGAACGAACGTCTCTCCACATGCTCAGATCTCAGAGATAAGTGTGAGTGAAAGCCGTACTTCACATAGCTTGTAAGGAACACCAAGATTCTTTTCAGTTGCAAACTGCACTCCATACATATATATGGGTAGGAACGCGCTCAAACTCGGTTTTACAGTGAAAACTGCAGGAATATCAAACCGGCACTAGGAAACACAGTGAGAAACCAGAGTAACAGTTTCCCTGCAAACCGTTCCCTTTGTGCTAGATGAACGAACGTCTCTCCACATGCTCAGTTCTCAGAGATAAGGGTGTGTGAAAGCCATCCTTCACCTAGCTTGTAGGGAAAATATAGTTTTTTTCAGTTGCAAAGAGAATACTTAAATATATATGGGAATTTACTCGCTCCAACTCGGTTTTACAGTGAAAAATGCAGGAACATCTAACCGGCATTAGGAAAAACCTGAGAATCCGGAGTAAAAGTTTCTCTTGCAAACCGTTCCCATTGTGCTAGATGAACGAACGTCTATCCACATGCTCAGTTCTGACAGATTATTTTGTGTGAAAACCGTACTTCACCAAGATTGTTGGGAACACAAATTTTCTTTCCTGTTGCAAACTGCACTCCATACATATATATGGGGAGGTACTCGCTCCAACTCGGTTTTATAGTAAAAATTGCAGGAATTTCAAACCGGCACGAGGAAACACTCTGAGAAACCAGAGTAAATGTTTCTCCTGCAAACCGTTCCTTTGTGCTAGATGAACGAACGTCTCTCCACATGCTCTGTTCTGAGAGATATGTGTGTGTTCAAGCCGACCTTCACCAGGCTTGTTGGGAACACAGAGTTTCTTTTCAGTTGCAAAGTGCACTGCATACATATATATGGGGAGGTACTGGCTCCAACTCGGTTTTACAGTGAAAACTGCAGGAACTTCATACCGGCATTAGGAAAAATACTGAGAATTTAGAATAAACTTTCTCCTGCAACCCGTTCCATTTGTGCTAGATGAACGAACGTCTCTCCACATGCTCAATTCTGAGAGATATGTGTGTGTGAAAGCCGTCCTTCACCTATCTTGTTGGGAACAGAAAGTTCTTTTCAGTTGCAAACGGCACTTCATACATATATATGGGGATGTACAAGCTCCAACTCGGTTTTACAGTGAAAACTGCAGGAAGTTCAAACCGGCACTAGGAAACACTCTGAGAAACCAGAGTAAATGTTTCTCCTGAAAACCGTTCCTTTGTGCTAGATGAACGAACGTCTCTCCACATGTTCAGTTGTCAGAGATAAGCGTGTGTGAATGCCGTCCTTCAACTAGCTTGTTGGGAAAACAAAGTTTCTTTTCAGTTGCAAAGTGGAATCCATACATATATATGGGGGGTTAGTCGCTCCAACTCGGTTTTACAGGGAAAACTGCAGGAACTTCTAAACGGCATTAGGAAACAGACGGAGACACCAGAGTAAAATTTTCTCCTGCAACCCCTTCCGATTGTGCTAGATGAACGAACGTCTCTCCACATGCTCAGTTCTTAGAAATAAGTGTGTGTGAAAGCCGTCCTTCAACTTGCTTGATGGGAACACAGAGTTTCTTTTCAGTTGCAAAATGCAATGCAAACATATATACGTTAGGTAATCGCTCCAACTCGATTTTACAGTGAAAACTGCAGTAAATTCAAACCGGCACTAGGAAACACACTGAGAAAACAGAGTAAAAGTTTCTCCTGCAACCCCTTCCCATTGTGC
This sequence comes from Camelus dromedarius, assembly GCF_036321535.1. Classification (NCBI taxonomy): domain Eukaryota; kingdom Metazoa; phylum Chordata; class Mammalia; order Artiodactyla; family Camelidae; genus Camelus; species Camelus dromedarius. Next base: position 3,585,915 of record NC_087451.1, on the reverse strand, counting down.
TAGATGAACGAACGTCTCTCCACATGCTTTGTTCTGAGAGATATGTGTGTGTTAAAGCCGACCTTCACCAGACTTGTTGGGAACACAGAGTTTCTTTTCAGTTGCAAAGTGCACTGCATACATATATATGGGGAGGTACTGGCTCCAAATCGGTTTTACAGTGAAAACTGCAGGAACTTCATACCGGCATTAGGAAAAATACTGAGAATTTAGAATAAAGTTTCTCCTGCAACCGGTTCCCTATGTGCTAGATGAACGAAAGTCTATCCACATGCTCAGTTCTGAGAGATAAGTGTGTGTGAAAGCCGTACTTCACATAGCTTGTTGGGAACACAGAGTTTCTTTTCAGTTGCAATCCGCACTCCATACAATTATATGGGTAGGTACTCGCTCAAACATGTTTTTACAGTGAAATCTAGGAACTTCTAACCGGCATTAGGAAACAGACTTAGAAACCACAGTAAATGTTTCTCCTGCAACACGATCCATTTGTGCTAGATGAACGAACGTCTCTCCACATGATCATTTCTTAGAGATAAGTGTGTGTGAAAGCCGTCCTTCACCTAGCTTGTAGGGAACACAAAGGTTCTTTTTAGTTGCAAAATGCACTCCATAAATACATATGAGAATGTACTCGCACCAACTCGGTTTTACAGTGAAAACTGCAGGAACTTCATACCGGCATTAGGAAAATGACTGAGAATTTAGAATAAACTTTCTCCTGCAACCGTTTCCCTATGTGCTAAATGAACGAAATTCTATCCACATGCTCTGTTCTGAGAGATAAGTGTGTGTGAAAGCCGTTCTTCACCTTGCTTGTTGGGAACACAGAGTTCCTTTTCAGTTGCAAAGTGGAATCCTTACATATATATGGGGATTTACTCGCTCCAAATTGGTTTTACAGGAAAACTGCAGGAACTTCTAACCGGCATTAGGAAACAGACTGAGAAACCAGAGTAAAAGTTTTTCCTGCAACCCGTTCCATTTGTGCTAGATGAACGAACGTCTCTCCACATGCTCAATTCTGAGAGATATGTGTGTGTGAAAGCCGTCCTTCACCTATCTTGTTGGGAACACAAAGTTCTTTTCAGTTGCAAATGGCACTTCTTACATATATATGGGGATGTACAAGCTCCAACTCGGTTTTACAGTGAAAACTGCAGGAAGTTCAAACCGGCACTAGGAAACACTCTGAGAAACCAGAGTAAATGTTTCTCCTGCAAACCGTTCCTTTGTGCTAGATGAACGAACGTCTCTCCACATGTTCAGTTGTCAGAGATAAGTGTGTGTGAATGCCGTCCTTCAACTAGCTTGTTGGGAACACAAAGTTTCTTTTCAGTTGCAAAGTGGAATCCATACATATATATGGGGGTTAGTCGCTCCAACTCGGTTTTACAGTGAAAACTGCAGGAACATGTAACCGGCATTAGGAAAAAGACTGAGAATCCAGAGTAAATGTTTCTCCTGCAAACCGTTCCCTTTGTGCTAGATGAACGAAAGTCTATCCTCATGCTCAGTTCTGAGAGATAAGTGTGGGTGAAAGCAGTCCTTAACCTAGCTTGTTGGGAATACCAAGTTCCTTTTCAGTTGCAAAGTGGAATCCATACATATATATGGGGATTTACCCGCTCCAACTCGGTTTTACAGGGAAAACTGCAGGAACTTCTAAACGGCATTAGGAAACAGACGGAGACACCAGAGTAAAATTTTCTCCTGCAACCCCTTCCCATTGTGCTAGATGAACGAACGTCTCTCCACATGCTCAGTTCTTAGAAATAAGTGTGTGTGAAAGCCGTCCTTCAACTTGCTTGATGGGAACACAGAGTTTCTTTTCAGTTGCAAAATGCAATGCATACATATATATGTTAGGTAATCGCTCCAACTCGATTTTACAGTGAAAACTGCAGTAAATTCAAACCGGCACTAGGAAACACACTGAGAAAACAGAGTAAAAGTTTCTCCTGCAACCCCTTCCCATTGTGCTAGATGAACGAACGTCTCTCCACATGCTTTGTTCTGAGAGATATGTGTGTGTTCAAGCCGACCTTCACCAGACTTGTTGGGAACACAGAGTTTCTTTTCAGTTGCAAAGTGCACTGCATACATATATATGGGGAGGTACTGGCACCAAATCGGTTTTACAGTGAAAACTGCAGGAACTTCATACCGGCATTAGGAAAAATACTGAGAATTTAGAATAAAGTTTCTCCTGCAACCGGTTCCCTATGTGCTAGATGAGCGAAAGTCTATCCACATGCTCAGTTCTGAGAGATAAGTGTGTGTGAAAGCCGTACTTCACCTAGCTTGTTGGGAACACAGAGTTTCTTTTCAGTTGCAATCCGCACTCCCTATATTTATATGGGTAGGTACTCGCTCAAACATGTTTTTACAGTGAAATCTAGGAACTTCTAACCGGCATTAGGAAACAGACTTAGAAACCACAGTAAATGTTTCTCCTGCAACCCGTTCCCATAGTGCTAGATGAACGAACGTCTCTCCACATGATCATTTCTTAGAGATAAGTGTGTGTGAAAGCCGTCCTTCACCTAGCTTGTAGGGAACACAAAGGTTCTTTTTAGTTGCAAAATGCACTCCATAAATACATATGGGAATGTACTCGCACCAACTCGATTTTACAGTGAAAACTGCAGGAAATTCAAACAGGCACTAGGAAACACTCTGAGAAACCAGACTAAAAGTTTCTCCTGCAAACCTTTCCCTTTGGGCTAGATTAAAGAACGTCCCTCCACATGCTCAGTTCTCAGAGATAAGTGTGTGTGAAAGCCGTCCTTCACATAACTTGTAAGGAACAAAAAGCTTCTTTTCAGTTGCAAACTGCACTCCATACATATATATGTGTAGGAATACGCTCCAACTCCGTTTTACAGTGAAAACTGCAGGAACTTCAAACCGGCCCTAGGAAACACACTGAGAAACCAGAGTAAAATTTCTCCTGCAAACCGTTCCATTGTGCTAGATGAACGAACGTCTCTACACATGCTCAGTTCTCAGAGATAAGTGTGTGTGAAAGCCGTCCTTCACCTAGCTTGTAGGGAACATAAATTTTATTTTTAGATGCAAAGTGGAATACTTACATATATATGGGAATTTACTCGCTCCAACTCGGTTTTACAGGGAAATCTGCAGGAACTTCTAACCGGCATTAGGAAACAGACTTAGAAACCAGAGTAAAAGTTCTACCAGCAAACCGTTCCCTTTGTGCTAGATGAACGAACGTCTCTCCACATGCTCAGTTCTGAGAAATATGTGTGTGTGAAAGCCGTCCTTCACCTAGCTTGTTTGGAACACAAAGTTTCTTTTCATTTGCAAAGTGGAATTAAGATATATATATATCGGGAGTTACTCGCTCCAACTCGGTTTTACAGTGAAAAATGCAGGAACATCTAACCGGCATTAGGAAAAAGTCTGAGAATCCAGTGTAAAAGTTTATCCTGCAAACCGTTCCCTTTGTTCTAGATGAACAAACGTCTCTCCACATGTTCAGTTCTGAGAGATAATTGTGGGTTAAAGCCGTCCTTCACCTAGCTTGTTGGGAAAACAAAGTTGGTTTTCAGTTGCAAATTGGAATCCATACAAAGATATGGGCAGTTACACGCTCTAACTCGGTTTTACAGTGAGAACTGCAGGAACTTCTAACCGGCATTAGGAAAAAGATTGAGAATCCAGTTTAAAGTTTCACCTGCAAACAGTTCCATTTGTGCTAGATGAACGAACGTCTATCCACATGCTCATTTCTGAAAGATAAGTTTCTGTGAAAGCCGTCCTTCACTTTGCTTGTTGGGAACACAAAGTTTCTTTTCAGTTGCAAACTGCACTCCATACATATATATCTGGACGTACTCGCTCCAAATCGATTTTACAGTGAAAACTGCAGGAACTTCAAACCGGCCCTACGAAAAACACTGAGAAATCAGAGTTAAAGTTTCTCCTGTAAACCGTTCCTTTGTGCTAGATAAACGAACGTCTCTCCACATGCTCAGTTCTATACATAAGTGTGTGTGAAAGCTGTCCGTCACCTAGATTTTTGGGAACACAAAGTTTCTTTTCAGTTGCAAAGTGGAATCCATACATATAGATGGGGTGTTACTAGATCCAACATGGTTTTACAGGGAAAACCGCAGGAACATCTAACCGGCATTAGGAAACAGACTGAGAAAGCAGAGTAAAATTTTCTCCTGCAACCCGTTCCCTTTGTGCTAGATGAACGAACGTCTTTCAACATGCTCAGTTCTGAGAGATAAGTGTGTGTGAATGCCGTCCTTCCCCTAGCTTGTTGGGAACACAGAGTTTCTTTCAGTTGCAAACTGCACTCCATACAATTATAAGGGGAAGTACTAGCTCCAACACGGTTTTACAGTGAAAACTGCAGGAACTTCAAAAATGCACTAGGAAACACACTGAGAAATCAGAGCAAAGTTACTCCTGCAACCCATTCCCTTTGTGCTAGATGAACGAAGGTCTCTAAACATGCTTAGTTCTCAGAGATAAGTGTGTGTGAAAGCCGTCCTTCACCTAGCATTTGGGAACACAGAGTTTCTTTTCAGTTGAAAAATGCACTGCATACATATATATGGGGAGGTACACGCTCCAACTCGTTTTTACTGTGAAAACTGCAGAAAATTTAAACCGACACTTGTAAAAAATTTGAGAAACCAGAGTAAAAGTTTCTCCTGCAAACATTTCCATTTGTGCTAGATGAACGAACGTCTCTCCACATGCTCAGTTCTGAGAGATAAGTGTCTGTGAAAGCCGTCCTTCAACTAGCTTGTTGGGAACACAAAGTTTCATATCAGTTTCAAACTGCACTCCTTACATATGTATAGGGAGGTACTCGCTCCAACATGGTTTTACAGTGAAAACTGCAGGAACATCTAACCGGCACTAGGAAACACTCTGAGAAACCAGAGTAAAAGTTTCTCCTGCAACCAGTTCCCTTTGTGCTAGATGAACGAACGTCTCTCCACATGCTCAGTTCTCAGAAATAAGTGTGAGTGAAAGCCGTCCTTCACCTAGCTTGTTGGGAACACAAAGTTTCTTTTCATTAGCAAACTGCACTCCATACATATATATGGGGTGGTATTCGCTCCAAAACGGTTTTACAGGGAAAACTGCAGGAACTTCTTACCGGCACTAGGAAACACACTGAGAAACCGGATTAATAGTTTCTCCTGCAACACTTTCCCTTTGTACTAGATGAACGAACGTCTCTCCACATGCTCAGTTCTCAGAGATAAGTGTGAGTGAAAGCCGTCCTTCACCTAGCTTGTTGGGATCACAGAGTTTCTTTTCAGTTGCAAACTGCACTGCATACCTATATATGGGGAAGTTCTGGCTCCAACTCCCTTTTGCAGTGAAAACTGCAGGAACTTCATACCGGCATTAGGAAAAAGACTGAGAATTTAGAATAAATTTCTCCTGAAACCCATTCCCTATGTGCTAGATGAACGAACGTCTCTAAACATGCTAAGTTGTGAGAGATAAGTGTGTGTGAAAGCCGTCCTTCACCTAGCTTGTTGGGAACACAGAGTTTCTTTCCAGTTGCTATCGGCACTCCATACATTTATATGGATAGGTACTCGCTGAAACATGTTTTTACAGTGAAATCTGCAAGAACTTCTAACCGGCATTAGGAAACAGACTTAGAAACCAGAGTAAATATTTCTCCTGCAACCCGTTCCTTTTGTGCTAGATAAACGAACGTCTCTCCACATGATCAGTTCTGAGAGATATGTGTGTGTGAAAGCCGTCGTTCACCTAGCTTGTTGGGAACACAAAGTTTCTTATCTGTTGCAAACTGCACTCCATACATATATATGGGAGGTACTCGCTCCAACTCGGTTTTACAGTGAAAACTGCAGGAATTTCAAACCGGCACTAGGAAACACTCTGAGAAACCAGAGTAAAAGTTTCTCCTGCAATCCTTTCCCTTTGTGCTAGATGAACGAACGTCTTTCCACATGCTCATTTCTCAGACATAAGTGTGTGTGAAAGCCGTCCTTCACCTAGCTTGTTGGGAACACAGAGTTACTTTTCAGTTGCACACTGCACTCCATACATTTATATGGGGAGGGACTCGCTCCAACTAGATTTTACAGTGAAAACTGCAGGAACTTCAAACCGGCACTGGGAAACACACTGAGAAACCAGAGTAAAAGTTTCTCCTGTAAACCGTTCCCTTTGGCTTGATGAACGAACGTCTCTCCACATGCTCAGTTCTCAGAGATAAGTGAGTGTGAAAGCCGTCCTTCACCTAGCTTGTTGGGAACAAAAAGTTTCTTTTCAGCTGCAAACGGCAATCCATACATATATATGGGGATGTACAAGCTCCAACTCGGTTTTACAGTCTAAACTGCAGGAACTTCAAACCGGCACTAGGAAACACACTGAAAATCCAGAGTAAAAGTTCTTCTTGCAACCCGTTCCCTTTGTGCTAGATGAATGAACGTCTCTACACATGCTCAGTTCTGGGTGATAAATGAGTGTGAAAGCCGTACTTCACCTAGCTTGTTGGGTACACAAAGTTTGTTTTCAGTTGCAAAGTGGAATCCATACAAATATATGGGGAGTTACACGCTCGAACTCGGTTTTAAAATGAAAACTGCAGGAACTTCTAACCGGCATTAGGAAAAAGATTGAGAATCCAGTGTAAAAGTTTCTCCTACAAACAGTTCCTTTGTGCTAGATGAACGAACGTCTATCCACATGCTCAGTTCTGAGAGATATTTTCTGTGAAAGCCGTCTTCACTTTGTTTGTTGGGAACACAAAGTTTCTTTTCAGTTGCAAACAGCACTCTATACATATATATTTGGAGGTAGTCGCTCCAAATCGATTTTACAGTGAAAACTGCAGGAACTTGAAACCGTCACTAGGAAACAGACTGAGAAACCACAGTAAAATTTTCTCCTGCATCACGTTCCCTTTGTGCTAGATAAATGAACATCTCTCCACATGCTCAGTTCTGGGTGATAAGTGTGTGTGAAAGCCGTCCTTCAAATAGCTTGTTGGGAAAACATAGCTTCATATCATTTGAAATCTGCACTCCTTACATATGTATTGGGAGGTACTCGCTCCAAATCGTTTTTATAGTGAAAACTGCAGGAAAATCCAACCGGCATTAGGAAACAGACTGAGAAACCAGAGTAAAAGTTTCTCCTGCAACCTCTTCCCTTTGTGCTAGATGAACGAACGTCTCTTCACATGCTCAGTTCTGAGAGAAAAGTGTGTGTGAAATCCGTATTTCACCTATCTTGTTGGGAACACAAAGACTCTTTTCAGTTGCAAACGGCACTATATACATATATATGAGTAGGTACTAGCTCCAACTCGGTTTTACACTGAAAACTGCAGGAACTTATAACCAGCACTAGGAAACACACTGAGAAACCAGAGTAGAAGTTTCCCCTGCAAACCGTTCCCTTTGTGCTAGATGAACGAACGTCTCTCCACATGCTCAGTTCTGAGAGATAAGTGAGTGTGAAAGCCGTCCATCAACTAGCTTGTTGGGAACACAGAGTTTCTTTTCAGTTGCAAACTGCACTCTATATATATATATGGGGAGGTACTAGCTACAACTCGACTTTACAGTGAAAATGCAGTAACTTCAAACCGGCATTAGGAAACACACTGAGAAACCAGAGTAAAATATCCCCAACAACACGTTCCCTTTGTGCTAGATTAACTGTCGTCTCTCCACATGCTCAGTTCTGAGAGATAAGTGTGTGTGAAAGCAGTCCTTCACCTAGCTTGTTAGGAACACAAAGTTCCTTTTCAGTTGCAAGTGGAATCCATACATATATATGGGGAGTTACTCGCTCCAACTCGGATTTACAAGGAAAACTGCAGGAAATTCTAACCGGCATTAGGAAACAGACTGAGAAACCAGTGTAAATGTTTCTCCTGGAACCCGTTCTCTTTCGGCTAGATGAATGAAGTCTCTCCACATGCTCAGTTCTGAGAGATAAGTGTGGGTGAAAGCCGCCCTTCACCTAGCTTGTTGGGAACACAAAGATTCTTTTCAGTTGCAAACGGCACTCCATACATATATATGGGGATGTACTCGCTCCAACACTGTTTTACAGTGAAAACTGCAGGAATTTCAAACCGGTACTAGGAAACACACTGAAAATCCAGAGTAAAAGTTCCTCCTGCAAACAGTTCCTTTTGTGCTAGATGAACCAACGTCTCTCCACATGCTCAGTTCTGAGATATAAGTGTGGGTGAATGCCGTTCTTCAACTTGCTTGTTGGAAACACAAAGTTTCTTTTCAGTTGCAAACTGCACTCCATACATTTATATCGGAAGGGACTCGCTCCAACTAGATTTTACAGTGAAAACTGCAGTAATTTCATACCGGCACTAGAAAACACACTGAGAAACCAGAGTAAAAGTTTCTCCTGGAAACTGTACCTATTGTGCTACATGAACGAAGGTCTCTGCACATGCTCAATTCTGAGAGATAAGTGTGTGTGAAAGCCGTCCTTCCCCTAGCTTGTTGGGAACACAAAATTTCTTTACAGTTGCAAAATGCACTCCAATATTATATATGGGAAAGTACTCGCTCCAACTCGGTTTTACAGTGAAAACTGCAGCAAGTTCAAACAGGCACTAGGAAACACACTGAGAAACCAGAGTAAAAGTTTCTAATGCAAACACTTCCCTTTGTGTTAGATGAACGAAAGTCTCTCCACATGCTCAGTTCTGAGAAATAAGTGTGTGTGAAAGCCGCCCTTCACCTAGCTTGTAGGTAACGGAAAGTATCATTTCATTTGCAAACTGCACTCCATAGATATATATGGGGAGGCACTCGCTCCAACACGGTTTTACAGTGAAAACTGCAGGAACTTCAAACCGGCCCTAGGAAACACACTGAGAAACCAGAGTAAAATTTTCTCCTGCAAACAGTTCCTTTTGTGCTAAATGAACCAACGTCTCTCCACATGCTCAGTTCTGAGAGATAAGTAAAGTTGAATGCAGTCCTTCACCTAGCTTGTTGGAAAAACAAAGTTTCTTTTCAGTTGCAAAGTGGAATCCATACATATATATGGGGTGTTACTCGCTCCAACTCGGTTTTACAGGGAAAACTGCAGGAACTTCTAACCGGCATTAGGAAACAGACTGAGAAACCAGAGTAAAATTTTCTCCTGCAACCCCTTCCCGTTGCGCTAGATGAACGAACGTGTCTCCACATGCTCATTTCTTAGAAATAAGTGTGTGTGAAAGCCGTCCTTCAACTTGCTTGATGGGAACACAGAGTTTCTTTTCAGTTGCAAAATGCACTGCATACATATATACGTTAGGTACTCGCTCCAACACGGTTTTACAGAGAAAACTGCAGGAAATTCAAACCGGCATTAGGAAACACACTGAGAAAACAGAGTAAAAGTTTCTTCTGCAACCCGTTCCCTTTGGCTTGATGAACGAACGTCTCTCCACATGCTCAGTTCTCAGAGATAAGTGTGTGTGAAAGCCGTACTTCACCTAGCTTGTAGGGAACAAAAAGTTTCTTTTCAGTTGCAAAGTGTAATCCTTACATATATATGGGGATTTACTCGCTCCAAATCTGTTTTACAGGAAAACTGCAGGAACTTCAAACCGGCACTAGGAAACACACTGAAAATCCACAGTAAATGTTTTTCCTGCAACCCGTTCCATTTGTGGTAGATGAACGAACGTCTCTCCACATGCTCAGTTCTGAGATATAAGTGTGGGTGAATGCCGTTCTTCAACTTGCTTGTTGGAAACACAAAGTTTCTTTTCAGTTGCAAACTGCACTCCATACATTTATATCGGAAGGGACTCGCTCCAACTAGATTTTACAGTGAAAACTGCAGTAATTTCATACCGGCACTAGAAAACACACTGAGAAACCAGAGTAAAAGTTTCTCCTGGAAACTGTACCTATTGTGCTACATGAACGAAGGTCTCTGCACATGCTCAATTCTGAGAGATAAGTGTGTGTGAAAGCCGTCCTTCCCCTAGCTTGTTGGGAACACAAAATTTCTTTTCAGTTGCAAAATGCACTCCATTATTATATATGGGAAAGTACTCGCTCCAACTCGGTTTTACAGTGAAAACTGCAGCAAGTTCAAACAGGCACTAGGAAACACACTGAGAAACCAGAGTAAAAGTTTCTAATGCAAACACTTCCCTTTGTGTTAGATGAACGAACGTCCCTCCACATGCTCAGTTCTGAGAAATAAGTGTGTGTGAAAGCCGTCCTTCACATAGCTTGTAAGGAACAAAAAGTTTCTTTTCAGTTGCAAACTGCACTCCATACATATATATGGGTAGGAACACGCTCCAACACGGTTTTACAGTGAAAACTGCAGGAATATCAAACCGGCACTAGGAAACACACTGAGAAACCAGAGTAAAATTTCTCCTGCAAACCGTTCCATTGTGCTAGATGAGCGAACGTCTTTCCACATGCTCAGTTCTCAGAGATAAGTGTGTGTGAAAGCCGTCCTTCACCTAGCTTGTAGGGAACATAAAGTTTATTTTCAGTTGCAAAGTGGTATACTTACATATATATGGGAATTTACTCGCTCCAACTCGGTTTTACAAGGAAAACTGCAGGAACATCTAACCGGCATTAGGAAACATACTGAGAAACCAGTGTAAAAGTTCTTCCTGCAAACCGTTCCCTTTGTGCTAGATGAACGAAAGTCTCTCCACATGCTCAGTTCTCAGAGATAAGTGTGTGTGAAAGCCGTCCTTCACCTAGCTTGTAGGGAACATAAAGTTTATTTTCAGTTGCAAAGTGGTATACTTACATATATATGGGAATTTACTCGCTCCAACTCGGTTTTACAAGGAAAACTGCAGGAACATCTAACCGGCATTAGGAAACATACTGAGAAACCAGTGTAAAAGTTCTTCCTGCAAACCGTTCCCTTTGTGCTAGATGAACGAAAGTCTCTCCACATGCTCAGTTCTCAGAGTTAAGTGTGTGTGAAAGCCGTCCTTCAACTAGCTTGTTGGGAACAAAAAGTTTCTTTTCAGTTGCAAAGTGGAATCCATACATATATATGGGGGGTTACTCGCTTCAACCCGATTTTACAGTGAAAACTGCAGGAACATGTAACCGGCATTAGGAAAAAGACTGAGAATCCAATGTAAATATTTCTCCTGCAAACCGTTCCCTTTTTGCTAGATGAACGAAAGTCTATCCACATGCTCAGTTCTGAGACATAAGTGTGGATGAAAGCCGTCCTTCACCTAGTTTGTTGGGAACACAAAGTTTCTTTTCAGTTGCAAACGGCACTCCATACATATCTATGGGGATGTACTCGTCCCAACTCGGTTTAACAGTGAAAACTGCAGGAATTACAAAGTGGTACGAGGAAACACACTGAAAATCCAGAGTAAAAGTTCTTTCTGCAAACCGTTCCCTTTGTGCTAGATGAACGAACGTCTCTCCACATGCTCAGTTCTTAGAAATAAGTGTGTGTGAAAGCCGTCCTTCAACTTGCTTGATGGGAACACAGAGTTTCTTTTCAGTTGCAAAAGGCAATGCATACATATATACGTTAGGTACTCGCTCCAACTCGATTTTACAGTGAAAACTGCAGGAAATTCAAACCGGCACTAGGAAGCACACTGAGAAAACAGAGTAAAAGTTTCTCCTGCAACCCGTTCCCTTTGTGCTAGATGAATGAACGTCTCTCCACATGCTCTGTTCTGAGAGATATGTGTGTGTGCATGCCGAACTTCACCTAGCTTGTTGGGAACACAGAGTTACTTTTCAGTTGCAAACTGCACTCCATACATATATATGGGGAGGGACTCGCTCCAACAAGATTTTACAGTGAAAACTGCTGGAACTTCAAACCGGCACTAGGAAACACACTGAGATACCAGAGTAAAAGTTTCTCCTGTAAACCGTTCCCATTTTGCTAGTTGAACGAACGTCTCGCCACATGCTTTGTTCTGAGAGATATGTGTGTGTTAAAGAAGAACTTCACCAGACTTGTTGGGAACACAGAGTTTCTTTTCAGTTGCAAAGTGCACTGCATACATATATATGGGGAGGTACTGGCTCCAAATCGGTTTTACAGTGAAAACTGCAGGATCTTCATACCGGCATTAGGAAAAATACTGAGAATTTAGAATAAAGTTTCTCCTGCAACCGGTTCCCTATGTGCTAGATGAACGAAAGTCTATCCACATGCTCAGTTCTTAGAGATAAGTGTGTGTGAAAGCCGTACTTCACCTAGCTTGTTGGGAACACAGAGTTTCTTTTCAGTTGCAATCCGCACTCCATACAATTATATGGGTAGGTACTCGCTCAAACATGTTTTTACAGTGAAATCTAGGAACTTCTAACCGGCATTAGGAAACAGACTTAGAAACCACAGTAAATGTTTCTCCTGCAACACGATCCCTTTGTGCTAGATGAACGAACGTCTCTCCACATGATCATTTCTTAGAGAAAAGTGTGTGTGAACGCCGTCCTTCACCTAGCTTGTAGGGAACACAAAGGTTCTTTTTAGTTGCAAAATGCACTCCATAAATACATATGGGAATGTACTCGCACCAACTCGGTTTTACAGTGAAAACTCCAGGAACTTCATACCGGCATTAGGAAAATGACTGAGAATTTAGAATAAACTTTCTCCTGCAACCGTTTCCCTATGTGCTAAATGAACGAACTTCTATCCACATGCTCTGTTCTGAGAGATAAGTGTGTGTGAAAGCCGTTCTTCACCTTGCTTGTTGGGAACACAGAGTTCCTTTTCAGTTGCAAAGTGGAATCCTTACATATATATGGGGATTTACTCGCTCCAAATTGGTTTTACAGGAAAACTGCAGGAACTTCTAACCGGCATTAGGAAACAGACTGAGAAACCAGAGTAAAAGTTTTTCCTGCAACCCGTTCCATTTGTGCTAGATGAACGAACGTCTCTCCACATGCTCAATTCTGAGAGATATGTGTGTGTGAAAGCCGTCCTTCACCTATCTTGTTGGGAACACAAAGTTCTTTTCAGTTGCAAATGGCACTTCTTACATATATATGGGGATGTACAAGCTCCAACTCGGTTTTACAGTGAAAACTGCAGGAAGTTCAAACCGGCACTAGGAAACACTCTGAGAAACCAGAGTAAATGTTTCTCCTGCAAACCGTTCCTTTGTGCTAGATGAACGAACGTCTCTCCACATGTTCAGTTGTCAGAGATAAGTGTGTGTGAATGCCGTCCTTCAACTAGCTTGTTGGGAACACAAAGTTTCTTTTCAGTTGCAAAGTGGAATCCATACATATATATGGGGGTTAGTAGCTCCAACTCGGTTTTACAGTGAAAAATGCAGGAACATGTAACCGGCATTAGGAAAAAGACTGAGAATCCAGAGTAAATGTTTCTCCTGCAAACCGTTCCCTTTGTGCTAGATGAACGAAAGTCTATCCTCATGCTCAGTTCTGAGAGATAAGTGTGGGTGAAAGCAGTCCTTAACCTACCTTGTTGGGAATACCAAGTTCCTTTTCAGTTGCAAAGTGGAATCCATACATATATATGGGGATTTACCCGCTCCAACTCGGTTTTACAGGGAAAACTGCAGGAACTTCTAAACGGCATTAGGAAACAGACGGAGACACCAGAGTAAAATTTTCTCCTGCAACCCCTTCCCATTGTGCTAGATGAACGAACGTCTCTCCACATGCTCAGTTCTTAGAAATAAGTGTGTGTGAAAGCCGTCCTTCAACTTGCTTGATGGGAACACAGAGTTTCTTTTCAGTTGCAAAATGCAATGCATACATATATATGTTAGGTAATCGCTCCAACTCGATTTTACAGTGAAAACTGCAGTAAATTCAAACCGGCACTAGGAAACACACTGAGAAAACAGAGTAAAAGTTTCTCCTGCAACCCCTTCCCATTGTGCTAGATGAACGAACGTCTCTCCACATGCTTTGTTCTGAGAGATATGTGTGTGTTCAAGCCGAACTTCACCAGACATGTTGGGAACACAGAGTTTCTTTTCAGTTGCAAAGTGCACTGCATACATATATATGGGGAGGTACTGGCACCAAATCGGTTTTACAGTGAAAACTGCAGGAACTTCATACCGGCATTAGGAAAAATACTGAGAATTTAGAATAAAGTTTCTCCTGCAACCGGTTCCCTATGTGCTAGATGAGCGAAAGTCTATCCACATGCTCAGTTCTCAGAGATAAGTGTGTGTGAAAGCCGTACTTCACCTAGCTTGTTGGGAACACAGAGTTTCTTTTCAGTTGCAATCCACACTCCATACATTTATATGGGTAGGTACTCGCTCAAACATGTTTTTACAGTGAAATCTAGGAACTTCTAACCGGCATTATTAAACAGAATTAGAAACCACAGTAAATGTTTCTCCTGCAACCCGTTCCCTTTGTGCTAGATGAACGAACGTCTCTCCACATGATCATTTCTTAGAGATAAGTGTGTGTGAAAGCCGTCCTTCACCTAGCTTGTAGGGAACACGAAGGTTCTTTTTAGTTGCAAAATGCACTCCATAAATACATATGGGAATGTACTCGCACCAACTCGATTTTACAGTGAAAACTGCAGGAAATTCAAACAGGCACTAGGAAACACTCTGAGAAACCAGAGTAAAAGTTTCTCCTGCAAACCTTTCCCTTTGGGCTAGATTAAAGAACGTCCCTCCACATGCTCAGTTCTCAGAGATAAGTGTGTGTGAAAGCCGTCCTTCACATAACTTGTAAGGAACAAAAAGCTTCTTTTCAGTTGCAAACTGCACTCCATACATATATATGTGTAGGAATACGCTCCAACTCGGTTTTACAGTGAAAACTGCAGGAACTTCAAACCGGCCCTAGGAAACACACTGAGAAACCAGAGTAAAATTTCTCCTGCAAACCGTTCCATTGTGCTAGATGAACGAACGTCTCTACACATGCTCAGTTCTCAGAGATAAGTGTGTGTGAAAGCCGTCCTTCACCTAGCTTGTAGGGAACATAAAGTTTATTTTTAGATGCAAAGTGGAATACTTACATATATATGGGAATTTACTCGCTCCAACTCGGTTTTACAGGGAAATCTGCAGGAACTTCTAACCGGCATTAGGAAACAGACTTAGAAACCAGAGTAAAAGTTCTACCAGCAAACCGTTCCCTTTGTGCTAGATGAACGAACGTCTCTCCACATGCTCAGTTCTGAGAGATATGTGTGTGTGAAAGCCGTCCTTCACCTAGCTTGTTTGGAACACAAAGTTTCTTTTCATTTGCAAAGTGGAATTAAGATATATATATATCGGGAGTTACTCGCTCCAACTCGGTTTTACAGTGAAAAATGCAGGAACATCTAACCGGCATTAGGAAAAAGTCTGAGAATCCAGTGTAAAAGTTTATCCTGCAAACCGTTCCCTTTGTGGTAGATGAACGAAAGTCTATCCTCATGCTCAGTTCTGAGAGATAAGTGTGGGTTAAAGCCGTCCTTCACCTAGCTTGTTGGGAAAACAAAGTTGGTTTTCAGTTGCAAATTGGAATCCATACAAAGATATGGGCAGTTACACGCTCTAACTCGGTTTTACAGTGAGAACTGCAGGAACTCCTAACCGGCATTAGGAAAAAGATTGAGAATCCAGTTTAAAGTTTCACCTGCAAACAGTTCCATTTGTGCTAGATGAACGAACGTCTATCCACATGCTCATTTCTGAAAGATATGTTTCTGTGAAAGCCGTCCTTCACTTTGCTTGTTGGGAACACAAAGTTTCTTTTCAGTTGCAAACTGCACTCCATACATATATATCTGGACGTACTCGCTCCAAATCGATTTTACAGTGAAAACTGCAGGAACTTCAAACCGGCCCTACGAAAAACACTGAGAAATCAGAGTTAAAGTTTCTCCTGTAAACCGTTCCTTTGTGCTAGATAAACGAACGTCTCTCCACATGCTCAGTTCTATAGATAAGTGTGTGTGAAAGCTGTCCGTCACCTAGATTTTTGGGAACACAAAGTTTCTTTTCAGTTGCAAAGTGGAATCCATACATATAGATGGGGTGTTACTCGATCCAACATGGTTTTACAGGGAAAACCGCAGGAACATCTAACCGGCATTAGGAAACAGACTGAGAAAGCAGAGTAAAATTTTCTCCTGCAACCCGTTCCCTTTGTGCTAGATGAACGAACGTCTTTCAACATGCTCAGTTCTGAGAGATAAGTGTGTGTGAATGCCGTCCTTCCCCTAGCTTGTTGGGAACACAGAGTTTCTTTCAGTTGCAAACTGCACTCCATACAATTATAAGGGGAAGTACTAGCTCCAACACGGTTTTACAGTGAAAACTGCAGGAACTTCAAAAATGCACTAGGAAACACACTGAGAAATCAGAGCAAAGTTACTCCTGCAACCCATTCCCTTTGTGCTAGATGAACGAAGGTCTCTAAACATGCTTAGTTCTCAGAGATAAGTGTGTGTGAAAGCCGTCCTTCACCTAGCATTTAGGAACACAGAGTTTCTTTTCAGTTGAAAAATGCACTGCATACATATATATGGGGAGGTACACGCTCCAACTCGTTTTTACTGTGAAAACTGCAGAAAATTTAAACCGACACTTGTAAAAAATTTGAGAAACCAGAGTAAAAGTTTCTCCTGCAAACATTTCCATTTGTGCTAGATGAACGAACGTCTCTCCACATGCTCAGTTCTGAGAGATAAGTGTCTGTGAAAGCCGTCCTTCAACTAGCTTGTTGGGAACACAAAGTTTCATATCAGTTTCAAACTGCACTCCTTACATATGTATAGGGAGGTACTCGCTCCAACACGGTTTTACAGTGAAAACTGCAGGAACATCTAACCGGCACTAGGAAACACTCTGAGAAACCAGAGTAAAAGTTTCTCCTGCAACCAGTTCCCTTTGTGCTAGATGAACGAACGTCTCTCCACATGCTCAGTTCTCAGAAATAAGTGTGAGTGAAAGCCGTCCTTCACCTAGCTTGTTGGGAACACAAAGTTTCTTTTCATTAGCAAACTGCACTCCATACATATATATGGGGTGGTATTCGCTCCAAAACGGTTTTACAGGGAAAACTGCAGGAACTTCTTACCGGCACTAGGAAACACACTGAGAAACCGGATTAATAGTTTCTCCTGCAACACTTTCCCTTTGTACTAGATGAACGAACGTCTCTCCACATGCTCAGTTCTCAGAGATAAGTGTGAGTGAAAGCCGTCCTTCACCTAGCTTGTTGGGATCACAGAGTTTCTTTTCAGTTGCAAACTGCACTGCATACCTATATATGGGGAAGTTCTGGCTCCAACTCCCTTTTGCAGTGAAAACTGTAGGAACTTCATACCGGCATTAGGAAAAAGACTGAGAATTTAGAATAAATTTCTCCTGAAACCCATTCCCTATGTGCTAGATGAACGAACGTCTCTAAACATGCTAAGTTGTGAGAGATAAGTGTGTGTGAAAGCCGTCCTTCACCTAGCTTGTTGGGAACACAGAGTTTCTTTCCAGTTGCTATCGGCACTCCATACATTTATATGGATAGGTACTCGCACAAACATGTTTTTACAGTGAAATCTGCAAGAACTTCTAACCGGCTTTAGGAAGCAGACTTAGAAACCAGAGAAAATATTTCTCCTGAAACCCGTTCCTTTTGTGCTAGATAAACGAACGTCTCTCCACATGATCAGTTCTGAGAGATATGTGTGTGTGAAAGCCGTCGTTCACCTAGCTTGCTGGTAACACAAAGTTTCTTATCTGTTGCAAACTGCACTCCATACATATATATGGGAGGTACTCGCTCCAACTCGGTTTTACAGTGAAAACTGCAGGAATTTCAAACCGGCACTAGGAAACACTCTGAGAAACCAGAGTAAAAGTTTCTCCTGCAATCCTTTCCCTTTGTGCTAGATGAACGAACGTCTTTCCACATGCTCATTTCTCAGACATAAGTGTGTGTGAAAGCCGTCCTTCACCTAGCTTGTTGGGAACACAGAGTTACTTTTCAGTTGCACACTGCACTCCATACATTTATATGGGGAGGGACTCGCTCCAACTAGATTTTACAGTGAAAACTGCAGGAACTTCAAACCGGCACTGGGAAACACACTGAGAAACCAGAGTAAAAGTTTCTCCTGTAAACCGTTCCCTTTGGCTTGATGAACGAACGTCTCTCCACATGCTCAGTTCTCAGAGATAAGTGAGTGTGAAAGCCGTCCTTCACCTAGCTTGTTGGGAACAAAAAGTTTCTTTTCAGCTGCAAACGGCAATCCATACATATATATGGGGATGTACAAGCTCCAACTCGGTTTTACAGTCTAAACTGCAGGAACTTCAAACCGGCACTAGGAAACACACTGAAAATCCAGAGTAAAAGTTCTTCTTGCAACCCGTTCCCTTTGTGCTAGATGAATGAACGTCTCTACACATGCTCAGTTCTGGGTGATAAGTGAGTGTGAAAGCCGTACTTCACCTAGCTTGTTGGGTACACAAAGTTTGTTTTCAGTTGCAAAGTGGAATCCATACAAATATATGGGGTGTTACACGCTCGAACTCGGTTTTAAAATGAAAACTGCAGGAACTTCTAACCGGCATTAGGAAAAAGATTGAGAATCCAGTGTAAAAGTTTCTCCTACAAACAGTTCCTTTGTGCTAGATGAACGAACGTCTATCCACATGCTCAGTTCTGAGAGATATGTTTCTGTGAAAGCCGTCTTCACTTTGTTTGTTGGGAACACAAAGTTTCTTTTCAGTTGCAAACAGCACTCTATACATATATATTTGGGGGTAGTCGCTCCAAATCGATTTTACAGTGAAAACTGCAGGAACTTGAAACCGTCACTAGGAAACAGACTGAGAAACCACAGTAAAATTTTCTCCTGCATCACGTTCCCTTTGTGCTAGATAAATGAACATCTCTCCAAATGCTCAGTTCTGGGTGATAAGTGTGTGTGAAAGCCGTCCTTCAAATAGCTTGTTGGGAAAACATAGCTTCATATCATTTGAAATCTGCACTCCTTACATATGTATTGGGAGGTACTCGCTCCAAATCGTTTTTATAGTGAAAACTGCAGGAAAATCCAACCGGCATTAGGAAACAGACTGAGAAACCAGAGTAAAAGTTTCTCCTGCAACCTCTTCCCTTTGAGCTAGATGAACGAACGTCTCTTCACATGCTCAGTTCTGAGAGAAAAGTGTGTGTGAAATCCGTATTTCACCTATCTTGTTGGGAACACAAAGACTCTTTTCAGTTGCAAACGGCACTATATACATATATATGAGTAGGTACTAGCTCCAACTCGGTTTTACACTGAAAACTGCAGGAACTTATAACCAGCACTAGGAAACACACTGAGAAACCAGAGTAGAAGTTTCCCCTGCAAACCGTTCCCTTTGTGCTAGATGAACGAACGTCTCTCCACATGCTCAGTTCTGAGAGATAAGTGAGTGTGAAAGCCGTCCATCAACTAGCTTGTTGGGAACACAGAGTTTCTTTTCAGTTGCAAACTGCACTCTATATATATATATGGGGAGGTACTAGCTACAACTCGACTTTACAGTGAAAATGCAGTAACTTCAAACCGGCATTAGGAAACACACTGAGAAACCAGAGTAAAATATCTCCAACAACACGTTCCCTTTGTGCTAGATTAACTGTCGTCTCTCCACATGCTCAGTTCTGAGAGATAAGTGTGTGTGAAAGCAGTCCTTCACCTAGCTTGTTAGGAACACAAAGTTCCTTTTCAGTTGCAAGTGGAATCCATACATATATATGGGGAGTTACTCGCTCCAACTCGGATTTACAAGGAAAACTGCAGGAAATTCTAACCGGCATTAGGAAACAGACTGAGAAACCAGTGTAAATGTTTCTCCTGGAACCCGTTCTCTTTCGGCTAGATGAATGAAGTCTCTCCACATGCTCAGTTCTGAGAGATAAGTGTGGGTGAAAGCCGCCCTTCACCTAGCTTGTTGGGAACACAAAGATTCTTTCAGTTGCAAACGGCACTCCATACATATATATGGGGATGTACTCGCTCCAACACTGTTTTACAGTGAAAACTGCAGGAATTTCAAACCGGTACTAGGAAACACACTGAAAATCCAGAGTAAAAGTTCCTCCTGCAAACAGTTCCTTTTGTGCTAGATGAACCAACGTCTCTCCACATGCTCAGTTCTGAGATATAAGTGTGGGTGAATGCCGTTCTTCAACTTGCTTGTTGGAAACACAAAGTTTCTTTTCAGTTGCAAACTGCACTCCATACATTTATATCGGAAGGGACTCGCTCCAACTAGATTTTACAGTGAATACTGCAGTAATTTCATACCGGCACTAGAAAACACACTGAGAAACCAGAGTAAAAGTTTCTCCTGGAAACTGTACCTATTGTGCTACATGAACGAAGGTCTCTGCACATGCTCAATTCTGAGAGATAAGTGTGTGTGAAAGCCGTCCTTCCCCTAGCTTGTTGGGAACACAAAATTTCTTTACAGTTGCAAAATGCACTCCAATATTATATATGGGAAAGTACTCGCTCCAACTCGGTTTTACAGTGAAAACTGCAGCAAGTTCAAACAGGCACTAGGAAACACACTGAGAAACCAGAGTAAAAGTTTCTAATGCAAACACTTCCCTTTGTGTTAGATGAACGAAAGTCTCTCCACATGCTCAGTTCTGAGAAATAAGTGTGTGTGAAAGCCGCCCTTCACCTAGCTTGTAGGTAACGGAAAGTATCATTTCATTTGCAAACTGCACTCCATAGATATATATGGGGAGGCACTCGCTCCAACACGGTTTTACAGTGAAAACTGCAGGAACTTCAAACCGGCCCTAGGAAACACACTGAGAAACCAGAGTAAAATATTTCTCCTGCAAACAGTTCCTTTTGTGCTAAATGAACCAACGTCTCTCCACATGCTCAGTTCTGAGAGATAAGTAAAGTTGAATGCAGTCCTTCACCTAGCTTGTTGGAAAAACAAAGTTTCTTTTCAGTTGCAAAGTGGAATCCATACATATATATGGGGTGTTACTCGCTCCAACTCGGTTTTACAGGGAAAACTGCAGGAACTTCTAACCGGCATTAGGAAACAGACTGAGAAACCAGAGTAAAATTTTCTCCTGCAACCCCTTCCCGTTGCGCTAGATGAACGAACGTGTCTCCACATGCTCATTTCTTAGAAATAAGTGTGTGTGAAAGCCGTCCTTCAACTTGCTTGATGGGAACACAGAGTTTCTTTTCAGTTGCAAAATGCACTGCATACATATATACGTTAGGTACTCGCTCCAACACGGTTTTACAGAGAAAACTGCAGGAAATTCAAACCGGCATTAGGAAACACACTGAGAAAACAGAGTAAAAGTTTCTTCTGCAACCCGTTCCCTTTGGCTTGATGAACGAACGTCTCTCCACATGCTCAGTTCTCAGAGATAAGTGTGTGTGAAAGCCGTACTTCACCTAGCTTGTAGGGAACAAAAAGTTTCTTTTCAGTTGCAAAGTGTAATCCTTACATATATATGGGGATTTACTCGCTCCAAATCTGTTTTACAGGAAAACTGCAGGAACTTCAAACCGGCACTAGGAAACACACTGAAAATCCAGAGTAAATGTTTTTCCTGCAACCCGTTCCATTTGTGGTAGATGAACGAACGTCTCTCCACATGCTCAGTTCTGAGATATAAGTGTGGGTGAATGCCGTTCTTCAACTTGCTTGTTGGAAACACAAAGTTTCTTTTCAGTTGCAAACTGCACTCCATACATTTATATCGGAAGGGACTCGCTCCAACTAGATTTTACAGTGAAAACTGCAGTAATTTCATACCGGCACTAGAAAACACACTGAGAAACCAGAGTAAAAGTTTCTCCTGGAAACTGTACCTATTGTGCTACATGAACGAAGGTCTCTGCACATGCTCAATTCTGAGAGATAAGTGTGTGTGAAAGCCGTCCTTCCCCTAGCTTGTTGGGAACACAAAATTTCTTTTCAGTTGCAAAATGCACTCCATTATTATATATGGGAAAGTACTCGCTCCAACTCGGTTTTACAGTGAAAACTGCAGCAAGTTCAAACAGGCACTAGGAAACACACTGAGAAACCAGAGTAAAAGTTTCTAATGCAAACACTTCCCTTTGTGTTAGATGAACGAACGTCCCTCCACATGCTCAGTTCTGAGAAATAAGTGTGTGTGAAAGCCGCCCTTCACCTAGCTTGTAGGTAACGGAAAGTATCATTTCATTTGCAAACTGCACTCCATAGATATATATGGGGAGGCACTCGCTCCAACACGGTTTTACAGTGAAAACTGCAGGAACTTCAAACCGGCCCTAGGAAACACACTGAGAAACCAGAGTAAAAGTTTCTCCTGCAAACTTTTCCCTTTGTGCTAGATTAAAGAACGTCTCTCCACATGCTGAGTTCTCAGAGATAAGTGTGTGTGAAAGCCGTCCTTCACATAGCTTGTAAGGAACAAAAAGTTTCTTTTCAGGTGCAAAATGCACTCCATACATATATATGGGTAGGAACACGCTCCAACACGGTTTTACAGTGAAAACTGCAGGAATATCAAACCGGCACTAGGAAACACACTGAGAAACCAGAGTAAAATTTCTCCTGCAAAACGTTCCATTGTGCTAGATGAGCGAACGTCTCTCCACATGCTCAGTTCTCAGAGATAAGTGTGTGTGAAAGCCGTCCTTCACCTAGCTTGTAGGGAACATAAAGTTTATTTTCAGTTGCAAAGTGGTATACTTACATATATATGGGAATTTACTCGCTCCAACTCGGTTTTACAGGGAAAACTGCAGGAACATCTAACCGGCATTAGGAAACATACTGAGAAACCAGAGTAAAAGTTCTTCCTGCAAACCGTTCCCTTTGTGCTAGATGAACGAAAGTCTCTCCACATGCTCAGTTCTCAGAGTTAAGTGTGTGTGAAAGCCGTCCTTCACATAGCTTGTAAGGAACAAAAAGTTTCTTTTCAGTTGCAAACTGCACTCCATACATATATATGGGTAGGAACACGCTCCAACACGGTTTTACAGTGAAAACTGCAGGAATATCAAACCGGCACTAGGAAACACACTGAGAAACCACAGTAAAATTTCTCCTGCAAACCGTTCCATTGTGCTAGATGAGCGAACGTCTTTCCACATGCTCAGTTCTCAGAGATAAGTGTGTGTGAAAGCCGTCCTTCACCTAGCTTGTAGGGAACATAAAGTTTATTTTCAGTTGCAAAGTGGTATACTTACATATATATGGGAATTTACTCGCTCCAACTCGGTTTTACAAGGAAAACTGCAGGAACATCTAACCGGCATTAGGAAACATACTGAGAAACCAGAGTAAAAGTTCTTCCTGCAAACCGTTCCCTTTGTGCTAGATGAACGAAAGTCTCTCCACATGCTCAGTTCTCAGAGATAAGTGTGTGTGAAAGCCGTCCTTCAACTAGCTTGATGGGAACACAGAGCTTCTTTTCAGTTGCAAAAGGCAATGCATAAATATATACGTTAGGTACTCGCTCCAACTCGGTTTTACAGTGAAAACTGCAGGAAATTCAAACCGGCACTAGGAAGCACACTGAGAAAACAGAGTAAAAGTTTCTCCTGCAACCCGTTCCCTTTGTGCTAGATGAATGAACGTCTCTCCACATGCTCTGTTCTGTGAGATATGTGTGTGTGCAAGCCGACCTTCACCTAGCTTGTTGGGAACACAGAGTTACTTTTCAGTTGCAAACTGCAGTCCATACATATATATGGGGAGGGACTCGCTCCAACAAGATTTTACAGTGAAAACTGCTGGAACTTCAAACCGGCACTAGGAAACACACTGAGAAACCAGAGTAAAAGTTTCTCCTGTAAACCGTTCCAATTGTGCTAGTTGAACGAACGTCTATCCACCTGCTCAGTTCTGAGAGATAATTTTGTGTGAAAACCGTTCTTCACCAAGCTTGTTGGGAACAAAAAGTATCTTTTCAGTTGCAACATGCACTCCATACATATATAAGGGGATGTACTCGCTCCAACTCGGGTTTACAGTGAAAACTGCAGGAATTTCAAACCGGCACTAGGAAACACTCTGAGAAACCAGAGTAAAAGTTTCTCCTGCAAACCGATACCTTTGTTCTAGATGAACGAAAGTCTCTCCACATGCTCAGTTCTCAGAGATAAGTGTGTGTGAAAGCCGTCCTTCAACTAGCTTGATGGGAACACAGAGCTTCTTTTCAGTTGCAAAAGGCAATGCATAAATATATACGTTAGGTACTCGCTCCAACTCGGTTTTACAGTGAAAACTGCAGGAAATTCAAACCGGCACTAGGAAGCACACTGAGAAAACAGAGTAAAAGTTTCTCCTGCAACCCGTTCCCTTTGTGCTAGATGAATGAACGTCTCTCCACATGCTCTGTTCTGTGAGATATGTGTGTGTGCAAGCCGACCTTCACCTAGCTTGTTGGGAACACAGAGTTACTTTTCAGTTGCAAACTGCAGTCCATACTTATATATGGGGAGGGACTCGCTCCAACAAGATTTTACAGTGAAAACTGCTGGAACTTCAAACCGGCACTAGGAAACACACTGAGAAACCAGAGTAAAAGTTTCTCCTGTAAACCGTTCCAATTGTGCTAGTTGAACGAACGTCTATCCACCTGCTCAGTTCTGAGAGATAATTTTGTGTGAAAACCGTTCTTCACCAAGCTTGTTGGGAACAAAAAGTATCTTTTCAGTTGCAACATGCACTCCATACATATATAAGGGGATGTACTCGCTCCAACTCGGGTTTACAGTGAAAACTGCAGGAATTTCAAACCGGCACTAGGAAACACTCTGAGAAACCAGAGTAAAAGTTTCTCCTGCAAACCGATACCTTTGTTCTAGATGAACGAAAGTCTCTCCACATGCTCAGTTCTCAGAGATAAGTGTGTGTGAAAGCCGTCCTTCACATAGCTTGTAAGGAACAAAAAGTTTCTTTTCAGTTGCAAACTGCACTCCATACATATATATGGGTAGGAACACGCTCCAACACGGTTTTACAGTGAAAACTGCAGGAATATCAAACCGGCACTAGGAAACACACTGAGAAAGCAGAGTAAAATTTCTCCTGCAAACCGTTCCATTGTGCTAGATGAGCGAACGTCTCTCCACATGCTCAGTTCTCAGAGATAAGTGTGTGTGAAAGCCGTCCTTCACCTAGCTTGTAGGGAACATAAAGTTTATTTTCAGTTGCAAAGTGGTATACTTACATATATATGGGAATTTACTCGCTCCAACTCTGTTTTACAAGGAAAACTGCAGGAACATCTAACCGGCATTAGGAAACATACTGAGAAACCAGAGTAAAAGTTCTTCCTGCAAACCGTTCCCTTTGTGCTAGATGAACGAAAGTCTCTCCACATGCTCAGTTCTCAGAGTTAAGTGTGTGTGAAAGCCGTCCTTCAACTAGCTTGTTGGGAACAAAAAGTTTCTTTTCAGTTGCAAAGTGGAATCCATACATATATATGGGGGGTTACTCGCTTCAACCCGATTTTACAGTGAAAACTGCAGGAACATGTAACCGGCATTAGGAAAAAGACTGAGAATCCAATGTAAATATTTCTCCTGCAAACCGTTCCCTTTTTGCTAGATGAACGAAAGTCTATCCACATGCTCAGTTCTGAGACATAAGTGTGGATGAAAGCCGTCCTTCACCTAGTTTGTTGGGAACACAAAGTTTCTTTTCAGTTGCAAACGGCACTCCATACATATCTATGGGGATGTACTCGTCCGAACTCGGTTTAACAGTGAAAACTGCAGGAATTTCAAAGTGGTACGAGGAAACACACTGAAAATCCAGAGTAAAAGTTCTTTCTGCAAACCGTTCCCTTTGTGCTAGATGAACGAACGTCTCTCCACATGCTCAGTTCTTAGAAATAAGTGTGTGTGAAAGCCGTCCTTCAACTTGCTTGATGGGAACACAGAGTTTCTTTTCAGTTGCAAAAGGCAATGCATACATATATACGTTAGGTACTCGCTCCAACTCGATTTTACAGTGAAAACTGCAGGAAATTCAAACCGGCACTAGGAAGCACACTGAGAAAACAGAGTAAAAGTTTCTCCTGCAACCCGTTCCCTTTGTGCTAGATGAATGAACGTCTCTCCACATGCTCTGTTCTGAGAGATATGTGTGTGTGCATGCCGAACTTCACCTAGCTTGTTGGGAACACAGAGTTACTTTTCAGTTGCAAACTGCACTCCATACATATATATGGGGAGGGACTCGCTCCAACTCGGTTTTACAGTGAAAACTGCAGGAATTTCAAACCGGCACTAGGAAACACTCTGAGAAACCAGAGTAAAAGTTTCTCCTGCAAACCGATCCCTTTGTTCTAGATGAACGAAAGTCACTCCACATGCTCAGTTCTCAGAGAAAAGTGTGTGTGAAAGCCGTCCTTCAACTAGCATGTTGGGAAAACAAAGTTTCTTTTCAGTTGCAAATTAGAATCCATACATATATATGGGGAGTTACTCCATCCAACTCGGTTTTACAGTGAAAACTGCAGGAATTCTAACCGGCATTAGGAAAAAGACTGAGAATCCAGAGTAAAATTTTCTCCTGCAAACCGTTCCTTTTGTGCTAGATGAACGAATGTCTGTCCAAATGCTCATTTGTCAGACATAGGTGTGTTAATACCCTCCTTCCTCTAGCTTGTTGGGAACACAGAGTTACTTTTCAGTTGCAAACTGCACTCCATACATATATATGGGGAGGGACTCGCTCCAACAAGATTTTACAGTGAAAACTGCTGGAACTTCAAACCGGCACTAGGAAACACACTGAGATACCAGGGTAAAAGTTTCTCCTGTAAACCGTTCCCATTGTGCTAGTTGAACGAACGTCTATCCACATGCTCAGTTCTGAGAGATAATTTTGTGTGAAAACCGTTCTTCACCAAGCTTGTTGGGAACAAAAAGTATCTTTTCAGTTGCAAAATGCACTCCATACATATATATGGGGAGGTACTCGCTCCAACTCGGTTTTACAGTGAAAACTGCAGGAATTTCAAACCGGCACTAGGAAACACTCTTAGAAACCAGAGTAAAAGTTTCTCCTGCAAACCGATCCCTTTGTTCTAGATGAACGAAAGTCACTCCACATGCTCAGTTCTCAGAGAAAAGTGTGTGTGAAAGCCGTCCTTCAACTAGCATGTTGGGAACACAATGTTTCTCTTCAGTTGTAAAGTGTAATCCATACATATATATGGGGAGTTACTTGGTCCAACTCGGTTTTACAGGGAAAACTGCAGGAACTTCTAACCGGCATTAGGAAACAGACTGAGAAACCAGAGTAAAAGTTTCTCCTGTAAACCGTTCCCTTTGTGCTAGATGAACGAACGTCTCTCCACATGCTCAGTTCTGAGAGATATGTTTCTGTGAAAGCCGTCTTCACTTTGCTTGTTGGGAACACAAAGTTTCTTTTCAGTTGCAAACAGCACTCTATACATATATATCTGGAGGTAGTCGCTCCAAATCAATTTTACAGTGAAAACTGCAGGAACTTCAAACCGTCACTAGGAAACAGACTGAGAAACCACAGTCAAATTTTCTCCTGCATCCCGTTCCCTTTGTGCTAAATAAACGAACATCTCTCCACATGCTCAGTTCTGTGTGATAAGTGTGTGTGAAAGCCGTCCTTCAACTAGCTTGTTGGGAAAACAAAGTTTCATATCATTTGAAAACTGCACTCCTTACATATGTATTGGGAGGTACTCGCTCCATATCGGTTTTATAGTGAAAAATGCAGGAACATCCAACCGGCATTAGGAAACAGACTAAGAACCCAGAGTAAAAGTTTCTCCTGCAACCTCTTCCCTTTTTGCTAAATGAACGAACGTCTCTCCACATGCTCAGTTCTCAGAGATAAATGTGTGTGAAAGCCGCCCTTCACCTAGCTTGTTGGGATCAAAAAGTTTCTTTTCAGTTTCAAACTGCACTGCCTACATATATATGGGGAGGTACTCGCTCCAACTGGGTTTTACAGTGAAAATTGCAGGAACCTCAAACCGGCACTAGGAAACACACTGAGAAACCAGAGTAAAAGTTTCTCCTGCAAACCATTCCCTTTGTGCTAGATGAACGAACGTCTCTTCACATGCTCAGTTCTGAGAGAAATGTGTGTGTGAAATCCGTACTTCACTTGGCTTGTAGGGAACACAAAGACTCTTTTCAGTTGCAAACGGCACTATATATATATATATGGGTAGGTACTAGCTCCAACTCGGTTTTACACTGAAAACTGCACGAACTTATAACCAGCACTAGGAAACACACTGAGAAACCATAGTAGAAGTTTCCCGTGCAACCCGTTACATTTGTGCTAGATGAACGAACGTCTCTCCACATGCTCAGTTCTGAGAGATAAGTGTGTTTGAAAGCCGTGCATCAACTAGCTTGTTGGGAACACAGAGTTTCTTTTCAGTTGCAAACTGCACTCTCTCTATATATATGGGGAGGTACTAGCTACAACTCTGTTTTACAGTGAAAATTCAGTAACTTCAAACCGGCACTAGGAAACACACTGAGAAACCAGAGTAAAATATCTCCTACAACACGTTCCCTTTGTGCTAGATTAACTGTCATATCTCCACATGCTCAGTTCTGAGAGATATGTGTGTGTTAAAGCCGTCCTTCACCTAACTTGTTGGGAACACAAAGTTTCTTTTCAGTTGCAAACGGCACTCCATACATATATATGGGGATGTACAAGCTCCAACTCAGTTTTACAGAGAAAACTGCCGGAAATTCAAACCGGCACTAGGAAACACACTGAGAAAACAGAGTAAAAGTTTCTCCTGCAACCCGTTCCCTTTGTGCTAGATGAACGAAAGTCTCTCTACATGCTCTGTTCTGAGATATATGTGTGTGTGCAAGCCGAACTTCACCTAGCTTGTTGGGAACACAGAGTTTCTTTTCAGTTGCAAACTGCAATGCATACATATATATGGGGTGGTACTGGCTCCAACTCGGTTTTACAGTGAATACTGCAGGAATTTCATACCGGCATTAGGAAAATGACTGAGAATTTAGAGTAAAGTTTCTCCTGCAACCGGTTCCCTATGTGCTAGATGAACGAACTTCTATCCACATGCTCAGTTCAGAGAGAAAAGAGTGTGTGAAAGCCGTTCTTCACCTATCTTGTTGGGAACACAGAGTTTCTTTTCAGTTGCAAAGTGGAATCCTTACATATATATGGGGATTTACTCGCTCCAAATTGATTTTACAGGAAAACTGTAGGAACTTCTAACTGGCATTAGGAAACAGACTGAGAAACCAGAGTAAATGTTTTTCCTGCAACCCGTTCCATTTGTGCTAGATGAACGAACGTCTCTCCACATGCTCAATTCTGAGAGATATGTGTGTGTGAAAGCCGTCCTTCACCTAGCTTGTTGGGAACACAAAGTTCTTTTCAGTTGCAAACGGCACTCCATACATATATATGGGAAAGTACTCGCTCCAACTAGGTTTTACAGTGAAAACTGCAGGAACTTCAAACAGGCACTAGGAAACACACTGAGAAACCAGAGTAAAAGTTTCTAATGCAAACAGTTCCCTTTGTGTTAGATAAACGAAAGTCTCTCCACATGCTCAGTTCTGAGAAATAAGTGTGTGTGAAAGCCGCCCTTCATTATCTTGTAGGGAACACAAAGTTTCTTTTCAGTTGCAAACTGCACTCCATAAATATATATGGGAAGGTACATGCTCCAACTCATTTTTACAGTGAAAACTGCAGGAACTTCAAACCGGCACTAGGAAACAGACTGAGAAACCAGAGTAAAAGTTCCTCCTGCAAACCGTTCCCTTTGTGCTAGATGAATGAAAGTTTCTCCACATGCTCTGTTCTCAGAGATAATTGAGTGTGAATGCCGTCCTTCACCAAGGTTGTTTGGAACACAAAATTTCTTTTCAGTTGCTAAGTTGAATCCATCTATATATATGGGGAGTTACTCGCTCCAACTCGATTTTACAGGGAAAACTTCAGGATCATCTAACTGGCATTAGGAAAAAAACTGAGAATCCAGAGAAAAGTTTCTCCTGCAAACCGTTCTCTTTGTGCTAGATGAACGAACGTCTATCCACATGCTCACTTTTGAGAGATAAGTTTGTGTGAAAGCCGTCCTTCAACTAGCTTGATGGGAACACAAAGTTTCTTTTTGATGCAAACTGCACTACATACATATATATGTGGAGGTACTCGCTCCAACTCGGTTTTACAGTGAAAACTGCAGGAACTTCAAACCGGCACTAGGAAACACACTGAGAAACCAGAGTAAAAGTTTCTCCTGCAACCCGTTCCATTTGTGCTAGATGAACGAAAGTCTCTCCACATGCTCTGTTCTGAGATATATGTGTGAGTGCAAGCCGAACTTCACCTAGCTTGTTGGGAACACAGAGTTTCTTTTCAGTTGCAAACTGCACTGCATACATATATATGGGGAGGTACTGGCTCCAACTCGGTTTTACAGTGAAAACTGCAGGAACTTCATACCGGCATTAGGAAAAATACTGAGAATTTAGAATAAAGTTTCACCTGCAACCCGTTCCCTATGTGCTAGATGAACGAACGTCTCTCCACATGCTCAGTTCTGAGAGATAATTGTGGGTGAATGCCGTCCTTCACCTAGCTTGTTGGGAACACAAAGTTTCTTTCAAGTTGCAAAGTGGAATCCATACATATATATGGGGAGTTACTCGCTCCAACTCGGTTTTACAGCGAAAACTGCAGGAATTTCATACCGGCACTAGAAAACACTCTGAGAATTCAGAGTAAAAGTTTCTCCTGGGAAGTGTTCCCTTTGTGCTAGATGAACGAACGTCTCTGCACATGCTCAGTTCTGAGAGATAATTTTGTGTGAAAATCGTTCTTCACCAAGCTTGTTGGGAACACAAAGTTTCTTTTCTGTGGCAAACTGCACTCCATACATATATATGGGGAGGTACTGTCTCCAACTCGGTTTTACAGTGAAAAGTGCAGGAAATTCAAAAGGCACTAGGAAACACACTGAGAAACAGAGTAAAAATTTCTAATGCAAACAGTTCCATTTGTGTTAGATGAACGAAGTCTCTCCACATGCTCAGTTCTTAGAAATAAGTGTGTGTGAAAGCCGCCCTTCAACTATCTTGTAGGGAACACAAAGTTTCTTTTCAGTTGCAATCTGCACTCCATAAATAAATATGGGAAGGTACACGCTCCAACTCGGTTTTACAGTGAAACTGCAGGAACTGCAAACCGGCACTAGGAAACAGCCTGAGAAACCAGAGTAAAAGTTTCTCCTGCAAACCTATCCCTTTGTGCTAGATGAACGAACGTCTCTCCACATGCTCAGATCTCAGAGATAAGTGTGTGTGAAAGCCGTACTTCACATAGCTTGTAAGGAACACAAAGATTCTTTTCAGTTGCAAACTGCACTCCATACATATATATGGGTAGGAACACGCTCAAACTCGATTTTACAGTGAAAACTGCAGGAATATCAAACCGGCACTAGGAAACACAGTGAGAAACCAGAGTAAAAGTTTCTCCTGCAAACCGTTCCCATTGTGCTAGATGAACGAACGTCTCTCCACATGCTAAGTTCTCAGAGATAAGGGTGTGTGAAAGCCGTCCTTCACCTAGCTTGTAGGGAACACAAAGTTTCTTTTCAGTTGCAAAGTGGAATCCATACATATATATGGGAGGTTAGTCGCTCCAACTCGGTTTTACAGTGAAAAATGCAGGAACATGTAACCGGCATTAGGAAAAAGACTGAGAATCCAGAGTAAATGTTTCTCCTGCAAACCGTTCCCTTTGTGCTAGATGAACGAAAGTCTATTCTCATGCTCAGTTCTGAGAGATAAGTGTGGGTGAAAGCAGTCCTTCACCTAGCTTGTTGGGAACACAAAGTTTCTTTTCAGTTGCAAAGTGGAATCCATACATATATATGGGGATTTACTCGCTCCAACTCGGTTTTACAGGGAAAACTGCAGGAACTTCTAAACGGCATTAGGAAACAGACGGAGACACCAGAGTAAAATTTTCTCCTGCAACCCCTTCCCATTGTGCTAGATGAACGAACGTCTCTCCACATGCTCAGTTCTTAGAAATAAGTGTGTGTGAAAGCCGTCCTTCAACTTGCTTGATGGGAACACAGAGTTTCTTTTCAGTTGCAAAATGCAATGCATACATATATATGTTAGGTAATCGCTCCAACTCGATTTTACAGTGAAAACTGCAAGAAATTCAAACTGGCACTAGGAAACACACTGAGAAAACAGAGTAAAAGTTTCTCCTGCAAACCCTTCCCATTGTGCTAGATGAACGAACGTCTCTCCACATGCTTTGTTCTGAGAGATATGTGTGTGTTCAAGCCGACCTTCACCAGGCTTGTTGGGAACACAGAGTTTCTTTTCAGTTGCAAAGTGCACTGCATACATATATAAGGGGAGGTACTGGCTCCAACTCGGTTTTACAGTGAAAACTGCAGGAACTTCATACCGGCATTAGGAAAAATACTGAGAATTTAGAATAAAGTTTCTCCTGCAACCCGTTCCCTATGTGCTAGATGAACGAAAGTCTATCCACATGCTCAGTTCTGAGAGATAAGTGTGTGTGAAAGCCGTTCTTCACCTAGCTTGTTGGGAACACAGAGTTTCTTTTCATTTGCAATCGGCACTCCATACAATTATATGGGTAGGTACTCGCTCAAACATGTTTTTACAGTTAAATCTAGGAACTTCTAACCGGCATTAGGAAACAGACTTAGAAACCACAGTAAATGTTTCTCCTGCAACCCGTTCCCTTTGTGCTAGATGAACGAACGTCTCTCCACATGATCAGTTCTGAGAGAAATGTGTGTGTGAAAGCCGTACTTCACCTAGCTTGTTGGGAACACAAAGTTTCTTTTCAGTTGCAAAGTGGAATCCATATATATATATGGGGAGTTACTCTCTCCAACTCGGTTTTACAGTGAAAAATGCAGGAATATCTAACCGGCATCAAAAAAAAACTGACAATCCAGAGTAAAAGTTTCTAATGCAACCAGTTCTTTTGTGATAGATGAACGAACTTCTCTGCACATGCTCAGTTCTGAGAGATAATTTTGTGTGAAAACCGTTCTTCACCAAGCTTGTTGGGAACACAAATTTTCTTTCCTGTTGCAAACTGCACTCCATACATATATATGGGGAGGTACTCGCTCCAACTCGGTTTTATAGTAAAAATTGCAGGAATTTCAAACCGGCACTAGGAAACACTCTGAGAAACCAGAGTAAATGTTTCTCCTGCAAACCGTTCCTTTGTGCTAGATGAACGAACGTCTCTCCACATGCTCATTTCTCAGAGATAAGTGTTAGTGAATGCCGTCCTTCACCTAGCTCGTTGGGAACACAATGTTTCTCTTCAGTTGTAAAGGGTAATCCATACATATATATGGGGAGTTACTCGCTCCAACTCGGTTTTACAGCGAAAACTGCAGGAATTTCATACCGGCACTAGAAAACACTCTGAGAATTCAGAGTAAAAGTTTCTCCTGGGAAGTGTTCCCTTTGTGCTAGATGAACGAACGTCTCTGCACATGCTCAGTTCTGAGAGATAATTTTGTGTGAAAATCGTTCTTCACCAAGCTTGTTGGGAACACAAAGTTTCTTTTCTGTGGCAAACTGCACTCCATACATATATATGGGGAGGTACTGTCTCCAACTCGGTTTTACAGTGAAAAGTGCAGGAAATTCAAGCAGGCACTAGGAAACACACTGAGAAACCAGAGTAAAACTTTCTCTTGCAACCCGTTCCCTTTGTGCTAGATGAACGAACGTCTCTCCACATGCTCATTTCTTAGAGATAAGTGTGTGTGAAAGCCGTCCTTCACCTAGCTTGTAGGGAACACAAAGGTTCTTTTAAGTTGCAAAATGCACTCCATAAATATATATGGGAATGTACTCGCACCAACTCGGTTTTAGAGTGAAAACTGCAGGAAATTCAAAAGGCACTAGGAAACACACTGAGAAACAGAGTAAAAATTTCTAATGCAAACAGTTCCATTTGTGTTAGATGAACGAAGTCTCTCCACATGCTCAGTTCTTAGAAATAAGTGTGTGTGAAAGCCGCCCTTCAACTATCTTGTAGGGAACACAAAGTTTCTTTTCAGTTGCAATCTGCACTCCATAAATAAATATGGGAAGGTACACGCTCCAACTCGGTTTTACAGTGAAACTGCAGGAACTGCAAACCGGCACTAGGAAACAGCCTGAGAAACCAGAGTAAAAGTTTCTCCTGCAAACCTATCCCTTTGTGCTAGATGAACGAACGTCTCTCCACATGCTCAGATCTCAGAGATAAGTGTGTGTGAAAGCCGTACTTCACATAGCTTGTAAGGAACACAAAGATTCTTTTCAGTTGCAAACTGCACTCCATACATATATATGGGTAGGAACACGCTCAAACTCGATTTTACAGTGAAAACTGCAGGAATATCAAACCGGCACTAGGAAACACAGTGAGAAACCAGAGTAAAAGTTTCTCCTGCAAACCGTTCCCTTTGTGCTAGATGAACGAACGTCTCTCCGCATGCTAAGTTCTCAGAGATAAGGGTGTGTGAAAGCCGTCCTTCACCTAGCTTGTAGGGAAAATATAGTTTTTTTCAGTTGCAAAGTGGAATACTTAAATATATATGGGAATTTACTCGCTCCAACTCGGTTTTACAGAGAAAAATGCAGGAACATCTAACCGGCATTAGGAAAAACCTGAGAATCCGGAGTAAATGTTTCTCTTGCAAACCGTTCCCATTGTGCTAGATGAACGAACGTCTATCCACACGCTCAGTTCTGAGAGATTATTTTGTGTGAAAACCGTTCTTCACCAAGCTTGTTGGGAACACAAATTTTCTTTCCTGTTGCAAACTGCACTCCA
Source organism: Camelus dromedarius (assembly GCF_036321535.1). Lineage (NCBI taxonomy): Eukaryota > Metazoa > Chordata > Mammalia > Artiodactyla > Camelidae > Camelus > Camelus dromedarius. The sequence goes on along the minus strand of NC_087451.1, from coordinate 3,551,042 downwards.
TACAAATATATGGGGAGGTACTCGCTCCAACTCGTTTTTATAGTAAAAATTGCAGGAATTTCAAACCGGCACTAGGAAACACTCTGAGAAACCAGAGTAAATGTTTCTCCTGCAAACCGTTCCTTTGTGCTAGATGAACGAACGTCTCTCCACATGCTCTGTTCTGAGAGATATGTGTGTGTTCAAGCCGACCTTCACCAGGCTTGTTGGGAACACAGAGTTTCTTTTCAGTTGAAAAGTGCACTGCATACATATATATGGGGAGGTACTGGCTCCAACTCGGTTTTACAGTGAAAACTGCAGGAACTTCATACCGGCATTAGGAAAAATACTGAGAATTTCGAATAAAGTTTCTCCTGCAACCCGTTCCCTATGTGCTAGATGAACGAACGTCTATCCACATGCTCAGTTCTGAGAGATAAGTGTGTGTGAAAGCCGTTCTTCACCTAGCTTGTTGGGAACACAGAGTTTCTTTTCAGTTGCAATCGGCACTCCATACATTTATATGGGTAGGTACTCGCTCAAACATGATTTTACAGTGAAATCTGCAGGAAATTCTAACCGGCATTAGGAAACAGACTTAGAAACCAGAGTAAATGTTTCTCCTGCAACCCGTTCCCTTTGTGCTAGATGAACGAACGTCTCTCCACATGATCAGTTCTGAGACATATGTGTGTGTGAAAGCCGTCCTTCACCTAGCTTGTTGGGAACACAATGTTTCTTTTCAGTTGCAAAGTGGAATCCATATATATATATGGGGAATTACTCGCTCCAACTCTGTTTTACAGTGAAAACTGCAGGAACATGTATACCGGCATTAGGAAAAAGACTGAGAATCCAGAGTAAATGTTTCTCCTGCAAACCGTTCCTTTTGTGCTAGATGAACGAAAGTCTATCCTCATGCTAAGTTCTGAGAGGTAAGTGTGGGTGAAAGCCGTCCTTCACCTAGCTTGTTGGGAACACAAAGTTTCTTTTCAGTTGCAAAGTGGAATCCATACATATATATGGGGATTTACTCGCTCCAACTCGGCTTTACAGGGAAAACTGCAGGAACTTCTGAACGGAATTAGGAAACAGACGGAGACACCAGAGTAAAATTTTCTCCTGCAACCCCTTCCAATTCTGCTAGATGAACGAACGTCTCTCCACATGCAAAGTTCTAACAAATAAGTGTGCGTGAAAGCCGTCCTTCCAGTTGCTTGATGGGAACACAGAGTTTCTTTTCAGTTGCAAACGGCACTCCATACATATATATGGGGATGTACAAGCTCCAACTCGGTTTTACAGAGAAAACTGCAGGAACTTCCAACCGGCACTAGGAAACACACTGAGAAAAAAGAGTAAAAGTTTCTCCTGCAACCTCTTCCCTTTGTGCTAGATGAACGAAAGTCTCTCTACATGCTCTGTTCTGAGATATATGTGTGTGTGCAAGCCGAACTTCACCTAGCTTGTTGGGAACACAGAGTTACTTTTCAGTTGCAAACTGCAATGCATACATATATATGGGGTGGTACTGGCTCCAACTCGGTTTTACAGTGAAAATTGCAGGAACTTCAAACAGGCACTAGGAAACACACTGAGAAACCAGAGTAAAAGTTTCTAATGCAAACAGTTCCCTTTGTGTTAGATAAACGAAAGTCTCTCCACATGCTCAGTTCTGAGAAATAAGTGTGTGTTGAAGCCGCCCTTCATTATCTTGTAGGGAACACAAAGTTTCTTTTCAGTTGCAAACTGCACTCCATAAATATATATGGGAAGGTACACGCTCCAACTCATTTTTACAGTGAAAACTGCAGGAACTTCAAACCGGCACTAGGAAACAGACTGAGAAACCAGAGTAAAAGTTCCTCCTGCAAACCGTTCCCTTTGTGCTAGATGAATGAAAGTTTCTCCACATGCTCTGTTCTCAGAGATAATTGAGTGTGAATGCCGTCCTTCACCAAGGTTGTTTGGAACACAAAATTTCTTTTCAGTTGCTAAGTTGAATCCATCTATATATATGGGGAGTTACTCGCTCCAACTCGATTTTACAGGGAAAACTTCAGGATCATCTAACTGGCATTAGGAAAAAAACTGAGAATCCAGAGAAAAGTTTCTCCTGCAAACCGTTCTCTTTGTGCTAGATGAACGAACGTCTATCCACATGCTCACTTTTGAGAGATAAGTTTGTGTGAAAGCCGTCCTTCAACTAGCTTGATGGGAACACAAAGTTTCTTTTTGATGCAAACTGCACTACATACATATATATGTGGAGGTACTCGCTCCAACTCGGTTTTACAGTGAAAACTGCAGGAACTTCAAACCGGCACTAGGAAACACACTGAGAAACCAGAGTAAAAGTTTCTCCTGCAACCCGTTCCATTTGTGCTAGATGAACGAAAGTCTCTCCACATGCTCTGTTCTGAGATATATGTGTGAGTGCAAGCCGAACTTCACCTAGCTTGTTGGGAACACAGAGTTTCTTTTCAGTTGCAAACTGCACTGCATACATATATATGGGGAGGTACTGGCTCCAACTCGGTTTTACAGTGAAAACTGCAGGAACTTCATACCGGCATTAGGAAAAATACTGAGAATTTAGAATAAAGTTTCACCTGCAACCCGTTCCCTATGTGCTAGATGAACGAACGTCTCTCCACATGCTCAGTTCTGAGAGATAATTGTGGGTGAATGCCGTCCTTCACCTAGCTTGTTGGGAACACAAAGTTTCTTTCAAGTTGCAAAGTGGAATCCATACATATATATGGGGAGTTACTCGCTCCAACTCGGTTTTACAGCGAAAACTGCAGGAATTTCATACCGGCACTAGAAAACACTCTGAGAATTCAGAGTAAAAGTTTCTCCTGGGAAGTGTTCCCTTTGTGCTAGATGAACGAACGTCTCTGCACATGCTCAGTTCTGAGAGATAATTTTGTGTGAAAATCGTTCTTCACCAAGCTTGTTGGGAACACAAAGTTTCTTTTCTGTGGCAAACTGCACTCCATACATATATATGGGGAGGTACTGTCTCCAACTCGGTTTTACAGTGAAAAGTGCAGGAAATTCAAGCAGGCACTAGGAAACACACTGAGAAACCAGAGTAAAACTTTCTCTTGCAACCCGTTCCCTTTGTGCTAGATGAACGAACGTCTCTCCACATGCTCATTTCTTAGAGATAAGTGTGTGTGAAAGCCGTCCTTCACCTAGCTTGTAGGGAACACAAAGGTTCTTTTAAGTTGCAAAATGCACTCCATAAATATATATGGGAATGTACTCGCACCAACTCGGTTTTAGAGTGAAAACTGCAGGAAATTCAAAAGGCACTAGGAAACACACTGAGAAACAGAGTAAAAATTTCTAATGCAAACATTTCCATTTGTGTTAGATGAACGAAGTCTCTCCACATGCTCAGTTCTTAGAAATAAGTGTGTGTGAAAGCCGCCCTTCAACTATCTTGTAGGGAACACAAAGTTTCTTTTCAGTTGCAATCTGCACTCCATAAATAAATATGGGAAGGTACACGCTCCAACTCGGTTTTACAGTGAAACTGCAGGAACTGCAAACCGGCACTAGGAAACAGCCTGAGAAACCAGAGTAAAAGTTTCTCCTGCAAACCTATCCCTTTGTGCTAGATGAACGAACGTCTCTCCACATGCTCAGATCTCAGAGATAAGTGTGTGTGAAAGCCGTACTTCACATAGCTTGTAAGGAACACAAAGATTCTTTTCAGTTGCAAACTGCACTCCATACATATATATGGGTAGGAACACGCTCAAACTCGATTTTACAGTGAAAACTGCAGGAATATCAAACCGGCACTAGGAAACACAGTGAGAAACCAGAGTAAAAGTTTCTCCTGCAAACCGTTCCCTTTGTGCTAGATGAACGAACGTCTCTCCACATGCTAAGTTCTCAGAGATAAGGGTGTGTGAAAGCCGTCCTTCACCTAGCTTGTAGGGAAAATATAGTTTTTTTCAGTTGCAAAGTGGAATACTTAAATATATATGGGAATTTACTCGCTCCAACTCGGTTTTACAGAGAAAAATGCAGGAACATCTAACCGGCATTAGGAAAAACCTGAGAATCCGGAGTAAAAGTCTCTCTTGCAAACCGTTCCCATTGTGCTAGATGAACGAACGTCTATCCACACGCTCAGTTCTGAGAGATTATTTTGTGTGAAAACCGTTCTTCACCAAGCTTGTTGGGAACACAAATTTTCTTTCCTGTTGCAAACTGCACTCCATACAAATATATGGGGAGGTACTCGCTCCAACTCGTTTTTATAGTAAAAATTGCAGGAATTTCAAACCGGCACTAGGAAACACTCTGAGAAACCAGAGTAAATGTTTCTCCTGCAAACCGTTCCTTTGTGCTAGATGAACGAACGTCTCTCCACATGCTCTGTTCTGAGAGATATGTGTGTGTTCAAGCCGACCTTCACCAGGCTTGTTGGGAACACAGAGTTTCTTTTCAGTTGAAAAGTGCACTGCATACATATATATGGGGAGGTACTGGCTCCAACTCGGTTTTACAGTGAAAACTGCAGGAACTTCATACCGGCATTAGGAAAAATACTGAGAATTTCGAATAAAGTTTCTCCTGCAACCCGTTCCCTATGTGCTAGATGAACGAACGTCTATCCACATGCTCAGTTCTGAGAGATAAGTGTGTGTGAAAGCCGTTCTTCACCTAGCTTGTTGGGAACACAGAGTTTCTTTTCAGTTGCAATCGGCACTCCATACATTTATATGGGTAGGTACTCGCTCAAACATGATTTTACAGTGAAATCTGCAGGAAATTCTAACCGGCATTAGGAAACAGACTTAGAAACCAGAGTAAATGTTTCTCCTGCAACCCGTTCCCTTTGTGCTAGATGAACGAACGTCTCTCCACATGATCAGTTCTGAGACATATGTGTGTGTGAAAGCCGTCCTTCACCTAGCTTGTTGGGAACACAATGTTTCTTTTCAGTTGCAAAGTGGAATCCATATATATATATGGGGATTTACTCGCTCCAACTCGGCTTTACAGGGAAAACTGCAGGAACTTCTGAACGGAATTAGGAAACAGACGGAGACACCAGAGTAAAATTTTCTCCTGCAACCCCTTCCAATTCTGCTAGATGAACGAACGTCTCTCCACATGCAAAGTTCTAACAAATAAGTGTGCGTGAAAGCCGTCCTTCCAGTTGCTTGATGGGAACACAGAGTTTCTTTTCAGTTGCAAACGGCACTCCATACATATATATGGGGATGTACAAGCTCCAACTCGGTTTTACAGAGAAAACTGCAGGAACTTCAAACCGGCACTAGGAAACACACTGAGAAAAAAGAGTAAAAGTTTCTCCTGCAACCTCTTCCCTTTGTGCTAGATGAACGAAAGTCTCTCTACATGCTCTGTTCTGAGATATATGTGTGTGTGCAAGCCGAACTTCACCTAGCTTGTTGGGAACACAGAGTTACTTTTCAGTTGCAAACTGCATGGCATACATTTATATGAGGAGGTACTGGCTCCAACTCGGTTTTACAGTGAATACTGCAAGAACTTCATACCGGCATTAGGAAAATGACTGAGAATTTAGAATAAACTTTCTCCTGCAACCGGTTCCCTATGTGCTAAATGAACGAACTTCTATCCACATGCTCAGTTCTGAGAGATAAGTGTGTGTGAAAGCCGTTCTTCACCTAGCTTGTTGGGAATACAGAGTTCCTTTTCAGTTGCAAAGTGGAATCCTTACATATATATGGGGATTTACTCGCTCCAAATTGGTTTTACAGGAAAACTGCAGGAACTTCTAACCGGCATTAGGAAACAGACGGAGACACCAGAGTAAAAGTTTTTCCTGCAACCCGTTCCATTTGTGCTAGATGAACGAACGTCTCTCCACATGCTCAATCTGAGAGATATTTGTGTGTGAAAGCCGTCCTTCACCTAGCTTGTTGGGAACACAAAGTTCTTTTCATTTGCAAACGGCACTTCATACATATATATGGGGATGTACAAGCTCCAACTCGGTTTTACAGTGAAAACTGCAGGAAGTTCAAACCGGCACTAGGAAACACTCTGAGAAACCAGAGTAAATGTTTCTCCTGCAAACCGTTCCTTTGTGCTAGATGAACGAACGTCTTTCCACATGCTCAGTTCTCAGAGATAAGTGTGTGTGAATGCCGTCCTTCAACTAGCTTGTTGGGAACACAAAGTTTCTTTTCAGTTGCAAAGTGGAATCCATACAAATATATGGGGGGTTAGTCGCTCCAACTCGGTTTTACAGTGAAAACTGCAGGAACATGTAACCGGCATTAGGAAAAAGACTGAGAATCCAGAGTAAAAGTTTCTCCTGCAACCCCTTCCCATTGTGCTAGATGAACGAACGTCTCTCCACATGCTTTGTTCTGAGAGATATGTGTGTGTTCAAGCCGACCTTCACCAGGCTTGTTGGGAACACAGAGTTTCTTTTCAGTTGCAAAGTGCACTGCATACATATATAAGGGGAGGTACTGGCTCCAACTCGGTTTTACAGTGAAAACTGCAGGAACTTCATACCGGCATTAGGAAAAATACTGAGAATTTAGAATAAAGTTTCTCCTGTAACCCGTTCCCTATGTGCTAGATGAACGAAAGTCTATCCACATGCTCAGTTCTGAGAGATAAGTGTGTGTGAAAGCCGTTCTTCACCTAACTTGTTGGGAACACAGAGTTTCTTTTCATTTGCAATCGGCACTACATACAATTATATGGGTAGGTACTCGCTCAAACATGTTTTTACAGTTAAATCTAGGAACTTCTAACCGGCATTAGGAAACAGACTTAGAAACCACAGTAAATGTTTCTCCTGCAACCCGTTCCCTTTGTGCTAGATGAACGAAAGTCTCTCCACATGATCAGTTCTGAGAGAAATGTGTGTGTGAAAGCCGTCCTTCACCTAGCTTGTTGGGAACACAATGTGTCTTTTCAGTTGCAAAGTGGAATCCATACATATATATGGGGAGTTACTCTCTCCAACTCGGTTTTACAGTGAAAAATGCAGGAATATCTAACCGGCATCAAAAAAAAACTGACAATCCAGAGTAAAAGTTTCTAATGCAACCAGTGCTTTTGTGATAGATGAACGAACTTCTCTGCACATGCTCAGTTCTGAGAGATAATTTTGTGTGAAAACCATTCTTCACCAAGCTTGTTGGGAACACAAATTTTCTTTCCTGTTGCAAACTGCACTCCATACATATTTATGGGGAGGTACTCGCTCCAACTCGGTTTTATAGTAAAAATTGCAGGAATTTCAAACCGGCACTAGGAAACACTCTGAGAAACCAGAGTAAATGTTTCTCCTGCAAACCGTTCCTTTGTGCTAGATGAACGAACGTCTCTCCACATGCTCTATTCTGAGAGATATGTGTGTGTTCAAGCCGACCTTCACCAGGCTTGTTGGGAACACAGAGTTTCTTTTCAGTTACAAAGTGCACTGCATACATATATATGGGGAGGTACTGGCTCCAACTCGGTTTTACAGTGAAAACTGCAGGAACTTCATACCGGCATTAGGAAAAATACTGAGAATTTAGAATAAAGTTTCTACTGCAACCCGTTCCCTATGTGCTAGATGAACGAACGTCTATCCACATGCTCAGTTCTGAGAGATAAGTGTGTGTGAAAGCCGTTCTTCACCTAGCTTGTTGGGAACACAGAGTTTCTTTTCAGTTGCAATCGGCACTCCATAAATTTATATGGGTAGGTACTCGCTCAAACATGATTTTACAGTGAAATCTGCAGGAACTTCTAACCGGCATTAGGAAACAGACTTAGAAACCAGAGTAAATGTTTCTCTTGCAACCCGTTCCCTATGTGCTAGATGAACGAACGTCTCTCCACATGATCAGTTCTGAGACATATGTGTGTGTGAAAGCCGTCCTTCACCTAGCTTGTTGGGAACACAATGTTTCTTTTCAGTTGCAAAGTGGAATCCATATATATATATGGGGAATTACTCGCTCCAACTCTGTTTTACAGTGAAAATTGCAGGAACATGTAACCGGCATTAGGAAAAAGACTGAGAATCCAGAGTAAATGTTTCTCCTGCAAACCGTTCCCTTTGTGCTAGATGAACGAAAGTCTATCCTCATGCTCAGTTCTGAGAGGTAAGTGTGGGTGAAAGCCGTACTTCACCTAGCTTGTTGGGAACACAAAGTTTCTTTTCAGTTGCAAAGTGGAATCCATACATATATATGGGGATTTACTCGCTCCAACTCGGTTTTACAGGGAAAACTGCAGGAAATTCTAAACGGAATTAGGAAACAGACGGAGACACCAGAGAAAATTTTCTCCTGCAACCCCTTCCCATTCTGCTAGATGAACGAACGTCTCTCCACATGATAAGTTCTAAGAAATAAGTGTGTGTGAAAGCCGTCCTTCAAGTTGCTTGATGGGAACACAGAGTTTCTTTTCAGTTGCAAACGGCACTCCATACATATATATGGGAATGTACTAGCTCCAACTCGGTTTTACAGAGAAAACTGCAGGAACTTCAAACCGGCACTAGGAAACACACTGAGAAAAAAGAGTAAAAGTTTCTCCTGCAACCTCTTCCCTTTGTGCTAGATGAACGAAAGTCTCTCTACATGCTCTGTTCTGAGATATATGTGTGTGTGCAAGCCGAACTTCACCTAACTTGTTGGGAACACAGAGTTACTTTTCAGTTGCAAACTGCATGGCATACATTTATATGAGGAGGTACTGGCTCCAACTCGGTTTTACAGTGAATACTGCAGGAACTTCATACCGGCATTAGGAAAATGACTGAGAATTTAGAATAAACTTTCTCCTGCAACCGGTTCCCTATGTGCTAAATGAACGAACTTCTATCCACATGCTCAGTTCTGAGAGATAAGTGTGTGTGAAAGCCGTTCTTCACCTAGCTTGTTGGGAATACAGAGTTCCTTTTCAGTTGCAAAGTGGAATCCTTACATATATATGGGGATTTACTCGCTCCAAATTGGTTTTACAGGAAAACTGCAGGAACTTCTAACCGGCATTAGGAAACAGACGGAGACACCAGAGTAAAAGTTTTTCCTGCAACCCGTTCCATTTGTGCTAGATGAACGAACGTCTCTCCACATGCTCAATCTGAGAGATATTTGTGTGTGAAAGCCGTCCTTCACCTAGCTTGTTGGGAACACAAAGTTCTTTTCATTTGCAAACGGCACTTCATACATATATATGGGGATGTACAAGCTCCAACTCGGTTTTACAGTGAAAACTGCAGGAAGTTCAAACCGGCACTAGGAAACACTCTGAGAAACCAGAGTAAATGTTTCTCCTGCAAACCGTTCCTTTGTGCTAGATGAACGAACGTCTTTCCACATGCTCAGCTCTCAGAGATAAGTGTGTGTGAATGCCGTCCTTCAACTAGCTTGTTGGGAACACAAAGTTTCTTTTCAGTTGCAAAGTGGAATCCATACAAATATATGGGGGGTTAGTCGCTCCAACTCGGTTTTACAGTGAAAACTGCAGGAACATGTAACCGGCATTAGGAAAAAGACTGAGAATCCAGAGTAAAAGTTTCTCCTGCAACCCCTTCCCATTGTGCTAGATGAACGAACGTCTCTCCACATGCTTTGTTCTGAGAGATATGTGTGTGTTCAAGCCGACCTTCACCAGGCTTGTTGGGAACACAGAGTTTCTTTTCAGTTGCAAAGTGCACTGCATACATATATAAGGGGAGGTACTGGCTCCAACTCGGTTTTACAGTGAAAACTGCAGGAACTTCATACCGGCATTAGGAAAAATACTGAGAATTTAGAATAAAGTTTCTCCTGTAACCCGTTCCCTATGTGCTAGATGAACGAAAGTCTATCCACATGCTCAGTTCTGAGAGATAAGTGTGTGTGAAAGCCGTTCTTCACCTAACTTGTTGGGAACACAGAGTTTCTTTTCATTTGCAATCGGCACTACATACAATTATATGGGTAGGTACTCGCTCAAACATGTTTTTACAGTTAAATCTAGGAACTTCTAACCGGCATTAGGAAACAGACTTAGAAACCACAGTAAATGTTTCTCCTGCAACCCGTTCCCTTTGTGCTAGATGAACGAAAGTCTCTCCACATGATCAGTTCTGAGAGAAATGTGTGTGTGAAAGCCGTACTTCACCTAGCTTGTTGGGAACACAATGTGTCTTTTCAGTTGCAAAGTGGAATCCATACATATATATGGGGAGTTACTCTCTCCAACTCGGTTTTACAGTGAAAAATGCAGGAATATCTAACCGGCATCAAAAAAAAACTGACAATCCAGAGTAAAAGTTTCTAATGCAACCAGTGCTTTTGTGATAGATGAACGAACTTCTCTGCACATGCTCAGTTCTGAGAGATAATTTTGTGTGAAAACCATTCTTCACCAAGCTTGTTGGGAACACAAATTTTCTTTCCTGTTGCAAACTGCACTCCATACATATTTATGGGGAGGTACTCGCTCCAACTCGGTTTTATAGTAAAAATTGCAGGAATTTCAAACCGGCACTAGGAAACACTCTGAGAAACCAGAGTAAATGTTTCTCCTGCAAACCGTTCCTTTGTGCTAGATGAACGAACGTCTCTCCACATGCTCTATTCTGAGAGATATGTGTGTGTTCAAGCCGACCTTCACCAGGCTTGTTGGGAACACAGAGTTTCTTTTCAGTTACAAAGTGCACTGCATACATATATATGGGGAGGTACTGGCTCCAACTCGGTTTTACAGTGAAAACTGCAGGAACTTCATACCGGCATTAGGAAAAATACTGAGAATTTAGAATAAAGTTTCTACTGCAACCCGTTCCCTATGTGCTAGATGAACGAACGTCTATCCACATGCTCAGTTCTGAGAGATAAGTGTGTGTGAAAGCCGTTCTTCACCTAGCTTGTTGGGAACACAGAGTTTCTTTTCAGTTGCAATCGGCACTCCATAAATTTATATGGGTAGGTACTCGCTCAAACATGATTTTACAGTGAAATCTGCAGGAACTTCTAACCGGCATTAGGAAACAGACTTAGAAACCAGAGTAAATGTTTCTCTTGCAACCCGTTCCCTATGTGCTAGATGAACGAACGTCTCTCCACATGATCAGTTCTGAGACATATGTGTGTGTGAAAGCCGTCCTTCACCTAGCTTGTTGGGAACACAATGTTTCTTTTCAGTTGCAAAGTGGAATCCATATATATATATGGGGAATTACTCGCTCCAACTCTGTTTTACAGTGAAAATTGCAGGAACATGTAACCGGCATTAGGAAAAAGACTGAGAATCCAGAGTAAATGTTTCTCCTGCAAACCGTTCCCTTTGTGCTAGATGAACGAAAGTCTATCCTCATGCTCAGTTCTGAGAGGTAAGTGTGGGTGAAAGCCGTACTTCACCTAGCTTGTTGGGAACACAAAGTTTCTTTTCAGTTGCAAAGTGGAATCCATACATATATATGGGGATTTACTCGCTCCAACTCGGTTTTACAGGGAAAACTGCAGGAAATTCTAAACGGAATTAGGAAACAGACGGAGACACCAGAGAAAATTTTCTCCTGCAACCCCTTCCCATTCTGCTAGATGAACGAACGTCTCTCCACATGATAAGTTCTAAGAAATAAGTGTGTGTGAAAGCCGTCCTTCAAGTTGCTTGATGGGAACACAGAGTTTCTTTTCAGTTGCAAACGGCACTCCATACATATATATGGGAATGTACTAGCTCCAACTCGGTTTTACAGAGAAAACTGCAGGAACTTCAAACCGGCACTAGGAAACACACTGAGAAAAAAGAGTAAAAGTTTCTCCTGCAACCTCTTCCCTTTGTGCTAGATGAACGAAAGTCTCTCTACATGCTCTGTTCTGAGATATATGTGTGTGTGCAAGCCGAACTTCACCTAACTTGTTGGGAACACAGAGTTACTTTTCAGTTGCAAACTGCATGGCATACATTTATATGAGGAGGTACTGGCTCCAACTCGGTTTTACAGTGAATACTGCAGGAACTTCATACCGGCATTAGGAAAATGACTGAGAATTTAGAATAAACTTTCTCCTGCAACCGGTTCCCTATGTGCTAAATGAACGAACTTCTATCCACATGCTCAGTTCTGAGAGATAAGTGTGTGTGAAAGCCGTTCTTCACCTAGATTGTTGGGAACACAGAGTTCCTTTTCAGTTTCAAAGTGGAATCCTTACATATATATGGAGATTTACTCACTCCAAATTGGTTTTACAGGAAAACTGCAGGAACTTCTAACCGGCATTAGGAAACAGACTGAGAAACCAGAGTAAAAGTTTTTCCTGCAACCCGTTCCATTTGTGCTAGATAAACGAACGTCTCTCCAAATGCTCAATTCTGAGAGATATTTGTGTGTGAAAGCCGTCCTTCACCTAGTTTGTTGGGAATACAAAGTTCTTTTCAGTTGCAAACGGCACTTCATACATATATAAGGGGATGTACAAGCTCCAACTCGGTTTTACAGTGAAAACTGCAGGAAGTTCAAAACGGCACTAAGAAACACTCTGAGAAACCAGAGTAAATGTTTCTCCTGCAAACCGTTCCTTTGTGCTAGATGAACGAACGTCTCTCCACATGCTCAGTTCTCAGAGATAAGTGTGTGTGAATGCCGTCCTTCAACTAGCTTGTTGGGAACACAAAGTTTCTTTTCAGTTGCAAAGTGGAATCCATACATATATATGGGAATGTACTAGCTCCAACTCGGTTTTACAGAGAAAACTGCAGGAACTTCAAACAGGCACTAGGAAACACACTGAGAAACCAGAGTAAAAGTTTCTAATGCAAACAGTTCCCTTTGTGTTAGATAAACGAAAGTCTCTCCACATGCTCAGTTCTGAGAAATAAGTGTGTGTGAAAGCCGCCCTTCATTATCTTGTAGGGAACACAAAGTTTCTTTTCAGTTGCAAACTGCACTCCATAAATATATATGGGAAGGTACACGCTCCAACTCATTTTTACAGTGAAAACTGCAGGAACTTCAAACCGGCACTAGGAAACAGACTGAGAAACCAGAGTAAAAGTTCCTCCTGCAAACCGTTCCCTTTGTGCTAGATGAATGAAAGTTTCTCCACATGCTCTGTTCTCAGAGATAATTGAGTGTGAATGCCGTCCTTCACCAAGGTTGTTTGGAACACAAAATTTCTTTTCAGTTGCTAAGTTGAATCCATCTATATATATGGGGAGTTACTCGCTCCAACTCGATTTTACAGGGAAAACTTCAGGATCATCTAACTGGCATTAGGAAAAAAACTGAGAATCCAGAGAAAAGTTTCTCCTGCAAACCGTTCTCTTTGTGCTAGATGAACGAACGTCTATCCACATGCTCACTTTTGAGAGATAAGTTTGTGTGAAAGCCGTCCTTCAACTAGCTTGATGGGAACACAAAGTTTCTTTTTGATGCAAACTGCACTACATACATATATATGTGGAGGTACTCGCTCCAACTCGGTTTTACAGTGAAAACTGCAGGAACTTCAAACCGGCACTAGGAAACACACTGAGAAACCAGAGTAAAAGTTTCTCCTGCAACCCGTTCCATTTGTGCTAGATGAACGAAAGTCTCTCCACATGCTCTGTTCTGAGATATATGTGTGAGTGCAAGCCGAACTTCACCTAGCTTGTTGGGAACACAGAGTTTCTTTTCAGTTGCAAACTGCACTGCATACATATATATGGGGAGGTACTGGCTCCAACTCGGTTTTACAGTGAAAACTGCAGGAACTTCATACCGGCATTAGGAAAAATACTGAGAATTTAGAATAAAGTTTCACCTGCAACCCGTTCCCTATGTGCTAGATGAACGAACGTCTCTCCACATGCTCAGTTCTGAGAGATAATTGTGGGTGAATGCCGTCCTTCACCTAGCTTGTTGGGAACACAAAGTTTCTTTCAAGTTGCAAAGTGGAATCCATACATATATATGGGGAGTTACTCGCTCCAACTCGGTTTTACAGCGAAAACTGCAGGAATTTCATACCGGCACTAGAAAACACTCTGAGAATTCAGAGTAAAAGTTTCTCCTGGGAAGTGTTCCCTTTGTGCTAGATGAACGAACGTCTCTGCACATGCTCAGTTCTGAGAGATAATTTTGTGTGAAAATCGTTCTTCACCAAGCTTGTTGGGAACACAAAGTTTCTTTTCTGTGGCAAACTGCACTCCATACATATATATGGGGAGGTACTGTCTCCAACTCGGTTTTACAGTGAAAAGTGCAGGAAATTCAAGCAGGCACTAGGAAACACACTGAGAAACCAGAGTAAAACTTTCTCTTGCAACCCGTTCCCTTTGTGCTAGATGAACGAACGTCTCTCCACATGCTCATTTCTTAGAGATAAGTGTGTGTGAAAGCCGTCCTTCACCTAGCTTGTAGGGAACACAAAGGTTCTTTTAAGTTGCAAAATGCACTCCACAAATATATATGGGAATGTACTCGCACCAACTCGGTTTTAGAGTGAAAACTGCAGGAAATTCAAAAGGCACTAGGAAACACACTGAGAAACAGAGTAAAAATTTCTAATGCAAACAGTTCCATTTGTGTTAGATGAACGAAGTCTCTCCACATGCTCAGTTCTTAGAAATAAGTGTGTGTGAAAGCCGCCCTTCAACTATCTTGTAGGGAACACAAAGTTTCTTTTCAGTTGCAATCTGCACTCCATAAATAAATATGGGAAGGTACACGCTCCAACTCGGTTTTACAGTGAAACTGCAGGAACTGCAAACCGGCACTAGGAAACAGCCTGAGAAACCAGAGTAAAAGTTTCTCCTGCAAACCTATCCCTTTGTGCTAGATGAACGAACGTCTCTCCACATGCTCAGATCTCAGAGATAAGTGTGTGTGAAAGCCGTACTTCACATAGCTTGTAAGGAACACAAAGATTCTTTTCAGTTGCAAACTGCACTCCATACATATATATGGGTAGGAACACGCTCAAACTCGATTTTACAGTGAAAACTGCAGGAATATCAAACCGGCACTAGGAAACACAGTGAGAAACCAGAGTAAAAGTTTCTCCTGCAAACCGTTCCCTTTGTGCTAGATGAACGAACGTCTCTCCACATGCTAAGTTCTCAGAGATAAGGGTGTGTGAAAGCCGTCCTTCACCTAGCTTGTAGGGAAAATATAGTTTTTTTCAGTTGCAAAGTGGAATACTTAAATATATATGGGAATTTACTCGCTCCAACTCGGTTTTACAGAGAAAAATGCAGGAACATCTAACCGGCATTAGGAAAAACCTGAGAATCCGGAGTAAAAGTTTCTCTTGCAAACCGTTCCCATTGTGCTAGATGAACGAACGTCTATCCACACGCTCAGTTCTGAGAGATTATTTTGTGTGAAACCGTTCTTCACCAAGCTTGTTGGGAACACAAATTTTCTTTCCTGTTGCAAACTGCACTCCATACAAATATATGGGGAGGTACTCGCTCCAACTCGTTTTTATAGTAAAAATTGCAGGAATTTCAAACCGGCACTAGGAAACACTCTGAGAAACCAGAGTAAATGTTTCTCCTGCAAACCGTTCCTTTGTGCTAGATGAACGAACGTCTCTCCACATGCTCTGTTCTGAGAGATATGTGTGTGTTCAAGCCGACCTTCACCAGGCTTGTTGGGAACACAGAGTTTCTTTTCAGTTGAAAAGTGCACTGCATACATATATATGGGGAGGTACTGGCTCCAACTCGGTTTTACAGTGAAAACTGCAGGAACTTCATACCGGCATTAGGAAAAATACTGAGAATTTCAAATAAAGTTTCTCCTGCAACCCGTTCCCTATGTGCTAGATGAACGAACGTCTATCCACATGCTCAGTTCTGAGAGATAAGTGTGTGTGAAAGCCGTTCTTCACCTAGCTTGTTGGGAACACAGAGTTTCTTTTCAGTTGCAATCGGCACTCCATACATTTATATGGGTAGGTACTCGCTCAAACATGATTTTACAGTGAAATCTGCAGGAAATTCTAACCGGCATTAGGAAACAGACTTAGAAACCAGAGTAAATGTTTCTCCTGCAACCCGTTCCCTTTGTGCTAGATGAACGAACGTCTCTCCACATGATCAGTTCTGAGACATATGTGTGTGTGAAAGCCGTCCTTCACCTAGCTTGTTGGGAACACAATGTTTCTTTTCAGTTGCAAAGTGGAATCCATATATATATATGGGGAATTACTCGCTCCAACTCTGTTTTACAGTGAAAACTGCAGGAACATGTATACCGGCATTAGGAAAAAGACTGAGAATCCAGAGTAAATGTTTCTCCTGCAAACCGTTCCTTTTGTGCTAGATGAACGAAAGTCTATCCTCATGCTAAGTTCTGAGAGGTAAGTGTGGGTGAAAGCCGTCCTTCACCTAGCTTGTTGGGAACACAAAGTTTCTTTTCAGTTGCAAAGTGGAATCCATACATATATATGGGGATTTACTCGCTCCAACTCGGCTTTACAGGGAAAACTGCAGGAACTTCTGAACGGAATTAGGAAACAGACGGAGACACCAGAGTAAAATTTTCTCCTGCAACCCCTTCCAATTCTGCTAGATGAACGAACGTCTCTCCACATGCAAAGTTCTAACAAATAAGTGTGCGTGAAAGCCGTCCTTCCAGTTGCTTGATGGGAACACAGAGTTTCTTTTCAGTTGCAAACGGCACTCCATACATATATATGGGGATGTACAAGCTCCAACTCGGTTTTACAGAGAAAACTGCAGGAACTTCCAACCGGCACTAGGAAACACACTGAGAAAAAAGAGTAAAAGTTTCTCCTGCAACCTCTTCCCTTTGTGCTAGATGAACGAAAGTCTCTCTACATGCTCTGTTCTGAGATATATGTGTGTGTGCAAGCCGAACTTCACCTAGCTTGTTGGGAACACAGAGTTACTTTTCAGTTGCAAACTGCATGGCATACATTTATATGAGGAGGTACTGGCTCCAACTCGGTTTTACAGTGAATACTGCAAGAACTTCATACCGGCATTAGGAAAATGACTGAGAATTTAGAATAAACTTTCTCCTGCAACCGGTTCCCTATGTGCTAAATGAACGAACTTCTATCCACATGCTCAGTTCTGAGAGATAAGTGTGTGTGAAAGCCGTTCTTCACCTAGCTTGTTGGGAATACAGAGTTCCTTTTCAGTTGCAAAGTGGAATCCTTACATATATATGGGGATTTACTCGCTCCAAATTGGTTTTACAGGAAAACTGCAGGAACTTCTAACCGGCATTAGGAAACAGACGGAGACACCAGAGTAAAAGTTTTTCCTGCAACCCGTTCCATTTGTGCTAGATGAACGAACGTCTCTCCACATGCTCAATCTGAGAGATATTTGTGTGTGAAAGCCGTCCTTCACCTAGCTTGTTGGGAACACAAAGTTCTTTTCATTTGCAAACGGCACTTCATACATATATATGGGGATGTACAAGCTCCAACTCGGTTTTACAGTGAAAACTGCAGGAAGTTCAAACCGGCACTAGGAAACACTCTGAGAAACCAGAGTAAATGTTTCTCCTGCAAACCGTTCCTTTGTGCTAGATGAACGAACGTCTTTCCACATGCTCAGCTCTCAGAGATAAGTGTGTGTGAATGCCGTCCTTCAACTAGCTTGTTGGGAACACAAAGTTTCTTTTCAGTTGCAAAGTGGAATCCATACAAATATATGGGGGGTTAGTCGCTCCAACTCGGTTTTACAGTGAAAACTGCAGGAACATGTAACCGGCATTAGGAAAAAGACTGAGAATCCAGAGTAAAAGTTTCTCCTGCAACCCCTTCCCATTGTGCTAGATGAACGAACGTCTCTCCACATGCTTTGTTCTGAGAGATATGTGTGTGTTCAAGCCGACCTTCACCAGGCTTGTTGGGAACACAGAGTTTCTTTTCAGTTGCAAAGTGCACTGCATACATATATAAGGGGAGGTACTGGCTCCAACTCGGTTTTACAGTGAAAACTGCAGGAACTTCATACCGGCATTAGGAAAAATACTGAGAATTTAGAATAAAGTTTCTCCTGTAACCCGTTCCCTATGTGCTAGATGAACGAAAGTCTATCCACATGCTCAGTTCTGAGAGATAAGTGTGTGTGAAAGCCGTTCTTCACCTAACTTGTTGGGAACACAGAGTTTCTTTTCATTTGCAATCGGCACTACATACAATTATATGGGTAGGTACTCGCTCAAACATGTTTTTACAGTTAAATCTAGGAACTTCTAACCGGCATTAGGAAACAGACTTAGAAACCACAGTAAATGTTTCTCCTGCAACCCGTTCCCTTTGTGCTAGATGAACGAAAGTCTCTCCACATGATCAGTTCTGAGAGAAATGTGTGTGTGAAAGCCGTACTTCACCTAGCTTGTTGGGAACACAATGTGTCTTTTCAGTTGCAAAGTGGAATCCATACATATATATGGGGAGTTACTCTCTCCAACTCGGTTTTACAGTGAAAAATGCAGGAATATCTAACCGGCATCAAAAAAAAACTGACAATCCAGAGTAAAAGTTTCTAATGCAACCAGTGCTTTTGTGATAGATGAACGAACTTCTCTGCACATGCTCAGTTCTGAGAGATAATTTTGTGTGAAAACCATTCTTCACCAAGCTTGTTGGGAACACAAATTTTCTTTCCTGTTGCAAACTGCACTCCATACATATTTATGGGGAGGTACTCGCTCCAACTCGGTTTTATAGTAAAAATTGCAGGAATTTCAAACCGGCACTAGGAAACACTCTGAGAAACCAGAGTAAATGTTTCTCCTGCAAACCGTTCCTTTGTGCTAGATGAACGAACGTCTCTCCACATGCTCTATTCTGAGAGATATGTGTGTGTTCAAGCCGACCTTCACCAGGCTTGTTGGGAACACAGAGTTTCTTTTCAGTTACAAAGTGCACTGCATACATATATATGGGGAGGTACTGGCTCCAACTCGGTTTTACAGTGAAAACTGCAGGAACTTCATACCGGCATTAGGAAAAATACTGAGAATTTAGAATAAAGTTTCTACTGCAACCCGTTCCCTATGTGCTAGATGAACGAACGTCTATCCACATGCTCAGTTCTGAGAGATAAGTGTGTGTGAAAGCCGTTCTTCACCTAGCTTGTTGGGAACACAGAGTTTCTTTTCAGTTGCAATCGGCACTCCATAAATTTATATGGGTAGGTACTCGCTCAAACATGATTTTACAGTGAAATCTGCAGGAACTTCTAACCGGCATTAGGAAACAGACTTAGAAACCAGAGTAAATGTTTCTCTTGCAACCCGTTCCCTATGTGCTAGATGAACGAACGTCTCTCCACATGATCAGTTCTGAGACATATGTGTGTGTGAAAGCCGTCCTTCACCTAGCTTGTTGGGAACACAATGTTTCTTTTCAGTTGCAAAGTGGAATCCATATATATATATGGGGAATTACTCGCTCCAACTCTGTTTTACAGTGAAAATTGCAGGAACATGTAACCGGCATTAGGAAAAAGACTGAGAATCCAGAGTAAATGTTTCTCCTGCAAACCGTTCCCTTTGTGCTAGATGAACGAAAGTCTATCCTCATGCTCAGTTCTGAGAGGTAAGTGTGGGTGAAAGCCGTACTTCACCTAGCTTGTTGGGAACACAAAGTTTCTTTTCAGTTGCAAAGTGGAATCCATACATATATATGGGGATTTACTCGCTCCAACTCGGTTTTACAGGGAAAACTGCAGGAAATTCTAAACGGAATTAGGAAACAGACGGAGACACCAGAGAAAATTTTCTCCTGCAACCCCTTCCCATTCTGCTAGATGAACGAACGTCTCTCCACATGATAAGTTCTAAGAAATAAGTGTGTGTGAAAGCCGTCCTTCAAGTTGCTTGATGGGAACACAGAGTTTCTTTTCAGTTGCAAACGGCACTCCATACATATATATGGGAATGTACTAGCTCCAACTCGGTTTTACAGAGAAAACTGCAGGAACTTCAAACCGGCACTAGGAAACACACTGAGAAAAAAGAGTAAAAGTTTCTCCTGCAACCTCTTCCCTTTGTGCTAGATGAACGAAAGTCTCTCTACATGCTCTGTTCTGAGATATATGTGTGTGTGCAAGCCGAACTTCACCTAACTTGTTGGGAACACAGAGTTACTTTTCAGTTGCAAACTGCATGGCATACATTTATATGAGGAGGTACTGGCTCCAACTCGGTTTTACAGTGAATACTGCAGGAACTTCATACCGGCATTAGGAAAATGACTGAGAATTTAGAATAAACTTTCTCCTGCAACCGGTTCCCTATGTGCTAAATGAACGAACTTCTATCCACATGCTCAGTTCTGAGAGATAAGTGTGTGTGAAAGCCGTTCTTCACCTAGATTGTTGGGAACACAGAGTTCCTTTTCAGTTTCAAAGTGGAATCCTTACATATATATGGAGATTTACTCACTCCAAATTGGTTTTACAGGAAAACTGCAGGAACTTCTAACCGGCATTAGGAAACAGACTGAGAAACCAGAGTAAAAGTTTTTCCTGCAACCCGTTCCATTTGTGCTAGATAAACGAACGTCTCTCCAAATGCTCAATTCTGAGAGATATTTGTGTGTGAAAGCCGTCCTTCACCTAGTTTGTTGGGAATACAAAGTTCTTTTCAGTTGCAAACGGCACTTCATACATATATAAGGGGATGTACAAGCTCCAACTCGGTTTTACAGTGAAAACTGCAGGAAGTTCAAAACGGCACTAAGAAACACTCTGAGAAACCAGAGTAAATGTTTCTCCTGCAAACCGTTCCTTTGTGCTAGATGAACGAACGTCTCTCCACATGCTCAGTTCTCAGAGATAAGTGTGTGTGAATGCCGTCCTTCAACTAGCTTGTTGGGAACACAAAGTTTCTTTTCAGTTGCAAAGTGGAATCCATACATATATATGGGGGGTTAGTCGC
Source organism: Camelus dromedarius (assembly GCF_036321535.1). Lineage (NCBI taxonomy): Eukaryota > Metazoa > Chordata > Mammalia > Artiodactyla > Camelidae > Camelus > Camelus dromedarius. Next base: position 3,530,173 of record NC_087451.1, on the reverse strand, counting down.
TCCAACTCGGTTTTACAGTGAAAACTGCAGGAACATGTAACCGGCATTAGGAAAAAGACTGAGAATCCAGAGTAAATATTTCTCCTGCAAACCGTTCCCTTTGTGCTAGATGAACGAAAGTCTATTCTCATGCTCAGTTCTGAGAGATAAGTGTGGGTGAAAGCAGTCCTTCACCTAGCTTGTTGGGAACACAAAGTTTCTTTTCAGTTGCAAAGTGGAATCCATACATATATATGGGGGGTTAGTCGCTCCAACTCGGTTTTACAGTGAAAAATGCAGGAACATGTAACCAGCATTAGGAAAAAGACTGAGAATCCAGATTAAATGTTTCTCCTGCAAACCGTTCCCTTTGTGCTAGATGAACGAAAGTCTATTCTCATGCTCAGTTCTGAGAGATAAGTGTGGGTGAAAGCAGTCCTTCACCTAGCTTGTTGGGAACACAAAGTTTCTTTTCAGTTGCAAAGTGGAATCCATACATATATATGGGGATTTACTCGCTCCAACTCGGTTTTACAGGGAAAACTGCAGGAACTTCTAAACGGCATTAGGAAACAGACGGAGACACCAGAGTAAAATTTTCTCCTGCAACCCCTTCCCATTGTGCTAGATGAACGAACGTCTCTCCACATGCTCAGTTCTTAGAAATAAGTGTGTGTGAAAGCCGTCCTTCAACTTGCTTGATGGGAACACAGAGTTTCTTTTCAGTTGCAAAATGCAATGCATACATATATACGTTAGGTAATCGCTCAAACTCGATTTTACAGTGAAAACTGCAGGAAATTCAAACCGGCACTAGGAAACACACTGAGAAAACAGAGTAAAAGTTTCTCCTGCAACCCCTTCCCATTGTGCTAGATGAACGAACGTCTCTCTACATGCTTTGTTCTGAGAGATATGTGTGTGTTCAAGCCGACCTACACCAGGCTTGTTGGGAACACAGAGTTTCTTTTCAGTTGCAAAGTGCACTGCATACATATATAAGGGGAGGTACTGGCTCCAACTCGGTTTTACAGTGAAAACTACAGGACTTCATACCGGCATTAGGAAAAATACTGAGAATTTAGAATAAAGTTTCTCCTGCAACCCGTTCCCTATGTGCTAGATGAACGAAAGTCTATCCACATGCTCAGTTCTGAGAGATAAGTGTGTGTGAAAGCCGTTCTTCACCTAGCTTGTTGGGAACAGAGTTTCTTTTCATTTGCAATCGGCACTCAATAAAGAAATATGGGAAGGTACACGCTCCAACTCGGTTTTACAGTGAAAACTGCAGGAATTTCAAACCGGCACTAGGAAACAGCCTGAGAAACCAGAGTAAAAGTTTCTCCTGCAAACCTATCCCTTTGTGCTAGATGAACGAACGTCTCTCCACATGCTCAGATCTCAGATATAAGTGTGTGTGAAAGCCGTACTTCACATAGCTTGTAAGGAACACAAAGATTCTTTTCAGTTGCAAACTGCACTCCATACATATATATGGGTAGGAACACGCTCAAACTCGGTTTTACAGTGAAAACTGCAGGAATATCAAACCGGCACTAGAAAACACAGTGAGAAACCAGAGTAAAAGTTTCTCCTGCAAACTGTTCCTTTTGTGCTAGATGAACGAACGTATCTCCACATGCTCAGTTCTCAGAGATAAGGGTGTGTGAAAGCCGTCCTACACCTAGCTTGTAGGGAAAATATAGTTTTTTTCAGTTGCAAAGTGGAATACTTAAATATATATGGGAATTTACTCGCTCCAACTCGGTTTTACAGTGAAAAATGCAGGAACATCTAACCGGCATTAGGAAAAACCTGAGAATCCGGAGTAAAAGTTTCTCTTGCAAACCGTTCCCATTGTGCTAGATGAACGAACGTCTATCCACATGCTCAGTTCTGAGAGATTATTTTGTGTAAAACCGTTCTTCACCAAGCTTGTTGGGAACACAAATTTTCTTTCCTGTTGCAAACTGCACTCCATACATATATATGGGGATGTACTCGCTCCAACTCTGTTTTATAGTAAAAATTGCAGGAATTTCAAACCGGCACTAGGAAACACTCTGAGAAACCAGAGTAAATGTTTCTCCTGCAAACCGTTCCTTTGTGCTAGATGAACGAACGTCTCTCCACATGTTCAGTTGTCAGAGATAAGCGTGTGTGAATGCCGTCCTTCAACTAGCTTGTTGGGAACACAAAGTTTCTTTTCAGTTGCAAAGTGGAATCCATACATATATATGGGGGGTTAGTCGCTCCAACTCGGTTTTACAGTGAAAACTGCAGGAACATGTAACCGGCATTAGGAAAAAGACTGAGAATCCAGAGTAAATGTTTCTCCTGCAAACCGTTCCCTTTGTGCGAGATGAACGAAAGTCTATCCTCATGCTCAGTTCTGAGAGATAAGTGTGGGTGAAAGCAGTCCTTCACCTAGCTTGTTGGGAACACCAAGTTCCTTTTCAGTTGCAAAGTGGAATCCATATATATATATGGGGATTTACTCGCTCCAACTCGGTTTTACAGGGAAAACTGCAGGAACTTCTAAACGGCATTAGGAAACAGACGGAGACACCAGAGTAAAATTTTCTCCTGCAACCCCTTCCAATTGTGCTAGATGAACGAACGTCTCTCCACATGCTCAGTTCTTAGAAATAAGTGTGTGTGAAAGCCGTCCTTCAACTTGCTTGATGGGAACACAGAGTTTCTTTTCAGTTGCAAAATGCAATGCATACATATATATGTTAGGTAATCGCTCCAACTCGATTTTACAGTGAAAACTGCAGTAAATTCAAACCGGCACTAGGAAACACACTGAGAAAACAGAGTAAAAGTTTCTCCTGCAACCCCTTCCCATTGTGCTAGATGAACGAACGTCTCTCCACATGCTTTGTTCTGAGAGATATGTGTGTGTTCAAGCCGACCTTCACCAGACTTGTTGGGAACACAGAGTTTCTTTTCAGTTGCAAAGTGCACTGCATACATATATATGGGGAGGTACTGGCTCCAAATCGGTTTTACAGTGAAAACTGCAGGAACTTCATACCGGAATTAGGAAAAATACTGAGAATTTAGAATAAAGTTTCTCCTGCAACCGGTTCCCTATGTGCTAGATGAACGAAAGTCTATCCACATGCTCAGTTCTGAGAGATAAGTGTGTGTGAAAGCCGTTCTTCACCTAGCTTGTTGGGAACACAGAGTTTCTTTTCAGTTGCAATCCGCACTCCATACAATTATATGGGTAGATACTCGCTCAAACATGTTTTTACATTGAAATCTAGGAACTTCTAACCGGCATTAGGAAACAGACTTAAAAACCACAGTAAATGTTTCTCCTGCAACCCGTTCCCTTTGTGCTAGATGAACGAACGTCTCTCCACATGATCATTTCTTAGAGATACGTGTGTGTGAAAGCCGTCCTTCACCTAGCTTGTAGGGAAAACTAAGGTTCTTTTAAGTTGCAAAATGCACTCCATAAATATATATGGGAATGTACTCGCACCAACTCGGTTTTACAGTGAAAACTGCAGGAAATTCAAACAGGCAGTAGGAAACACTCTGAGAAACCAGAGTAAAAGTTTCTCCTGCAAACCTTTCCCTTTGGGCTAGATTAAAGAACGTCCCTCCACATGCTCAGTTCTCAGAGATAAGTGTGTGTGAAAGCCGTCCTTCACATAACTTGTAAGGAACAAAAAGCTTCTTTTCAGTTGCAAACTGCACTCCATACATATATATGTGTAGGAATACGCTCCAACTCGGTTTTACACTGAAAACTGCAGGAACTTCAAACCGGCCCTAGGAAACACACTGAGAAACCAGAGTAAAATTTCTCCTGCAAACCGTTCCATTGTTCTAGATGAACGAACGTCTCTACACATGCTCAGTTCTCAGAGATAAGTGTGTTTGAAAGCCGTCCTTCACCTAGCTTGTAGGGAACATAAAGTTTATTTTTAGATGCAAAGTGGAATACTTACATATATATGGGAATTTATTCGCTCCAACTCGGTTTTACAGGGAAAACTGCAGGAACTTCTAACCGGCATTAGGAAACAGACTTAGAAACCAGAGTAAAAGTTCTACCAGCAAACCGTTCCCTTTGTGCTAGATGAACGAACGTCTCTCCACATGCTCAGTTCTGAGGGATATGTGTGTGTGAAAGCCGTCCTTCACCTAGCTTGTTTGGAACACAAAGTTTCTTTTCATTTGCAAAGTGGAATTAAGATATATATATATCGGGAGTTACTCGCTCCAACTCGGTTTTACAGTGAAAAATGCAGGAACATCTAACCGGCATTAGGAAAAAGTCTGAGAATCCAGTGTAAAAGTTTATCCTGCAAACCGTTCCCTTTGTGCTAGATGAACAAACTTCTCTCCACATGTTCAGTTCTGAGAGATAATTGTGGGTTAAAGCCGTCCTTCACCTAGCTTGTTGGGAAAACAAAGTTGGTTTTCAGTTGCAAATTGGAATCCATACAAATATATGGGGAGTTACACGCTCGAACTCGGTTTTACAGTGAAAACTGCAGGAACTTCTAACCGGCATTAGGAAACAGATTGAGAATCCAGTTTAAAGTTTCACCTGCAAACAGTTCCATTTGTGCTAGATGAACGAACGTCTATCCACATGCTCATTGCTGAGAGATATGTTTCTGTGAAAGCCGTCCTTCACTTTGCTTGTTGGGAACACAAAGTTTCTTTTCAGTTGCAAACTGCACTCCATACATTTATATCTGGAGGTACTCGCTCCAAATCGATTTTACAGTGAAAACTGCAGGAACTTCAAACCGGCCCTACGAAAAACACTGAGAAATCAGAGTAAAAGTTTCTCCTGTAAACCGTTCCTTTGTGCTATATAAACGAACGTCTCTCCACATGCTCAGTTCTAGAGATAAGTGTGTGTGAAAGCTGTCCTTCACCTAGATTTTTGGGAACACAAAGTTTCTTTTCAGTTGCAAAGTGGAATCCATACATATACATGGGGTGTTACTCGATCCAACATGGTTTTACAGGGAAAACCGCAGGAACATCTAACCGGCATTAGGAAACAGACTGAGAAAGCACAGTAAAATTTTCTCCTGCAACCCGTTCCTTTGTGCTAGATGAACGAACGTCTTTCAACATGCTCAGTTCTGAGAGATAAGTGTGTGTGAATGCCGTACTTCCCCTAGCTTGTTGGGAACACAGAGTTTCTTTCAGTTGCAAACTGTACTCCATACAATTATAAGGGGAATTACTAGCTCCAACACGGTTTTACAGTGAAAACTGAAGGAACTTCAAAAATGCACTAGGAAACACACTGAGAAATCAGAGCAAAGTTACTCCTGCAACCCGTTCCCTTTGTGCTAGATGAACGAAGGTCTCTAAACATGCTTAGTTCTCAGAGATAAGTGTGTGTGAAAGCCGTCCTTCACCTAGCATTTGGGAACACAGAGTTTCTTTTCAGTTGAAAAATGCACTGCATACATATATATGGGGAGGTACACGCTCCAACTCGTTTTTACTGTGAAAACTGCAGAAAATTTAAACCGACACTTGTAAAAAATTTGAGAAACCAGAGTAAAAGTTTCTCCTGCAAACATTTCCATTTGTGCTAGATGAACGAACGTCTCTCCACATGCTCAGTTCTGAGAGATAAGTGTCTGTGAAAGCCGTCCTTCAACTAGCTTGTTGGGAACACAAAGTTTCATATAAGTTTCAAACTGCACTCCTTACATATGTATAGGGAGGTACTCGCTCCAACACGGTTTTACAGTGAAAACTGCAGGAACATCTAACCGGCACTAGGAAACACTCTGAGAAACCAGAGTAAAAGATTCTCCTGCAACCAGTTCCCTTTGTGCTAGATGAACGAACGTCTCTCCACATGCTCACTTCTCAGAGATAAGTGTGAGTGAAAGCCGTCCTTCACCTAGCTTGTTGGGATCACAGAGTTTCTTTTCAGTTGCAAACTGCACTGCATACCTATATATGGGTAAGTTCTGGCTCCAACTCCCTTTTACAGTGAAAACTGCAGGAACTTCATACCGGCATTAGGAAAAAGACTGAGAATTTAGAATAAATTTGTCCTGAAAACCATTCCCTATGTGCTAGATGAACGAACGTCTCTCCACATGCTCAGTTCTCAGAGATAAGTGTGTGTGAAAGCCGTCCTTCACCTAGCTTGTTGGGAACACAGAGTTTCTTTCCAGTTGTTATCGGCACTCCATACATTTATATGGATAGGTACTCGCTCAAACATGTTTTTACAGTGAAATCTTCAAGAACTTCTAACCGGCATTAGGAAACAGACTGAGAAACCAGAGTAATAGTTTCTCCTGCAATCCTTTCCCTTTGTGCTAGATGAACGAACGTCTCTCCACATGCTCATTTCTCAGACATAAGTGTGTGTGAAAGCCGTCCTTCACCTAGCTTGTTGGGAACACAGAGTTACTTTTCAATTGCAAACTTCACTCCATACATTTATATGGGGAGGGACTCGCTCCAACTAGATTTTACAGTGAAAACTGCAGGAACTTCAAACCGGCACAAGGAAACACACTGAGAAACCAGAGTAAAATTTTCTCCTGTAAACCGTTCCCTTTGGCTTGATGAACGAAAGTCTCTCCACATGCTCAGTTCTCAGAGATAAGTGAGTGTGAAAGCCGTCCTTCACCTAGCTTGTTGGGAACAAAAAGTTTCTTTTCAGCTGCAAACGGCAATCCATACATATATATGGGGATGTACAAGCTCCAACTCGGTTTTACAGTCTAAACTGCAGGAACTTCAAACCGGCACTAGGAAACACACTGAAAATCCAGAGTAAAAGTTCTTCTTGCAACCCGTTCCCTTTGTGCTAGATGAATGAACGTCTCTACACTTGCTCAGTTCTGGGTGATAAGTGTGTGTGAAAGCCGTCCTTCACCTAGCTTGTTGGGTACACAAAGTTTGTTTTCAGTTGCAAAGTGGAATCCATACAAATATATGGGGAGTTACACGCTCGAACTCGGTTTTAAAATGAAAACTGCAGGAACTTCTAACCGGCATTAGGAAAAAGATTGAGAATCCAGTGTAAAAGTTTCTCCTACAAACAGTTCCTTTGTGCTAGATGAACGAACGTCTATCCACATGCTCAGTTCTGAGAGATATGTTTCTGTGAAAGCCGTCTTCACTTTGTTTGTTGGGAACACAAAGTTTCTTTTCAGTTGCAAACAGCACTCTATACATATATATTTGGAGGTAGTCGCTCCAAATCGATTTTACAGTGAAAACTGCAGGAACTTGAAAGCGTCACTAGGAAACAGACTGAGAAACCACAGTAAAATTTTCTCCTGCATCCCGTTCCCTTTGTGCTAGATAAACGAACATCTCTCCACATGCTCAGTTCTGGGTGATAAGTGTGTGTGAAAGCCGTCCTTCAAATAGCTTGTTGGGAAAACATAGTTTCATATCATTTGAAATCTGCACTCCTTACATATGTATTGGGAGGTACTCGCTCCAAATCGGTTTTATAGTGAAAACTGCAGGAACATCCAACCGGCATTAGGAAACAGACTGAGAAACCAGAGTAAAAGTTTCTCCTGCAACCTCTTCCCTTTGTGCTAGATGAACGAACGTCTCTTCACATGCTCAGTTCTGAGAGAAAAGTGTGTGTGAAATCCGTACTTCACCTAGCTTGTTGGGAACACAAAGACTCTTTTCAGTTGCAAACGGCACTATATACATATATATGAGTAGGTACTAGCTCCAACTCGGTTTTACACTGAAAACTGCAGGAACTTATAACCAGCACTAGGAAACACACTGAGAAACCAGAGTAGAAGTTTCCCCTGCAAACCGTTCCCTTTGTGCTAGATGAACGAACGTCTCTCCACATGCTCAGTTCTGAGAGATAAGTGTGTTTGAAAGCCGTCCATCAACTTGCTTGTTGGGAACACAGAGATTCTTTTCAGTTGCAAACTGCACTCTCTCTATATATATGGGGAGGTACTAGCTACAACTCGACTTTACAGTGAAAATGCAGTAACTTCAAACCGGCATTAGGAAACACACTGAGAAACCAGAGTAAAATATCTCCAACAACACGTTCCCTTTGTGCTAGATTAACTGTCGTCTCTCCACATGCTCAGTTCTGAGAGATAAGTGTGTGTTAAAGCAGTCCTTCACCTAGCTTGTTAGGAACACAAAGTTCCTTTTCAGTTGCAAAGTGGAATCCATACATATATATGGGGAGTTACTCGCTCCAACTCGGATTTACAAGGAAAACTGCAGGAAATTCTAACCGGCATTAGGAAACAGACTGAGAAACCAGAGTAATAGTTTCTCCTGCAATCCTTTCCCTTTGTGCTAGATGAACGAACGTCTCTCCACATGCTCATTTCTCAGACATAAGTGTGTGTGAAAGCCGTCCTTCACCTAGCTTGTTGGGAACACAGAGTTACTTTTCAATTGCAAACTTCACTCCATACATTTATATGGGGAGGGACTCGCTCCAACTAGATTTTACAGTGAAAACTGCAGGAACTTCAAACCGGCACAAGGAAACACACTGAGAAACCAGAGTAAAAGTTTCTCCTGTAAACCGTTCCCTTTGGCTTGATGAACGAACGTCTCTCCACATGCTCAGTTCTCAGAGATAAGTGAGTGTGAAAGCCGTCCTTCACCTAGCTTGTTGGGAACAAAAAGTTTCTTTTCAGCTGCAAACGGCAATCCATACATATATATGGGGATGTACAAGCTCCAACTCGGTTTTACAGTCTAAACTGCAGGAACTTCAAACCGGCACTAGGAAACACACTGAAAATCCAGAGTAAAAGTTCTTCTTGCAACCCGTTCCCTTTGTGCTAGATGAATGAACGTCTCTACACTTGCTCAGTTCTGGGTGATAAGTGTGTGTGAAAGCCGTCCTTCACCTAGCTTGTTGGGTACACAAAGTTTGTTTTCAGTTGCAAAGTGGAATCCATACAAATATATGGGGAGTTACACGCTCGAACTCGGTTTTAAAATGAAAACTGCAGGAACTTCTAACCGGCATTAGGAAAAAGATTGAGAATCCAGTGTAAAAGTTTCTCCTACAAACAGTTCCTTTGTGCTAGATGAACGAACGTCTATCCACATGCTCAGTTCTGAGAGATATGTTTCTGTGAAAGCCGTCTTCACTTTGTTTGTTGGGAACACAAAGTTTCTTTTCAGTTGCAAACAGCACTCTATACATATATATTTGGAGGTAGTCGCTCCAAATCGATTTTACAGTGAAAACTGCAGGAACTTGAAAGCGTCACTAGGAAACAGACTGAGAAACCACAGTAAAATTTTCTCCTGCATCCCGTTCCCTTTGTGCTAGATAAACGAACATCTCTCCACATGCTCAGTTCTGGGTGATAAGTGTGTGTGAAAGCCGTCCTTCAAATAGCTTGTTGGGAAAACATAGTTTCATATCATTTGAAATCTGCACTCCTTACATATGTATTGGGAGGTACTCGCTCCAAATCGGTTTTATAGTGAAAACTGCAGGAACATCCAACCGGCATTAGGAAACAGACTGAGAAACCAGAGTAAAAGTTTCTCCTGCAACCTCTTCCCTTTGTGCTAGATGAACGAACGTCTCTTCACATGCTCAGTTCTGAGAGAAAAGTGTGTGTGAAATCCGTACTTCACCTAGCTTGTTGGGAACACAAAGACTCTTTTCAGTTGCAAACGGCACTATATACATATATATGAGTAGGTACTAGCTCCAACTCGGTTTTACACTGAAAACTGCAGGAACTTATAACCAGCACTAGGAAACACACTGAGAAACCAGAGTAGAAGTTTCCCCTGCAAACCGTTCCCTTTGTGCTAGATGAACGAACGTCTCTCCACATGCTCAGTTCTGAGAGATAAGTGTGTTTGAAAGCCGTCCATCAACTTGCTTGTTGGGAACACAGAGATTCTTTTCAGTTGCAAACTGCACTCTCTATATATATATGGGGAGGTACTAGCTACAACTCGACTTTACAGTGAAAATGCAGTAACTTCAAACCGGCATTAGGAAACACACTGAGAAACCAGAGTAAAATATCTCCAACAACACGTTCCCTTTGTGCTAGATTAACTGTCGTCTCTCCACATGCTCAGTTCTGAGAGATAAGTGTGTGTTAAAGCAGTCCTTCACCTAGCTTGTTAGGAACACAAAGTTCCTTTTCAGTTGCAAAGTGGAATCCATACATATATATGGGGAGTTACTCGCTCCAACTCGGATTTACAAGGAAAACTGCAGGAAATTCTAACCGGCATTAGGAAACAGACTGAGAAACCAGAGTAATAGTTTCTCCTGCAATCCTTTCCCTTTGTGCTAGATGAACGAACGTCTCTCCACATGCTCATTTCTCAGACATAAGTGTGTGTGAAAGCCGTCCTTCACCTAGCTTGTTGGGAACACAGAGTTACTTTTCAATTGCAAACTTCACTCCATACATTTATATGGGGAGGGACTCGCTCCAACTAGATTTTACAGTGAAAACTGCAGGAACTTCAAACCGCACAAGGAAACACACTGAGAAACCAGAGTAAAAGTTTCTCCTGTAAACCGTTCCCTTTGGCTTGATGAACGAACGTCTCTCCACATGCTCAGTTCTCAGAGATAAGTGAGTGTGAAAGCCGTCCTTCACCTAGCTTGTTGGGAACAAAAAGTTTCTTTTCAGCTGCAAACGGCAATCCATACATATATATGGGGATGTACAAGCTCCAACTCGGTTTTACAGTCTAAACTGCAGGAACTTCAAACCGGCACTAGGAAACACACTGAAAATCCAGAGTAAAAGTTCTTCTTGCAACCCGTTCCCTTTGTGCTAGATGAATGAACGTCTCTACACTTGCTCAGTTCTGGGTGATAAGTGTGTGTGAAAGCCGTCCTTCACCTAGCTTGTTGGGTACACAAAGTTTGTTTTCAGTTGCAAAGTGGAATCCATACAAATATATGGGGAGTTACACGCTCGAACTCGGTTTTAAAATGAAAACTGCAGGAACTTCTAACCGGCATTAGGAAAAAGATTGAGAATCCAGTGTAAAAGTTTCTCCTACAAACAGTTCCTTTGTGCTAGATGAACGAACGTCTATCCACATGCTCAGTTCTGAGAGATATGTTTCTGTGAAAGCCGTCTTCACTTTGTTTGTTGGGAACACAAAGTTTCTTTTCAGTTGCAAACAGCACTCTATACATATATATTTGGAGGTAGTCGCTCCAAATCGATTTTACAGTGAAAACTGCAGGAACTTGAAAGCGTCACTAGGAAACAGACTGAGAAACCACAGTAAAATTTTCTCCTGCATCCCGTTCCCTTTGTGCTAGATAAACGAACATCTCTCCACATGCTCAGTTCTGGGTGATAAGTGTGTGTGAAAGCCGTCCTTCAAATAGCTTGTTGGGAAAACATAGTTTCATATCATTTGAAATCTGCACTCCTTACATATGTATTGGGAGGTACTCGCTCCAAATCGGTTTTATAGTGAAAACTGCAGGAACATCCAACCGGCATTAGGAAACAGACTGAGAAACCAGAGTAAAAGTTTCTCCTGCAACCTCTTCCCTTTGTGCTAGATGAACGAACGTCTCTTCACATGCTCAGTTCTGAGAGAAAAGTGTGTGTGAAATCCGTACTTCACCTAGCTTGTTGGGAACACAAAGACTCTTTTCAGTTGCAAACGGCACTATATACATATATATGAGTAGGTACTAGCTCCAACTCGGTTTTACACTGAAAACTGCAGGAACTTATAACCAGCACTAGGAAACACACTGAGAAACCAGAGTAGAAGTTTCCCCTGCAAACCGTTCCCTTTGTGCTAGATGAACGAACGTCTCTCCACATGCTCAGTTCTGAGAGATAAGTGTGTTTGAAAGCCGTCCATCAACTTGCTTGTTGGGAACACAGAGATTCTTTTCAGTTGCAAACTGCACTCTCTATATATATATGGGGAGGTACTAGCTACAACTCGACTTTACAGTGAAAATGCAGTAACTTCAAACCGGCATTAGGAAACACACTGAGAAACCAGAGTAAAATATCTCCAACAACACGTTCCCTTTGTGCTAGATTAACTGTCGTCTCTCCACATGCTCAGTTCTGAGAGATAAGTGTGTGTTAAAGCAGTCCTTCACCTAGCTTGTTAGGAACACAAAGTTCCTTTTCAGTTGCAAAGTGGAATCCATACATATATATGGGGAGTTACTCGCTCCAACTCGGATTTACAAGGAAAACTGCAGGAAATTCTAACCGGCATTAGGAAACAGACTGAGAAACCAGTGTAAATGTTTCTCCTGGAACCCGTTCCATTTCGGCTAGATGAACGAAGTCTCTCCACATGCTCAGTTCTGAGAGATAAGTGTGGGTGAAAGCCGCCCTTCACCTAGCTTGTTGGGAACACAAAGATTCTTTTCAGTTGCAAACGGCACTCCATACATATATATGGGGATGTACTCGCTCCAACACTCTTTTACAGTGAAAACTGCAGGAATTTCAAACCGGTACTAGGAAACACACTGAAAATCCAGAGTAAAAGTTCCTCCTGCAAACAGTTCGTTTTGTGCTAGATGAACCAACGTCTCTCCACATGCTCAGTTCTGAGAGATAAGTAAAGTTGAATGCCGTCCTTCACCTAGCTTGTTGGAAAAACAAAGTTTCTTTTCAGTTGCAAAGTGGAATCCATACATATATATGGGGTGTTACTCGCTCCAACTCGGTTTTACAGGGAAAACTGCAGGAACTTCTAACCGGCATTAGGAAACAGACTGAGAAACCAGAGTAAAATTTTCTCCTGCAACCCCTTCCCGTTGCGCTAGATGAACGAACGTGTCTCCACATGCTCATTTCTTAGAAATAAGTGTGTGTGAAAGCCGTCCTTCAACTTGCTTGATGGGAACACAGAGTTTCTTTTCAGTTGCAAAATGCAATGCATACATATATATGTTAGGTAATCGCTCCAACTCGATTTTACAGTGAAAACTGCAAGAAATTCAAACTGGCACTAGGAAACACACTGAGAAAACAGAGTAAAAGTTTCTCCTGCAACCCCTTCCCATTGTGCTAGATGAACGAACGTCTCTCCACATGCTTTGTTCTGAGAGATATGTGTGTGTTCAAGCCGACCTTCACCAGGCTTGTTGGGAACACAGAGTTTCTTTTCAGTTGCAAAGTGCACTGCATACATATATAAGGGGAGGTACTGGCTCCAACTCGGTTTTACAGTGAAAAATGCAGGAACTTCATACCGGCATTAGGAAAAATACTGAGAATTTAGAATAAAGTTTCTCCTGCAACCCGTTCCCTATGTGCTAGATGAACGAAAGTCTATCCACATGCTCAGTTCTGAGAGATAAGTGTGTGTGAAAGCCGTTCTTCACCTAGCTTGTTGGGAACACAGAGTTTCTTTTCATTTGCAATCGGCACTCCATACAATTATATGGGTAGGTACTCGCTCAAACATGTTTTTACAGTTAAATCTAGGAACTTGTAACCGGCATTAGGAAACAGACTTAGAAACCACAGTAAATGTTTCTCCTGCAACCCGTTCCCTTTGTGCTAGATGAACGAACGTCTCTCCACATGATCAGTTCTGAGAGAAATGTGTGTGTGAAAGCCGTACATCACCTAGCTTGTTGGGAACACAATGTGTCTTTTCAGTTGCAAAGTGGAATCCATATATATATATGGGGAGTTACTCTCTCCAACTCGGTTTTACAGTGAAAAATGCAGGAATATCTAACCGGCATCAAAAAAAAACTGACTATCCAGAGTAAAAGTTTCTAATGCAACCAGTTCTTTTGTGATAGATGAACGAACTTCTCTGCACATGCTCAGTTCTGAGAGATAATTTTGTGTGAAAACCGTTCTTCACCAAGCTTGTTGGGAACACAAATTTTCTTTCCTGTTGCAAACTGCACTCCATACATATTTATGGGGAGGTACTCGCTCCAACTCGGTTTTATAGTAAAAATTGCAGGAATTTCAAACCGGCACTAGGAAACACTCTGAGAAACCAGAGTAAATGTTTCTCCTGCAAACCGTTCCTTTGTGCTAGATGAACGAACGTCTCTCCACATGCTCTGTTCTGAGAGATATGTGTGTGTTCAAGCCGACCTTCACCAGGCTTGTTGGGAACACAGAGTTTCTTTTCAGTTGCAAAGTGCACTGCATACATATATATGGGGAGGTACTGGATCCAACTCGGTTTTACAGTGAAAACTGCAGGAACTTCATACCGGCATTAGGAAAAAGACTGAGAATTTAGAATAAAGTTTCTACTGCAACCCGTTCCCTATGTGCTAGGGAACGAACGACTATGCACATGCTCTGTTCTGAGAGATAAGTGTGTGTGAAAGCCGTTCTTCACCTAGCTTGTTGGGAACACAGAGTTTCTTTTCAGTTGCAATCGGCACTCCATAAATTTATATGGGTAGGTACTCGCTCAAACATGATTTTACAGTGAAATCTGCAGGAACTTCTAACCGGCATTAGGAAACAGACTTAGAAACCAGAGTAAATATTTCTCTTGCAACCCCTTTCCCTATGTGCTAGATGAACGAACGTCTCTCCACATGATCAGTTCTGAGACATATGTGTGTGTGAAAGCCGTCCTTCACCTAGCTTGTTGGGAACACAATGTTTCTTTTCAGTTGCAAAGTGGAATCCATATATATATATGGGGAATTACTCGCTCCAACTCTGTTTTACAGTGAAAATTGCAGGAACATGTAACCGGCATTAGGAAAAAGACTGAGAATCCAGAGTAAATGTTTCTCCTGCAAACCGTTCCCTTTGTGCTAGATGAACGAAAGTCTATCCTCATGCTCAGTTCTGAGAGGTAAGTGTGGGTGAAAGCCGTACTTCACCTAGCTTGTTGGGAACACAAAGTTTCTTTTTAGTTGCAAAATGGAATCCATACATATATATGGGGATTTACTCGCTCCAACTCGGTTTTACAGGGAAAACTGCAGAACTTCTAAACGGAATTCGGAAACAGACAGAGACACCAGAGAAAATTTTCTCCTGCAACCCCTTCCCATTCTGCTAGATGAACGAACGTCTCTCCACATGCTAAGTTCTAAGAAATAAGTGTGTGTGAAAGCCGTCCTTCAAGTTGCTTGATGGGAACACAGAGTTTCTTTTCAGTTGCAAACGGCACTCCATAAATATATATGGGAATGTACAAGCTCCAACTCGGTTTTACACAGATAACTGCAGGAACTTCAAACCGGCACTAGGAAACACACTGAGAAAACAGTAAAAGTTTCTCCTGCAACCCCTTCCCATTGTGCTAGATGAACGAACGTCTCTCTACATGCTTTGTTCTGAGAGATATGTGTGTGTTCAAGCCGACCTTCACCAGGCTTGTTGGGAACACAGAGTTTCTTTTCAGTTGCAAAGTGCACTGCATACATATATAAGGGGAGGTACTGGCTCCAACTCGGTTTTACAGTGAAAACTGCAGGAACTTCATACCGGCATTAGGAAAAATACTGAGAATTTAGAATAAAGTTTCTCCTGCAACCCGTTCCCTATGTGCTAGATGAACGAAAGTCTATCCACATGCTCAGTTCTGAGAGATAAGTGTGTGTGAAAGCCGTTCTTCACCTAGCTTGTTGGGAACACAGAGTTTCTTTTCATTTGCAATCGGCACTCCATAAATAAATATGGGAAGGTACACGCTCCAACTCGGTTTTACAGTGAAAACTGCAGGAATTTCAAACCGGCACTAGGAAACAGCCTGAGAAACCAGAGTAAATGTTTCTCCTGCAAACCTATCCCTTTGTGCTAGATGAACGAACGTCTCTCCACATACTCAGATCTCAGATATAAGTGTGTGTGAAAGCCGTACTTCACATAGCTTGTAAGGAACACAAAGATTCTTTTCAGTTGCAAACTGCACTCCATACATATATATGTTTAGGAACACGCTCAAACTCGGTTTTACAGTGAAAACTGCAGGAATATCAAACCGGCACTAGAAAACACAGTGAGAAACCAGAGTAAAAGTTTCTCCTGCAAACCGTTCCTTTTGTGCTAGATGAACGAACGTATCTCCACATGCTCAGTTCTCAGAGATAAGGGTGTGTGAAAGCCGTCCTTCACCTAGCTTGTAGGGAAAATATAGTTTTTTTCAGTTGCAAAGTGGAATACTTAAATATATATTTGAATTTACTCGCTCCAACTCGGTTTTACAGTGAAAAATGCAGGAACATCTAACCGGCATTAGGAAAAACCTGAGAATCCGGAGTAAAAGTTTCTCTTGCAAACCGTTCCCATTGTGCTAGATGAACGAACGTCTATCCACATGCTCAGTTCTGAGAGATTATTTTGTGTAAAACCGTTCTTCACCAAGCTTGTTGGGAACACAAATTTTCTTTCCTGTTGCAAACTGCACTCCATACATATATATGGGGATGTACTCGCTCCAACTCTGTTTTATAGTAAAAATTGCAGGAATTTCAAACCGGCACTAGGAAACACTCTGAGAAACCAGAGTAAATGTTTCTCCTGCAAACCGTTCCTTTGTGCTAGATGAACGAACGTCTCTCCACATGTTCAGTTGTCAGAGATAAGTGTGTGTGAATGCCGTCCTTCAACTAGCTTGTTGGGAACACAAAGTTTCTTTTCAGTTGCAAAGTGGAATCCATACATATATATGGGGGGTTAGTCGCTCCAACTCGGTTTTACAGTGAAAACTGCAGGAACATGTAACCGGCATTAGGAAAAAGACTGAGAATCCAGAGTAAATGTTTCTCCTGCAAACCGTTCCCTTTGTGCTAGATGAACGAAAGTCTATCCTCATGCTCAGTTCTGAGAGATAAGTGTGGGTGAAAGCAGTCCTTCACCTAGCTTGTTGGGAACACCAAGTTCCTTTTCAGTTGCAAAGTGGAATCCATATATATATATGGGGATTTACTCGCTCCAACTCGGTTTTACAGGGAAAACTGCAGGAACTTCTAAACGGCATTAGGAAACAGACGGAGACACCAGAGTAAAATTTTCTCCTGCAACCCCTTCCCATTGTGCTAGATGAACGAACGTCTCTCCACATGCTCAGTTCTTAGAAATAAGTGTGTGTTAAAGCCGTCCTTCAACTTGCTTGATGGGAACACAGAGTTTCTTTTCAGTTGCAAAATGCAATGCATACATATATATGTTAGGTAATCGCTCCAACTCGATTTTACAGTGAAAACTGCAGTAAATTCAAACCGGCACTAGGAAACACACTGAGAAAACAGAGTAAAAGTTTCTCCTGCAACCCCTTCCCATTGTGCTAGATGAACGAACGTCTCTCCACATGCTTTGTTCTGAGAGATATGTGTGTGTTCAAGCCGACCTTCACCAGACTTGTTGGGAACACAGAGTTTCTTTTCAGTTGCAAAGTGCACTGCATACATATATATGGGGAGGTACTGGCTCCAAATCGGTTTTACAGTGAAAACTGCAGGAACTTCATACCGGAATTAGGAAAAATACTGAGAATTTAGAATAAAGTTTCTCCTGCAACCGGTTCCCTATGTGCTAGATGAACGAAAGTCTATCCACATGCTCAGTTCTGAGAGATAAGTGTGTGTGAAAGCCGTTCTTCACCTAGCTTGTTGGGAACACAGAGTTTCTTTTCAGTTGCAATCCGCACTCCATACAATTATATGGGTAGGTACTCGCTCAAACATGTTTTTACAGTGAAATCTAGGAACTTCTAACCGGCATTAGGAAACAGACTTAGAAACCACAGTAAATGTTTCTCCTGCAACCCGTTCCCTTTGTGCTAGAGGAACGAACGTCTCTCCACATGATCATTTCTTAGAGATACGTGTGTGTGAAAGCCGTCCTTCACCTAGCTTGTAGGGAAAACAAAGGTTCTTTTAAGTTGCAAAATGCACTCCATAAATATATATGGGAATGTACTCGCACCAACCCGGTTTTACAGTGAAAACTGCAGGAAATTCAAACAGGCAGTAGGAAACACTCTGAGAAACCAGAGTAAAAGTTTCTCCTGCAAACCTTTCCCTTTGGGCTAGATTAAAGAACGTCCCTCCACATGCTCAGTTCTCAGAGATAAGTGTGTGTGAAAGCCGTCCTTCACATAACTTGTAAGGAACAAAAAGCTTCTTTTGAGTTGCAAACTGCACTCAATACATATATATGTGTAGGAATACGCTCCAACTCGGTTTTACACTGAAAACTGCAGGAACTTCAAACCGGCCCTAGGAAACACACTGAGAAACCAGAGTAAAATTTCTCCTGCAAACCGTTCCATTGTTCTAGATGAACGAACGTCTCTACACATGCTCAGTTCTCAGAGATAAGTGTGTTTGAAAGCCGTCCTTCACCTAGCTTGTAGGGAACATAAAGTTTATTTTTAGATGCAAAGTGGAATACTTACATATATATGGGAATTTATTCGCTCCAACTCGGTTTTACAGGGAAAACTGCAGGAACTTCTAACCGGCATTAGGAAACAGACTTAGAAACCAGAGTAAAAGTTCTACCAGCAAACCGTTCCCTTTGTGCTAGATGAACGAACATCTCTCCACATGCACAGTTCTGAGAGATATGTGTGTGTGAAAGCCGTCCTTCACCTAGCTTGTTTGGAACACAAAGTTTCTTTTCATTTGCAAAGTGGAATTAAGATATATATATATCGGGAGTTACTCGCTCCAACTCGGTTTTACAGTGAAAAATGCAGGAACATCTAACCGGCATTAGGAAAAAGTCTGAGAATCCAGTGTAAAAGTTTATCCTGCAAATCGTTCCCTTTGTGCTAGATGAACAAACGTCTCTCCACATGTTCAGTTCTGAGAGATAATTGTGGGTTACAGCCGTCCTTCACCTAGATTGTTGGGAAAACAAAGTTGGTTTTCAGTTGCAAATTGGAATCCATACAAATATATGGGGAGTTACACGCTCGAACTCGGTTTTACAGTGAAAACTGCAGGAACTTCTAACCGGCATTAGGAAACAGATTGAGAATCCAGTTTAAAGTTTCACCTGCAAACAGTTCCATTTGTGCTAGATGAACGAACGTCTATCCACATGCTCATTGCTGAGAGATATGTTTCTGTGAAAGCCGTCCTTCACTTTGCTTGTTGGGAACACAAAGTTTCTTTTCAGTTGCAAACTGCACTCCATACATATATATCTGGAGGTACTCGCTCCAAATCGATTTTACAGTGAAAACTGCAGGAACTTCAAACCGGCCCTACGAAAAACACTGAGAAATCAGAGTAAAAGTTTCTCCTGTAAACCGTTCCTTTGTGCTATATAAACGAACGTCTCTCCACATGCTCAGTTCTAGAGATAAGTGTGTGTGAAAGCTGTCCTTCACCTAGATTTTTGGGAACACAAAGTTTCTTTTCAGTTGCAAAGTGGAATCCATACATATACATGGGGTGTTACTCGATCCAACATGGTTTTACAGGGAAAACCGCAGGAACATCTAACCGGCATTAGGAAACAGACTGAGAAAGCACAGTAAAATTTTCTCCTGCAACCCGTTCCCTTTGTGCTAGATGAACGAACGTCGTTCAACATGCTCAGTTCTGAGAGATAAGTGTGTGTGAATGCCGTACTTCCCCTAGCTTGTTGGGAACACAGAGTTTCTTTCAGTTGCAAACTGTACTCCATACAATTATAAGGGGAATTACTAGCTCCAACACGGTTTTACAGTGAAAACTGCAGGAACTTCAAAAATGCACTAGGAAACACACTGAGAAATCAGAGCAAAGTTACTCCTGCAAACCGTTCCCTTTGTGCTAGATGAACGAAGGTCTCTAAACATGCTTAGTTCTCAGAGATAAGTGTGTGTGAAAGCCGTCCTTCACCTAGCATTTGGGAACACAGAGTTTCTTTTCAGTTGAAAAATGCACTGCATACATATATATGGGGAGGTACACGCTCCAACTCGTTTTTACTGTGAAAACTGCAGAAAATTTAAACCGACACTTGTAAAAAATTTGAGAAACCAGAGTAAAAGTTTCTCCTGCAAACATTTCCATTTGTGCTAGATGAACGAACGTCTCTCCACATGCTCAGTTCTGAGAGATAAGTGTCTGTGAAAGCCGTCCTTCAACTAGCTTGTTGGGAACACAAAGTTTCATATCAGTTTCAAACTGCACTCCTTACATATGTATAGGGAGGTACTCGCTCCAACACGGTTTTACAGTGAAAACTGCAGGAACATCTAACCGGCACTAGGAAACACTCTGAGAAACCAGAGTAAAAGTTTCTCCTGCAACCAGTTCCCTTTGTGCTAGATGAACGAACGTCTCTCCACATGCTCAGTTCTCAGAGATAAGTGTGAGTGAAAGCCGTCCTTCACCTAGCTTGTTGGGATCACAGAGTTTCTTTTCAGTTGCAAACTGCACTGCATACCTATATATGGGTAAGTTCTGGCTCCAACTCACTTTTACAGTGAAAACTGCAGGAACTTCATACCGGCATTAGGAAAAAGACTGAGAATTTAGAATAAATTTGTCCTGAAACCCATTCCCTATGTGCTAGATGAACGAACGTCTCTCCACATGCTCAGTTCTCAGAGATAAGTGTGTGTGAAAGCCGTCCTTCACCTAGCTTGTTGGGAACACAGAGTTTCTTTCCAGTTGTTATCGGCACTCCATACATTTATATGGATAGGTACTCGCTCAAACATGTTTTTACAGTGAAATCTGCAAGAACTTCTAACCGGCATTAGGAAACAGACTTAGAAACCAGAGTAAATATTTCTCCTGCAAACCGTTCATTTTGTGCTAGATAAACGAACGTCTCTCCACATGATCAGTTCTGAGAGATATGTGTGTGTGAAAGCCGTCGTTCACCTAGCTTGTTGGGAACACAAAGTTTCTTATCTGTTGCAAACTGCATTCCATACATATATATGGGATGTACTCGCTCCAACTCGGTTTTACAGTGAAAACTGCAGGAATTTCAAACCGGCACTAGGAAACACACTGAAAATCCAGAGTAAAAGTTCTTCTTGCAACCCGTTCCCTTTGTGCTAGATGAATGAACGTCTCTACACTTGCTCAGTTCTGGGTGATAAGTGTGTGTGAAAGCCGTCCTTCACCTAGCTTGTTGGGTACACAAAGTTTGTTTTCAGTTGCAAAGTGGAATCCATACAAATATATGGGGAGTTACACGCTCGAACTCGGTTTTAAAATGAAAACTGCAGGAACTTCTAACCGGCATTAGGAAAAAGATTGAGAATCCAGTGTAAAAGTTTCTCCTACAAACAGTTCCTTTGTGCTAGATGAACGAACGTCTATCCACATGCTCAGTTCTGAGAGATATGTTTCTGTGAAAGCCGTCTTCACTTTGTTTGTTGGGAACACAAAGTTTCTTTTCAGTTGCAAACAGCACTCTATACATATATATTTGGAGGTAGTCGCTCCAAATCGATTTTACAGTGAAAACTGCAGGAACTTGAAAGCGTCACTAGGAAACAGACTGAGAAACCACAGTAAAATTTTCTCCTGCATCCCGTTCCCTTTGTGCTAGATAAACGAACATCTCTCCACATGCTCAGTTCTGGGTGATAAGTGTGTGTGAAAGCCGTCCTTCAAATAGCTTGTTGGGAAAACATAGTTTCATATCATTTGAAATCTGCACTCCTTACATATGTATTGGGAGGTACTCGCTCCAAATCGGTTTTATAGTGAAAACTGCAGGAACATCCAACCGGCATTAGGAAACAGACTGAGAAACCAGAGTAAAAGTTTCTCCTGCAACCTCTTCCCTTTGTGCTAGATGAACGAACGTCTCTTCACATGCTCAGTTCTGAGAGAAAAGTGTGTGTGAAATCCGTACTTCACCTAGCTTGTTGGGAACACAAAGACTCTTTTCAGTTGCAAACGGCACTATATACATATATATGAGTAGGTACTAGCTCCAACTCGGTTTTACACTGAAAACTGCAGGAACTTATAACCAGCACTAGGAAACACACTGAGAAACCAGAGTAGAAGTTTCCCCTGCAAACCGTTCCCTTTGTGCTAGATGAACGAACGTCTCTCCACATGCTCAGTTCTGAGAGATAAGTGTGTTTGAAAGCCGTCCATCAACTTGCTTGTTGGGAACACAGAGATTCTTTTCAGTTGCAAACTGCACTCTCTATATATATATGGGGAGGTACTAGCTACAACTCGACTTTACAGTGAAAATGCAGTAACTTCAAACCGGCATTAGGAAACACACTGAGAAACCAGAGTAAAATATCTCCAACAACACGTTCCCTTTGTGCTAGATTAACTGTCGTCTCTCCACATGCTCAGTTCTGAGAGATAAGTGTGTGTTAAAGCAGTCCTTCACCTAGCTTGTTAGGAACACAAAGTTCCTTTTCAGTTGCAAAGTGGAATCCATACATATATATGGGGAGTTACTCGCTCCAACTCGGATTTACAAGGAAAACTGCAGGAAATTCTAACCGGCATTAGGAAACAGACTGAGAAACCAGAGTAATAGTTTCTCCTGCAATCCTTTCCCTTTGTGCTAGATGAACGAACGTCTCTCCACATGCTCATTTCTCAGACATAAGTGTGTGTGAAAGCCGTCCTTCACCTAGCTTGTTGGAAACACAGAGTTACTTTTCAATTGCAAACTTCACTCCATACATTTATATGGGGAGGGACTCGCTCCAACTAGATTTTACAGTGAAAACTGCAGGAACTTCAAACCGGCACAAGGAAACACACTGAGAAACCAGAGTAAAAGTTTCTCCTGTAAACCGTTCCCTTTGGCTTGATGAACGAACGTCTCTCCACATGCTCAGTTCTCAGAAATAAGTGAGTGTGAAAGCCGTCCTTCACCTAGCTTGTTGGGAACAAAAAGTTTCTTTTCAGCTGCAAACGGCAATCCATACATATATATGGGGATGTACAAGCTCCAACTCGGTTTTACAGTCTAAACTGCAGGAACTTCAAACCGGCACTAGGAAACACACTGAAAATCCAGAGTAAAAGTTCTTCTTGCAACCCGTTCCCTTTGTGCTAGATGAATGAACGTCTCTACACTTGCTCAGTTCTGGGTGATAAGTGTGTGTGAAAGCCGTCCTTCACCTAGCTTGTTGGGTACACAAAGTTTGTTTTCAGTTGCAAAGTGGAATCCATACAAATATATGGGGAGTTACACGCTCGAACTCGGTTTTAAAATGAAAACTGCAGGAACTTCTAACCGGCATTAGGAAAAAGATTGAGAATCCAGTGTAAAAGTTTCTCCTACAAACAGTTCCTTTGTGCTAGATGAACGAACGTCTATCCACATGCTCAGTTCTGAGAGATATGTTTCTGTGAAAGCCGTCTTCACTTTGTTTGTTGGGAACACAAAGTTTCTTTTCAGTTGCAAACAGCACTCTATACATATATATTTGGAGGTAGTCGCTCCAAATCGATTTTACAGTGAAAACTGCAGGAACTTGAAAGCGTCACTAGGAAACAGACTGAGAAACCACAGTAAAATTTTCTCCTGCATCCCGTTCCCTTTGTGCTAGATAAACGAACATCTCTCCACATGCTCAGTTCTGGGTGATAAGTGTGTGTGAAAGCCGTCCTTCAAATAGCTTGTTGGGAAAACATAGTTTCATATCATTTGAAATCTGCACTCCTTACATATGTATTGGGAGGTACTCGCTCCAAATCGGTTTTATAGTGAAAACTGCAGGAACATCCAACCGGCATTAGGAAACAGACTGAGAAACCAGAGTAAAAGTTTCTCCTGCAACCTCTTCCCTTTGTGCTAGATGAACGAACGTCTCTTCACATGCTCAGTTCTGAGAGAAAAGTGTGTGTGAAATCCGTACTTCACCTAGCTTGTTGGGAACACAAAGACTCTTTTCAGTTGCAAACGGCACTATATACATATATATGAGTAGGTACTAGCTCCAACTCGGTTTTACACTGAAAACTGCAGGAACTTATAACCAGCACTAGGAAACACACTGAGAAACCAGAGTAGAAGTTTCCCCTGCAAACCGTTCCCTTTGTGCTAGATGAACGAACGTCTCTCCACATGCTCAGTTCTGAGAGATAAGTGTGTTTGAAAGCCGTCCATCAACTTGCTTGTTGGGAACACAGAGATTCTTTTCAGTTGCAAACTGCACTCTCTATATATATATGGGGAGGTACTAGCTACAACTCGACTTTACAGTGAAAATGCAGTAACTTCAAACCGGCATTAGGAAACACACTGAGAAACCAGAGTAAAATATCTCCAACAACACGTTCCCTTTGTGCTAGATTAACTGTCGTCTCTCCACATGCTCTGTTCTGAGAGATAAGTGTGTGTTAAAGCAGTCCTTCACCTAGCTTGTTAGGAACACAAAGTTCCTTTTCAGTTGCAAAGTGGAATCCATACATATATATGGGGAGTTACTCGCTCCAACTCGGATTTACAAGGAAAACTGCAGGAAATTCTAACCGGCATTAGGAAACAGACTGAGAAACCAGTGTAAATGTTTCTCCTGGAACCCGTTCCATTTCGGCTAGATGAACGAAGTCTCTCCACATGCTCAGTTCTGAGAGATAAGTGTGGGTGAAAGCCGCCCTTCACCTAGCTTGTTGGGAACACAAAGATTCTTTTCAGTTGCAAACGGCACTCCATACATATATATGGGGATGTACTCGCTCCAACACTCTTTTACAGTGAAAACTGCAGGAATATCAAACCGGTACTAGGAAACACACTGAAAATCCAGAGTAAAAGTTCCTCCTGCAAACAGTTCGTTTTGTGCTAGATGAACCAACGTCTCTCCACATGCTCAGTTCTGAGAGATAAGTAAAGTTGAATGCCGTCCTTCACCTAGCTTGTTGGAAAAACAAAGTTTCTTTTCAGTTGCAAAGTGGAATCCATACATATATATGGGGTGTTACTCGCTCCAACTCGGTTTTACAGGGAAAACTGCAGGAACTTCTAAACGGCATTAGGAAACAGACGGAGAAACCAGAGTAAAATTTTCTCCTGCAACCCCTTCCCATTGTGCTAGATGAACGAACGTCTCTCCACATGCTCAGTTCTTAGAAATAAGTGTGTGTGAAAGCCGTCCTTCAACTTGCTTGATGGGAACACAGAGTTTCTTTTCAGTTGCAAAATGCAATGCATACATATATACGTTAGGTAATCGCTCCAACTCGATTTTATAGTGAAAACTGCAGTAAATTCAAACCGGCACTAGGAAACACACTGAGAAAACAGAGTAAAAGTTTCTCCTGCAACCCCTTACCATTATGCTAGATGAACGAACGTCTCTCTACATGCTTTGTTCTGAGAGATATGTGTGTGTTCAAGCCGACCTTCACCAGGCTTGTTGGGAACACAGAGTTTCTTTTCAGTTGCAAAGTGCACTGCATACATATATAAGGGGAGGTACTGGCTCCAACTCGGTTTTACAGTGAAAACTGCAGGAACTTCATACCGGCATTAGGAAAAATACTGAGAATTTAGAATAAAGTTTCTCCTGCAACCCGTTCCCTATGTGCTAGATGAACGAAAGTCTATCCACATGCTCAGTTCTGAGAGATAAGTGTGTGTGAAAGCCGTTCTTCACCTAGCTTGTTGGGAACACAGAGTTTCTTTTCATTTGCAATCGGCACTCCATAAATAAATATGGGAAGGTACACGCTCCAACTCGGTTTTACAGTGAAAACTGCAGGAATTTCAAACCGGCACTAGGAAACAGCCTGAGAAACCAGAGTAAAAGTTTCTCCTGCAAAACTATCCCTTTGTGCTAGATGAACGAACGTCTCTCCACATGCTCAGATCTCAGATATAAGTGTGTGTGAAAGCCGTACTTCACATAGCTTGTAAGGAACACAAAGATTCTTTTCAGTTGCAAACTGCACTCCATACATATATATGGGTAGGAACACGCTCAAACTCGGTTTTACAGTGAAAACTGCAGGAATATCAAACCGGCACTAGAAAACACAGTGAGAAACCAGAGTAATAGTTTCTCCTGCAAACCGTTCCTTTTGTGCTAGATGAACGAACGTATCTCCACATGCTCAGTTCTCAGAGATAAGGGTGTGTGAAAGCCGTCCTTCACCTAGCTTGTAGGGAAAATATAGTTTTTTTCAGTTGCAAAGTGGAATACTTAAATATATATGGGAATTTACTCGCTCCAACTCGGTTTTACAGTGAAAAATGCAGGAACATCTAACCGGCATTAGGAAAAACCTGAGAATCCGGAGTAAAAGTTTCTCTTGCAAACCGTTCCCATTGTGCTAGATGAACGAACGTCTATCCACATGCTCAGTTCTGAGAGATTATTTTGTGTAAAACCGTTCTTCACCAAGCTTGTTGGGAACACAAATTTTCTTTCCTGTTGCAAACTGCACTCCATACATATATATGGGGATGTACTCGCTCCAACTCTGTTTTATAGTAAAAATTGCAGGAATTTCAAACCGGCACTAGGAAACACTCTGAGAAACCAGAGTAAATGTTTCTCCTGCAAACCGTTCCTTTGTTCTAGATGAACGAACGTCTCTCCACATGTTCAGTTGTCAGAGATAAGTGTGTGTGAATGCCGTCCTTCAACTAGCTTGTTGGGAACACAAAGTTTCTTTTCAGTTGCAAAGTGGAATCCATACATATATATGGGGGGTTAGTCGCTCCAACTCGGTTTTACAGTGAAAACTGCAGGAACATGTAACCGGCATTAGGAAAAAGACTGAGAATCCAGAGTAAATGTTTCTCCTGCAAACCGTTCCCTTTGTGCTAGATGAATGAAAGTCTATCCTCATTCTCAGTTCTGAGAGATAAGTGTGGGTGAAAGCAGTCCTTCACCTAGCTTGTTGGGAACACCAAGTTCCTTTTCAGTTGCAAAGTGGAATCCATATATATATATGGGGATTTACTCGCTCCAACTCGGTTTTACAGGGAAAAACTGCAGGAACTTCTAAACGGCATTAGGAAACAGACGGAGACACCAGAGTAAAATTTTCTCCTGCAACCCCTTCCCATTGTGCTAGATGAACGAACGTCTCTCCACATGCTCAGTTCTTAGAAATAAGTGTGTGTGAAAGCCGTCCTTCAACTTGCTTGATGGGAACACAGAGTTTCTTTTCAGTTGCAAAATGCAATGCATACATATATATGTTAGGTAATCGCTCCAACTCGATTTTACAGTGAAAACTGCAGTAAATTCAAACCGGCACTAGGAAACACACTGAGAAAACAGAGTAAAAGTTTCTCCTGCAACCCCTTCCCATTGTGCTAGATGAACGAACGTCTCTCCACATGCTTTGTTCTGAGAGATATGTGTGTGTTCAAGCCGACCTTCACCAGGCTTGTTGGGAACACAGAGTTTCTTTTCAGTTGCAAAGTGCACTGCATACATATATATGGGGAGGTACTGGCTCCAAATCGGTTTTACAGTGAAAACTGCAGGAACTTCATACCGGAATTAGGAAAAATACTGAGAATTTAGAATAAAGTTTCTCCTGCAACCGGTTCCCTATGTGCTAGATGAACGAAAGTCTATCCACATGCTCAGTTCTGAGAGATAAGTGTGTGTGAAAGCCGTTCTTCACCTAGCTTGTTGGGAACACAGAGTTTCTTTTCAGTTGCAATCCGCACTCCATACAATTATATGGGTAGGTACTCGCTCAAACATGTTTTTACAGTGAAATCTAGGAACTTCTAACCGGCATTAGGAAACAGACTTAGAAACCACAGTAAATGTTTCTCCTGCAACCCGTTCCCTTTGTGCTAGATGAACGAACGTCTCTCCACATGATCATTTCTTAGAGATACGTGTGTGTGAAAGCCGTCCTTCACCTAGCTTGTAGGGAAAACAAAGGTTCTTTTAAGTTGCAAAATGCACTCCATAAATATATATGGGAATGTACTCGCACCAACTCGGTTTTACAGTGAAAACTGCAGGAAATTCAAACAGGCAGTAGGAAACACTCTGAGAAACCAGAGTAAAAGTTTCTCCTGCAAACCTTTCCCTTTGGGCTAGATTAAAGAACGTCCCTCCACATGCTCAGTTCTCAGAGATAAGTGTGTGTGAAAGCCGTCCTTCACATAACTTGTAAGGAACAAAAAGCTTCTTTTCAGTTGCAAACTGCACTCCATACATATATATGTGTAGGAATACGCTCCAACTCGGTTTTACACTGAAAACTGCAGGAACTTCAAACCGGCCCTAGGAAACACACTGAGAAACCAGAGTAAAATTTCTCCTGCAAACCGTTCCATTGTTCTAGATGAACGAACGTTTCTACACATGCTCAGTTCTCAGAGATAAGTGTGTTTGAAAGCCGTCCTTCACCTAGCTTGTAGGGAACATAAAGTTTATTTTTAGATGCAAAGTGGAATACTTACATATATATGGGAATTTATTCGCTCCAACTCGGTTTTACAGGGAAAACTGCAGGAACTTCTAACCGGCATTAGGAAACAGACTTAGAAACCAGAGTAAAAGTTCTACCAGCAAACCGTTCCCTTTGTGGTAGATGAACGAACGTCTCTCCACATGCTCAGTTCTGAGAGATATGTGTGTGTGAAAGCCGTCCTTCACCTAGCTTGTTTGGAACACAAAGTTTCTTTTCATTTGCAAAGTGGAATTAAGATATATATATATCGGGAGTTACTCGCTCCAACTCGGTTTTACAGTGAAAAATGCAGGAACATCTAACCGGCATTAGGAAAAAGTCTGAGAATCCAGTGTAAAAGTTTATCCTGCAAATCGTTCCCTTTGTGCTAGATGAACAAACGTCTCTCCACATGTTCAGTTCTGAGAGATAATTGTGGGTTAAAGCCGTCCTTCACCTAGCTTGTTGGGAAAACAAAGTTGGTTTTCAGTTGCAAATTGGAATCCATACAAATATATGGGGAGTTACACGCTCGAACTCGGTTTTACAGTGAAAACTGCAGGAACTTCTAACCGGCATTAGGAAACAGATTGAGAATCCAGTTTAAAGTTTCACCTGCAAACAGTTCCATTTGTGCTAGATGAACGAACGTCTATCCACATGCTCATTGCTGAGAGATATGTTTCTGTGAAAGCCGTCCTTCACTTTGCTTGTTGGGAACACAAAGTTTCTTTTCAGTTGCAAACTGCACTCCATACATATATATCTGGAGGTACTCGCTCCAAATCGATTTTACAGTGAAAACTGCAGGAACTTCAAACCGGCCCTACGAAAAACACTGAGAAATCAGAGTAAAAGTTTCTCCTGTAAACCGTTCCTTTGTGCTATATAAACGAACGTCTCTCCACATGCTCAGTTCTAGAGATAAGTGTGTGTGAAAGCTGTCCTTCACCTAGATTTTTGGGAACACAAAGTTTCTTTTCAGTTGCAAAGTGGAATCCATACATATACATGGGGTGTTACTCGATCCAACATGGTTTTACAGGGAAAACCGCAGGAACATCTAACCGGCATTAGGAAACAGACTGAGAAAGCACAGTAAAATTTTCTCCTGCAACCCGTTCCCTTTGTGCTAGATGAACGAACGTCTTTCAACATGCTCAGTTCTGAGAGATAAGTGTGTGTGAATGCCGTACTTCCCCTAGCTTGTTGGGAACACAGAGTTTCTTTCAGTTGCAAACTGTACTCCATACAATTATAAGGGGAATTACTAGCTCCAACACGGTTTTACAGTGAAAACTGCAGGAACTTCAAAAATGCACTAGGAAACACACTGAGAAATCAGAGCAAAGTTACTCCTGCAAACCGTTCCCTTTGTGCTAGATGAACGAAGGTCTCTAAACATGCTTAGTTCTCAGAGATAAGTGTGTGTGAAAGCCGTCCTTCACCTAGCATTTGGGAACACAGAGTTTCTTTTCAGTTGAAAAATGCACTGCATACATATATATGGGGAGGTACACGCTCCAACTCGTTTTTACTGTGAAAACTGCAGAAAATTTAAACCGACACTTGTAAAAAATTTGAGAAACCAGAGTAAAAGTTTCTCCTGCAAACATTTCCATTTGTGCTAGATGAACGGACGTCTCTCCACATGCTCAGTTCTGAGAGATAAGTGTCTGTGAAAGCCGTCCTTCAACTAGCTTGTTGGGAACACAAAGTTTCATATCAGTTTCAAACTGCACTCCTTACATATGTATAGGGAGGTACTCGCTCCAACACGGTTTTACAGTGAAAACTGCAGGAACATCTAACCGGCACTAGGAAACACTCTGAGAAACCAGAGTAAAAGTTTCTCCTGCAACCAGTTCCCTTTGTGCTAGATGAACGAACGTCTCTCCACATGCTCAGTTCTCAGAGATAAGTGTGAGTGAAAGCCGTCCTTCACCTAGCTTGTTGGGATCACAGAGTTTCTTTTCAGTTGCAAACTGCACTGCATACCTATATATGGGTAAGTTCTGGCTCCAACTCCCTTTTACAGTGAAAACTGCAGGAACTTCATACCGGCATTAGGAAAAAGACTGAGAATTTAGAATAAATTTGTCCTGAAACCCATTCCCTTTGTGCTAGATGAACGAACGTCTCTCCACATGCTCAGTTCTCAGAGATAAGTGTGTGTGAAAGCCGTCCTTCACCTAGCTTGTTGGGAACACAGAGTTTCTTTCCAGTTGTTATCGGCACTCCATACATTTATATGGATAGGTACTCGCTCAAACATGTTTTTACAGTGAAATCTGCAAGAACTTCTAACCGGCATTAGGAAACAGACTTAGAAACCAGAGTAAATATTTCTCCTGCAAACCGTTCATTTTGTGCTAGATAAACGAACGTCTCTCCACATGATCAGTTCTGAGAGATATGTGTGTGTGAAAGCCGTCGTTCACCTAGCTTGTTGGGAACACAAAGTTTCTTATCTGTTGCAAACTGCACTCCATACATATATATGGGATGTACTCGCTCCAACTCGGTTTTACAGTGAAAACTGCAGGAATTTCAAACCGGCACTAGGAAACACTCTGAGAAACCAGAGTAAAAGTTTCTCCTGCAAACAGTTCCTTGTGCTAGATGAACGAACGTCTCTCCACATGCTCAGTTCTCAGAGATAAGTGTGTGTGAAAGCCGTTCTTCAACTAGCTCGTTTGGAACACAATGTTTCTCTTCAGTTGTAAAGTGCAATCCATACATATATATGGGGATTTACTTGCTCCAAGTCGGTGTTACAGGGAAAATGGCAGGAACTTCTAACCGGCATTAGGAAACAGACTGAGAAACCAGAGTAATAGTTTCTCCTGCAATCCTTTCCCTTTGTGCTAGATGAACGAACGTCTCTCCACATGCTCATTTCTCAGACATAAGTGTGTGTGAAAGCCGTCCTTCACCTAGCTTGTTGGGAACACAGAGTTACTTTTCAATTGCAAACTTCACTCCATACATTTATATGGGGAGGGACTCGCTCCAACTAGATTTTACAGTGAAAACTGCAGGAACTTCAAACCGGCACAAGGAAACACACTGAGAAACCAGAGTAAAATTTTCTCCTGTAAACCGTTCCCTTTGGCTTGATGAACGAAAGTCTCTCCACATGCTCAGTTCTCAGAGATAAGTGAGTGTGAAAGCCGTCCTTCACCTAGCTTGTTGGGAACAAAAAGTTTCTTTTCAGCTGCAAACGGCAATCCATACATATATATGGGGATGTACAAGCTCCAACTCGGTTTTACAGTCTAAACTGCAGGAACTTCAAACCGGCACTAGGAAACACACTGAAAATCCAGAGTAAAAGTTCTTCTTGCAACCCGTTCCCTTTGTGCTAGATGAATGAACGTCTCTACACTTGCTCAGTTCTGGGTGATAAGTGTGTGTGAAAGCCGTCCTTCACCTAGCTTGTTGGGTACACAAAGTTTGTTTTCAGTTGCAAAGTGGAATCCATACAAATATATGGGGAGTTACACGCTCGAACTCGGTTTTAAAATGAAAACTGCAGGAACTTCTAACCGGCATTAGGAAAAAGATTGAGAATCCAGTGTAAAAGTTTCTCCTACAAACAGTTCCTTTGTGCTAGATGAACGAACGTCTATCCACATGCTCAGTTCTGAGAGATATGTTTCTGTGAAAGCCGTCTTCACTTTGTTTGTTGGGAACACAAAGTTTCTTTTCAGTTGCAAACAGCACTCTATACATATATATTTGGAGGTAGTCGCTCCAAATCGATTTTACAGTGAAAACTGCAGGAACTTGAAAGCGTCACTAGGAAACAGACTGAGAAACCACAGTAAAATTTTCTCCTGCATCCCGTTCCCTTTGTGCTAGATAAACGAACATCTCTCCACATGCTCAGTTCTGGGTGATAAGTGTGTGTGAAAGCCGTCCTTCAAATAGCTTGTTGGGAAAACATAGTTTCATATCATTTGAAATCTGCACTCCTTACATATGTATTGGGAGGTACTCGCTCCAAATCGGTTTTATAGTGAAAACTGCAGGAACATCCAACCGGCATTAGGAAACAGACTGAGAAACCAGAGTAAAAGTTTCTCCTGCAACCTCTTCCCTTTGTGCTAGATGAACGAACGTCTCTTCACATGCTCAGTTCTGAGAGAAAAGTGTGTGTGAAATCCGTACTTCACCTAGCTTGTTGGGAACACAAAGACTCTTTTCAGTTGCAAACGGCACTATATACATATATATGAGTAGGTACTAGCTCCAACTCGGTTTTACACTGAAAACTGCAGGAACTTATAACCAGCACTAGGAAACACACTGAGAAACCAGAGTAGAAGTTTCCCCTGCAAACCGTTCCCTTTGTGCTAGATGAACGAACGTCTCTCCACATGCTCAGTTCTGAGAGATAAGTGTGTTTGAAAGCCGTCCATCAACTTGCTTGTTGGGAACACAGAGATTCTTTTCAGTTGCAAACTGCACTCTCTCTATATATATGGGGAGGTACTAGCTACAACTCGACTTTACAGTGAAAATGCAGTAACTTCAAACCGGCATTAGGAAACACACTGAGAAACCAGAGTAAAATATCTCCAACAACACGTTCCCTTTGTGCTAGATTAACTGTCGTCTCTCCACATGCTCAGTTCTGAGAGATAAGTGTGTGTTAAAGCAGTCCTTCACCTAGCTTGTTAGGAACACAAAGTTCCTTTTCAGTTGCAAAGTGGAATCCATACATATATATGGGGAGTTACTCGCTCCAACTCGGATTTACAAGGAAAACTGCAGGAAATTCTAACCGGCATTAGGAAACAGACTGAGAAACCAGTGTAAATGTTTCTCCTGGAACCCGTTCCCTTTCGGCTAGATGAACGAAGTCTCTCCACATGCTCAGTTCTGAGAGATAAGTGTGGGTGAAAGCCGCCCTTCACCTAGCTTGTTGGGAACACAAAGATTCTTTTCAGTTGCAAACGGCACTCCATACATATATATGGGGATGTACTCGCTCCAACACTGTTTTACAGTGAAAACTGCAGGAATTTCAAACCGGTACTAGGAAACACACTGAAAATCCAGAGTAAAAGTTCCTCCTGCAAACCGTTCCTTTTGTGCTAGATGAACCAACGTCTCTCCACATGCTCAGTTCTGAGAGATAAGTAAAGTTGAATGCCGTCCTTCACCTAGCTTGTTGGAAAAACAAAGTTTCTTTTCAGTTGCAAAGTGGAATCCATACATATATATGGGGTGTTACTCGCTCCAACTCGGTTTTACAGGGAAAACTGCAGGAACTTCTAACCGGCATTAGGAAACAGACTGAGAAACCAGAGTAAAATTTTCTCCTGCAACCCCTTCCCGTTGCGCTAGATGAACGAACGTGTCTCCACATGCTCATTTCTTAGAAATAAGTGTGTGTGAAAGCCGTCCTTCAACTTGCTTGATGGGAACACAGAGTTTCTTTTCAGTTGCAAAGTGCACTGCAAACATATATACGTTAGGTACTCGCTCCAACACGGTTTTACAGAGAAAACTGCAGGAAATTCAAACCGGCATTAGGAAACACACTGAGAAAACAGAGTAAAAGTTTCTTCTGCAACCCGTTCCCTTTGGCTTGATGAACGAACGTCTCTCCACATGCTCAGTTCTCAGAGATAAGTGTGTGTGAAAGCCGTACTTCACCTAGCTTGTAGGGAACAAAAAGTTTCTTTTCAGTTGCAAAGTGTAATCCTTACATATATATGGGGATTTACTCGCTCCAAATCTGTTTTACAGGAAAACTGCAGGAACTTCAAACCGGCACTAGGAAACACACTGAAAATCCTGAGTAAATGTTTTTCCTGCAACCCGTTCCCTTTGTGGTAGATGAACTAACGTCTCTCCACATGCTCAGTTCTGAGATATAAGTGTGGGTGAATGCCGTTCTTCAAATTGCTTGTTGGAAACACAAAGTTTCTTTTCAGTTGCATATTGCACTCCATACATTTATATTGGAAGGGACTCGCTCCAACTAGATTTTACAGTGAAAACTGCAGGAACTTCAAACCGGCACAAGGAAACACACTGAGAAACCAGAGTAAAAGTTTCTCCTGTAAACCGTTCCCTTTGGCTTGATGAACGAACGTCTCTCCACATGCTCAGTTCTCAGAGATAAGTGAGTGTGAAAGCCGTCCTTCACCTAGCTTGTTGGGAACAAAAAGTTTCTTTTCAGCTGCAAACGGCAATCCATACATACATATGGGGATGTACAAGCTCCAACTCGGTTTTACAGTCTAAACTGCAGGAACTTCAAACCGGCACTAGGAAACACACTGAAAATCCAGAGTAAAAGTTCTTCTTGCAACCCGTTCCCTTTGTGCTAGATGAATGAACGTCTCTACACTTGCTCAGTTCTGGGTGATAAGTGTGTGTGAAAGCCGTCCTTCACCTAGCTTGTTGGGTACACAAAGTTTGTTTTCAGTTGCAAAGTGGAATCCATACAAATATATGGGGAGTTACACGCTCGAACTCGGTTTTAAAATGAAAACTGCAGGAACTTCTAACCGGCATTAGGAAAAAGATTGAGAATCCAGTGTAAAAGTTTCTCCTACAAACAGTTCCTTTGTGCTAGATGAACGAACGTCTATCCACATGCTCAGTTCTGAGAGATATGTTTCTGTGAAAGCCGTCTTCACTTTGTTTGTTGGGAACACAAAGTTTCTTTTCAGTTGCAAACAGCACTCTATACATATATATTTGGAGGTAGTCGCTCCAAATCGATTTTACAGTGAAAACTGCAGGAACTTGAAAGCGTCACTAGGAAACAGACTGAGAAACCACAGTAAAATTTTCTCCTGCATCCCGTTCCCTTTGTGCTAGATAAACGAACATCTCTCCACATGCTCAGTTCTGGGTGATAAGTGTGTGTGAAAGCCGTCCTTCAAATAGCTTGTTGGGAAAACATAGTTTCATATCATTTGAAATCTGCACTCCTTACATATGTATTGGGAGGTACTCGCTCCAAATCGGTTTTATAGTGAAAACTGCAGGAACATCCAACCGGCATTAGGAAACAGACTGAGAAACCAGAGTAAAAGTTTCTCCTGCAACCTCTTCCCTTTGTGCTAGATGAACGAACGTCTCTTCACATGCTCAGTTCTGAGAGAAAAGTGTGTGTGAAATCCGTACTTCACCTAGCTTGTTGGGAACACAAAGACTCTTTTCAGTTGCAAACGGCACTATATACATATATATGAGTAGGTACTAGCTCCAACTCGGTTTTACACTGAAAACTGCAGGAACTTATAACCAGCACTAGGAAACACACTGAGAAACCAGAGTAGAAGTTTCCCCTGCAAACCGTTCCCTTTGTGCTAGATGAACGAACGTCTCTCCACATGCTCAGTTCTGAGAGATAAGTGTGTTTGAAAGCCGTCCATCAACTTGCTTGTTGGGAACACAGAGATTCTTTTCAGTTGCAAACTGCACTCTCTATATATATATGGGGAGGTACTAGCTACAACTCGACTTTACAGTGAAAATGCAGTAACTTCAAACCGGCATTAGGAAACACACTGAGAAACCAGAGTAAAATATCTCCAACAACACGTTCCCTTTGTGCTAGATTAACTGTCGTCTCTCCACATGCTCAGTTCTGAGAGATAAGTGTGTGTTAAAGCAGTCCTTCACCTAGCTTGTTAGGAACACAAAGTTCCTTTTCAGTTGCAAAGTGGAATCCATACATATATATGGGGAGTTACTCGCTCCAACTCGGATTTACAAGGAAAACTGC
The DNA here is from genome assembly GCF_036321535.1 of Camelus dromedarius. Taxonomy (NCBI): domain Eukaryota; kingdom Metazoa; phylum Chordata; class Mammalia; order Artiodactyla; family Camelidae; genus Camelus; species Camelus dromedarius. The sequence goes on along the minus strand of NC_087451.1, from coordinate 3,494,153 downwards.
AGGAAATTCTAACCGGCATTAGGAAACAGACTGAGAAACCAGTGTAAATGTTTCTCATGGAACCCGTTCCCTTTCGGCTAGATGAACGAAGTCTCTCCACATGCTCAGTTCTGAGAGATAAGTGTGGGTGAAAGCCGCCCTTCACCTAGCTTGTTGGGAACACAAAGATTCTTTTCAGTTGCAAACGGCACTCCATACATATATATGGGGATGTACTCGCTCCAACACTGTTTTACAGTGAAAACTGCAGGAATTTCAAACCGGTACTAGGAAACACACTGAAAATCCAGAGTAAAAGTTCCTCCTGCAAACCGTTCCTTTTGTGCTAGATGAACCAACGTCTCTCCACATGCTCAGTTCTGAGAGATAAGTAAAGTTGAATGCCGTCCTTCACCTAGCTTGTTGGAAAAACAAAGTTTCTTTTCAGTTGCAAAGTGGAATCCATACATATATATGGGGTGTTACTCGCTCCAACTCGGTTTTACAGGGAAAACTGCAGGAACTTCTAACCGGCATTAGGAAACAGACTGAGAAACCAGAGTAAAATTTTCTCCTGCAACCCCTTCCCGTTGCGCTAGATGAACGAACGTGTCTCCACATGCTCATTTCTTAGAAATAAGTGTGTGTGAAAGCCGTCCTTCAACTTGCTTGATGGGAACACAGAGTTTCTTTTCAGTTGCAAAATGCACTGCAAACATATATACGTTAGGTACTCGCTCCAACACGGTTTTACAGAGAAAACTGCAGGAAATTCAAACCGGCATTAGGAAACACACTGAGAAAACAGAGTAAAAGTTTCTTCTGCAACCCGTTCCCTTTGGCTTGATGAACGAACGTCTCTCCACATGCTCAGTTCTCAGAGATAAGTGTGTGTGAAAGCCGTACTTCACCTAGCTTGTAGGGAACAAAAAGTTTCTTTTCAGTTGCAAAGTGTAATCCTTACATATATATGGGGATTTACTCGCTCCAAATCTGTTTTACAGGAAAACTGCAGGAACTTCAAACCGGCACTAGGAAACACACTGAAAATCCTGAGTAAATGTTTTTCCTGCAACCCGTTCCCTTTGTGGTAGATGAACTAACGTCTCTCCACATGCTCAGTTCTGAGATATAAGTGTGGGTGAATGCCGTTCTTCAAATTGCTTGTTGGAAACACAAAGTTTCTTTTCAGTTGCATATTGCACTCCATACATTTATATTGGAAGGGACTCGCTCCAACTAGATTTTACAGTGAAAACTGCAGGAACTTCAAACCGGCACAAGGAAACACACTGAGAAACCAGAGTAAAAGTTTCTCCTGTAAACCGTTCCCTTTGGCTTGATGAACGAACGTCTCTCCACATGCTCAGTTCTCAGAGATAAGTGAGTGTGAAAGCCGTCCTTCACCTAGCTTGTTGGGAACAAAAAGTTTCTTTTCAGCTGCAAACGGCAATCCATACATACATATGGGGATGTACAAGCTCCAACTCGGTTTTACAGTCTAAACTGCAGGAACTTCAAACCGGCACTAGGAAACACACTGAAAATCCAGAGTAAAAGTTCTTCTTGCAACCCGTTCCCTTTGTGCTAGATGAATGAACGTCTCTACACTTGCTCAGTTCTGGGTGATAAGTGTGTGTGAAAGCCGTCCTTCACCTAGCTTGTTGGGTACACAAAGTTTGTTTTCAGTTGCAAAGTGGAATCCATACAAATATATGGGGAGTTACACGCTCGAACTCGGTTTTAAAATGAAAACTGCAGGAACTTCTAACCGGCATTAGGAAAAAGATTGAGAATCCAGTGTAAAAGTTTCTCCTACAAACAGTTCCTTTGTGCTAGATGAACGAACGTCTATCCACATGCTCAGTTCTGAGAGATATGTTTCTGTGAAAGCCGTCTTCACTTTGTTTGTTGGGAACACAAAGTTTCTTTTCAGTTGCAAACAGCACTCTATACATATATATTTGGAGGTAGTCGCTCCAAATCGATTTTACAGTGAAAACTGCAGGAACTTGAAAGCGTCACTAGGAAACAGACTGAGAAACCACAGTAAAATTTTCTCCTGCATCCCGTTCCCTTTGTGCTAGATAAACGAACATCTCTCCACATGCTCAGTTCTGGGTGATAAGTGTGTGTGAAAGCCGTCCTTCAAATAGCTTGTTGGGAAAACATAGTTTCATATCATTTGAAATCTGCACTCCTTACATATGTATTGGGAGGTACTCGCTCCAAATCGGTTTTATAGTGAAAACTGCAGGAACATCCAACCGGCATTAGGAAACAGACTGAGAAACCAGAGTAAAAGTTTCTCCTGCAACCTCTTCCCTTTGTGCTAGATGAACGAACGTCTCTTCACATGCTCAGTTCTGAGAGAAAAGTGTGTGTGAAATCCGTACTTCACCTAGCTTGTTGGGAACACAAAGACTCTTTTCAGTTGCAAACGGCACTATATACATATATATGAGTAGGTACTAGCTCCAACTCGGTTTTACACTGAAAACTGCAGGAACTTATAACCAGCACTAGGAAACACACTGAGAAACCAGAGTAGAAGTTTCCCCTGCAAACCGTTCCCTTTGTGCTAGATGAACGAACGTCTCTCCACATGCTCAGTTCTGAGAGATAAGTGTGTTTGAAAGCCGTCCATCAACTTGCTTGTTGGGAACACAGAGATTCTTTTCAGTTGCAAACTGCACTCTCTATATATATATGGGGAGGTACTAGCTACAACTCGACTTTACAGTGAAAATGCAGTAACTTCAAACCGGCATTAGGAAACACACTGAGAAACCAGAGTAAAATATCTCCAACAACACGTTCCCTTTGTGCTAGATTAACTGTCGTCTCTCCACATGCTCAGTTCTGAGAGATAAGTGTGTGTTAAAGCAGTCCTTCACCTAGCTTGTTAGGAACACAAAGTTCCTTTTCAGTTGCAAAGTGGAATCCATACATATATATGGGGAGTTACTCGCTCCAACTCGGATTTACAAGGAAAACTGCAGGAAATTCTAACCGGCATTAGGAAACAGACTGAGAAACCAGTGTAAATGTTTCTCATGGAACCCGTTCCCTTTCGGCTAGATGAACGAAGTCTCTCCACATGCTCAGTTCTGAGAGATAAGTGTGGGTGAAAGCCGCCCTTCACCTAGCTTGTTGGGAACACAAAGATTCTTTTCAGTTGCAAACGGCACTCCATACATATATATGGGGATGTACTCGCTCCAACACTGTTTTACAGTGAAAACTGCAGGAATTTCAAACCGGTACTAGGAAACACACTGAAAATCCAGAGTAAAAGTTCCTCCTGCAAACCGTTCCTTTTGTGCTAGATGAACCAACGTCTCTCCACATGCTCAGTTCTGAGAGATAAGTAAAGTTGAATGCCGTCCTTCACCTAGCTTGTTGGAAAAACAAAGTTTCTTTTCAGTTGCAAAGTGGAATCCATACATATATATGGGGTGTTACTCGCTCCAACTCGGTTTTACAGGGAAAACTGCAGGAACTTCTAACCGGCATTAGGAAACAGACTGAGAAACCAGAGTAAAATTTTCTCCTGCAACCCCTTCCCGTTGCGCTAGATGAACGAACGTGTCTCCACATGCTCATTTCTTAGAAATAAGTGTGTGTGAAAGCCGTCCTTCAACTTGCTTGATGGGAACACAGAGTTTCTTTTCAGTTGCAAAATGCACTGCATACATATATACGTTAGGTACTCGCTCCAACACGGTTTTACAGAGAAAACTGCAGGAAATTCAAACCGGCATTAGGAAACACACTGAGAAAACAGAGTAAAAGTTTCTTCTGCAACCCGTTCCCTTTGGCTTGATGAACGAACGTCTCTCCACATGCTCAGTTCTCAGAGATAAGTGTGTGTGAAAGCCGTACTTCACCTAGCTTGTAGGGAACAAAAAGTTTCTTTTCAGTTGCAAAGTGTAATCCTTACATATATATGGGGATTTACTCGCTCCAAATCTGTTTTACAGGAAAACTGCAGGAACTTCAAACCGGCACTAGGAAACACACTGAAAATCCTGAGTAAATGTTTTTCCTGCAACCCGTTCCCTTTGTGGTAGATGAACTAACGTCTCTCCACATGCTCAGTTCTGAGATATAAGTGTGGGTGAATGCCGTTCTTCAAATTGCTTGTTGGAAACACAAAGTTTCTTTTCAGTTGCATATTGCACTCCATACATTTATATCGGAAGGGACTCGCTCCAACTAGATTTTACAGTGAAAACTGCAGGAACTTCAAACCGGCACAAGGAAACACACTGAGAAACCAGAGTAAAAGTTTCTCCTGTAAACCGTTCCCTTTGGCTTGATGAACGAACGTCTCTCCACATGCTCAGTTCTCAGAGATAAGTGAGTGTGAAAGCCGTCCTTCACCTAGCTTGTTGGGAACAAAAAGTTTCTTTTCAGCTGCAAACGGCAATCCATACATACATATGGGGATGTACAAGCTCCAACTCGGTTTTACAGTCTAAACTGCAGGAACTTCAAACCGGCACTAGGAAACACACTGAAAATCCAGAGTAAAAGTTCTTCTTGCAACCCGTTCCCTTTGTGCTAGATGAATGAACGTCTCTACACTTGCTCAGTTCTGGGTGATAAGTGTGTGTGAAAGCCGTCCTTCACCTAGCTTGTTGGGTACACAAAGTTTGTTTTCAGTTGCAAAGTGGAATCCATACAAATATATGGGGAGTTACACGCTCGAACTCGGTTTTAAAATGAAAACTGCAGGAACTTCTAACCGGCATTAGGAAAAAGATTGAGAATCCAGTGTAAAAGTTTCTCCTACAAACAGTTCCTTTGTGCTAGATGAACGAACGTCTATCCACATGCTCAGTTCTGAGAGATATGTTTCTGTGAAAGCCGTCTTCACTTTGTTTGTTGGGAACACAAAGTTTCTTTTCAGTTGCAAACAGCACTCTATACATATATATTTGGAGGTAGTTGCTCCAAATCGATTTTACAGTGAAAACTGCAGGAACTTGAAAGCGTCACTAGGAAACAGACTGAGAAACCACAGTAAAATTTTCTCCTGCATCCCGTTCCCTTTGTGCTAGATAAACGAACATCTCTCCACATGCTCAGTTCTGGGTGATAAGTGTGTGTGAAAGCCGTCCTTCAAATAGCTTGTTGGGAAAACATAGTTTCATATCATTTGAAATCTGCACTCCTTACATATGTATTGGGAGGTACTCGCTCCAAATCGGTTTTATAGTGAAAACTGCAGGAACATCCAACCGGCATTAGGAAACAGACTGAGAAACCAGAGTAAAAGTTTCTCCTGCAACCTCTTCCCTTTGTGCTAGATGAACGAACGTCTCTTCACATGCTCAGTTCTGAGAGAAAAGTGTGTGTGAAATCCGTACTTCACCTAGCTTGTTGGGAACACAAAGACTCTTTTCAGTTGCAAACGGCACTATATACATATATATGAGTAGGTACTAGCTCCAACTCGGTTTTACACTGAAAACTGCAGGAACTTATAACCAGCACTAGGAAACACACTGAGAAACCAGAGTAGAAGTTTCCCCTGCAAACCGTTCCCTTTGTGCTAGATGAACGAACGTCTCTCCACATGCTCAGTTCTGAGATATAAGTGTGGGTGAATGCCGTTCTTCAAATTGCTTGTTGGAAACACAAAGTTTCTTTTCAGTTGCATATTGCACTCCATACATTTATATCGGAAGGGACTCGCTCCAACTAGATTTTACAGTGAAAACTGCAGGAACTTCAAACCGGCACAAGGAAACACACTGAGAAACCAGAGTAAAAGTTTCTCCTGTAAACCGTTCCCTTTGGCTTGATGAACGAACGTCTCTCCACATGCTCAGTTCTCAGAGATAAGTGAGTGTGAAAGCCGTCCTTCACCTAGCTTGTTGGGAACAAAAAGTTTCTTTTCAGCTGCAAACGGCAATCCATACATACATATGGGGATGTACAAGCTCCAACTCGGTTTTACAGTCTAAACTGCAGGAACTTCAAACCGGCACTAGGAAACACACTGAAAATCCAGAGTAAAAGTTCTTCTTGCAACCCGTTCCCTTTGTGCTAGATGAATGAACGTCTCTACACTTGCTCAGTTCTGGGTGATAAGTGTGTGTGAAAGCCGTCCTTCACCTAGCTTGTTGGGTACACAAAGTTTGTTTTCAGTTGCAAAGTGGAATCCATACAAATATATGGGGAGTTACACGCTCGAACTCGGTTTTAAAATGAAAACTGCAGGAACTTCTAACCGGCATTAGGAAAAAGATTGAGAATCCAGTGTAAAAGTTTCTCCTACAAACAGTTCCTTTGTGCTAGATGAACGAACGTCTATCCACATGCTCAGTTCTGAGAGATATGTTTCTGTGAAAGCCGTCTTCACTTTGTTTGTTGGGAACACAAAGTTTCTTTTCAGTTGCAAACAGCACTCTATACATATATATTTGGAGGTAGTCGCTCCAAATCGATTTTACAGTGAAAACTGCAGGAACTTGAAAGCGTCACTAGGAAACAGACTGAGAAACCACAGTAAAATTTTCTCCTGCATCCCGTTCCCTTTGTGCTAGATAAACGAACATCTCTCCACATGCTCAGTTCTGGGTGATAAGTGTGTGTGAAAGCCGTCCTTCAAATAGCTTGTTGGGAAAACATAGTTTCATATCATTTGAAATCTGCACTCCTTACATATGTATTGGGAGGTACTCGCTCCAAATCGGTTTTATAGTGAAAACTGCAGGAACATCCAACCGGCATTAGGAAACAGACTGAGAAACCAGAGTAAAAGTTTCTCCTGCAACCTCTTCCCTTTGTGCTAGATGAACGAACGTCTCTTCACATGCTCAGTTCTGAGAGAAAAGTGTGTGTGAAATCCGTACTTCACCTAGCTTGTTGGGAACACAAAGACTCTTTTCAGTTGCAAACGGCACTATATACATATATATGAGTAGGTACTAGCTCCAACTCGGTTTTACACTGAAAACTGCAGGAACTTATAACCAGCACTAGGAAACACACTGAGAAACCAGAGTAGAAGTTTCCCCTGCAAACCGTTCCCTTTGTGCTAGATGAACGAACGTCTCTCCACATGCTCAGTTCTGAGAGATAAGTGAGTGTGAAAGCCGTCCATCAACTAGCTTGTTGGGAACACAGAGTTTCTTTTCAGTTGCAAACTGCACTCTCTATATATATATGGGGAGGTACTAGCTACAACTCGACTTTACAGTGAAAATGCAGTAACTTCAAAATGGCATTAGGAAACACACTGAGAAACCAGAGTAAAATATCTCCAACAACACGTTCCCTTTGTGCTAGATTAACTGTCGTCTCTCCACATGCTCAGTTCTGAGAGATAAGTGTGTGTTAAAGCAGTCCTTCACCTAGCTTGTTAGGAACACAAAGTTCCTTTTCAGTTGCAAGTGGAATCCATACATATATATGGGGAGTTACTCGCTCCAACTCGGATTTACAAGGAAAACTGCAGGAAATTCTAACCGGCATTAGGAAACAGACTGAGAAACCAGTGTAAATGTTTCTCCTGGAACCCGTTCTCTTTCGGCTAGATGAATGAAGTCTCTCCACATGCTCAGTTCTGTGAGATAAGTGTGGGTGAAAGCCGCCCTTCACCTAGCTTGTTGGGAACACAAAGATTCTTTTCAGTTGCAAACGGCACTCCATACATATATATGGGGATGTACTCGCTCCAACACTGTTTTACAGAGAAAACTGCAGGAATTTCAAACCGGTACTAGGAAACACACTGAAAATCCAGAGTAAAAGTTCCTCCTGCAAACAGTTCCTTTTGTGCTAGATGAACCAACGTCTCTCCACATGCTCAGTTCTGAGATATAAGTGTGGGTGAATGCCGTTCTTCAACTTGCTTGTTGGAAAAACAAAGTTTCTTTTCAGTTGCAAAGTGGAATCCATACATATATATGGGGTGTTACTCGCTCCAACTCGGTTTTACAGGGAATACTGCAGGAACTTCTAACCGGCATTAGGAAACAGACTGAGAAACCAGAGTAAAATTTTCTCCTGCAACCCCTTCCCGTTGCGCTAGATGAACGAACGTGTCTCCACATGCTCATTTCTTAGAAATAAGTGTGTGTGAAAGCCGTCCTTCAACTTGCTTGATGGGAACACAGAGTTTCTTTTCAGTTGCAAAATGCACTGCATACATATATACGTTAGGTACTCGCTCCAACACGGTTTTACAGAGAAAACTGCAGGAAATTCAAACCGGCATTAGGAAACACACTGAGAAAACAGAGTAAAAGTTTCTTCTGCAACCCGTTCCCTTTGGCTTGATGAACGAACGTCTCTCCACATGCTCAGTTCTCAGAGATAAGTGTGTGTGAAAGCCGTACTTCACCTAGCTTGTAGGGAACAAAAAGTTTCTTTTCAGTTGCAAAGTGTAATCCTTACATATATATGGGGATTTATTCGCTCCAAATCTGTTTTACAGGAAAACTGCAGGAACTTCAAACCGGCACTAGGAAACACACTGAAAATCCAGAGTAAATGTTTTTCCTGCAACCCGTTCCATTTGTGGTAGATGAACGAACGTCTCTCCACATGCTCAGTTCTGAGATATAAGTGTGGGTGAATGCCGTTCTTCAACTTGCTTGTTGGAAACACAAAGTTTCTTTTCAGTTGCAAACTGCACTCCATACATTTATATCGGAAGGGACTCGCTCCAACTAGATTTTACAGTGAAAACTGCAGTAATTTCATACCGGCACTAGAAAACACACTGAGAAACCAGAGTAAAAGTTTCTCCTGGAAACTGTACCTATTGTGCTACATGAACGAAGGTCTCTGCACATGCTCAATTCTGAGAGATAAGTGTGTGTGAAAGCCGTCCTTCCCCTAGCTTGTTGGGAACACAAAATTTCTTTTCAGTTGCAAAATGCACTCCATTATTATATATGGGAAAGTACTCGCTCCAACTCGGTTTTACAGTGAAAACTGCAGCAAGTTCAAACAGGCACTAGGAAACACACTGAGAAACCAGAGTAAAAGTTTCTAATGCAAACACTTCCCTTTGTGTTAGATGAACGAAAGTCTCTCCACATGCTCAGTTCTGAGAAATAAGTGTGTGTGAAAGCCGCCCTTCACCTAGCTTGTAGGTAACGGAAAGTATCATTTCATTTGCAAACTGCACTCCATAGATATATATGGGGAGGCACTCGCTCCAACACGGTTTTACAGTGAAAACTGCAGGAACTTCAAACCGGCCCTAGGAAACACACTGAGAAACCAGAGTAAAATTTTCTCCTGCAAACAGTTCCTTTTGTGCTAAATGAACCAACGTCTCTCCACATGCTCAGTTCTGAGAGATAAGTAAAGTTGAATGCAGTCCTTCACCTAGCTTGTTGGAAAAACAAAGTTTCTTTTCAGTTGCAAAGTGGAATCCATACATATATATGGGGTGTTACTCGCTCCAACTCGGTTTTACAGGGAATACTGCAGGAACTTCTAACCGGCATTAGGAAACAGACTGAGAAACCAGAGTAAAATTTTCTCCTGCAACCCCTTCCCGTTGCGCTAGATGAACGAACGTGTCTCCACATGCTCATTTCTTAGAAATAAGTGTGTGTGAAAGCCGTCCTTCAACTTGCTTGATGGGAACACAGAGTTTCTTTTCAGTTGCAAAATGCACTGCATACATATATACGTTAGGTACTCGCTCCAACACGGTTTTACAGAGAAAACTGCAGGAAATTCAAACCGGCATTAGGAAACACACTGAGAAAACAGAGTAAAAGTTTCTTCTGCAACCCGTTCCCTTTGGCTTGATGAACGAACGTCTCTCCACATGCTCAGTTCTCAGAGATAAGTGTGTGTGAAAGCCGTACTTCACCTAGCTTGTAGGGAACAAAAAGTTTCTTTTCAGTTGCAAAGTGTAATCCTTACATATATATGGGGATTTATTCGCTCCAAATCTGTTTTACAGGAAAACTGCAGGAACTTCAAACCGGCACTAGGAAACACACTGAAAATCCAGAGTAAATGTTTTTCCTGCAACCCGTTCCATTTGTGGTAGATGAACGAACGTCTCTCCACATGCTCAGTTCTGAGATATAAGTGTGGGTGAATGCCGTTCTTCAACTTGCTTGTTGGAAACACAAAGTTTCTTTTCAGTTGCAAACTGCACTCCATACATTTATATCGGAAGGGACTCGCTCCAACTAGATTTTACAGTGAAAACTGCAGTAATTTCATACCGGCACTAGAAAACACACTGAGAAACCAGAGTAAAAGTTTCTCCTGGAAACTGTACCTATTGTGCTACATGAACGAAGGTCTCTGCACATGCTCAATTCTGAGAGATAAGTGTGTGTGAAAGCCGTCCTTCCCCTAGCTTGTTGGGAACACAAAATTTCTTTTCAGTTGCAAAATGCACTCCATTATTATATATGGGAAAGTACTCGCTCCAACTCGGTTTTACAGTGAAAACTGCAGCAAGTTCAAACAGGCACTAGGAAACACACTGAGAAACCAGAGTAAAAGTTTCTAATGCAAACACTTCCCTTTGTGTTAGATGAACGAACGTCCCTCCACATGCTCAGTTCTGAGAAATAAGTGTGTGTGAAAGCCGCCCTTCACCTAGCTTGTAGGTAACGGAAAGTATCATTTCATTTGCAAACTGCACTCCATAGATATATATGGGGAGGCCCTCGCTCCAACACGGTTTTACAGTGAAAACTGCAGGAACTTCAAACCGGCCCTAGGAAACACACTGAGAAACCAGAGTAAAAGTTTCTCCTGCAAACTTTTCCCTTTGTGCTAGATTAAAGAACGTCTCTCCACATGCTGAGTTCTCAGAGATAAGTGTGTGTGAAAGCCGTCCTTCACATAGCTTGTAAGGAACAAAAAGTTTCTTTTCAGGTGCAAAATGCACTCCATACATATATATGGGTAGGAACACGCTCCAAAACGGTTTTACAGTGAAAACTGCAGGAATATCAAACCGGCACTAGGAAACACACTGAGAAACCAGAGTAAAATTTCTCCTGCAAAACGTTCCATTGTGCTAGATGAGCGAACGTCTTTCCACATGCTCAGTTCTCAGAGATAAGTGTGTGTGAAAGCCGTCCTTCACCTAGCTTGTAGGGAACATAAAGTTTATTTTCAGTTGCAAAGTGGTATACTTACATATATATGGGAATTTACTCGCTCCAACTCGGTTTTACAAGGAAAACTGCAGGAACATCTAACCGGCATTAGGAAACATACTGAGAAACCAGAGTAAAAGTTCTTCCTGCAAACCGTTCCCTTTGTGCTAGATGAACGAAAGTCTCTCCACATGCTCAGTTCTCAGAGTTAAGTGTGTGTGAAAGCCGTCCTTCAACTAGCTTGATGGGAACACAGAGCTTCTTTTCAGTTGCAAAAGGCAATGCATAAATATATACGTTAGGTACTCGCTCCAACTCGGTTTTACAGTGAAAACTGCAGGAAATTCAAACCGGCACTAGGAAGCACACTGAGAAAACAGAGTAAAAGTTTCTCCTGCAACCCGTTCCCTTTGTGCTAGATGAATGAACGTCTCTCCACATGCTCTGTTCTGTGAGATATGTGTGTGTGCAAGCCGACCTTCACCTAGCTTGTTGGGAACACAGAGTTACTTTTCAGTTGCAAACTGCAGTCCATACATATATATGGGGAGGGACTCGCTCCAACAAGATTTTACAGTGAAAACTGCTGGAACTTCAAACCGGCACTAGGAAACACACTGAGAATACAGAGTATAAGTTTCTCCTGTAAACCGTTCCAATTGTGCTAGTTGAACGAACGTCTATCCACCTGCTCAGTTCTGAGAGATAATTTTGTGTGAAAACCGTTCTTCACCAAGCTTGTTGGGAACAAAAAGTATCTTTTCAGTTGCAACATGCACTCCATACATATATAAGGGGATGTACTCGCTCCAACTCGGGTTTACAGTGAAAACTGCAGGAATTTCAAACCGGCACTAGGAAACACTCTGAGAAACCAGAGTAAAAGTTTCTCCTGGAAACTGTACCTATTGTGCTACATGAACGAAGGTCTCTGCACATGCTCAATTCTGAGAGATAAGTGTGTGTGAAAGCCGTCCTTCCCCTAGCTTGTTGGGAACACAAAATTTCTTTTCAGTTGCAAAATGCACTCCATTATTATATATGGGAAAGTACTCGCTCCAACTCGGTTTTACAGTGAAAACTGCAGCAAGTTCAAACAGGCACTAGGAAACACACTGAGAAACCAGAGTAAAAGTTTCTAATGCAAACACTTCCCTTTGTGTTAGATGAACGAACGTCCCTCCACATGCTCAGTTCTGAGAAATAAGTGTGTGTGAAAGCCGCCCTTCACCTAGCTTGTAGGTAACGGAAAGTATCATTTCATTTGCAAATTGCACTCCATAGATATATACGGGGAGGCACTCGCTCCAACACGGTTTTACAGTGAAAACTGCAGGAACTTCAAACCGGCCCTAGGAAACACACTGAGAAACCAGAGTAAAAGTTTCTCCTGCAAACTTTTCCCTTTGTGCTAGATTAAAGAACGTCTCTCCACATGCTGAGTTCTCAGAGATAAGTGTGTGTGAAAGCCGTCCTTCACATAGCTTGTAAGGAACAAAAAGTTTCTTTTCAGGTGCAAAATGCACTCCATACATATATATGGGTAGAAACACGCTCCAAAACGGTTTTACAGTGAAAACTGCAGGAATATCAAACCGGCACTAGGAAACACACTGAGAAACCAGAGTAAAATTTCTCCTGCAAAACGTTCCATTGTGCTAGATGAGCGAACGTCTCTCCACATGCTCAGTTCTCAGAGATAAGTGTGTGTGAAAGCCGTCCTTCACCTAGCTTGTAGGGAACATAAAGTTTATTTTCAGTTGCAAAGTGGTATACTTACATATATATGGGAATTTACTCGCTCCAACTCGGTTTTACAGGGAAAACTGCAGGAACATCTAACCGGCATTAGGAAACATACTGAGAAACCAGAGTAAAAGTTCTTCCTGCAAACCGTTCCCTTTGTGCTAGATGAACGAAAGTCTCTCCACATGCTCAGTTCTCAGAGTTAAGTGTGTGTGAAAGCCGTCCTTCACATAGCTTGTAAGGAACAAAAAGTTTCTTTTCAGTTGCAAACTGCACTCCATACATATATATGGGTAGGAACACGCTCCAACACGGTTTTACAGTGAAAACTGCAGGAATATCAAACCGGCACTAGGAAACACACTGAGAAACCAGAGTAAAATTTCTCCTGCAAACCGTTCCATTGTGCTAGATGAGCGAACGTCTTTCCACATGCTCAGTTCTCAGAGATAAGTGTGTGTGAAAGCCGTCCTTCACCTAGCTTGTAGGGAACATAAAGTTTATTTTCAGTTGCAAAGTGGTATACTTACATATATATGGGAATTTACTCGCTCCAACTCGGTTTTACAAGGAAAACTGCAGGAACATCTAACCGGCATTAGGAAACATACTGAGAAACCAGAGTAAAAGTTCTTCCTGCAAACCGTTCCCTTTGTGCTAGATGAACGAAAGTCTCTCCACATGCTCAGTTCTCAGAGTTAAGTGTGTGTGAAAGCCGTCCTTCAACTAGCTTGATGGGAACACAGAGCTTCTTTTCAGTTGCAAAAGGCAATGCATAAATATATACGTTAGGTATTCGCTCCAACTCGGTTTTACAGTGAAAACTGCAGGAAATTCAAACCGGCACTAGGAAGCACACTGAGAAAACAGAGTAAAAGTTTCTCCTGCAACCCGTTCCCTTTGTGCTAGATGAATGAACGTCTCTCCACATGCTCTGTTCTGTGAGATATGTGTGTGTGCAAGCCGACCTTCACCTAGCTTGTTGGGAACACAGAGTTACTTTTCAGTTGCAAACTGCAGTCCATACATATATATGGGGAGGGACTCGCTCCAACAAGATTTTACAGTGAAAACTGCTGGAACTTCAAACCGGCACTAGGAAACACACTGAGAAACCAGAGTAAAAGTTTCTCCTGTAAACCGTTCCAATTGTGCTAGTTGAACGAACGTCTATCCACCTGCTCAGTTCTGAGAGATAATTTTGTGTGAAAACCGTTCTTCACCAAGCTTGTTGGGAACAAAAAGTATCTTTTCAGTTGCAACATGCACTCCATACATATATAAGGGGATGTACTCGCTCCAACTCGGGTTTACAGTGAAAACTGCAGGAATTTCAAACCGGCACTAGGAAACACTCTGAGAAACCAGAGTAAAAGTTTCTCCTGCAAACCGATCCCTTTGTTCTAGATGAACGAATGTCTCTCCACATGCTCAGTTCTCAGAGATAAGTGTGTGTGAAAGCCGTCCTTCACATAGCTTGTAAGGAACAAAAAGTTTCTTTTCAGTTGCAAACTGCACTCCATACATATATATGGGTAGGAACACGCTCCAACACGGTTTTACAGTGAAAACTGCAGGAATATCAAACCGGCACTAGGAAACACACTGAGAAACCAGAGTAAAATTTCTCCTGCAAACCGTTCCATTGTGCTAGATGAGCGAACGTCTCTCCACATGCTCAGTTCTCAGAGATAAGTGTGTGTGAAAGCCGTCCTTCACCTAGCTTGTAGGGAACATAAAGTTTATTTTCAGTTGCAAAGTGATATACTTACATATATATGGGAATTTACTCGCTCCAACTCTGTTTTACAAGGAAAACTGCAGGAACATCTAACCGGCATTAGGAAACATACTGAGAAACCAGAGTAAAAGTTCTTCCTGCAAACCGTTCCCTTTGTGCTAGATGAACGAAAGTCTCTCCACATGCTCAGTTCTCAGAGTTAAGTGTGTGTGAAAGCCGTCCTTCAACTAGCTTGTTGGGAACAAAAAGTTTCTTTTCAGTTGCAAAGTGGAATCCATACATATATATGGGGGGTTACTCGCTTCAACCCGATTTTACAGTGAAAACTGCAGGAACATGTAACCGGCATTAGGAAAAAGACTGAGAATCCAATGTAAATATTTCTCCTGCAAACCGTTCCCTTTTTGCTAGATGAACGAAAGTCTATCCACATGCTCAGTTCTGAGACATAAGTGTGGATGAAAGCCGTCCTTCACCTAGTTTGTTGGGAACACAAAGTTTCTTTTCAGTTGCAAACGGCACTCCATACATATCTATGGGGATGTACTCGTCCCAACTCGGTTTAACAGTGAAAACTGCAGGAATTTCAAAGTGGTACGAGGAAACACACTGAAAATCCAGAGTAAAAGTTCTTTCTGCAAACCGTTCCCTTTGTGCTAGATGAACAAACGTCTCTCCACATGCTCAGTTCTTAGAAATAAGTGTGTGTGAAAGCCGTCCTTCAACTTGCTTGATGGGAACACAGAGTTTCTTTTCAGTTGCAAAAGGCAATGCATACATATATAAGTTAGGTACTCGCTCCAACTCGATTTTACAGTGAAAACTGCAGGAAATTCAAACCGGCACTAGGAAGCACACTGAGAAAACAGAGTAAAAGTTTCTCCTGCAACCCGTTCCCTTTGTGCTAGATGAATGAACGTCTCTCCACATGCTCTGTTCTGAGAGATATGTGTGTGTGCATGCCGAACTTCACCTAGCTTGTTGGGAACACAGAGTTACTTTTCAGTTGCAAACTGCACTCCATACATATATATGGGGAGGGACTCGCTCCAACAAGATTTTACAGTGAAAACTGCTGGAACTTCAAACCGGCACTAGGAAACACACTGAGATACCAGAGTAAAAGTTTCTCCTGTAAACCGTTCCCATTGTGCTAGTTGAACGAACGTCTATCCACATGCTCAGTTCTGAGAGATAATTTTGTGTGAAAACCGTTCTTCACCAAGCTTGTTGGGAACAAAAAGTATCTTTTCAGTTGCAAAATGCACTCCATACATATATATGGGGTGGTACTCGCTCCAACTCGGTTTTACAGTGAAAACTGCAGGAATTTCAAACCGGCACTAGGAAACACTCTGAGAAACCAGAGTAAAAGTTTCTCCTGCAAACCGATCCCTTTGTTCTAGATGAACGAAAGTCACTCCACATGCTCAGTTCTCAGAGAAAAGTGTGTGTGAAAGCCGTCCTTCAACTAGCATGTTGGGAACACAAAGTTTCTTTTCAGTTGCAAATTAGAATCCATACATATATATGGGGAGTTACTCCATCCAACTCGGTTTTACAGTGAAAACTGCAGGAATTCGAACCGGCGTTAGGAAAAAGACTGAGTATCCAGAGTAAAATTTTCTCCTGCAAACCGTTTCTTTTGTGCTAGATGAACGAATGTCTGTCCAAATGCTCATTTGTCAGACATAGGTGTGTTAATACCGTCCTTCCTCTAGCTTGTTGGGAACACAGAGTTACTTTTCAGTTGCAAACTGCACTCCATACATATATATGGGGAGGGACTCGCTCCAACAAGATTTTACAGTGAAAACTGCTGGAACTTCAAACCGGCACTAGGAAACACACTGAGATTCCAGGGTAAAAGTTTCTCCTGTAAACCGTTCCCATTGTGCTAGTTGAACGAACGTCTATCCACATGCTCAGTTCTGAGAGATAATTTTGTGTGAAAACCGTTCTTCACCAAGCTCGTTGGGAACAAAAAGTATCTTTTCAGTTGCAAAATGCACTCCATACATATATATGGGGATGTACTCGCTCCAACTCGGGTTTACAGTGAAAACTGCAGGAATTTCAAACCGGCACTAGGAAACACTCTTAGAAACCAGAGTAAAAGTTTCTCCTGCAAACCGATCCCTTTGTTCTAGATGAACGAAAGTCACTCCACATGCTCAGTTCTCAGAGAAAAGTGTGTGTGAAAGCCGTCCTTCAACTAGCATGTTGGGAACACAATGTTTCTCTTCAGTTGTAAAGTGTAATCCATACATATATATGGGGAGTTACTTGGTCCAACTCGGTTTTACAGGGAAAACTGCAGGAACTTCTAACCGGCATTAGGAAACAGACTGAGAAACCAGAGTAAAAGTTTCTCCTGTAAACCGTTCCCTTTGTGCTAGATGAACGAACGTCTCTCCACATGCTCAGTTCTGAGAGATATGTTTCTGTGAAAGCCGTCTTCACTTTGCTTGTTGGGAACACAAAGTTTCTTTTCAGTTGCAAACAGCACTCTATACATATATATCTGGAGGTAGTCGCTCCAAATCAATTTTACAGTGAAAACTGCAGGAACTTCAAACCGTCACTAGGAAACAGACTGAGAAACCACAGTCAAATTTTCTCCTGCATCCCGTTCCCTTTGTGCTAAATAAACGAACATCTCTCCACATGCTCAGTTCTGTGTGATAAGTGTGTGTGAAAGCCGTCCTTCAACTAGCTTGTTGGGAAAACAAAGTTTCATATCATTTGAAAACTGCACTCCTTACATATGTATTGGGAGGTACTCGCTCCATATCGGTTTTATAGTGAAAAATGCAGGAACATCCAACCGGCATTAGGAAACAGACTAAGAACCCAGAGTAAAAGTTTCTCCTGCAACCTCTTCCCTTTTTGCTAAATGAACGAACGTCTCTCCACATGCTCAGTTCTCAGAGATAAATGTGTGTGAAAGCCGCCCTTCACCTAGCTTGTTGGGATCAAAAAGTTTCTTTTCAGTTTCAAACTGCACTGCCTACATATATATGGGGAGATACTCGCTCCAACTGGGTTTTACAGTGAAAATTGCAGGAACCTCAAACCGGCACTAGGAAACACACTGAGAAACCAGAGTAAAAGTTTCTCCTGCAAACCATTCCCTTTGTGCTAGATGAACGAACGTCTCTTCACATGCTCAGTTCTGAGAGAAATGTGTGTGTGAAATCCGTACTTCACTTGGCTTGTAGGGAACACAAAGACTCTTTTCAGTTGCAAACGGCACTATATATATATATATGGGTAGGTACTAGCTCCAACTCGGTTTTACACTGAAAACTGCACGAACTTATAACCAGCACTAGGAAACACACTGAGAAACCATAGTAGAAGTTTCCCGTGCAACCCGTTACATTTGTGCTAGATGAACGAACGTCTCTCCACATGCTCAGTTCTGAGAGATAAGTGTGTTTGAAAGCCGTGCATCAACTAGCTTGTTGGGAACACAGAGTTTCTTTTCAGTTGCAAACTGCACTCTCTCTATATATATGGGGAGGTACTAGCTACAACTCGGTTTTACAGTGAAAATTCAGTAACTTCAAACCGGCACTAGGAAACACACTGAGAAACCAGAGAAAAATATCTCCTACAACACGTTCCCTTTGTGCTAGATTAACTGTCATATCTCCACATGCTCAGTTCTGAGAGATATGTGTGTGTTAAAGCCGTCCTTCACCTAGCTTGTTGGGAACACAAAGTTTCTTTTCAGTTGCAAACGGCACTCCATACATATATATGGGGATGTACAAGCTCCAACTCAGTTTTACAGAGAAAACTGCCGGAAATTCAAACCGGCACTAGGAAACACACTGAGAAAACAGAGTAAAAGTTTCTCCTGCAACCCGTTCCCTTTGTGCTAGATGAACGAAAGTCTCTCTACATGCTCTGTTCTGAGATATATGTGTGTGTGCAAGCCGAACTTCACCTAGCTTGTTGGGAACACAGAGTTTCTTTTCAGTTGCAAACTGCAATGCATACATATATATGGGGTGGTACTGGCTCCAACTCGGTTTTACAGTGAATACTGCAGGAACTTCATACCGGCATTAGGAAAATGACTGAGAATTTAGAGTAAAGTTTCTCCTTCAACCGGTTCCCTATGTGCTAGATGAACGAACTTCTATCCACATGCTCAGTTCAGAGAGAAAAGAGTGTGTGAAAGCCGTTCTTCACCTATCTTGTTGGGAACACAGAGTTTCTTTTCAGTTGCAAAGTGGAATCCTTACATATATATGGGGATTTACTCGCTCCAAATTGATTTTACAGGAAAACTGCAGGAACTTCTAACTGGCATTAGGAAACAGACTGAGAAACCAGAGTAAATGTTTTTCCTGCAACCCGTTCCATTTGTGCTAGATGAACGAACGTCTCTCCACATGCTCAATTCTGAGAGATATGTGTGTGTGAAAGCCGTCCTTCACCTAGCTTGTTGGGAACACAAAGTTCTTTTCAGTTGCAAACGGCACTCAATACATATATATGGGAAAGTACTCGCTCCAACTAGGTTTTACAGTGAAAACTGCAGGAACTTCAAACAGGCACTAGGAAACACACTGAGAAACCAGAGTAAAAGTTTCTAATGCAAACAGTTCCCTTTGTGTTAGATAAACGAAAGTCTCTCCACATGCTCAGTTCTGAGAAATAAGTGTGTGTGAAAGCCGCCCTTCATTATCTTGTGGGGAACACAAAGTTTCTTTTCAGTTGCAAACTGCACTCCATAAATATATATGGGAAGGTACACGCTCCAACTCATTTTTACAGTGAAAACTGCAGGAACTTCAAACCGGCACTAGGAAACAGACTGAGAAACCAGAGTAAAAGTTCCTCCTGCAAACCGTTCCCTTTGTGCTAGATGAATGAAAGTTTCTCCACATGCTCTGTTCTCAGAGATAATTGAGTGTGAATGCCGTCCTTCACCAAGGTTGTTTGGAACACAAAATTTCTTTTCAGTTGCTAAGTTGAATCCATCTATATATATGGGGAGTTACTCGCTCCAACTCGATTTTACAGGGAAAACTTCAGGATCATCTAACTGGCATTAGGAAAAAAACTGAGAATCCAGAGAAAAGTTTCTCCTGCAAACCGTTCTCTTTGTGCTAGATGAACGAACGTCTATCCACATGCTCACTTTTGAGAGATAAGTTTGTGTGAAAGCCGTCCTTCAACTAGCTTGATGGGAACACAAAGTTTCTTTTTGATGCAAACTGCACTACATACATATATATGTGGAGGTACTCGCTCCAACTCGGTTTTACAGTGAAAACTGCAGGAACTTCAAACCGGCACTAGGAAACACACTGAGAAACCAGAGTAAAAGTTTCTCCTGCAACCCGTTCCATTTGTGCTAGATGAACGAAAGTCTCTCCACATGCTCTGTTCTGAGATATATGTGTGAGTGCAAGCCGAACTTCACCTAGCTTGTTGGGAACACAGAGTTTCTTTTCAGTTGCAAACTGCACTGCATACATATATATGGGGAGGTACTGGCTCCAACTCGGTTTTACAGTGAAAACTGCAGGAACTTCATACCGGCATTAGGAAAAATACTGAGAATTTAGAATAAAGTTTCACCTGCAACCCGTTCCCTATGTGCTAGATGAACGAACGTCTCTCCACATGCTCAGTTCTGAGAGATAATTGTGGGTGAATGCCGTCCTTCACCTAGCTTGTTGGGAACACAAAGTTTCTTTCAAGTTGCAAAGTGGAATCCATACATATATATGGGGAGTTACTCGCTCCAACTCGGTTTTACAGCGAAAACTGCAGGAATTTCATACCGGCACTAGAAAACACTCTGAGAATTCAGAGTAAAAGTTTCTCCTGGGAAGTGTTCCCTTTGTGCTAGATGAACGAACGTCTCTGCACATGCTCAGTTCTGAGAGATAATTTTGTGTGAAAATCGTTCTTCACCAAGCTTGTTGGGAACACAAAGTTTCTTTTCTGTGGCAAACTGCACTCCATACATATATATGGGGAGGTACTGTCTCCAACTCGGTTTTACAGTGAAAAGTGCAGGAAATTCAAGCAGGCACTAGGAAACACACTGAGAAACCAGAGTAAAACTTTCTCTTGCAACCCGTTCCCTTTGTGCTAGATGAACGAACGTCTCTCCACATGCTCATTTCTTAGAGATAAGTGTGTGTGAAAGCCGTCCTTCACCTAGCTTGTAGGGAACACAAAGGTTCTTTTAAGTTGCAAAATGCACTCCACAAATATATATGGGAATGTACTCGCACCAACTCGGTTTTAGAGTGAAAACTGCAGGAAATTCAAAAGGCACTAGGAAACACACTGAGAAACAGAGTAAAAATTTCTAATGCAAACAGTTCCATTTGTGTTAGATGAACGAAGTCTCTCCACATGCTCAGTTCTTAGAAATAAGTGTGTGTGAAAGCCGCCCTTCAACTATCTTGTAGGGAACACAAAGTTTCTTTTCAGTTGCAATCTGCACTCCATAAATAAATATGGGAAGGTACACGCTCCAACTCGGTTTTACAGTGAAACTGCAGGAACTGCAAACCGGCACTAGGAAACAGCCTGAGAAACCAGAGTAAAAGTTTCTCCTGCAAACCTATCCCTTTGTGCTAGATGAACGAACGTCTCTCCACATGCTCAGATCTCAGAGATAAGTGTGTGTGAAAGCCGTACTTCACATAGCTTGTAAGGAACACAAAGATTCTTTTCAGTTGCAAACTGCACTCCATAAATATATATGGGTAGGAACACGCTCAAACTCGATTTTACAGTGAAAACTGCAGGAATATCAAACCGGCACTAGGAAACACAGTGAGAAACCAGAGTAAAACTTTCTCCTGCAAACCGTTCCCTTTGTGCTAGATGAACGAACGTCTCTCCACATGCTAAGTTCTCAGAGATAAGGGTGTGTGAAAGCCGTCCTTCACCTAGCTTGTAGGGAACACAAAGTTTCTTTTCAGTTGCAAAGTGGAATCCATACATATATATGGGAGGTTAGTCGCTCCAACTCGGTTTTACAGTGAAAAATGCAGGAACATGTAACCGGCATTAGGAAAAAGACTGAGAATCCAGAGTAAATGTTTCTCCTGCAAACCGTTCCCATTGTGCTAGATGAACGAAAGTCTATTCTCATGCTCAGTTCTGAGAGATAAGTGTGGGTGAAAGCAGTCCTTCACCTAGCTTGTTGGGAACACAAAGTTTCTTTTCAGTTGCAAAGTGGAATCCATACATATATATGGGGATTTACTCGCTCCAACTCGGTTTTACAGGGAAAACTGCAGGAACTTCTAAACGGCATTAGGAAACAGACGGAGACACCAGAGTAAAATTTTCTCCTGCAACCCCTTCCCATTGTGCTAGATGAACGAACGTCTCTCCACATGCTCAGTTCTTAGAAATAAGTGTGTGTGAAAGCCGTCCTTCAACTTGCTTGATGGGAACACAGAGTTTCTTTTCAGTTGCAAAATGCAATGCATACATATATATGTTAGGTAATCGCTCCAACTCGATTTTACAGTGAAAACTGCAAGAAATTCAAACTGGCACTAGGAAACACACTGAGAAAACAGAGTAAAAGTTTCCCCTGCAAACCCTTCCCATTGTGCTAGATGAACGAACGTCTCTCCACATGCTTTGTTCTGAGAGATATGTGTGTGTTCAAGCCGACCTTCACCAGGCTTGTTGGGAACACAGAGTTTCTTTTCAGTTGCAAAGTGCACTGCATACATATATAAGGGGAGGTACTGGCTCCAACTCGGTTTTACAGTGAAAACTGCAGGAACTTCATACCGGCATTAGGAAAAATACTGAGAATTTAGAATAAAGTTTCTCCTGCAACCCGTTCCCTATGTGCTAGATGAACGAAAGTCTATCCACATGCTCAGTTCTGAGAGATAAGTGTGTGTGAAAGCCGTTCTTCACCTAGCTTGTTGGGAACACAGAGTTTCTTTTCATTTGCAATCGGCACTCCATACAATTATATGGGTAGGTACTCGCTCAAACATGTTTTTACAGTTAAATCTAGGAACTTCTAACCGGCATTAGGAAACAGACTTAGAAACCACAGTAAATGTTTCTCCTGCAACCCGTTCCCTTTGTGCTAGATGAACGAACGTCTCTCCACATGATCAGTTCTGAGAGAAATGTGTGTGTGAAAGCCGTACTTCACCTAGCTTGTTGGGAACACAATGTTTCTTTTCAGTTGCAAAGTGGAATCCATATATATATATGGGGAGTTACTCTCTCCAACTCGGTTTTACAGTGAAAAATGCAGGAATATCTAACCGGCATCAAAAAAAAACTGACAATCCAGAGTAAAAGTTTCTAATGCAACCAGTTCTTTTGTGATAGATGAACGAACTTCTCTGCACATGCTCAGTTCTGAGAGATAATTTTGTGTGAAAACCGTTCTTCACCAAGCTTGTTGGGAACACAAATTTTCTTTCCTGTTGCAAACTGCACTCCATACATATATATGGGGAGGTACTCGCTCCAACTCGGTTTTATAGTAAAAATTGCAGGAATTTCAAACCGGCACTAGGAAACACTCTGAGAAACCAGAGTAAATGTTTCTCCTGCAAACCGTTCCTTTGTGCTAGATGAACGAACGTCTCTCCACATGCTCAGTTCTGAGAGATATGTTTCTGTGAAAGCCGTCTTCACTTTGCTTGTTGGGAACACAAAGTTTCTTTTCAGTTGCAAACAGCACTCTATACATATATATCTGGAGGTAGTCGCTCCAAATCAATTTTACAGTGAAAACTGCAGGAACTTCAAACCGTCACTAGGAAACAGACTGAGAAACCACAGTAAAATTTTCTCCTGCATCCCGTTCCCTTTGTGCTAAATAAACGAACATCTCTCCACATGCTCAGTTCTGTGTGATAAGTGTGTGTGAAAGCCGTCCTTCATCTAGCTTGTTGGGAAAACAAAGTTTCATATCATTTGAAAACTGCACTCCTTACATATGTATTGGGAGGTACTCGCTCCAAATCGGTTTTATAGTGAAAAATGCAGGAACATCCAACCGGCATTAGGAAACAGACTAAGAACCCAGAGTAAAAGTTTCTCCTGCAACCTCTTCCCTTTTTGCTAAATGAACGAACGTCTCTCCACATGCTCAGTTCTCAGAGATAAATGTGTGTGAAAGCCGCCCTTCACCTAGCTTGTTGGGATCAAAAGTTTCTTTTCAGTTGCAAACTCCACTCCATATATATATATGGGGATGTACTAGCTCCTACTGGGTTTTACAGTGAAAACTGCAGGAACCTCAAACCGGCACTAGGAAACACACTGAGAAACCAGAGTAAAAGTTTCTCCTGCAAACCATTCCCTTTGTGCTAGATGAACGAACGTCTCTTCACATGCTCAGTTCTGAGAGAAATGTGTGTGTGAAATCCGTACTTCACCTAGCTTGTAGGGAACACAAAGACTCTTTTCAGTTGCAAACGGCACTATATATATATATATATGGGTAGGTACTAGCTCCAACTCGGTTTTACACTGAAAACTGCACGAACTTATAACCAGCACTAGGAAACACACTGAGAAACCAGAGTAGAAGTTTCCCGTGCAACCCGTTACATTTGTGCTAGATGAACGAACGTCTCTCCACATGCTCAGTTCTGAGAGATAAGTGTGTTTGAAAGCCGTGCATCAACTAGCTTGTTGGGAACACAGAGTTTCTTTTCAGTTGCAAACTGCACTCTCTCTATATATATGGGGAGGTACTAGCTACAACTCGGTTTTACAGTGAAAATTCAGTAACTTCAAACCGGCACTAGGAAACACACTGAGAAACCAGAGTAAAATATCTCCTACAACACGTTCCCTTTGTGCTAGATTAACTGTCATCTCTCCACATGCTCAGTTCTGAGAGATATGTGTGTGTTAAAGCCGTCCTTCACATAGCTTGTTGGGAACACAGAGTTTCTTTTCAGTTGCAAACGGCACTCCATACATATATATGGGGATGTACAAGCTCCAACTCAGTTTTACAGAGAAAACTGCCGGAAATTCAAACCGGCACTAGGAAACACACTGAGAAAACAGAGTAAAAGTTTCTCCTGCAACCCGTTCCCTTTGTGCTAGATGAACGAAAGTCTCTCCACATGCTCTGTTCTGAGATATATGTGTGTGTGCAAGCCGAACTTCACCTAGCTTGTTGGGAACACAGAGTTTCTTTTCAGTTGCAAACTGCAATGCATACATATATATGGGGTGGTACTGGCTCCAACTCGGTTTTACAGTGAAAACTGCAGGAACTTCAAACAGGCACTAGGAAACACACTGAGAAACCAGAGTAAAAGTTTCTAATGCAAACAGTTCCCTTTGTGTTAGATAAACGAAAGTCTCTCCACATGCTCAGTTCTGAGAAATAAGTGTGTGTGAAAGCCGCCCTTCATTATCTTGTAGGGAACACAAAGTTTCTTTTCAGTTGCAAACTGCACTCCATAAATATATATGGGAAGGTACACGCTCCAACTCATTTTTACAGTGAAAACTGCAGGAACTTCAAACCGGCACTAGGAAACAGACTGAGAAACCAGAGTAAAAGTTCCTCCTGCAAACCGTTCCCTTTGTGCTAGATGAATGAAAGTTTCTCCACATGCTCTGTTCTCAGAGATAATTGAGTGTGAATGCCGTCCTTCACCAAGGTTGTTTGGAACACAAAATTTCTTTTCAGTTGCTAAGTTGAATCCATCTATATATATGGGGAGTTACTCGCTCCAACTCGATTTTACAGGGAAAACTTCAGGATCATCTAACTGGCATTAGGAAAAAAACTGAGAATCCAGAGAAAAGTTTCTCCTGCAAACCGTTCTCTTTGTGCTAGATGAACGAACGTCTATCCACATGCTCACTTTTGAGAGATAAGTTTGTGTGAAAGCCGTCCTTCAACTAGCTTGATGGGAACACAAAGTTTCTTTTTGATGCAAACTGCACTACATACATATATATGTGGAGGTACTCGCTCCAACTCGGTTTTACAGTGAAAACTGCAGGAACTTCAAACCGGCACTAGGAAACACACTGAGAAACCAGAGTAAAAGTTTCTCCTGCAACCCGTTCCATTTGTGCTAGATGAACGAAAGTCTCTCCACATGCTCTGTTCTGAGATATATGTGTGAGTGCAAGCCGAACTTCACCTAGCTTGTTGGGAACACAGAGTTTCTTTTCAGTTGCAAACTGCACTGCATACATATATATGGGGAGGTACTGGCTCCAACTCGGTTTTACAGTGAAAACTGCAGGAACTTCATACCGGCATTAGGAAAAATACTGAGAATTTAGAATAAAGTTTCACCTGCAACCCGTTCCCTATGTGCTAGATGAACGAACGTCTCTCCACATGCTCAGTTCTGAGAGATAATTGTGGGTGAATGCCGTCCTTCACCTAGCTTGTTGGGAACACAAAGTTTCTTTCAAGTTGCAAAGTGGAATCCATACATATATATGGGGAGTTACTCGCTCCAACTCGGTTTTACAGCGAAAACTGCAGGAATTTCATACCGGCACTAGAAAACACTCTGAGAATTCAGAGTAAAAGTTTCTCCTGGGAAGTGTTCCCTTTGTGCTAGATGAACGAACGTCTCTGCACATGCTCAGTTCTGAGAGATAATTTTGTGTGAAAATCGTTCTTCACCAAGCTTGTTGGGAACACAAAGTTTCTTTTCTGTGGCAAACTGCACTCCATACATATATATGGGGAGGTACTGTCTCCAACTCGGTTTTACAGTGAAAAGTGCAGGAAATTCAAGCAGGCACTAGGAAACACACTGAGAAACCAGAGTAAAACTTTCTCTTGCAACCCGTTCCCTTTGTGCTAGATGAACGAACGTCTCTCCACATGCTCATTTCTTAGAGATAAGTGTGTGTGAAAGCCGCCTTCACCTAGCTTGTAGGGAACACAAAGGTTCTTTTAAGTTGCAAAATGCACTCCACAAATATATATGGGAATGTACTCGCACCAACTCGGTTTTAGAGTGAAAACTGCAGGAAATTCAAAAGGCACTAGGAAACACACTGAGAAACAGAGTAAAAATTTCTAATGCAAACAGTTCCATTTGTGTTAGATGAACGAAGTCTCTCCACATGCTCAGTTCTTAGAAATAAGTGTGTGTGAAAGCCGCCCTTCACCTAGCTTGTTGGGATCAAAAGTTTCTTTTCAGTTGCAAACTCCACTCCATATATATATATGGGGAGGTACTAGCTCCTACTGGGTTTTACAGTGAAAACTGCAGGAACCTCAAACCGGCACTAGGAAACACACTGAGAAACCAGAGTAAAAGTTTCTCCTGCAAACCATTCCCTTTGTGCTAGATGAACGAGCGTCTCTTCACATGCTCAGTTCTGAGAGAAATGTGTGTGTGAAATCCGTACTTCACCTAGCTTGTAGGGAACACAAAGACTCTTTTCAGTTGCAAACGGCACTATATATATATATATATGGGTAGGTACTAGCTCCAACTCGGTTTTACACTGAAAACTGCACGAACTTATAACCAGCACTAGGAAACACACTGAGAAACCAGAGTAGAAGTTT
Organism: Camelus dromedarius; assembly: GCF_036321535.1. Lineage (NCBI taxonomy): Eukaryota > Metazoa > Chordata > Mammalia > Artiodactyla > Camelidae > Camelus > Camelus dromedarius. The sequence goes on along the minus strand of NC_087451.1, from coordinate 3,467,032 downwards.
CCCGTGCAACCCGTTACATTTGTGCTAGATGAACGAACGTCTCTCCACATGCTCAGTTCTGAGAGATAAGTGTGTTTGAAAGCCGTGCATCAACTAGCTTGTTGGGAACACAGAGTTTCTTTTCAGTTGCAAACTGCACTCTCTCTATATATATGGGGAGGTACTAGCTACAACTCGGTTTTACAGTGAAAATTCAGTAACTTCAAACCGGCACTAGGAAACACACTGAGAAACCAGAGTAAAATATCTCCTACAACACGTTCCCTTTGTGCTAGATTAACTGTCATCTCTCCACATGCTCAGTTCTGAGAGATATGTGTGTGTTAAAGCCGTCCTTCACATAGCTTGTTGGGAACACAGAGTTTCTTTTCAGTTGCAAACGGCACTCCATACATATATATGGGGATGTACAAGCTCCAACTCAGTTTTACAGAGAAAACTGCCGGAAATTCAAACCGGCACTAGGAAACACACTGAGAAAACAGAGTAAAAGTTTCTCCTGCAACCCGTTCCCTTTGTGCTAGATGAACGAAAGTCTCTCCACATGCTCTGTTCTGAGATATATGTGTGTGTGCAAGCCGAACTTCACCTAGCTTGTTGGGAACACAGAGTTTCTTTTCAGTTGCAAACTGCAATGCATACATATATATGGGGTGGTACTGGCTCCAACTCGGTTTTACAGTGAAAACTGCAGGAACTTCAAACAGGCACTAGGAAACACACTGAGAAACCAGAGTAAAAGTTTCTAATGCAAACAGTTCCCTTTGTGTTAGATAAACGAAAGTCTCTCCACATGCTCAGTTCTGAGAAATAAGTGTGTGTGAAAGCCGCCCTTCATTATCTTGTAGGGAACACAAAGTTTCTTTTCAGTTGCAAACTGCACTCCATAAATATATATGGGAAGGTACACGCTCCAACTCATTTTTACAGTGAAAACTGCAGGAACTTCAAACCGGCACTAGGAAACAGACTGAGAAACCAGAGTAAAAGTTCCTCCTGCAAACCGTTCCCTTTGTGCTAGATGAATGAAAGTTTCTCCACATGCTCTGTTCTCAGAGATAATTGAGTGTGAATGCCGTCCTTCACCAAGGTTGTTTGGAACACAAAATTTCTTTTCAGTTGCTAAGTTGAATCCATCTATATATATGGGGAGTTACTCGCTCCAACTCGATTTTACAGGGAAAACTTCAGGATCATCTAACTGGCATTAGGAAAAAAACTGAGAATCCAGAGAAAAGTTTCTCCTGCAAACCGTTCTCTTTGTGCTAGATGAACGAACGTCTATCCACATGCTCACTTTTGAGAGATAAGTTTGTGTGAAAGCCGTCCTTCAACTAGCTTGATGGGAACACAAAGTTTCTTTTTGATGCAAACTGCACTACATACATATATATGTGGAGGTACTCGCTCCAACTCGGTTTTACAGTGAAAACTGCAGGAACTTCAAACCGGCACTAGGAAACACACTGAGAAACCAGAGTAAAAGTTTCTCCTGCAACCCGTTCCATTTGTGCTAGATGAACGAAAGTCTCTCCACATGCTCTGTTCTGAGATATATGTGTGAGTGCAAGCCGAACTTCACCTAGCTTGTTGGGAACACAGAGATTCTTTTCAGTTGCAAACTGCACTGCATACATATATATGGGGAGGTACTGGCTCCAACTCGGTTTTACAGTGAAAACTGCAGGAACTTCATACCGGCATTAGGAAAAATACTGAGAATTTAGAATAAAGTTTCACCTGCAACCCGTTCCCTATGTGCTAGATGAACGAACGTCTCTCCACATGCTCAGTTCTGAGAGATAATTGTGGGTGAATGCCGTCCTTCACCTAGCTTGTTGGGAACACAAAGTTTCTTTCAAGTTGCAAAGTGGAATCCATACATATATATGGGGAGTTACTCGCTCCAACTCGGTTTTACAGCGAAAACTGCAGGAATTTCATACCGGCACTAGAAAACACTCTGAGAATTCAGAGTAAAAGTTTCTCCTGGGAAGTGTTCCCTTTGTGCTAGATGAACGAACGTCTCTGCACATGCTCAGTTCTGAGAGATAATTTTGTGTGAAAATCGTTCTTCACCAAGCTTGTTGGGAACACAAAGTTTCTTTTCTGTGGCAAACTGCACTCCATACATATATATGGGGAGGTACTGTCTCCAACTCGGTTTTACAGTGAAAAGTGCAGGAAATTCAAGCAGGCACTAGGAAACACACTGAGAAACCAGAGTAAAACTTTCTCTTGCAACCCGTTCCCTTTGTGCTAGATGAACGAACGTCTCTCCACATGCTCATTTCTTAGAGATAAGTGTGTGTGAAAGCCGTCCTTCACCTAGCTTGTAGGGAACACAAAGGTTCTTTTAAGTTGCAAAATGCACTCCACAAATATATATGGGAATGTACTCGCACCAACTCGGTTTTAGAGTGAAAACTGCAGGAAATTCAAAAGGCACTAGGAAACACACTGAGAAACAGAGTAAAAATTTCTAATGCAAACAGTTCCATTTGTGTTAGATGAACGAAGTCTCTCCACATGCTCAGTTCTTAGAAATAAGTGTGTGTGAAAGCCGCCCTTCAACTATCTTGTAGGGAACACAAAGTTTCTTTTCAGTTGCAATCTGCACTCCATAAATAAATATGGGAAGGTACACGCTCCAACTCGGTTTTACAGTGAAACTGCAGGAACTGCAAACCGGCACTAGGAAACAGCCTGAGAAACCAGAGTAAAAGTTTCTCCTGCAAACCTATCCCTTTGTGCTAGATGAACGAACGTCTCTCCACATGCTCAGATCTCAGAGATAAGTGTGTGTGAAAGCCGTACTTCACATAGCTTGTAAGGAACACAAAGATTCTTTTCAGTTGCAAACTGCACTCCATACATATATATGGGTAGGAACACGCTCAAACTCGATTTTACAGTGAAAACTGCAGGAATATCAAACCGGCACTAGGAAACACAGTGAGAAACCAGAGTAAAAGTTTCTCCTGCAAACCGTTCCCTTTGTGCTAGATGAACGAACGTCTCTCCACATGCTAAGTTCTCAGAGATAAGGGTGTGTGAAAGCCGTCCTTCACCTAGCTTGTAGGGAACACAAAGTTTCTTTTCAGTTGCAAAGTGGAATCCATACATATATATGGGAGGTTAGTCGCTCCAACTCGGTTTTACAGTGAAAAATGCAGGAACATGTAACCGGCATTAGGAAAAAGACTGAGAATCCAGAGTAAATGTTTCTCCTGCAAACCGTTCCCTTTGTGCTAGATGAACGAAAGTCTATTCTCATGCTCAGTTCTGAGAGATAAGTGTGGGTGAAAGCAGTCCTTCACCTATCTTGTTGGGAACACAAAGTTTCTTTTCAGTTGCAAAGTGGAATCCATACATATATATGGGGATTTACTCGCTCCAACTCGGTTTTACAGGGAAAACTGCAGGAACTTCTAAACGGCATTAGGAAACAGACGGAGACACCAGAGTAAAATTTTCTCCTGCAACCCCTTCCCATTGTGCTAGATGAACGAACGTCTCTCCACATGCTCAGTTCTTAGAAATAAGTGTGTGTGAAAGCCGTCCTTCAACTTGCTTGATGGGAACACAGAGTTTCTTTTCAGTTGCAAAATGCAATGCATACATATATATGTTAGGTAATCGCTCCAACTCGATTTTACAGTGAAAACTGCAAGAAATTCAAACTGGCACTAGGAAACACACTGAGAAAACAGAGTAAAAGTTTCCCCTGCAAACCCTTCCCATTGTGCTAGATGAACGAACGTCTCTCCACATGCTTTGTTCTGAGAGATATGTGTGTGTTCAAGCCGACCTTCACCAGGCTTGTTGGGAACACAGAGTTTCTTTTCAGTTGCAAAGTGCACTGCATACATATATAAGGGGAGGTACTGGCTCCAACTCGGTTTTACAGTGAAAACTGCAGGAACTTCATACCGGCATTAGGAAAAATACTGAGAATTTAGAATAAAGTTTCTCCTGCAACCCGTTCCCTATGTGCTAGATGAACGAAAGTCTATCCACATGCTCAGTTCTGAGAGATAAGTGTGTGTGAAAGCCGTTCTTCACCTAGCTTGTTGGGAACACAGAGTTTCTTTTCATTTGCAATCGGCACTCCATACAATTATATGGGTAGGTACTCGCTCAAACATGTTTTTACAGTTAAATCTAGGAACTTCTAACCGGCATTAGGAAACAGACTTAGAAACCACAGTAAATGTTTCTCCTGCAACCCGTTCCCTTTGTGCTAGATGAACGAACGTCTCTCCACATGATCAGTTCTGAGAGAAATGTGTGTGTGAAAGCCGTACTTCACCTAGCTTGTTGGGAACACAATGTTTCTTTTCAGTTGCAAAGTGGAATCCATATATATATATGGGGAGTTACTCTCTCCAACTCGGTTTTACAGTGAAAAATGCAGGAATATCTAACCGGCATCAAAAAAAAACTGACAATCCAGAGTAAAAGTTTCTAATGCAACCAGTTCTTTTGTGATAGATGAACGAACTTCTCTGCACATGCTCAGTTCTGAGAGATAATTTTGTGTGAAAACCGTTCTTCACCAAGCTTGTTGGGAACACAAATTTTCTTTCCTGTTGCAAACTGCACTCCATACATATATATGGGGAGGTACTCGCTCCAACTCGGTTTTATAGTAAAAATTGCAGGAATTTCAAACCGCCACTAGGAAACACTCTGAGAAACCAGAGTAAATGTTTCTCCTGCAAACCGTTCCTTTGTGCTAGATGAACGAACGTCTCTCCACATGCTCATTTCTCAGAGATAAGTGTTAGTGAAAGCCGTCCTTCACCTAGCTCGTTGGGAACACAATGTTTCTCTTCAGTTGTAAAGTGTAATCCATACATATATATGGGGAGTTACTTGCTCCAACTCGGTTTTACAGGGAAAACTGCAGGAACTTCTAACCGGCATTAGGAAACAGACTGAGAAACCAGAGTAAAAGTTTCTCCTGTAAACCGTTCCCTTTGTGCTAGATGAACGAACGTCTCTCCACATGCTCAGTTCTGAGAGATATGTTTCTGTGAAAGCCGTCTTCACTTTGCTTGTTGGGAACACAAAGTTTCTTTTCAGTTGCAAACAGCACTCTATACATATATATCTGGATGTAGTCGCTCCAAATCAATTTTACAGTGAAAACTGCAGGAACTTCAAACCGTCACTAGGAAACAGACTGAGAAACCACAGTAAAATTTTCTCCTGCATCCCGTTCCCTTTGTGCTAAATAAACGAACATCTCTCCACATGCTCAGTTCTGTGTGATAAGTGTGTGTGAAAGCCGTCCTTCATCTAGCTTGTTGGGAAAACAAAGTTTCATATCATTTGAAAACTGCACTCCTTACATATGTATTGGGAGGTACTCGCTCCAAATCGGTTTTATAGTGAAAAATGCAGGAACATCCAACCGGCATTAGGAAACAGACTAAGAACCCAGAGTAAAAGTTTCTCCTGCAACCTCTTCCCTTTTTGCTAAATGAACGAACGTCTCTCCACATGCTCAGTTCTCAGAGATAAATGTGTGTGAAAGCCGCCCTTCACCTAGCTTGTTGGGATCAAAAGTTTCTTTTCAGTTGCAAACTCCACTCCATATATATATATGGGGAGGTACTAGCTCCTACTGGGTTTTACAGTGAAAACTGCAGGAACCTCAAACCGGCACTAGGAAACACACTGAGAAACCAGAGTAAAAGTTTCTCCTGCAAACCATTCCCTTTGTGCTAGATGAACGAACGTCTCTTCACATGCTCAGTTCTGAGAGAAATGTGTGTGTGAAATCCGTACTTCACCTAGCTTGTAGGGAACACAAAGACTCTTTTCAGTTGCAAACGGCACTATATATATATATATATGGGTAGGTACTAGCTCCAACTCGGTTTTACACTGAAAACTGCACGAACTTATAACCAGCACTAGGAAACACACTGAGAAACCAGAGTAGAAGTTTCCCGTGCAACCCGTTACATTTGTGCTAGATGAACGAACGTCTCTCCACATGCTCAGTTCTGAGAGATAAGTGTGTTTGAAAGCCGTGCATCAACTAGCTTGTTGGGAACACAGAGTTTCTTTTCAGTTGCAAACTGCACTCTCTCTATATATATGGGGAGGTACTAGCTACAACTCGGTTTTACAGTGAAAATTCAGTAACTTCAAACCGGCACTAGGAAACACACTGAGAAACCAGAGTAAAATATCTCCTACAACACGTTCCCTTTGTGCTAGATTAACTGTCATCTCTCCACATGCTCAGTTCTGAGAGATATGTGTGTGTTAAAGCCGTCCTTCACATAGCTTGTTGGGAACACAGAGTTTCTTTTCAGTTGCAAACGGCACTCCATACATATATATGGGGATGTACAAGCTCCAACTCAGTTTTACAGAGAAAACTGCCGGAAATTCAAACCGGCACTAGGAAACACACTGAGAAAACAGAGTAAAAGTTTCTCCTGCAACCCGTTCCCTTTGTGCTAGATGAACGAAAGTCTCTCCACATGCTCTGTTCTGAGATATATGTGTGTGTGCAAGCCGAACTTCACCTAGCTTGTTGGGAACACAGAGTTTCTTTTCAGTTGCAAACTGCAATGCATACATATATATGGGGTGGTACTGGCTCCAACTCGGTTTTACAGTGAAAACTGCAGGAACTTCAAACAGGCACTAGGAAACACACTGAGAAACCAGAGTAAAAGTTTCTAATGCAAACAGTTCCCTTTGTGTTAGATAAACGAAAGTCTCTCCACATGCTCAGTTCTGAGAAATAAGTGTGTGTGAAAGCCGCCCTTCATTATCTTGTAGGGAACACAAAGTTTCTTTTCAGTTGCAAACTGCACTCCATAAATATATATGGGAAGGTACACGCTCCAACTCATTTTTACAGTGAAAACTGCAGGAACTTCAAACCGGCACTAGGAAACAGACTGAGAAACCAGAGTAAAAGTTCCTCCTGCAAACCGTTCCCTTTGTGCTAGATGAATGAAAGTTTCTCCACATGCTCTGTTCTCAGAGATAATTGAGTGTGAATGCCGTCCTTCACCAAGGTTGTTTGGAACACAAAATTTCTTTTCAGTTGCTAAGTTGAATCCATCTATATATATGGGGAGTTACTCGCTCCAACTCGATTTTACAGGGAAAACTTCAGGATCATCTAACTGGCATTAGGAAAAAAACTGAGAATCCAGAGAAAAGTTTCTCCTGCAAACCGTTCTCTTTGTGCTAGATGAACGAACGTCTATCCACATGCTCACTTTTGAGAGATAAGTTTGTGTGAAAGCCGTCCTTCAACTAGCTTGATGGGAACACAAAGTTTCTTTTTGATGCAAACTGCACTACATACATATATATGTGGAGGTACTCGCTCCAACTCGGTTTTACAGTGAAAACTGCAGGAACTTCAAACCGGCACTAGGAAACACACTGAGAAACCAGAGTAAAAGTTTCTCCTGCAACCCGTTCCATTTGTGCTAGATGAACGAAAGTCTCTCCACATGCTCTGTTCTGAGATATATGTGTGAGTGCAAGCCGAACTTCACCTAGCTTGTTGGGAACACAGAGATTCTTTTCAGTTGCAAACTGCACTGCATACATATATATGGGGAGGTACTGGCTCCAACTCGGTTTTACAGTGAAAACTGCAGGAACTTCATACCGGCATTAGGAAAAATACTGAGAATTTAGAATAAAGTTTCACCTGCAACCCGTTCCCTATGTGCTAGATGAACGAACGTCTCTCCACATGCTCAGTTCTGAGAGATAATTGTGGGTGAATGCCGTCCTTCACCTAGCTTGTTGGGAACACAAAGTTTCTTTCAAGTTGCAAAGTGGAATCCATACATATATATGGGGAGTTACTCGCTCCAACTCGGTTTTACAGCGAAAACTGCAGGAATTTCATACCGGCACTAGAAAACACTCTGAGAATTCAGAGTAAAAGTTTCTCCTGGGAAGTGTTCCCTTTGTGCTAGATGAACGAACGTCTCTGCACATGCTCAGTTCTGAGAGATAATTTTGTGTGAAAATCGTTCTTCACCAAGCTTGTTGGGAACACAAAGTTTCTTTTCTGTGGCAAACTGCACTCCATACATATATATGGGGAGGTACTGTCTCCAACTCGGTTTTACAGTGAAAAGTGCAGGAAATTCAAGCAGGCACTAGGAAACACACTGAGAAACCAGAGTAAAACTTTCTCTTGCAACCCGTTCCCTTTGTGCTAGATGAACGAACGTCTCTCCACATGCTCATTTCTTAGAGATAAGTGTGTGTGAAAGCCGTCCTTCACCTAGCTTGTAGGGAACACAAAGGTTCTTTTAAGTTGCAAAATGCACTCCACAAATATATATGGGAATGTACTCGCACCAACTCGGTTTTAGAGTGAAAACTGCAGGAAATTCAAAAGGCACTAGGAAACACACTGAGAAACAGAGTAAAAATTTCTAATGCAAACAGTTCCATTTGTGTTAGATGAACGAAGTCTCTCCACATGCTCAGTTCTTAGAAATAAGTGTGTGTGAAAGCCGCCCTTCAACTATCTTGTAGGGAACACAAAGTTTCTTTTCAGTTGCAATCTGCACTCCATAAATAAATATGGGATGGTACACGCTCCAACTCGGTTTTACAGTGAAACTGCAGGAACTGCAAACCGGCACTAGGAAACAGCCTGAGAAACCAGAGTAAAAGTTTCTCCTGCAAACCTATCCCTTTGTGCTAGATGAACGAACGTCTCTCCACATGCTCAGATCTCAGAGATAAGTGTGTGTGAAAGCCGTACTTCACATAGCTTGTAAGGAACACAAAGATTCTTTTCAGTTGCAAACTGCACTCCATACATATATATGGGTAGGAACACGCTCAAACTCGATTTTACAGTGAAAACTGCAGGAATATCAAACCGGCACTAGGAAACACAGTGAGAAACCAGAGTAAAAGTTTCTCCTGCAAACCGTTCCCTTTGTGCTAGATGAACGAACGTCTCTCCACATGCTAAGTTCTCAGAGATAAGGGTGTGTGAAAGCCGTCCTTCACCTAGCTTGTAGGGAAAATATAGTTTTTTTCAGTTGCAAAGTGGAATACTTAAATATATATGGGAATTTACTCGCTCCAACTCGGTTTTACAGTGAAAAATGCAGGAACATCTAACCGGCATTAGGAAAAACCTGAGAATCCGGAGTAAAAGTTTCTCTTGCAAACCGTTCCCATTGTGCTAGATGAACGAACGTCTATCCACACGCTCAGTTCTGAGAGATTATTTTGTGTGAAAACCGTTCTTCACCAAGCTTGTTGGGAACACAAATTTTCTTTCCTGTTGCAAACTGCACTCCATACAAATATATGGGGAGGTACTCGCTCCAACTCGTTTTTATAGTAAAAATTGCAGGAATTTCAAACCGGCACTAGGAAACACTCTGAGAAACCAGAGTAAATGTTTCTCCTGCAAACCGTTCCTTTGTGCTAGATGAACGAACGTCTCTCCACATGCTCTGTTCTGAGAGATATGTGTGTGTTCAAGCCGACCTTCACCAGGCTTGTTGGGAACACAGAGTTTCTTTTCAGTTGAAAAGTGCACTGCATACATATATATGGGGAGGTACTGGCTCCAACTCGGTTTTACAGTGAAAACTGCAGGAACTTCATACCGGCATTAGGAAAAATACTGAGAATTTCGAATAAAGTTTCTCCTGCAACCCGTTCCCTATGTGCTAGATGAACGAACGTCTATCCACATGCTCAGTTCTGAGAGATAAGTGTGTGTGAAAGCCGTTCTTCACCTAGCTTGTTGGGAACACAGAGTTTCTTTTCAGTTGCAATCGGCACTCCATACATTTATATGGGTAGGTACTCGCTCAAACATGATTTTACAGTGAAATCTGCAGGAAATTCTAACCGGCATTAGGAAACAGACTTAGAAACCAGAGTAAATGTTTCTCCTGCAACACGTTCCCTTTGTGCTAGATGAACGAACGTCTCTCCACATGATCAGTTCTGAGACATATGTGTGTGTGAAAGCCGTCCTTCACCTAGCTTGTTGGGAACACAATGTTTCTTTTCAGTTGCAAAGTGGAATCCATATATATATATGGGGAATTACTCGCTCCAACTCTGTTTTACAGTGAAAACTGCAGGAACATGTATACCGGCATTAGGAAAAAGACTGAGAATCCAGAGTAAATGTTTCTCCTGCAAACCGTTCCTTTTGTGCTAGATGAACGAAAGTCTATCCTCATGCTAAGTTCTGAGAGGTAAGTGTGGGTGAAAGCCGTCCTTCACCTAGCTTGTTGGGAACACAAAGTTTCTTTTCAGTTGCAAAGTGGAATCCATACATATATATGGGGATTTACTCGCTCCAACTCGGCTTTACAGGGAAAACTGCAGGAACTTCTAAACGGAATTAGGAAACAGACGGAGACACCAGAGTAAAATTTTCTCCTGCAACCCCTTCCAATTCTGCTAGATGAACGAACGTCTCTCCACATGCAAAGTTCTAACAAATAAGTGTGTGTGAAAGCCGTCCTTCCAGTTGCTTGATGGGAACACAGAGTTTCTTTTCAGTTGCAAACGGCACTCCATACATATATATGGGGATGTACAAGCTCCAACTCGATTTTACAGAGAAAACTGCAGGAACTTCAAACCGGCACTAGGAAACACACTGAGAAAAAAGAGTAAAAGTTTCTCCTGCAACCTCTTCCCTTTGTGCTAGATGAACGAACGTCTCTCCACATGCTAAGTTCTCAGAGATAAGGGTGTGTGAAAGCCGTCCTTCACCTAGCTTGTAGGGAACACAAAGTTTCTTTTCAGTTGCAAAGTGGAATCCATACATATATATGGGAGGTTAGTCGCTCCAACTCGGTTTTACAGTGAAAAATGCAGGAACATGTAACCGGCATTAGGAAAAAGACTGAGAATCCAGAGTAAATGTTTCTCCTGCAAACCGTTCCCTTTGTGCTAGATGAACGAAAGTCTATTCTCATGCTCAGTTCTGAGAGATAAGTGTGGGTGAAAGCAGTCCTTCACCTAGCTTGTTGGGAACACAAAGTTTCTTTTCAGTTGCAAAGTGGAATCCATACATATATATGGGGATTTACTCGCTCCAACTCGGTTTTACAGGGAAAACTGCAGGAACTTCTAAACGGCATTAGGAAACAGACGGAGACACCAGAGTAAAATTTTCTCCTGCAACCCCTTCCCATTGTGCTAGATGAACGAACGTCTCTCCACATGCTCAGTTCTTAGAAATAAGTGTGTGTGAAAGCCGTCCTTCAACTTGCTTGATGGGAACACAGAGTTTCTTTTCAGTTGCAAAGTGGAATCCATACATATATATGGGGATTTACTCGCTCCAACTCGGCTTTACAGGGAAAACTGCAGGAACTTCTAAACGGAATTAGGAAACAGACGGAGACACCAGAGTAAAATTTTCTCCTGCAACCCCTTCCAATTCTGCTAGATGAACGAACGTCTCTCCACATGCAAAGTTCTAACAAATAAGTGTGTGTGAAAGCCGTCCTTCCAGTTGCTTGATGGGAACACAGAGTTTCTTTTCAGTTGCAAACGGCACTGCATACATATATATGGGGATGTACAAGCTCCAACTCGGTTTTACAGAGAAAACTGCAGGAACTTCAAACCGGCACTAGGAAACACACTGAGAAAAAAGAGTAAAAGTTTCTCCTGCAACCTCTTCCCTTTGTGCTAGATGAACGAAAGTCTCTCTACATGCTCTGTTCTGAGATATATGTGTGTGTGCAAGCCGAACTTCACCTAGCTTGTTGGGAACACAGAGTTACTTTTCAGTTGCAAACTGCATGGCATACATTTATATGAGGAGGTACTGGCTCCAACTCGGTTTTACAGTGAATACTGCAGGAACTTCATACCGGCATTAGGAAAATGACTGAGAATTTAGAATAAACTTTCTCCTGCAACCGGTTCCCTATGTGCTAAATGAACGAACTTCTATCCACATGCTCAGTTCTGAGAGATAAGTGTGTGTGAAAGCCGTTCTTCACCTAGCTTGTTGGGAATACAGAGTTCCTTTTCAGTTGCAAAGTGGAATCCTTACATATATATGGGGATTTACTCGCTCCAAATTGGTTTTACAGGAAAACTGCAGGAACTTCTAACCGGCATTAGGAAGCAGACGGAGACAACAGAGTAAAAGTTTTTCCTGCAACCCGTTCCATTTGTGCTAGATGAAAGAACGTCTCTCCACATGCTCAATTCTGAGAGATATTTGTGTGTGAAAGCCGTCCTTCACCTAGCTTGTTGGGAACACAAAGTTCTTTTCATTTGCAAACGGCACTTCATACATATATATGGGGATGTACAAGCTCCAACTCGGTTTTACAGTGAAAACTGCAGGAAGTTCAAACCGGCACTAGGAAACACTCTGAGAAACCAGAGTAAATGTTTCTCCTGCAAACCGTTCCTTTGTGCTAGATGAACGAACGTCTTTCCACATGCTCAGTTCTCAGAGATAAGTGTGTGTGAATGCCGTCCTTCAACTAGCTTGTTGGGAACACAAAGTTTCTTTTCAGTTGCAAAGTGGAATCCATACAAATATATGGGGGGTTAGTCGCTCCAACTCGGTTTTACAGTGAAAACTGCAGGAACATGTAACAGGCATTAGGAAAAAGACTGAGAATCCAGAGTAAAAGTTTCTCCTGCAACCCCTTCCCATTGTGCTAGATGAACGAACGTCTCTCCACATGCTTTGTTCTGAGAGATATGTGTGTGTTCAAGCCGACCTTCACCAGGCTTGTTGGGAACACAGAGTTTCTTTTCAGTTGCAAAGTGCACTGCATACATATATAAGGGGAGGTACTGGCTCCAACTCGGTTTTACAGTGAAAACTGCAGGAACTTCATACCGGCATTAGGAAAAAAACTGAGAATTTAGAATAAAGTTTCTCCTGCAACCCGTTCCCTATGTGCTAGATGAACGAAAGTCTATACACATGCTCAGATCTGAGAGATAAGTGTGTGTGAAAGCCGTTCTTCACCTAACTTGTTGGGAACACAGAGTTTCTTTTCATTTGCAATCGGCACTCCATACAATTATATGGGTAGGTACTCGCTCAAACATGTTTTTACAGTTAAATCTAGGAACTTCTAACCGGCATTAGGAAACAGACTTAGAAACCACAGTAAATGTTTCTCCTGCAACCCGTTCCCTTTGTGCTAGATGAACGAAAGTCTCTCCACATGATCAGTTCTGAGAGAAATGTGTGTGTGAAAGCCGTACTTCACCTAGCTTGTTGGGAACACAATGTGTCTTTTCAGTTGCAAAGTGGAATCCATACATATATATGGGGAGTTACTCTCTCCAACTCGGTTTTACAGTGAAAAATGCAGGAATATCTAACCGGCATCAAAAAAAAACTGACAATCCAGAGTAAAAGTTTCTAATGCAACCAGTGCTTTTGTGATAGATGAACGAACTTCTCTGCACATGCTCAGTTCTGAGAGATAATTTTGTGTGAAAACCGTTCTTCACCAACCTTGTTGGGAACACAAATTTTCTTTCCTGTTGCAAACTGCACTCCATACATATTTATGGGGAGGTACTCGCTCCAACTCGGTTTTATAGTAAAAATTGCAGGAATTTCAAACCGGCACTAGGAAACACTCTGAGAAACCAGAGTAAATGTTTCTCCTGCAAACCGTTCCTTTGTGCTAGATGAACGAACGTCTCTCCACATGCTCTATTCTGAGAGATATGTGTGTGTTCAAGCCGACCTTCACCAGGCTTGTTGGGAACACAGAGTTTCTTTTCAGTTACAAAGTGCACTGCATACATATATATGGGGAGGTACTGGCTCCAACTCGGTTTTACAGTGAAAACTGCAGGAACTTCATACCGGCATTAGGAAAAATACTGAGAATTTAGAATAAAGTTTCTACTGCAACCCGTTCCCTATGTGCTAGATGAACGAACGTCTATCCACATGCTCAGTTCTGAGAGATAAGTGTGTGTGAAAGCCGTTCTTCACCTAGCTTGTTGGGAACACAGAGTTTCTTTTCAGTTGCAATCGGCACTCCATAAATTTATATGGGTAGGTACTCGCTCAAACATGATTTTACAGTGAAATCTGCAGGAACTTCTAACCGGCATTAGGAAACAGACTTAGAAACCAGAGTAAATGTTTCTCTTGCAACCCGTTCCCTATGTGCTAGATGAACGAACGTCTCTCCACATGATCAGTTCTGAGACATATGTGTGTGTGAAAGCCGTCCTTCACCTAGCTTGTTGGGAACACAGAGTTACTTTTCAATTGCAAACTTCACTCCATACATTTATATGGGGAGGGACTCGCTCCAACTCGGTTTTACAGGGAAAACTGCAGGAACTTCTAAACGGAATTAGGAAACAGACGGAGACACCAGAGAAAATTTTCTCCTGCAACCCCTTCCCATTCTGCTAGATGAACGAACGTCTCTCCACATGATAAGTTCTAAGAAATAAGTGTGTGTGAAAGCCGTCCTTCAAGTTGCTTGATGGGAACACAGAGTTTCTTTTCAGTTGCAAACGGCACTCCATACATATATATGGGAATGTACTAGCTCCAACTCGGTTTTACAGAGAAAACTGCAGGAACTTCAAACCGGCACTAGGAAACACACTGAGAAAAAATAGTAAAAGTTTCTCCTGCAACCTCTTCCCTTTGTGCTAGATGAACGAAAGTCTCTCTACATGCTCTGTTCTGAGATATATGTGTGTGTGCAAGCCGAACTTCACCTAGCTTGTTGGGAACACAGAGTTACTTTTCAGTTGCAAACTGCATGGCATACATTTATATGAGGAGGTACTGGCTCCAACTCGGTTTTACAGTGAATACTGCAGGAACTTCATACCGGCATTAGGAAAATGACTGAGAATTTAGAATAAACTTTCTCCTGCAACCGGTTCCCTATGTGCTAAATGAACGAACTTCTATCCACATGCTCAGTTCTGAGAGATAAGTGTGTGTGAAAGCCGTTCTTCACCTAGATTGTTGGGAACACAGAGTTCCTTTTTAGTTTCAAAGTGGAATCCTTACATATATATGGAGATTTACTCACTCCAAATTGGTTTTACAGGAAAACTGCAGGAACTTCTAACCGGCATTAGGAAACAGACTGAGAAACCAGAGTAAAAGTTTTTCCTGCAACCCGTTCCATTTGTGCTAGATAAACGAACGTCTCTCCAAATGCTCAATTCTGAGAGATATTTGTGTGTGAAAGCCGTCCTTCACCTAGTTTGTTGGGAATACAAAGTTCTTTTCAGTTGCAAACGGCACTTCATACATATATAAGGGGATGTACAAGCTCCAACTCGGTTTTACAGTGAAAACTGCAGGAAGTTCAAAACGGCACTAAGAAACACTCTGAGAAACCAGAGTAAATGTTTCTCCTGCAAACCGTTCCTTTGTGCTAGATGAACGAACGTCTCTCCACATGCTCAGTTCTCAGAGATAAGTGTGTGTGAATGCCGTCCTTCAACTAGCTTGTTGGGAACACAAAGTTTCTTTTCAGTTGCAAAGTGGAATCCATACATATATATGGGGGGTGAGTCGCTCCAACTCGGTTTTACAGTGAAAACTGCAGGAACATGTAACCAGCATTAGGAAAAAGACTGAGAATCCAGAGTAAATATTTCTCCTGCAAACCGTTCCCTTTTTGCTAGATGAACGAAAGTCTATTCTCATGCTCAGTTCTGAGAGATAAGTGTGGGTGAAAGCAGTCCTTCACCTAGCTTGTTGGTAACACAAAGTTTCTTTTCAATTGCAAAGTGGAATCCATACATATATATGGGGATTTACTCGCTCCAACTCGGCTTTACAGGGAAAACTGCAGGAACTTCTAAACGGCATTAGGAAACAGACGGAGACACCAGAGTAAAATTTTCTCCTGCAACCCCTTCCCATTGTGCTAGATGAACGAACGTCTCTCCACATGCTCAGTTCTTAGAAATAAGTGTGTGTGAAAGCCGTCCTTCAACTTGCTTGATGGGAACACAGAGTTTCTTTTCAGTTGCAAAATGCAATGCATACATATATACGTTAGGTAATCGCTCCAACTCGATTTTACAGTGAAAACTGCAGGAAATTCAAACCGGCACTAGGAAACACACTGAGAAAACAGAGTAAAAGTTTCTCCTGCAACCCCTTCCCATTGTGCTAGATGAACGAACGTCTCTCTACATGCTTTGTTCTGAGAGATATGTGTGTGTTCAAGCCGACCTTCACCAGGCTTGTTGGGAACACAGAGTTTCTTTTCAGTTGCAAAGTGCACTGCATACATATATAAGGGGAGGTACTGGCTCCAACTCGGTTTTACAGTGAAAACTGCAGGACTTCATACCGGCATTAGGAAAAATACTGAGAATTTAGAATAAAGTTTCTCCTGCAACCCGTTCCCTATGTGCTAGATGAACGAAAGTCTATCCACATGCTCAGTTCTGAGAGATAAGTGTGTGTGAAAGCCGTTCTTCACCTAGCTTGTTGGGAACAGAGTTTCTTTTCATTTGCAATCGGCACTCCATAAAGAAATATGGGAAGGTACACGCTCCAACTCGGTTTTACAGTGAAAACTGCAGGAATTTCAAACCGGCACTAGGAAACAGCCTGAGAAACCAGAGTAAAAGTTTCTCCTGCAAAACTATCCCTTTGTGCTAGATGAACGAACGTCTCTCCACATGCTCAGATCTCAGATATAAGTGTGTGTGAAAGCCGTACTTCACATAGCTTGTAAGGAACACAAAGATTCTTTTCAGTTGCAAACTGCACTCCATACATATATATGGGTAGGAACACGCTCAAACTCGGTTTTACAGTGAAAACTGCAGGAATATCAAACCGGCACTAGAAAACACAGTGAGAAACCAGAGTAAAAGTTTCTCCTGCAAACCGTTCCTTTTGTGCTAGATGAACGAACGTATCTCCACATGCTCAGTTCTCAGAGATAAGGGTGTGTGAAAGCCGTCCTTCACCTAGCTTGTAGGGAAAATATAGTTTTTTTCAGTTGCAAAGTGGAATACTTAAATATATATGGGAATTTACTCGCTCCAACTCGGTTTTACAGTGAAAAATGCAGGAACATCTAACCGGCATTAGGAAAAACCTGAGAATCCGGAGTAAAAGTTTCTCTTGCAAACCGTTCCCATTGTGCTAGATGAACGAACGTCTATCCACATGCTCAGTTCTGAGAGATTATTTTGTGTAAAACCGTTCTTCACCAAGCTTGTTGGGAACACAAATTTTCTTTCCTGTTGCAAACTGCACTCCATACATATATATGGGGATGTACTCGCTCCAACTCTGTTTTATAATAAAAATTGCAGGAATTTCAAACCGGCACTAGGAAACACTCTGAGAAACCAGAGTAAATGTTTCTCCTGCAAACCGTTCCTTTGTGCTAGATGAACGAACGTCTCTCCACATGTTCAGTTGTCAGAGATAAGCGTGTGTGAATGCCGTCCTTCAACTAGCTTGTTGGGAACACAAAGTTTCTTTTCAGTTGCAAAGTGGAATCCATACATATATATGGGGGGTTAGTCGCTCCAACTCGGTTTTACAGTGAAAACTGCAGGAACATGTAACCGGCATTAGGAAAAAGACTGAGAATCCAGAGTAAATGTTTCTCCTGCAAACCGTTCCCTTTGTGCTAGATGAACGAAAGTCTATCTTCATGCTCAGTTCTGAGAGATAAGTGTGCGTGAAAGCAGTCCTTCACCTAGCTTGTTGGGAACACCAAGTTCCTTTTCAGTTGCAAAGTGGAATCCATATATATATATGGGGATTTACTCGCTCCAACTCGGTTTTACAGGGAAAACTGCAGGAACTTCTAAACGGCATTAGGAAACAGACGGAGACACCAGAGTAAAATTTTCTCCTGCAACCCCTTCCAATTGTGCTAGATGAACGAACGTCTCTCCACATGCTCAGTTCTTAGAAATAAGTGTGTGTGAAAGCCGTCCTTCAACTTGCTTGATGGGAACACAGAGTTTCTTTTCAGTTGCAAAATGCAATGCATACATATATATGTTAGGTAATCGCTCCAACTCGATTTTACAGTGAAAACTGCAGTAAATTCAAACCGGCACTAGGAAACACACTGAGAAACAGAGTAAAAGATTCTCCTGCAACCCCTTCCCATTGTGCTAGATGAACGAACGTCTCTCCACATGCTTTGTTCTGAGAGATATGTGTGTGTTCAAGCCGACCTTCACCAGACTTGTTGGGAACACAGAGTTTCTTTTCAGTTGCAAAGTGCACTGCATACATATATATGGGGAGGTACTGGCTCCAAATCGGTTTTACAGTGAAAACTGCAGGAACTTCATACCGGAATTAGGAAAAATACTGAGAATTTAGAATAAAGTTTCTCCTGCTACCGGTTCCCTATGTGCTAGATGAACGAAAGTCTATCCACATGCTCAGTTCTGAGAGATAAGTGTGTGTGAAAGCCGTTCTTCACCTAGCTTGTTGGGAACACAGAGTTTCTTTTCAGTTGCAATCCGCACTCCATACAATTATATGGGTAGGTACTCGCTCAAACATGTTTTTACAGTGAAATCTAGGAACTTCTAACCGGCATTAGGAAACAGACTTAGAAACCACAGTAAATGTTTCTCCTGCAACCCGTTCCCTTTGTGCTAGATGAACGAACGTCTCTCCACATGATCATTTCTTAGAGATACGTGTGTGTGAAAGCCGTCCTTCACCTAGCTTGTAGGGAAAACTAAGGTTCTTTTAAGTTGCAAAATGCACTCCATAAATATATATGGGAATGTACTCGCACCAACTCGGTTTTACAGTGAAAACTGCAGGAAATTCAAACAGGCAGTAGGAAACACTCTGAGAAACCAGAGTAAAAGTTTCTCCTGCAAACCTTTCCCTTTGGGCTAGATTAAAGAACGTCCCTCCACATGCTCAGTTCTCAGAGATAAGTGTGTGTGAAAGCCGTCCTTCACATAACTTGTAAGGAACAAAAAGCTTCTTTTCAGTTGCAAACTGCACTCCATACATATATATGTGTAGGAATACGCTCCAACTCGGTTTTACACTGAAAACTGCAGGAACTTCAAACCGGCCCTAGGAATCACACTGAGAAACCAGAGTAAAATTTCTCCTGCAAACCGTTCCATTGTTCTAGATGAACGAACGTCTCTACACATGCTCAGTTCTCAGAGATAAGTGTGTTTGAAAGCCGTCCTTCACCTAGCTTGTAGGGAACATAAAGTTTATTTTTAGATGCAAAGTGGAATACTTACATATATATGGGAATTTATTCGCTCCAACTCGGTTTTACAGGGAAAACTGCAGGAACTTCTAACCGGCATTAGGAAACAGACTTAGAAACCAGAGTAAAAGTTCTACCAGCAAACCGTTCCCTTTGTGCTAGATGAACGAACGTCTCTCCACATGCTCAGTTCTGAGAGATATGTGTGTGTGAAAGCCGTCCTTCACCTAGCTTGTTTGGAACACAAAGTTTCTTTTCATTTGCAAAGTGGAATTAAGATATATATATATCGGGAGTTACTCGCTCCAACTCGGTTTTACAGTGAAAAATGCAGGAACATCTAACCGGCATTAGGAAAAAGTCTGAGAATCCAGTGTAAAAGTTTATCCTGCAAACCGTTCCCTTTGTGCTAGATGAACAAACGTCTCTCCACATGTTCAGTTCTGAGAGATAATTGTGGGTTAAAGCCGTCCTTCACCTAGCTTGTTGGGAAAACAAAGTTGGTTTTCAGTTGCAAATTGGAATCCATACAAATATATGGGGAGTTACACGCTCGAACTCGGTTTTACAGTGAAAACTGCAGGAACTTCTAACCGGCATTAGGAAACAGATTGAGAATCCAGTTTAAAGTTTCACCTGCAAACAGTTCCATTTGTGCTAGATGAACGAACATCTATCCACATGCTCATTGCTGAGAGATATGTTTCTGTGAAAGCCGTCCTTCACTTTGCTTGTTGGGAACACAAAGTTTCTTTTCAGTTGCAAACTGCACTCCATACATTTATATCTGGAGGTACTCGCTCCAAATCGATTTTACAGTGAAAACTGCAGGAACTTCAAACCGGCCCTACGAAAAACACTGAGAAATCAGAGTAAAAGTTTCTCCTGTAAACCGTTCCTTTGTGCTATATAAACGAACGTCTCTCCACATGCTCAGTTCTAGAGTTAAGTGTGTGTGAAAGCTGTCCTTCACCTAGATTTTTGGGAACACAAAGTTTCTTTTCAGTTGCAAAGTGGAATCCATACATATACATGGGGTGTTACTCGATCCAACATGGTTTTACAGGGAAAACCGCAGGAACATCTAACCGGCATTAGGAAACAGACTGAGAAAGCACAGTAAAATTTTCTCCTGCAACCCGTTCCTTTGTGCTAGATGAACGAACGTCTTTCAACATGCTCAGTTCTGAGAGATAAGTGTGTGTGAATGCCGTACTTCCCCTAGCTTGTTGGGAACACAGAGTTTCTTTCAGTTGCAAACTGTACTCCATACAATTATAAGGGGAATTACTAGCTCCAACACGGTTTTACAGTGAAAACTGAAGGAACTTCAAAAATGCACTAGGAAACACACTGAGAAATCAGAGCAAAGTTACTCCTGCAACCCGTTCCCTTTGTGCTAGATGAACGAAGGTCTCTAAACATGCTTAGTTCTCAGAGATAAGTGTGTGTGAAAGCCGTCCTTCACCTAGCATTTGGGAACACAGAGTTTCTTTTCAGTTGAAAAATGCACTGCATACATATATATGGGGAGGTACACGCTCCAACTCGTTTTTACTGTGAAAACTGCAGAAAATTTAAACCGACACTTGTAAAAAATTTGAGAAACCAGAGTAAAAGTTTCTCCTGCAAACATTTCCATTTGTGCTAGATGAACGAACGTCTCTCCACATGCTCAGTTCTGAGAGATAAGTGTCTGTGAAAGCCGTCCTTCAACTAGCTTGTTGGGAACACAAAGTTTCATATAAGTTTCAAACTGCACTCCTTACATATGTATAGGGAGGTACTCGCTCCAACACGGTTTTACAGTGAAAACTGCAGGAACATCTAACCGGCACTAGGAAACACTCTGAGAAACCAGAGTAAAAGATTCTCCTGCAACCAGTTCCCTTTGTGCTAGATGAACGAACGTCTCTCCACATGCTCAGTTCTCAGAGATAAGTGTGAGTGAAAGCCGTCCTTCACCTAGCTTGTTGGGATCACAGAGTTTCTTTTCAGTTGCAAACTGCACTGCATACCTATATATGGGTAAGTTCTGGCTCCAACTCCCTTTTACAGTGAAAACTGCAGGATCTTCATACCGGCATTAGGAAAAAGACTGAGAATTTAGAATAAATTTGTCCTGAAACCCATTCCCTATGTGCTAGATGAACGAACGTCTCTCCACATGCTCAGTTCTCAGAGATAAGTGTGTGTGAAAGCCGTCCTTCACCTAGCTTGTTGGGAACACAGAGTTTCTTTCCAGTTGTTATCGGCACTCCATACATTTATATGGATAGGTACTCGCTCAAACATGTTTTTACAGTGAAATCTTCAAGAACTTTAACCGGCATTAGGAAACAGACTGAGAAACCAGAGTAGTAGTTTCTCCTGCAATCCTTTCCCTTTGTGCTAGATGAACGAACGTCTCTCCACATGCTCATTTCTCAGACATAAGTGTGTGTGAAAGCCGTCCTTCACCTAGCTTGTTGGGAACACAGAGTTACTTTTCAATTGCAAACTTCACTCCATACATTTATATGGGGAGGGACTCGCTCCAACTAGATTTTACAGTGAAAACTGCAGGAACTTCAAACCGGCACAAGGAAACACACTGAGAAACCAGAGTAAAAGTTTCTCCTGTAAACCGTTCCCTTTGGCTTGATGAACGAAAGTCTCTCCACATGCTCAGTTCTCAGAGATAAGTGAGTGTGAAAGCCGTCCTTCACCTAGCTTGTTGGGAACAAAAAGTTTCTTTTCAGCTGCAAACGGCAATCCATACATATATATGGGGATGTACAAGCTCCAACTCGGTTTTACAGTCTAAACTGCAGGAACTTCAAACCGGCACTAGGAAACACACTGAAAATCCAGAGTAAAAGTTCTTCTTGCAACCCGTTCCCTTTGTGCTAGATGAATGAACGTCTCTACACTTGCTCAGTTCTGGGTGATAAGTGTGTGTGAAAGCCGTCCTTCACCTAGCTTGTTTTGTACACAAAGTTTGTTTTCAGTTGCAAAGTGGAATCCATACAAATATATGGGGAGTTACACGCTCGAACTCGGTTTTAAAATGAAAACTGCAGGAACTTCTAACCGGCATTAGGAAAAAGATTGAGAATCCAGTGTAAAAGTTTCTCCTACAAACAGTTCCTTTGTGCTAGATGAACGAACGTCTATCCACATGCTCAGTTCTGAGAGATATGTTTCTGTGAAAGCCGTCTTCACTTTGTTTGTTGGGAACACAAAGTTTCTTTTCAGTTGCAAACAGCACTCTATACATATATATTTGGAGGTAGTAGCTCCAAATCGATTTTACAGTGAAAACTGCAGGAACTTGAAAGCGTCACTAGGAAACAGACTGAGAAACCACAGTAAAATTTTCTCCTGCATCCCGTTCCCTTTGTGCTAGATAAACGAACATCTCTCCACATGCTCAGTTCTGGGTGATAAGTGTGTGTGAAAGCCGTCCTTCAAATAGCTTGTTGGGAAAACATAGTTTCATATCATTTGAAATCTGCACTCCTTACATATGTATTGGGAGGTACTCGCTCCAAATCGGTTTTATAGTGAAAACTGCAGGAACATCCAACCGGCATTAGGAAACAGACTGAGAAACCAGAGTAAAAGTTTCTCCTGCAACCTCTTCCCTTTGTGCTAGATGAACGAACGTCTCTTCACATGCTCAGTTCTGAGAGAAAAGTGTGTGTGAAATCCGTACTTCACCTAGCTTGTTGGGAACACAAAGACTCTTTTCAGTTGCAAACGGCACTATATACATATATATGAGTAGGTACTAGCTCCAACTCGGTTTTACACTGAAAACTGCAGGAACTTATAACCAGCACTAGGAAACACACTGAGAAACCAGAGTAGAAGTTTCCCCTGCAAACCGTTCCCTTTGAGCTAGATGAAAGAACGTCTCTCCACATGCTCAGTTCTGAGAGATAAGTGTGTTTGAAAGCCGTCCATCAACTTGCTTGTTGGGAACACAGAGATTCTTTTCAGTTGCAAACTGCACTCTCTATATATATATGGGGAGGTACTAGCTACAACTCGACTTTACAGTGAAAATGCAGTAACTTCAAACCGGCATTAGGAAACACACTGAGAAACCAGAGTAAAATATCTCCAACAACACGTTCCCTTTGTGCTAGATTAACTGTCGTCTCTCCACATGCTCAGTTCTGAGAGATAAGTGTGTGTTAAAGCAGTCCTTCACCTAGCTTGTTAGGAACACAAAGTTCCTTTTCAGTTGCAAAGTGGAATCCATACATATATATGGGGAGTTACTCGCTCCAACTCGGATTTACAAGGAAAACTGCAGGAAATTCTAACCGGCATTAGGAAACAGACTGAGAAACCAGAGTAATAGATTCTCCTGCAATCCTTTCCCTTTGTGCTAGATGAACGAACGTCTCTCCACATGCTCATTTCTCAGACATAAGTGTGTGTGAAAGCCGTCCTTCACCTAGCTTGTTGGGAACACAGAGTTACTTTTCAATTGCAAACTTCACTCCATACATTTATATGGGGAGGGACTCGCTCCAACTAGATTTTACAGTGAAAACTGCAGGAACTTCAAACCGGCACAAGGAAACACACTGAGAAACCAGAGTAAAAGTTTCTCCTGTAAACCGTTCCCTTTGGCTTGATGAACGA
The DNA here is from genome assembly GCF_036321535.1 of Camelus dromedarius. NCBI lineage: Eukaryota > Metazoa > Chordata > Mammalia > Artiodactyla > Camelidae > Camelus > Camelus dromedarius. Next base: position 3,443,168 of record NC_087451.1, on the reverse strand, counting down.
ACGTCTCTCCACATGCTCAGTTCTCAGAGATAAGTGAGTGTGAAAGCCGTCCTTCACCTAGCTTGTTGGGAACAAAAAGTTTCTTTTCAGCTGCAAACGGCAATCCATACATATATATGGGGATGTACAAGCTCCAACTCGGTTTTACAGTCTAAACTGCAGGAACTTCAAACCGGCACTAGGAAACACACTGAAAATCCAGAGTAAAAGTTCTTCTTGCAACCCGTTCCCTTTGTGCTAGATGAATGAACGTCTCTACACTTGCTCAGTTCTGGGTGATAAGTGTGTGTGAAAGCCGTCCTTCACCTAGCTTGTTGGGTACACAAAGTTTGTTTTCAGTTGCAAAGTGGAATCCATACAAATATATGGGGAGTTACACGCTCGAACTCGGTTTTAAAATGAAAACTGCAGGAACTTCTAACCGGCATTAGGAAAAAGATTGAGAATCCAGTGTAAAAGTTTCTCCTACAAACAGTTCCTTTGTGCTAGATGAACGAACGTCTATCCACATGCTCAGTTCTGAGAGATATGTTTCTGTGAAAGCCGTCTTCACTTTGTTTGTTGGGAACACAAAGTTTCTTTTCAGTTGCAAACAGCACTCTATACATATATATTTGGAGGTAGTCGCTCCAAATCGATTTTACAGTGAAAACTGCAGGAACTTGAAAGCGTCACTAGGAAACAGACTGAGAAACCACAGTAAAATTTTCTCCTGCATCCCGTTCCCTTTGTGCTAGATAAACGAACATCTCTCCACATGCTCAGTTCTGGGTGATAAGTGTGTGTGAAAGCCGTCCTTCAAATAGCTTGTTGGGAAAACATAGTTTCATATCATTTGAAATCTGCACTCCTTACATATGTATTGGGAGGTACTCGCTCCAAATCGGTTTTATAGTGAAAACTGCAGGAACATCCAACCGGCATTAGGAAACAGACTGAGAAACCAGAGTAAAAGTTTCTCCTGCAACCTCTTCCCTTTGTGCTAGATGAACCAACGTCTCTTCACATGCTCAGTTCTGAGAGAAAAGTGTGTGTGAAATCCGTACTTCACCTAGCTTGTTGGGAACACAAAGACTCTTTTCAGTTGCAAACGGCACTATATACATATATATGAGTAGGTACTAGCTCCAACTCGGTTTTACACTGAAAACTGCAGGAACTTATAACCAGCACTAGGAAACACACTGAGAAACCAGAGTAGAAGTTTCCCCTGCAAACCGTTCCCTTTGTGCTAGATGAACGAACGTCTCTCCACATGCTCAGTTCTGAGAGATAAGTGTGTTTGAAAGCCGTCCATCAACTTGCTTGTTGGGAACACAGAGATTCTTTTCAGTTGCAAACTGCACTCTCTATATATATATGGGGAGGTACTAGCTACAACTCGACTTTACAGTGAAAATGCAGTAACTTCAAACCGGCATTAGGAAACACACTGAGAAACCAGAGTAAAATATCTCCAACAACACGTTCCCTTTGTGCTAGATTAACTGTCGTCTCTCCACATGCTCAGTTCTGAGAGATAAGTGTGTGTTAAAGCAGTCCTTCACCTAGCTTGTTAGGAACACAAAGTTCCTTTTCAGTTGCAAAGTGGAATCCATACATATATATGGGGAGTTACTCGCTCCAACTCGGATTTACAAGGAAAACTGCAGGAAATTCTAACCGGCATTAGGAAACAGACTGAGAAACCAGTGTAAATGTTTCTCCTGGAACCCGTTCCATTTCGGCTAGATGAACGAAGTCTCTCCACATGCTCAGTTCTCAGAGATAAGTGTGGGTGAAAGCCGCCCTTCACCTAGCTTGTTGGGAACACAAAGATTCTTTTCAGTTGCAAACGGCACTCCATACATATATATGGGGATGTACTCGCTCCAACACTCTTTTACAGTGAAAACTGCAGGAATTTCAAACCGGTACTAGGAAACACACTGAAAATCCAGAGTAAAATTTCCTCCTGCAAACAGTTCGTTTTGTGCTAGATGAACCAACGTCTCTCCACATGCTCAGTTCTGGGTGATAAGTGTGTGTGAAAGCCGTCCTTCACCTAGCTTGTTGGGTACACAAAGTTTGTTTTCAGTTGCAAAGTGGAATCCATACAAATATATGGGGAGTTACACGCTCGAACTCGGTTTTAAAATGAAAACTGCAGGAACTTCTAACCGGCATTAGGAAAAAGATTGAGAATCCAGTGTAAAAGTTTCTCCTACAAACAGTTCCTTTGTGCTAGATGAACGAACGTCTATCCACATGCTCAGTTCTGAGAGATATGTTTCTGTGAAAGCCGTCTTCACTTTGTTTGTTGGGAACACAAAGTTTCTTTTCAGTTGCAAACAGCACTCTATACATATATATTTGGAGGTAGTCGCTCCAAATCGATTTTACAGTGAAAACTGCAGGAACTTGAAAGCGTCACTAGGAAACAGACTGAGAAACCACAGTAAAATTTTCTCCTGCATCCCGTTCCCTTTGTGCTAGATAAACGAACATCTCTCCACATGCTCAGTTCTGGGTGATAAGTGTGTGTGAAAGCCGTCCTTCAAATAGCTTGTTGGGAAAACATAGTTTCATATCATTTGAAATCTGCACTCCTTACATATGTATTGGGAGGTACTCGCTCCAAATCGGTTTTATAGTGAAAACTGCAGGAACATCCAACCGGCATTAGGAAACAGACTGAGAAACCAGAGTAAAAGTTTCTCCTGCAACCTCTTCCCTTTGTGCTAGATGAACCAACGTCTCTTCACATGCTCAGTTCTGAGAGAAAAGTGTGTGTGAAATCCGTACTTCACCTAGCTTGTTGGGAACACAAAGACTCTTTTCAGTTGCAAACGGCACTATATACATATATATGAGTAGGTACTAGCTCCAACTCGGTTTTACACTGAAAACTGCAGGAACTTATAACCAGCACTAGGAAACACACTGAGAAACCAGAGTAGAAGTTTCCCCTGCAAACCGTTCCCTTTGTGCTAGATGAACGAACGTCTCTCCACATGCTCAGTTCTGAGAGATAAGTGTGTTTGAAAGCCGTCCATCAACTTGCTTGTTGGGAACACAGAGATTCTTTTCAGTTGCAAACTGCACTCTCTATATATATATGGGGAGGTACTAGCTACAACTCGACTTTACAGTGAAAATGCAGTAACTTCAAACCGGCATTAGGAAACACACTGAGAAACCAGAGTAAAATATCTCCAACAACACGTTCCCTTTGTGCTAGATTAACTGTCGTCTCTCCACATGCTCAGTTCTGAGAGATAAGTGTGTGTTAAAGCAGTCCTTCACCTAGCTTGTTAGGAACACAAAGTTCCTTTTCAGTTGCAAAGTGGAATCCATACATATATATGGGGAGTTACTCGCTCCAACTCGGATTTACAAGGAAAACTGCAGGAAATTCTAACCGGCATTAGGAAACAGACTGAGAAACCAGTGTAAATGTTTCTCCTGGAACCCGTTCCATTTCGGCTAGATGAACGAAGTCTCTCCACATGCTCAGTTCTGAGAGATAAGTGTGGGTGAAAGCCGCCCTTCACCTAGCTTGTTGGGAACACAAAGATTCTTTTCAGTTGCAAACGGCACTCCATACATATATATGGGGATGTACTCGCTCCAACACTCTTTTACAGTGAAAACTGCAGGAATTTCAAACCGGTACTAGGAAACACACTGAAAATCCAGAGTAAAATTTCCTCCTGCAAACAGTTCGTTTTGTGCTAGATGAACCAACGTCTCTCCACATGCTCAGTTCTGAGAGATAAGTAAAGTTGAATGCCGTCCTTCACCTAGCTTGTTGGAAAAACAAAGTTTCTTTTCAGTTGCAAAGTGGAATCCATACATATATATGGGGTGTTACTCGCTCCAACTCGGTTTTACAGGGAAAACTGCAGGAACTTCTAACCGGCATTAGGAAACAGACTGAGAAACCAGAGTAAAATTTTCTCCTGCAACCCCTTCCCGTTGCGCTAGATGAACGAACGTGTCTCCACATGCTCATTTCTTAGAAATAAGTGTGTGTGAAAGCCGTCCTTCAACTTGCTTGATGGGAACACAGAGTTTCTTTTCAGTTGCAAAATGCAATGCATACATATATATGTTAGGTAATCGCTCCAACTCGATTTTACAGGGAAAACTGCAAGAAATTCAAACTGGCACTAGGAAACACACTGAGAAAACAGAGTAAAAGTTTCTCCTGCAACCCCTTCCCATTGTGCTAGATGAACGAACGTCTCTCCACATGCTTTGTTCTGAGAGATATGTGTGTGTTCAAGCCGACCTTCACCAGGCTTGTTGGGAACACAGAGTTTCTTTTCAGTTGCAAAGTGCACTGCATACATATATAAGGGGAGGTACTGGCTCCAACTCGGTTTTACAGTGAAAACTGCAGGAACTTCATACCGGCATTAGGAAAAATACTGAGAATTTAGAATAAAGTTTCTCCTGCAACCCGTTCCCTATGTGCTAGATGAACGAAAGTCTATCCACATGCTCAGTTCTGAGAGATAAGTGTGTGTGAAAGCCGTTCTTCACCTAGCTTGTTGGGAACACAGAGTTTCTTTTCATTTGCAATCGGCACTCCATACAATTATATGGGTAGGTACTCGCTCAAACATGTTTTTACAGTTAAATCTAGGAACTTGTAACCGGCATTAGGAAACAGACTTAGAAACCACAGTAAATGTTTCTCCTGCAACCCGATCCCTTTGTGCTAGATGAACGAACGTCTCTCCACATGATCAGTTCTGAGAGAAATGTGTGTGTGAAAGCCGTACATCACCTAGCTTGTTGGGAACACAATGTGTCTTTTCAGTTGCAAAGTGGAATCCATATATATATATGGGGAGTTACTCTCTCCAACTCGGTTTTACAGTGAAAAATGCAGGAATATCTAACCGGCATCAAAAAAAAACTGACAATCCAGAGTAAAAGTTTCTAATGCAACCAGTTCTTTTGTGATAGATGAACGAACTTCTCTGCACATGCTCAGTTCTGAGAGATAATTTTGTGTGAAAACCGTTCTTCACCAAGCTTGTTGGGAACACAAATTTTCTTTCCTGTTGCAAACTGCACTCCATACATATATATGGGGAGGTACTCGCTCCAACTCGGTTTTATAGTAAAAATTGCAGGAATTTCAAACCGGCACTAGGAAACACTCTGAGAAACCAGAGTAAATGTTTCTCCTGCAAACCGTTCCTTTGTGCTAGATGAACGAACGTCTCTCCACATGCTCTGTTCTGAGAGATATGTGTGTGTTCAAGCCGACCTTCACCAGGCTTGTTGGGAACACAGAGTTTCTTTTCAGTTGCAAAGTGCACTGCATACATATATATGGGGAGGTACTGGCTCCAACTCGGTTTTACAGTGAAAACTGCAGGAACTTCATACCGGCATTAGGAAAAATACTGAGAATTTCGAATAAAGTTTCTCCTGCAACCCGTTCCCTTTGTGCTAGATGAACGAACGTCTCTCCACATGATCAGTTCTGAGACATATGTGTGTGTGAAAGCCGTCCTTCACCTAGCTTGTTGGGAACACAATGTTTCTTTTCAGTTGCAAAGTGGAATCCATATATATATATGGGGAATTACTCCCTCCAACTCTGTTTTACAGTGAAAACTGCAGGAACATGTATACCGGCATTAGGAAAAAGACTGAGAATCCAGAGTAAATGTTTCTCCTGCAAAACGTTCCTTTTGTGCTAGATGAACGAAAGTCTATCCTCATGCTTAGTTCTGAGAGGTAAGTGTGGGTGAAAGCCGTCCTTCACCTAGCTTGTTGGGAACACAAAGTTTCTTTTCAGTTGCAAAGTGGAATCCATACATATATATGGGGATTTACTCGCTCCAACTCGGCTTTACAGGGAAAACTGCAGGAACTTCTAAACGGAATTAGGAAACAGACAGAGACACCAGAGAAAATTTTCTCCTGCAACCCCTTCCCATTCTGCTAGATGAACGAACGTCTCTCCACATGCTAAGTTCTAAGAAATAAGTGTGTGTGAAAGCCGTCCTTCAAGTTGCTTGATGGGAACACAGAGTTTCTTTTCAGTTGCAAACGGCACTCCATACATATATATGGGAATGTACAAGCTCCAACTCGGTTTTACACAGAAAACTGCAGGAACTTCAAACCGGCACTAGGAAACACACTGAGAAAAAAGAGTAAAAGTTTCTCCTGCAAACTCTTCCCTTTGTGCTAGATGAACGAAAGTCTCTCTACATGCTCTGTTCTGAGATATATGTGTGTGTGCAAGCCGAACTTCACCTAGCTTGTTGGGAACACAGAGTTACTTTTCAGTTGCAAACTGCATGGCATACATTTATATGAGGAGGTACTGGCTCCAACTCGGTTTTACAGTGAATACTGCAGGAACTTCATACCGGCATTAGGAAAATGACTGAGAATTTAGAATAAACTTTCTCCTGCAACCGGTTCCCTATGTGCTAAATGAGCGAACTTCTATCCACATGCTCAGTTCTGAGAGATAAGTGTGTGTGAAAGCTGTTCTTCACCTAGCTTGTTGGGAACACAGAGTTCCTTTTCAGTTGCAAAATGGAATCCTTACATATATATGGGGATTTACTCACTCCAAAATGGTTTTACAGGAAAACTGCAGGAACTTCTAACCGGCATTAGGAAACAGACTGAGAAACCAGAGTAAAAGTTTTTCCTGCAACCCGTTCCATTTGTGCTAGATAAACGAACGTCTCTCCAAATGCTCAATTCTGAGAGATATTTGTGTGTGAAAGCCGTCCTTCACCTAGTTTGTTGGGAACACAAAGTTCTTTTCAGTTGCAAACGGCACTTCATACATATATAAGGGGATGTACAAGCTCCAACTCGGTTTTACAGTGAAAACTGCAGGAAGTTCAAACCGGCACTAAGAAACACTCTGAGAAACCAGAGTAAATGTTTCTCCTGCAAACCGTTCTTTTGTGCTAGATGAACGAACGTCTCTCCACATGCTCAGTTCTCAGAGATAAGTGTGTGTGAATGCCGTCCTTCTACTAGCTTGTTGGGAACACAAAGTTTCTTTTCAGTTGCAAAGTGGAATCCATACATATATATGGGGGGTTAGTCGCTCCAACTCGGTTTTACAGTGAAAAATGCAGGAACATGTAACCAGCATTAGGAAAAAGACTGAGAATCCAGATTAAATGTTTCTCCTGCAAACCGTTCCCTTTGTGCTAGATGAACGAAAGTCTATTCTCATGCTCAGTTCTGAGAGATAAGTGTGGGTGAAAGCAGTCCTTCACCTAGCTTGTTGGGAACACAAAGTTTCTTTTCAGTTGCAAAGTGGAATCCATACATATATATGGGGATTTACTCGCTCCAACTCGGCTTTACAGGGAAAACTGCAGGAACTTCTAAACGGCATTAGGAAACAGACGGAGACACCAGAGTAAAATTTTCTCCTGCAACCCCTTCCCATTGTGCTAGATGAACGAACGTCTCTCCACATGCTCAGTTCTTAGGAATAAGTGTGTGTGAAAGCCGTCCTTCAACTTGCTTGATGGGAACACAGAGTTTCTTTTCAGTTGCAAAATGCAATGCATACATATATACGTTAGGTAATCGCTCCAACTCGATTTTACAGTGAAAACTGCAGGAAATTCAAACCGGCACTAGGAAACACACTGAGAAAACAGTAAAAGTTTCTCCTGCAACCCCTTCCCATTGTGCTAGATGAACGAACGTCTCTCTACATGCTTTGTTCTGAGAGATATGTGTGTGTTCAAGCCGACCTTCACCAGGCTTGTTGGGAACACAGAGTTTCTTTTCAGTTGCAAAGTGCACTGCATACATATATAAGGGGAGGTACTGGCTCCAACTCGGTTTTACAGTGAAAACTGCAGGAACTTCATACCGGCATTAGGAAAAATACTGAGAATTTAGAATAAAGTTTCTCCTGCAACCCGTTCCCTATGTGCTAGATGAACGAAAGTCTATCCACATGCTCAGTTCTGAGAGATAAGTGTGTGTGAAAGCCGTTCTTCACCTAGCTTGTTGGGAACACAGAGTTTCTTTTCATTTGCAATCGGCACTCCATAAATAAATATGGGAAGGTACACGCTCCAACTCGGTTTTACAGTGAAAACTGCAGGAATTTCAAACCGGCACTAGGAAACAGCCTGAGAAACCAGAGTAAAAGTTTCTCCTGCAAACCTATCCCTTTGTGCTAGATGAACGAACGTCTCTCCACATGCTCAGATCTCAGATATAAGTGTGTGTGAAAGCCGTACTTCACATAGCTTGTAAGGAACACAAAGATTCTTTTCAGTTGCAAACTGCACTCCATACATATATATGGGTAGGAACACGCTCAAACTCGGTTTTACAGTGAAAACTGCAGGAATATCAAACCGGCACTAGAAAACACAGTGAGAAACCAGAGTAAAAGTTTCTCCTGCAAACCGTTCCTTTTGTGCTAGATGAACGAACGTATCTCCACATGCTCAGTTCTCAGAGATAAGGGTGTGTGAAAGCCGTCCTTCACCTAGCTTGTAGGGAAAATATAGTTTTTTTCAGTTGCAAAGTGGAATACTTAAATATATATGGGAATTTACTCGCTCCAACTCGGTTTTACAGTGAAAAATGCAGGAACATCTAACCGGCATTAGGAAAAACCTGAGAATCCGGAGTAAAAGTTTCTCTTGCAAACCGTTCCCATTGTGCTAGATGAACGAACGTCTATCCACATGCTCAGTTCTGAGAGATTATTTTGTGTAAAACCGTTCTTCACCAAGCTTGTTGGGAACACAAATTTTCTTTCCTGTTGCAAACTGCACTCCATACATATATATGGGGATGTACTCGCTCCAACTCTGTTTTATAGTTAAAATTGCAGGAATTTCAAACCGGCACTAGGAAACACTCTGAGAAACCAGAGTAAATGTTTCTCCTGCAAACCGTTCCTTTGTGCTAGATGAACGAACGTCTCTCCACATGTTCAGTTGTCAGAGATAAGTGTGTGTGAATGCCGTCCTTCAACTAGCTTGTTGGGAACACAAAGTTTCTTTTCAGTTGCAAAGTGGAATCCATACATATATATGGGGGGTTAGTCGCTCCAACTCGGTTTTACAGTGAAAACTGCAGGAACATGTAACCGGCATTAGGAAAAAGACTGAGAATCCAGAGTAAATGTTTCTCCTGCAAACCGTTCCCTTTGTGCTAGATGAACGAAAGTCTATCCTCATGCTCAGTTCTGAGAGATAAGTGTGGGTGAAAGCAGTCCTTCACCTAGCTTGTTGGGAACACCAAGTTCCTTTTCAGTTGCAAAGTGGAATCCATATATATATATGGGGATTTACTCGCTCCAACTCGGTTTTACAGGGAAAACTGCAGGAACTTCTAAACGGCATTAGGAAACAGACGGAGACACCAGAGTAAAATTTTCTCCTGCAACCCCTTCCCATTGTGCTAGATGAACGAACGTCTCTCCACATGCTCAGTTCTTAGAAATAAGTGTGTGTGAAAGCCGTCCTTCAACTTGCTTGATGGGAACACAGAGTTTCTTTTCAGTTGCAAAATGCAATGCATACATATATATGTTAGGTAATCGCTCCAACTCGATTTTACAGTGAAAACTGCAGTAAATTCAAACCGGCACTAGGAAACACACTGAGAAAACAGAGTAAAAGTTTCTCCTGCAACCCCTTCCCATTGTGCTAGATGAACGAACGTCTCTCCACATGCTTTGTTCTGAGAGATATGTGTGTGTTCAAGCCGACCTTCACCAGACTTGTTGGGAACACAGAGTTTCTTTTCAGTTGCAAAGTGCACTGCATACATATATATGGGGAGGTACTGGCTCCAAATCGGTTTTACAGTGAAAACTGCAGGAACTTCATACCGGAATTCGAAAAATACTGAGAATTTAGAATAAAGTTTCTCCTGCAACCGGTTCCCTATGTGCTAGATGAACGAAAGCCTATCCACATGCTCAGTTCTGAGAGATAAGTGTGTGTGAAAGCCGTTCTTCACCTAGCTTGTTGGGAACACAGAGTTTCTTTTCAGTTGCAATCCGCACTCCATACAATTATATGGGTAGGTACTCGCTCAAACATGTTTTTACAGTGAAATCTAGGAACTTCTAACCGGCATTAGGAAACAGACTTAGAAACCACAGTAAATGTTTCTCCTGCAACCCGTTCCCTTTGTGCTAGAGGAACGAACGTCTCTCCACATGATCATTTCTTAGAGATACGTGTGTGTGAAAGCCGTCCTTCACCTAGCTTGTAGGGAAAACAAAGGTTCTTTTAAGTTGCAAAATGCACTCCATAAATATATATGGGAATGTACTCGCACCAACCCGGTTTTACAGTGAAAACTGCAGGAAATTCAAACAGGCAGTAGGAAACACTCTGAGAAACCAGAGTAAAAGTTTCTCCTGCAAACCTTTCCCTTTGGGCTAGATTAAAGAACGTCCCTCCACATGCTCAGTTCTCAGAGATAAGTGTGTGTGAAAGCCGTCCTTCACATAACTTGTAAGGAACAAAAAGCTTCTTTTCAGTTGCAAACTGCACTCCATACATATATATGTGTAGGAATACGCTCCAACTCGGTTTTACACTGAAAACTGCAGGAACTTCAAACCGGCCCTAGGAAACACACTGAGAAACCAGAGTAAAATTTCTCCTGCAAACCGTTCCATTGTTCTAGATGAACGAACGTCTCTACACATGCTCAGTTCTCAGAGATAAGTGTGTTTGAAAGCCGTCCTTCACCTAGCTTGTAGGGAACATAAAGTTTATTTTTAGATGCAAAGTGGAATACTTACATATATATGGGAATTTATTCGTTCCAACTCGGTTTTACAGGGAAAACTGCAGGAACTTCTAACCGGCATTAGGAAACAGACTTAGAAACCAGAGTAAAAGTTCTACCAGCAAACCGTTCCCTTTGTGCTAGATGAACGAACGTCTCTCCACATGCTCAGTTCTGAGAGATATGTGTGTGTGAAAGCCGTCCTTCACCTAGCTTGTTTGGAACACAAAGTTTCTTTTCATTTGCAAAGTGGAATTAAGATATATATATATCGGGAGTTACTCGCTCCAACTCGGTTTTACAGTGAAAAATGCAGGAACATCTAACCGGCATTAGGAAAAAGTCTGAGAATCCAGTGTAAAAGTTTATCCTGCAAATCGTTCCCTTTGTGCTAGATGAACAAACGTCTCTCCACATGTTCAGTTCTGAGAGATAATTGTGGGGTAAAGCCGTCCTTCACCTAGATTGTTGGGAAAACAAAGTTGGTTTTCAGTTGCAAATTGGAATCCATACAAATATATGGGGAGTTACACGCTCGAACTTGGTTTTACAGTGAAAACTGCAGGAACTTCTAACCGGCATTAGGAAACAGATTGAGAATCCAGTTTAAAGTTTCACCTGCAAACAGTTCCATTTGTGCTAGATGAACGAACGTCTATCCACATGCTCATTGCTGAGAGATATGTTTCTGTGAAAGCCGTCCTTCACTTTGCTTGTTGGGAACACAAAGTTTCTTTTCAGTTGCAAACTGCACTCCATACATATATATCTGGAGGTACTCGCTCCAAATCGATTTTACAGTGAAAACTGCAGGAACTTCAAACCGGCCCTACGAAAAACACTGAGAAATCAGAGTAAAAGTTTCTCCTGTAAACCATTCCTTTGTGCTATATAAACGAACGTCTCTCCACATGCTCAGTTCTAGAGATAAGTGTGTGTGAAAGCTGTCCTTCACCTAGATTTTTGGGAACACAAAGTTTCTTTTCAGTTGCAAAGTGGAATCCATACATATACATGGGGTGTTACTCGATCCAACATGGATTTACAGGGAAAACCGCAGGAACATCTAACCGGCATTAGGAAACAGACTGAGAAAGCACAGTAAAATTTTCTCCTGCAACCCGTTCCCTTTGTGCTAGATGAACGAACGTCTTTCAACATGCTCAGTTCTGAGAGATAAGTGTGTGTGAATGCCGTACTTCCCCTAGCTTGTTGGGAACACAGAGTTTCTTTCAGTTGCAAACTGTACTCCATACAATTATAAGGGGAATTACTAGCTCCAACACGGTTTTACAGTGAAAACTGCAGGAACTTCAAAAATGCACTAGGAAACACACTGAGAAATCAGAGCAAAGTTACTCCTGCAAACCGTTCCCTTTGTGCTAGATGAACGAAGGTCTCTAAACATGCTTAGTTCTCAGAGATAAGTGTGTGTGAAAGCCGTCCTTCACCTAGCATTTGGGAACACAGAGTTTCTTTTCAGTTGAAAAATGCACTGCATACATATATATGGGGAGGTACACGCTCCAACTCGTTTTTACTGTGAAAACTGCAGAAAATTTAAACCGACACTTGTAAAAAATTTGAGAAACCAGAGTAAAAGTTTCTCCTGCAAACATTTCCATTTGTGCTAGATGAACGAACGTCTCTCCACATGCTCAGTTCTGAGAGATAAGTGTCTGTGAAAGCCGTACTTCAACTAGCTTGTTGGGAACACAAAGTTTCATATCAGTTTCAAACTGCACTCCTTACATATGTATAGGGAGGTACTCGCTCCAACACGGTTTTACAGTGAAAACTGCAGGAACATCTAACCGGCACTAGGAAACACTCTGAGAAACCAGAGTAAAAGTTTCTCCTGCAACCAGTTCCCTTTGTGCTAGATGAACGAACGTCTCTCCACATGCTCAGTTCTCAGAGATAAGTGTGAGTGAAAGCCGTCCTTCACCTAGCTTGTTGGGATCACAGAGTTTCTTTTCAGTTGCAAACTGCACTGCATACCTATATATGGGTAAGTTCTGGCTCCAACTCCCTTTTACAGTGAAAACTGCAGGAACTTCATACCGGCATTAGGAAAAAGACTGAGAATTTAGAATAAATTTGTCCTGAAACCCATTCCCTATGTGCTAGATGAACGAACGTCTCTCCACATGCTCAGTTCTCAGAGATAAGTGTGTGTGAAAGCCGTCCTTCACCTAGCTTGTTGGGAACACAGAGTTTCTTTCCAGTTGTTATCGGCACTCCATACATTTATATGGATAGGTACTCGCTCAAACATGTTTTTACAGTGAAATCTGCAAGAACTTCTAACCGGCATTAGGAAACAGACTTAGAAACCAGAGTAAATATTTCTCCTGCAAACCGTTCATTTTGTGCTAGATAAACGAACGTCTCTCCACATGATCAGTTCTGAGAGATATGTGTGTGTGAAAGCCGTCGTTCACCTAGCTTGTTGGGAACACAAAGTTTCTTATCTGTTGCAAACTGCACTCCATACATATATATGGGATGTACTCGCTCCAACTCGGTTTTACAGTGAAAACTGCAGGAATTTCAAACCGGCACTAGGAAACACACTGAAAATCCAGAGTAAAAGTTCTTCTTGCAACCCGTTCCCTTTGTGCTAGATGAATGAACGTCTCTACACTTGCTCAGTTCTGGGTGATAAGTGTGTGTGAAAGCCGTCCTTCACCTAGCTTGTTGGGAACACAAAGACTCTTTTCAGTTGCAAACGGCACTATATACATATATATGAGTAGGTACTAGCTCCAACTCGGTTTTACACTGAAAACTGCAGGAACTTATAACCAGCACTAGGAAACACACTGAGAAACCAGAGTAGAAGTTTCCCCTGCAAACCGTTCCCTTTGTGCTAGATGAACGAACGTCTCTCCACATGCTCAGTTCTGAGAGATAAGTGTGTTTGAAAGCCGTCCATCAACTTGCTTGTTGGGAACACAGAGATTCTTTTCAGTTGCAAACTGCACTCTCTATATATATATGGGGAGGTACTAGCTACAACTCGACTTTACAGTGAAAATGCAGTAACTTCAAACCGGCATTAGGAAACACACTGAGAAACCAGAGTAAAATATCTCCAACAACACGTTCCCTTTGTGCTAGATTAACTGTCGTCTCTCCACATGCTCAGTTCTGAGAGATAAGTGTGTGTTAAAGCAGTCCTTCACCTAGCTTGTTAGGAACACAAAGTTCCTTTTCAGTTGCAAAGTGGAATCCATACATATATATGGGGAGTTACTCGCTCCAACTCGGATTTACAAGGAAAATTGCAGGAAATTCTAACCGGCATTAGGAAACAGACTGAGAAACCAGAGTAATAGTTTCTCCTGCAATCCTTTCCCTTTGTGCTAGATGAACGAACGTCTCTCCACATGCTCATTTCTCAGACATAAGTGTGTGTGAAAGCCGTCCTTCACCTATCTTGTTGGGAACACAGAGTTACTTTTCAATTGCAAACTTCACTCCATACATTTATATGGGGAGGGACTCGCTCCAACTAGATTTTACAATGAAAACTGCAGGAACTTCAAACCGGCACAAGGAAACACACTGAGAAACCAGAGTAAAAGTTTCTCCTGTAAACCGTTCCCTTTGGCTTGATGAACGAACGTCTCTCCACATGCTCAGTTCTCAGAGATAAGTGAGTGTGAAAGCCGTCCTTCACCTAGCTTGTTGGGAACAAAAAGTTTCTTTTCAGCTGCAAACGGCAATCCATACATATATATGGGGATGTACAAGCTCCAACTCGGTTTTACAGTCTAAACTGCAGGAACTTCAAACCGGCACTAGGAAACACACTGAAAATCCAGAGTAAAAGTTCTTCTTGCAACCCGTTCCCTTTGTGCTAGATGAATGAACGTCTCTACACTTGCTCAGTTCTGGGTGATAAGTGTGTGTGAAAGCCGTCCTTCACCTAGCTTGTTGGGTACACAAAGTTTGTTTTCAGTTGCAAAGTGGAATCCATACAAATATATGGGGAGTTACACGCTCGAACTCGGTTTTAAAATGAAAACTGCAGGAACTTCTAACCGGCATTAGGAAAAAGATTGAGAATCCAGTGTAAAAGTTTCTCCTACAAACAGTTCCTTTGTGCTAGATGAACGAACGTCTATCCACATGCTCAGTTCTGAGAGATATGTTTCTGTGAAAGCCGTCTTCACTTTGTTTGTTGGGAACACAAAGTTTCTTTTCAGTTGCAAACAGCACTCTATACATATATATTTGGAGGTAGTCGCTCCAAATCGATTTTACAGTGAAAACTGCAGGAACTTGAAAGCGTCACTAGGAAACAGACTGAGAAACCACAGTAAAATTTTCTCCTGCATCCCGTTCCCTTTGTGCTAGATAAACGAACATCTCTCCACATGCTCAGTTCTGGGTGATAAGTGTGTGTGAAAGCCGTCCTTCAAATAGCTTGTTGGGAAAACATAGTTTCATATCATTTGAAATCTGCACTCCTTACATATGTATTGGGAGGTACTCGCTCCAAATCGGTTTTATAGTGAAAACTGCAGGAACATCCAACCGGCATTAGGAAACAGACTGAGAAACCAGAGTAAAAGTTTCTCCTGCAACCTCTTCCCTTTGTGCTAGATGAACGAACGTCTCTTCACATGCTCAGTTCTGAGAGAAAAGTGTGTGTGAAATCCGTACTTCACCTAGCTTGTTGGGAACACAAAGACTCTTTTCAGTTGCAAACGGCACTATATACATATATATGAGTAGGTACTAGCTCCAACTCGGTTTTACACTGAAAACTGCAGGAACTTATAACCAGCACTAGGAAACACACTGAGAAACCAGAGTAGAAGTTTCCCCTGCAAACCGTTCCCTTTGTGCTAGATGAACGAACGTCTCTCCACATGCTCAGTTCTGAGAGATAAGTGTGTTTGAAAGCCGTCCATCAACTTGCTTGTTGGGAACACAGAGATTCTTTTCAGTTGCAAACTGCACTCTCTATATATATATGGGGAGGTACTAGCTACAACTCGACTTTACAGTGAAAATGCAGTAACTTCAAACCGGCATTAGGAAACACACTGAGAAACCAGAGTAAAATATCTCCAACAACACGTTCCCTTTGTGCTAGATTAACTGTCGTCTCTCCACATGCTCAGTTCTGAGAGATAAGTGTGTGTTAAAGCAGTCCTTCACCAAGCTTGTTAGGAACACAAAGTTCCTTTCCAGTTGCAAAGTGGAATCCATACATATATATGGGGAGTTACTCGCTCCAACTCGGATTTACAAGGAAAACTGCAGGAAATTCTAACCGGCATTAGGAAACAGACTGAGAAACCAGAGTAATAGTTTCTCCTGCAATCCTTTCCCTTTGTGCTAGATGAACGAACGTCTCTCCACATGCTCATTTCTCAGACATAAGTGTGTGTGAAAGCCGTCCTTCACCTAGCTTGTTGGGAACACAGAGTTACTTTTCAATTGCAAACTTCACTCCATACATTTATATGGGGAGGGACTCGCTCCAACTAGATTTTACAATGAAAACTGCAGGAACTTCAAACCGGCACAAGGAAACACACTGAGAAACCAGAGTAAAAGTTTCTCCTGTAAACCGTTCCCTTTGGCTTGATGAACGAACGTCTCTCCACATGCTCAGTTCTCAGAGATAAGTGAGTGTGAAAGCCGTCCTTCACCTAGCTTGTTGGGAACAAAAAGTTTCTTTTCAGCTGCAAACGGCAATCCATACATACATATGGGGATGTACAAGCTCCAACTCGGTTTTACAGTCTAAACTGCAGGAACTTCAAACCGGCACTAGGAAACACACTGAAAATCCAGAGTAAAAGTTCTTCTTGCAACCCGTTCCCTTTGTGCTAGATGAATGAACGTCTCTACACTTGCTCAGTTCTGGGTGATAAGTGTGTGTGAAAGCCGTCCTTCACCTAGCTTGTTGGGTACACAAAGTTTGTTTTCAGTTGCAAAGTGGAATCCATACAAATATATGGGGAGTTACACGCTCGAACTCGGTTTTAAAATGAAAACTGCAGGAACTTCTAACCGGCATTAGGAAAAAGATTGAGAATCCAGTGTAAAAGTTTCTCCTACAAACAGTTCCTTTGTGCTAGATGAACGAACGTCTATCCACATGCTCAGTTCTGAGAGATATGTTTCTGTGAAAGCCGTCTTCACTTTGTTTGTTGGGAACACAAAGTTTCTTTTCAGTTGCAAACAGCACTCTATACATATATATTTGGAGGTAGTCGCTCCAAATCGATTTTACAGTGAAAACTGCAGGAACTTGAAAGCGTCACTAGGAAACAGACTGAGAAACCACAGTAAAATTTTCTCCTGCATCCCGTTCCCTTTGTGCTAGATAAACGAACATCTCTCCACATGCTCAGTTCTGGGTGATAAGTGTGTGTGAAAGCCGTCCTTCAAATAGCTTGTTGGGAAAACATAGTTTCATATCATTTGAAATCTGCACTCCTTACATATGTATTGGGAGGTACTCGCTCCAAATCGGTTTTATAGTGAAAACTGCAGGAACATCCAACCGGCATTAGGAAACAGACTGAGAAACCAGAGTAAAAGTTTCTCCTGCAACCTCTTCCCTTTGTGCTAGATGAACGAACGTCTCTTCACATGCTCAGTTCTGAGAGAAAAGTGTGTGTGAAATCCGTACTTCACCTAGCTTGTTGGGAACACAAAGACTCTTTTCAGTTGCAAACGGCACTATATACATATATATGAGTAGGTACTAGCTCCAACTCGGTTTTACACTGAAAACTGCAGGAACTTATAACCAGCACTAGGAAACACACTGAGAAACCAGAGTAGAAGTTTCCCCTGCAAACCGTTCCCTTTGTGCTAGATGAACGAACGTCTCTCCACATGCTCAGTTCTGAGAGATAAGTGTGTTTGAAAGCCGTCCATCAACTTGCTTGTTGGGAACACAGAGATTCTTTTCAGTTGCAAACTGCACTCTCTATATATATATGGGGAGGTACTAGCTACAACTCGACTTTACAGTGAAAATGCAGTAACTTCAAACCGGCATTAGGAAACACACTGAGAAACCAGAGTAAAATATCTCCAACAACACGTTCCCTTTGTGCTAGATTAACTGTCGTCTCTCCACATGCTCAGTTCTGAGAGATAAGTGTGTGTTAAAGCAGTCCTTCACCTAGCTTGTTAGGAACACAAAGTTCCTTTCCAGTTGCAAAGTGGAATCCATACATATATATGGGGAGTTACTCGCTCCAACTCGGATTTACAAGGAAAACTGCAGGAAATTCTAACCGGCATTAGGAAACAGACTGAGAAACCAGAGTAATAGTTTCTCCTGCAATCCTTTCCCTTTGTGCTAGATGAACGAACGTCTCTCCACATGCTCATTTCTCAGACATAAGTGTGTGTGAAAGCCGTCCTTCACCTATCTTGTTGGGAACACAGAGTTACTTTTCAATTGCAAACTTCACTCCATACATTTATATGGGGAGGGACTCGCTCCAACTAGATTTTACAATGAAAACTGCAGGAACTTCAAACCGGCACAAGGAAACACACTGAGAAACCAGAGTAAAAGTTTCTCCTGTAAACCGTTCCCTTTGGCTTGATGAACGAACGTCTCTCCACATGCTCAGTTCTCAGAGATAAGTGAGTGTGAAAGCCGTCCTTCACCTAGCTTGTTGGGAACAAAAAGTTTCTTTTCAGCTGCAAACGGCAATCCATACATACATATGGGGATGTACAAGCTCCAACTCGGTTTTACAGTCTAAACTGCAGGAACTTCAAACCGGCACTAGGAAACACACTGAAAATCCAGAGTAAAAGTTCTTCTTGCAACCCGTTCCCTTTGTGCTAGATGAATGAACGTCTCTACACTTGCTCAGTTCTGGGTGATAAGTGTGTGTGAAAGCCGTCCTTCACCTAGCTTGTTGGGTACACAAAGTTTGTTTTCAGTTGCAAAGTGGAATCCATACAAATATATGGGGAGTTACACGCTCGAACTCGGTTTTAAAATGAAAACTGCAGGAACTTCTAACCGGCATTAGGAAAAAGATTGAGAATCCAGTGTAAAAGTTTCTCCTACAAACAGTTCCTTTGTGCTAGATGAACGAACGTCTATCCACATGCTCAGTTCTGAGAGATATGTTTCTGTGAAAGCCGTCTTCACTTTGTTTGTTGGGAACACAAAGTTTCTTTTCAGTTGCAAACAGCACTCTATACATATATATGGGAGGTACTCGCTCCAAATCGATTTTACAGTGAAAACTGCAGGAATTACAAACCGGCACTAGGAAACACTCTGAGAAACCAGAGTAAAAGTTTCTCCTGGAAACTGTACCCTTTGTGCTACATGAACGAAGGTCTCTGCACATGCTCAATTCTGAGAGATAAGTGTGTGTGAAAGCCGTCCTTCACATAGCTTGTAAGGAACAAAAAGTTTCTTTTCAGTTGCAAACTGCACTCCATACATATATATGGGTAGGAACACGCTCCAACACGCTTTTACAGTGAAAACTGCAAGAATATCAAACCGGCACTAGGAAACACACTGAGAAACCAGAGTAAAATTTCTCCTGCAAACCGTTCCATTGTGCTAGATGAGCGAACGTCTCTCCACATGGTCAGTTCTCAGAGTTATGTGTGTGTGAAAGCCGTCCTTCACATAGCTTGTAGGGAACATAAAGTTTATTTTCAGTTGCAAAGTTGTATACTTACATATATATGGGAATTTACTCGCTCCAACTCGGTTTTACAGGGAAAACTGCAGGAACTTCTAACTGGCATTAGGAAACAGACTGAGAAACCAGAGTAAAAGTTGTTCCTGCAAACCGTTCCCATTGTGCTAGATGAACGAAACTCTCTCCACATGCTCAGTACTCAGAGTTATGTGTGTGTGAAAGCCGTCCTTCAACTAGCTTGTTGGGAACACAAAGTTTCTTTTCATTTGCAAAGTGGAATCCATACATATTTATGGGGGGTTACTCTCTCCAACCCGCTTTTACAGTGAAAACTGCAGGAACATGTAACCGGCATTAGGAAAAAGGCTGATAATCCAATGTAAATATTTCTCCTGCAACCCGTTCCCTTTGTGCTAGATGAATGAACGTCTCTCCACATGCTCTATTCTGAGAGAAATTTGTGTGTGCAAGCTGAACTTCACCTAGCTTGTTGGGAACACAGCGTTTCTTTTCAGTTGCAAACTGCACTTCATACATATATATGGGGAGGGACTCGCTCCAACAAGATTTTACAGTGAAAACTGCAGGAACTTCAAACCGGCACTAGGAAACACACTGAGATACCAGAGTAAAAGTTTCTCCTGTAAACCGTTCCCTTTGTGCTAGATGAACGAACGTCTCTCCACATGCTCAGTTCTGAGGGATATGTATGTGTGAAAGCCGAACTTCACCTAGCTTGTTGGGAACACAGAGTTTCTTTTCAGTTGCAAACTGCACTCCATACATATATATGGGGAGGTCCTCGCTCCAACACAATTTCACAGTGAAAATTGCAGGAACTTCAAACCGGCACTAGGAAACACGCTGCGAAACCAGAGTAGAAATTACTTCTGCAACCCTTTCCGTTTGTGCTAGATGAACGAACGTCTGTCCACATGCTCACTTCTCAGAGATAAGTGTGTGTGAAATCCGACCTTCACTTAGATTGTTGGGAACACAGAGCTTCTTTTCAGTAGCATACAGCACTCCATACATATATATGGGGATGTACTCGTCCAACTCGGTTTTACAGTGAAAACTGCAGGAATTTCAAAGCGGTACTAGGAAACAAACTGAAAATCCAGAGTAAAAGTTCTTTCTGCAAACCGTTCCCTTTGTGCTAGATGAACGAACGTCTCTCCACATGCTCAGTTCTTAGAAATAAGTGTGTGTGAAAGCCATCCTTCAACTTGCTTGATGGGAACACAGAGTTTCTTTTCAGTTGCAAAATGCAATGCATACATATATAAGTTAGGTACTCGCTCCAACTCGGTTTTACAGTTAAATCTGCAGGAAATTCAAACCGGCACTAGGAAACACACTGAGAAAACAGAGTAAAAGTTTCTCCTGCAACCCGTTCCCTTTGTGCTAGATGAACGAACGTCACTCCACATGCTCTGTTCTGAGAGATATGTGTGTGTGCAAGCCGATCTTCACCTAGCTTGTTGGGAACACAGAGTTTCTTTTCAGTTGCAAAGTGCACTGCATACATATATATGGGGAGGTACTGGCTCCAACTCGGTTTTACAGTGAAAACTGCAGGAACTTCATACCGGCATTAGGAAAAAGACTGAGAATTTAGAATAACGTTTCTCCTGCAACCCGTTCCCTATATGCTAGATGAACGAAAGTCTATCCACATGCTCTGTTCTGAGAGATAACTGTGTGTGAAAGCCGTTCTTCACCTAGCTTGTTGGGAACACAGAGTTTCTTTTCAGTTGCAATCGGCATTCCATACATTAATATGGGTAGGTACTCGCTCAAACATTTTTTTACAGTGAAATCTGCAGGAACTTCTAACCGGCATTTGGAAACAGATTTAGAAACCAGAGTAAATGTTTCTCCTGCATCCCGTTCCCTTTGTGCTAGATGAACGAACGTCTCTCCACATGATCAGTTCTGAGAGATATGTGTGTGTGAAAGCCTTTCTACACCTAGCTTGTTGGGAACACAAAGTTTCTTTTCAGTTGCAATGTGGAATCCATATATATATATGGGGAGTTACTCGCTCCAACTCGATTTTACAGTGAAAAGTGCAGGAATATCTAACCGGCATTAGGAAAATACTGATAATCCAGAATAAAAGTTTCTCCTGCAAACCGTTCCCATTGTGCTAGTTGAACGAACGTCTATCCACATGCTCAGTTCTGAGAGATAATTTTGTGTGAAAACCGTTCTTCACCAAGCTTGTTGGGAACAAAAAGTATCTTTTCTGTTGCAAAATGCACTCCATACATATATATGGGGAGTTACTAGATCCAACTCGCTTTTACAGTGAAAAATGCAGGAACTTCAAACCGGCACAAGGAAACACACTGAGAAACCAGAGTAAAAGTTTCTCCTGCAAAGTTTCCCTTTGTGCTAGATGAACGAACGTCTCTCCACATGCTCAGTTCTCAGACATAAATGTGTGTGAAAGCCGTCCATCACCTAGCTGGTTGGGAACACAGAGTTACTTTTCTGTTGCAAACTGCACTCCATAAATATATATGGGGAGGGACTCGCTCCAACAAGATTTTACAGTGAAAACTGCAGGAACTTCAAACCGGCACTAGGAACCACACTGAGAAACCAGAGTAACAGTTTCTCCTGTAAACCGTTCCCTTTGTGCTAGATGAACGAACGTCTCTCCACATGCTCAGTTCTGAGAGATAAGTATGTGTGCAATCCGTCCTTCAATTAGCTTGTTGGGAACACAGAGTTTCTTTTCATTTGCATACAGCACTCCATACATATATATGGGGAGGTACTCGCTCCAACTCATTTTTACAGTGAAATCTTCAGGAATTTCTAAACGGCATTAGGAAAAAATCTGAGAATCAGAGTAAAACTTTCTCCTGCAAACCGTTCCCTTTGTGCTAGATGAACAAACGTCTCTCCACATGTTCATTTCTGAGAGATAAGTGTGTGTGAAAGCCGTCCTTCACCTAGTTTGTTATGTACACAAAGTTTGTTTTCAGTTGCAAAGTGGAATCCATACAAATATATGGGGAGTTACACGCTCGAACTCGGTTTTAAAATGAAAACTGCAGGAACTTCTAACCGGCATTAGGAAAAAGATTGAGAATAAAGTGTAAAAGTTTCTCCTAGAAACAGTTCCTTTGTGCTAGATGAACGAACGTCTATCCACATGCTCAGTTCTGAGAGATAAGTGTGTGTGAAAGCCGTCCTTCACCTAGCTTGTTGGGAACAAAAAGTTTCTTTTCAGTTGCAAAGTGGAATCCATACATATATATGGGGAGTTACTCGCTCCAACTCGGTTTTACACTGAAAACTGCAGAAACTTCTAACCGGCATTAGGAAACAGACTGAGAAACCAGAGTAAAAGTTTCTCCTGCAAACCGTTCCCTTTGTGCTAGATGAACGAACGTCTCTCCACATGCTCAGTTCTCAGAGATAAGGGTGTGTGAAAGCCGTCCTTCACCTAGCTTGTAGGGAAAATATAGTTTTTTTCAGTTGCAAAGTGGAATACTTAAATATATATGGGAATTTACTCGCTCCAACTCGGTTTTACAGTGAAAAATGCAGGAACATCTAACCGGCATTAGGAAAAACCTGAGAATCCGGAGTAAAAGTTTCTCTTGCAAACCGTTCCCATTGTGCTAGATGAACGAACGTCTATCCACATGCTCAGTTCTGAGAGATTATTTTGTGTGAAAACCGTTCTTCACCAAGCTTGTTGGGATCACAAATTTTCTTTCCTGTTGCAAACTGCACTCCATACATATATATGGGGAGGTACTCGCTCCAACTCGGTTTTATAGTAAAAATTGCAGGAATTTCAAACCCGCACGAGGAAACACTCTGAGAAACCAGAGTAAATGTTTCTCCTGCAAACCGTTCCTTTGTGCTAGATGAACGAACGTCCCTCCACATGCTCTGTTCTGAGAGATATGTGTGTGTTCAAGCCGAACTTCACCAGGCTTGTTGGGAACACAGAGTTCCTTTTCAGTTGCAAAGTGCACTGCATACATATATATGGGGAGGTACTGGTTCCAACTCGGTTTTACAGTGAAAACTGCAGGAACTTCATACCGGCATTAGGAAAAATACTGAGAATTTAGAATATAGTTTCTCCTGCAACCCGTTCCCTATGTGCTAGATGAACGAACGTCTATCCACATGCTCAGTTCTGAGAGATAAGTGTGTGTGAAAGCCGTTCTTCACCTAGCTTGTTGGGAACACAGAGTTTCTTTTCAGTTGCAATCGGCATTCCATACATTTATAAGGGTAGGTACTCGCTCAAACATGTTTCTACAGTGAAATCTGCAGGAACTTCTAACCGGCATTAGGAAACAGACTTAGAAACCAGAGTAAATGTTTCTCCTGCAACCCGTTCCCATTGTGCTAGATGAACGAACGTCTCTCCACATGATCAGTTCTGAGAGATATGTGTGTGTGAAAGCCTTTCTACACCTAGCTTGTTGGGAACACAATGTTTCTTTTCAGTTGCAAAGTGGAATCCATACATATATATGGGGATTTACTCGCTCCAACTCGGTTTTACAGGGAAAACTGCAGGAACTTCTAAACGGCATTAGGAAACAGACGGAGACACCAGAGTAAAATTTTCTCCTGCAACCCCTTCCCATTCTGCTAGATGAACGAACGTCTCTCCACATGCTAAGTTCTAAGAAATAAGTGTGTGTTCAAGCCGACCTTCACCAGACTTGTTGGGAACACAGAGTTTCTTTTCAGTTGCAAAGTGCACTGCATACATATATATGGGGAGGTACTGGCTCCAACTCGGTTTTACAGTGAAAACTGCAGGAACTTCATACCGGCATTAGGAAAAATACTGAGAATTTAGAATAAAGTTTCTCCTGCAACCCGTTCCCTATGTGCTAGATGAACGAACGTCTATCCACATGCTCAGTTCTGAGAGATAAGTGTGTGTGAAAGCCGTCCTTCACCTAGCTTGTTGGGAACACAGAGTTTCTTTTCAGTTGCAATCGGCACTTCATACATTTATATGGGTATGTACTCGCTCAAACATATTTTTACAGTGAAATCTGCAGGAAATTCTAACCGGCATTAGGAAACAGACTTTGAAACCAGAGTAAATGTTTCTCCTGCAACCCGTTCCCTTTGTGCTAGATGAACGAACGTCTCTCCACATTATCAGTTCTGAGAGATATGTGTGTGTGAAAGCCGCCCTTCACCTAGCTTGTTGGGAACACAATGTTTCTTTTCAGTTGCAAAGTGGAATCCATACGTATATATGGGGAGTTACTCGCTCCAACTCTGTTTTACAGTGAAAACTGCAGGAACATGTAACCGGCATTAGGAAAAAGACTGAGAATCCAGAGTAAATGTTTATCCTGCAAACCGTTCCCTTTGTGCTAGATGAACGAAAGTCTAACCTCATGCTCAGTTCTGAGAGATAAGTGTGGGTGAAAGCCGTCCTTCACCTAGCTTGTTGGGAACAAAAAGTTTCTTTTCAGTTGCAAAGTGGAATCCATACATATATATGGGGATTTACTCGCTCCAACTCGGTTTTACAGGGAAAACTGCAGGAACTTCTAAACGGCATTAGGAAACAGACGGAGACACCAGAGTAAAATTTTCTCCTGCAACCCCTTCCCATTCTGCTAGATGAACGAACGTCTCTCCACATGCTCTGTTCTGAGAGATATGTGTGTGTTCAAGCCGACCTTCACCAGACTTGTTGGGAACACAGAGTTTCTTTTCAGTTGCAAAGTGCACTGCATACATATATATGGGGAGGTACTGGCTCCAACTCGGTTTTACAGTGAAAACTGCAGGAACTTCATACCGGCATTAGGAAAAATACTGAGAATTTAGAATAAAGTTTCTCCTGCAACCCGTTCCCTATGTGCTAGATGAACGAACGTCTATCCACATGCTCAGTTCTGAGAGATAAGTGTGTGTGAAAGCCGTCCTTCACCTAGCTTGTTGGGAACACAGAGTTTCTTTTCAGTTGCAATCGGCACTTCATACATTTATATGGGTATGTACTCGCTCAAACATATTTTTACAGTGAATTCTGCAGGAAATTCTAACCGGCATTAGGAAACAGACTTTGAAACCAGAGTAAATGTTTCTCCTGCAACCCGTTCCCTTTGTGCTAGATGAACGAACGTCTCTCCACATGATCAGTTCTGAGAGATATGTGTGTGTGAAAGCCGTCCTTCACCTAGCTTGTTGGGAACACAATGTTTCTTTTCAGTTGCAAAGTGGAATCCATATATATATATGGGGAATTACTCGCTCCAACTCGGTTTTACAGTGAAAACTGCAGGAATATCTAACCGGAATCAGGAAAAAACTGACAATCCAGAGTAATAGTTTCTCCTGCAAACCGTTCCCATTGTGCTAGATGAACGAAAGTCTATCCACATGCTCAGTTCTGAGAGATATGTGTGTGTGAAAGCCGTCCTTCACCTAGCTTGTTGGGAACACAAAGTTTCTTTTCAGTTGCAAACGGCACTCCATAAATATATATGGGGATGTACAAGCTCCAACTCGATTTTACAGAGAAAACTGCAGGAAATTCATAGCGGCACTAGGAAACACACTGAGAAAACAGAGTAAAAGTTTGTCCTGCAACCTCTTCCCTTTGTGCTAGATGAACGAAAGTCTCTCTACATGCTCTGTTCTGAAATATATGTGTGTGTGCAAGCCGAAATTCACCTAGTTTGTTGGGAACACAGAGTTACTTTTCAGTTGCAAACTGCATGGCATACATTTATATGAGGAGGAACTGGCTCCAACTCGGTTTTACAGTGAATACTGCAGGAACTTCATACCGGCATTAGGAAAATGACTGAGAATTTAGAATAAACTTTCTCCTGCAACCGGTTCCCTATGTGCTAAATGAACGACCTTCTATTCACATGCTCAGTTCTGAGAGATAAGTGTGTGTGAAAGCCGTTCTTCACCTAGCTTGTTGGGAACACAGAGTTCCTTTTCAGTTGCAAAGTAGAATCCTTACATATATATGGGGATTTACTCGCTCCAAATTGGTTTTACAGGAAAACTGCAGGAACTTCTAACCGGCATTAGGAAACAGACTGAGAAACCAGAGTAAAAGTTTTTCCTGCAAACCGTTCAATTTGTGCTAGATGAACGAACGTCTCTCCACATGCTCAATTCTGAGAGATATGTGTGTGTGAAAGCCGTCCTTCACCTAGCTTGTTGGGAACACAAAGTTCTTTTCAGTTGCAAACGGCACTTCATACATATATATGGGGATGTACAAGCTCCAATTCGGTTTCACAGTGAAAACTGCAGGAAGTTCAAACCGGCACTAGGAAACACTCTGAGAAACCAGAGTAAATGTATCTCCTGCAACCCGTTCCTTTGTGCTAGATGAACGAACGTCTCTCCACATGCTCAGTTCTCAGAGATAAGTGTGTGTGAATGCCGTCCTTCAACTAGCTTGTTGGGAACACAAAGTTTCTTTTCAGTTGCAAAGTGGAATCCATACATATATATGGGGGGTTAGTGGCTCCAAATCGGTTTTACAGTGAAAACTGCAGGAACATGTAACCGGCATTAGGAAAAAGACTGAGAATCCAGAGTAAATGTTTCTCCTGCAAACCGTTCCCTTTGCGCTAGATGAACGAAAGTCTATCCTCATGCTCAGTTCTGAGAGATAAGTGTGGGTTAAAGCAGTCCTTCACCTAGCTTGTTGGGAACACAAAGTTTCTTTTCAGTTGCAAAGTGGAATCCATACATATATATGGGGATTTACCCGCTCCAACTCGGTATTACAGGGAAAACTGCAGGAACATGTAACCGGCATTAGGAAAAAGACCGAGAATCCAGAGTAAATGTTTCTCCTGCAAACCGTTCCCTTTGTGCTAGATGAACGAAAGTCTATCCTCATGCTCAGTTCTTAGAAATAAGTGTGTGTGAAAGCCGTCCTTCAACTTGCTTGATGGGAACACAGAGTTTCTTTACAGTTGCAAAATGCAATGCATACATATATACGTTAGGTAATCGCTCCAACTCGATTTTACAGTGAAAACTGCAGGAAATTCAAACCGGCACTAGGAAACACACTGAGAAAACAGAGTAAAAGTTTCTCCTGCAACCCCTTCCCATTGTGCTAGATGAACGAACGTCTCTCCACATGCTTTGGTCTGAGAGATATGTGTGTGTTCAAGCCGACCTTCACCAGGCTTGTTGGGAACACAGAGTTTCTTTTCAGTTGCAAAGTGCACTGCATACATATATATGGGGAGGTACTGGCTCCAACTCGCTTTTACATTGAAAACTGCAGGAACTTCATACCGGCATTAGGAAAAATACTGAGAATTTAGAATAAAGTTTCTCCTGCAACCCGTTCCCTATGTGCTAGATGAACGAAAGTCTATCCACATGCTCAGTTCTGAGAGATAAGTGTGTGTGAAAGCCGTTCTTCACCTAGCTTGTTGGGAACACAGAGTTTCTTTTCAGTTGCAATCGGCAATCCATACAATTATATGGGTATGTACTCGCTCAAACATGTTTTTACAGTGAAATCTAGGAACTTCTAACCAGCATTAGGAAACAGACTTAGAAACCACAGTAAATGTTTCTCCTGCAACCCGTTCCCTTTGTGCTAGATGAACGAACGTCTCTCCACATGATCTGTTCTGAGAGAAATGTGTGTGTGAAAGCCGTCCTTCACCTAGCTTGTTGGGAACACAATGTTTCTTTTCAGTTGCAAAGTGGAATCCATATATATATATGGGGAGTTACTCGCTCCAACTCGGTTTTAAAGTGAAAAATGCAGGAATATCTAACCGGCATCAGGAAAAAACTGACAATCAAGAGTAAAAGTTTCTAATGCAACAAGTTCCCTTGTGTTAGATGAACGAACGTCTCTGCACATGCTCAGTTCTGAGAGATAATTTTGTGTGAATACCGTTCTTCACCAAGCTTTTTGGGAACACAAAGTTTCTTTTCTGTTGCAAACGGCACTCCATACATATATATGGGGAGGTACTGTCTCCAACTCGGTTTTACAGTGAGAAATGCAGGAACTTCAAACCGGCACTAGGAAACACACTGAGAAACCAGAGTAAAAGTTTCTCTTGCAACCCGTTCCCTTTGTGCTAGATGAACGAACGTCTCTCCACATGCTAATTTCTTAGAGATAATTGTGTGTGAAACCCGTCCTTCACCTAGCTTGTAGGGAACACAAAGGTTCTTTTAAGTTGCAAAATGCACTCCATAAATATATATATGGGAATGTACTCGCACCAACTCGGTTTTACAGTGAAAACTGCAGGAAATTCAAACAGGCACTAGGAAACTCTCTGAGAAACCAAAGTAAAAGTTTCTAATGCAAACAGTTCCCTTTGTGTTAGATGAACTAAAGTCTCTCCACATGCTCAGTTCTGAGAAATAAGTGTGTGTGAAAGCCGCACTTCAACTATCGTGTAGGGAACACAAAGATTCTTTTCAGTTGCAATCTGCACTCCATAAATAAATATGGGAAGGTACACGCTCCAACTCGGTTTTACAGTGAAAACTGCAGGAACTTCAAACCGGCACTAGGAAACAGCCTGAGAAACCAGAGTAAAAGTTTCTCATTCAAACCTATCCCTTTGTCGTAGATGAACGAACGTCTCTCCACATGCTCAGATCTCAGAGATAAGTGTGTGTGAAAGCCGTACTTCACATAGCTTGTAAGGAACACAAAGATTCTTTTCAGTTGCAAACTGCACTCCATACATATATATGGGTAGGAACGCGCTCAAACTCGGTTTTACAGTGAAAACTGCAGGAATATCAAACCGGCACTAGGAAACACAGTGAGAAACCAGAGTAACAGTTTCCCTGCAAACCGTTCCCTTTGTGCTAGATGAACGAACGTCTCTCCACATGCTCAGTTCTCAGAGATAAGGGTGTGTGAAAGCCATCCTTCACCTAGCCTGTAGGGAAAATATAGTTTTTTTCAGTTGCAAAGAGAATACTTAAATATATATGGGAATTTACTCGCTCCAACTCGGTTTTACAGTGAAAAATGCAGGAACATCTAACCGGCATTAGGAAAAACCTGAGAATCCGGAGTAAAAGTATCTCTTGCAAACCGTTCCCATTGTGCTAGATGAACGAACGTATATCCACATGCTCAGATCTGACAGATTATTTTGTGTGAAAACCGTACTTCACCAAGCTTGTTGGGAACACAAATTTTCTTTCCTGTTGCAAACTGCACTCCATACATATATATGGGGAGGTACTCGCTTCAACTCGGTTTTATAGTAAAAATTGCAGGAATTTCAAACCGGCACTAGGAAACACTCTGAGAAACCAGAGTAAATGTTTCTCCTGCAAACCGTTCCTTTGTGCTAGATGAACGAACGTCTCTCCACATGCTCTGTTCTGAGAGATATGTGTGTGTTCAAGCCGACCTTCACCAGGCTTGTTGGGAACACAGAGTTTCTTTTCAGTTGCAAAGTGCACTGCATACATATATATGGGGAGGTACTGGCTCCAACTCGGTTTTACAGTGAAAACTGCAGGAACTTCATACCGGCATTAGGAAAAATACTGAGAATTTCGAATAAAGTTTCTCCTGCAACCCGTTCCCTATGTGCTAGATGAACGAACGTCTATCCACATGCTCAGTTCTGAGAGATAAGTGTGTGTGAAAGCCGTTCTTCACCTAGCTTGTTGGGAACACAGAGATTCTTTTCAGTTGCAATCGGCACTGCATACATTTATATGGGAGGTACTCGCTCAAACATGTTTATACAGTGAAATTGCAGGAACTTCTAACCGGCATTAGGAAACAGACATAGAAACCAGAGTAAATGTTTCTCCTGCAACCCGTTCCCTTTGTGCTAGATGAACGAACGTCTCTCCACATGATCAGTTCTGAGAGATATGTGTGTGTGAAAGCCGTCCTTCACCTAGCTTGTTGGGAACACAATGTTTCTTTTCAGTTGCAAAGTGGAATCCATATATATATATGGGGAATTACTCGCTCCAACTCGGTTTTACAGTGAAAACTGCAGGAATATCTAACCGGAATCAGGAAAAAACTGACAATCCAGAGTAATAGTTTCTCCTGCAAACCGTTCACATTGTGCTAGATGAACGAAAGTCTATCCACATGCTCAGTTCTGAGAGATATGTGTGTGTGAAAGCCGTCCTTCACCTAGCTTGTTGGGAACACAAAGTTTCTTTTCAGTTGCAAACGGCACTCCATAAATATATATGGGGATGTACAAGCTCCAACTCGATTTTACAGAGAAAACTGCAGGAAATTCATAGCGGCACTAGGAAACACACTGAAAAACAGAGTAAAAGTTACTCCTGCAACCTCTTCCCTTTGTGCTAGATGAACGAAAGTCTCTCTACATGCTCTGTTCTGAAATATATGTGTGTGTGCAAGCCGAAATTCACCTAGCTTGTTGGGAACACAGAGTTACTTTTCAGTTGCAAACTGCATGGCATACATTTATATGAGGAGGAACTGGCTCCAACTCGGTTTTACAGTGAATACTGCAGGAACTTCATACCGGCATTAGGAAAATGAATGAGAATTTAGAATAAACTTTCTCCTGCAACCGGTTCCCTATGTGCTAAATGAACGAACTTCTATCCACATGCTCAGTTCTGAGAGATAAGTGTGTGTGAAAGCCGTTCTTCACCTAGCTTGTTGGGAACACAGAGTTCCTTTTCAGTTGCAAAGTGGAATCCTTACATATATATGGGGATTTACTCGCTCCAAATTGGTTTTACAGGAAAACTGCAGGAAATTCTAACCGGCATTAGGAAACAGACTGAGAAACCAGATTAAAAGTTTTTCCTGCAACCCGTTCCATTTGTGCTAGATGAACGAACGTCTCTCCACATGCTCAATTCTGAGAGATATGTGTGAGTGAAAGCCGTCCTTCACCTAGCTTGTTGGGAACACAAAGTTCTTTTCAGTTGCAAATGACACTTCATACATATATATGGGGATGTACAAGCTCCAATTCGGTTTCACAGTGAAAACTGCAGGAAGTTCAAACCGGCACTAGGAAACACTCTGAGAAACCAGAGTAAATGTATCTCCTGCAAACCGTTCCTTTGTGCTAGATGAACGAACGTCTCTCCACATGCTCAGTTCTCAGAGATAAGTGTGTGTGAATGCCGTCCTTCAACTAGCTTGTTGGGAACACAAAGTTTCTTTTCAGTTGCAAAGTGGAATCCATACATATATATGGGGGATAGTCGCTCCAACTCGGTTTTACAGGGAAAACTGCAGGAACTTCTAAACGGCATTAGGAAACAGACGGAGACACCAGAGTAAAATTTTCTCCTGCAACCCCTTCCCATTGTGCTAGATGAACGAACGTCTCTCCACATGCTCAGATCTCAGAGATAAGTGTGTGTGAAAGCCGTACTTCACATAGCTTGTAAGGAACACAAAGATTCTTTTCAGTTGCAAACTGCACTCCATACATATATATGGGTAGGAACACGCTCAAACTCGGTTTTACAGTGAAAACTGCAGGAACTTCTAACCGGAATTAGGAAAAAGCTTGAGAATCCAGTTTAAAGTTTCACCTGCAAACAGTTCCATTTGTGCTAGATGAACGAACGTCTATCCACATGCTCATTTCTGAGAGATATGTTTCTGTGAAAGCCGTCCTTCACTTTGCTTGTTGGGAACACAAAGTTTCTTTTCAGTTGCAAACTGCACTCCATACATATATATCTGGAGGTACTCGCTTCAAATCGATTTTACAGTGAAAACTGCAGGAACTTCAAAAATGCACTAGGAAACACACTGAGAAATCAGAGCAAATTACTCCTGCAAACCGTTCCCTTTGTGCTAGATGAACGAAGTTCTCTACACATGCTCAGTTCTCAGAGATAAGTGTGTGTGAAAGCCGTCCTTCACATAGCATTTGGGAACACAGAGTTTCTTTTCAGTTGAAAAATGCACTGCATACATATATATGGGGAGGTACACGCTCCAACTCGTTTTTACTGTGAAAACTGCAGAAAATTTAAACCGACACTTGTAAAAAATTTGAGAAACCAGAGTAAAAGTTTCTCCTGCAAACATTTCCATTTGTGCTAGATGAACGAACGTCTCTCCACATGCTCAGTTCTGAGAGATAAGTGTCTGTGAAAGCCGTCCTTCAACTAGCTTGTTGGGAACACAAAGTTTCATATCAGTTTCAAACTCCACTCCTTACATATGTATAGGGAGGTACTCGCTCCAACACGGTTTTACAGTGAAAACTGCAGGAACATCTAACCGGCACTAGGAAACACTCTGAGAAACCAGAGTAAAAGTTTCTCCTGCAACCAGTTCCCTTTGTGCTAGATGAACGAACGTCTCTCCACATGCTCAGTTCTCAGAAATAAGTGTGAGTGAAAGCCGTCCTTCACCTAGCTTGTTGGGAACACAAAGTTTCTTTTCATTAGCAAACTGCACTCCATACATATATATGGGGTGGTATTCGCTCCAAAACTGTTTTACAGGGAAAACTGCAGGAACTTCTTACCGGCACTAGGAAACACTCTGAGAAACCAGAGTAAAATTTCTCCTGCAACCAGTTCCCTTTGTGCTAGATGAACGAACGTCTCTCCACATGCTGAGTTCTCAGAGATAAGTGTGAGTGAAAGCCGTCCTTCACCTAGCTTGTTGGGATCACAGAGTTTCTTTTCAGTTGCAAACTGCGCTGCATACCTATATATGGGGAAGTTCTGGCTCCAACTCCCTTTTACAGTGAAAACTGCAGGAACTTCATACCGGCATTAGGAAAAAGACTGAGAATTTAGAATAAATTTGTCCTGAAACCCATTCCCTATGTGCTAGATGAACGAACGTCTCTAAACATGCTAAGTTCTGAGAGATAAGTGTGTGTGAATGCCGTCCTTCACCTAGCTTGTTGGGAACACAGTGTTTCTTTCCAGTTGTTTTCGGCACTCCATACATTTATATGGATAGGTACTCGCTCAAACATGTTTTTACAGTGAAATCTGCAAGAAATTCTAACCGGCATTAGGAAATAGAATTAGAAACCAGAGTAAATATTTCTCCTGCAACCCGTTCCTTTTGTGCTAGATAAACGAACGTCTCTCCACATGATCAGTTCTGAGAGATATGTGTGTTTGAAAGCCGTCGTTCACCTAGCTTGTTGGGAACACAAAGTTTCTTATCTGTTGCAAACTGCACTCCATACATATATATGGGAGGTACTCGCTCCAAGTCGGTTTTACAGTGAAAACTGCAGGAATTTCAAACCGGCACTAGGAAACACTCTGAGAAACCAGAGTAAAAGTTTCTTCTGGAAACTGTACCCTTTGTGCTACATGAACGAAGGTCTCTGCACATGCTCAATTCTGAGAGATAAGTGTGTGTGAAAGCCGTCCTTCACATAGCTTGTAAGGAACAAAAAGTTTCTTTTCAGTTGCAAACTGCACTCCATACATATATATGGGTAGGAACACTCTCCAACACGCTTTTACAGTGAAAACTGCAGGAATATCAAACCGGCACTAGGAAACACACTGAGAAACCAGAGTAAAATTTCTCCTGCAAACCGTTCCATTGTGCTAGATGAGCGAACGTCTCTCAACATGCTCAGTTCTCAGAGATAAGTGTGTGTGAAACCGTCCTTCACCTAGCTTGTAGGGAACATAAAGTTTATTTTCAGTTGCAAAGTGGTATACTTACATATATATGGGAATTTACTCGCTCCAACTCGGTTTTACAGGGAAAACTGCAGGAACTTCTAACCGGCATTAGGAAAATACTGAGAATCCAGAGTAAAAGTTTCTCCTGCAAACAGTTCCCATTGTGCTAGTTGAACGAACGTCTATCCACATGCTCAGTTCTGAGAGATAATTTTGTGTGAAAACCGTTCTTCACCAAGCTTGTTGGGAACAAAAAGTATCTTTTCTGTTGCAAAATGCACTCCATACATATATATGGGGAGTTACTAGATCCATCTCTGTTTTACAGTGAAAAATGCAGGAACTTCAAACCGGCACAAGGAAACACACTGAGAAACCAGAGTAAAAGTTTCTCCTGCAAAGTTTCCCTTTGTGCTAGATGAACGAACGTCTCTCCACATGCTCAGTCTCAGACATAAATGTTTGTGAAAGCCGTCCATCACCTAGCTGGTTATGAACACAGAGTTACTTTTCTGTTGCAAACTGCACTCCATACATATATGTGGGGAGGGACTCGCTCCAACAAGATTTTACAGTGAAAACTGCAGGAACTTCAAACCGGCACTAGGAAACACACTGAGAAACCAGAGTAACAGTTTCTCCTGTAAACTGTTCCCTTTGTGCTAGATGAACGAACGTCTCTCCACATGCTCAGTTCTGAGAGATAAGTATGTGTGCAATCCGTCCTTCAATTAGCTTGTTGGGAACACAGAGTTTCTTTTCATTTGCATACAGCACTCCATACATATATATGGGGAGGTACTAGCTCCAACTCATTTTTACAGTGAAATCTTCAGGAACTTCTAAACGGCATTAGGAAAAAATCTGTGAATCAGAGTAAAACTTTCTCCTGCAAACCGTTCCCTTTGTGCTAGATGAACAAACATCTCTCCACATGTTCATTTCTGAGAGATAAGTGTGTGTGAAAGCCGTCCTTCACCTAGCTTGTTATGTACACAAAGTTTGTTTTCAGTTGCAAAGTGGAATCCATACAAATATATGGGGAGTTACACGTTCGAACTCGGTTTTAAAATGAAAACTGCAGGAACTTCTAACCGGCATTAGGAAAAAGATTGAGAATAAAGTGTAAAAGTTTCTCCTAGAAACAGTTCCTTTGTGCTAGATGAACGAACGTCTATCCACATGCTCAGTTCTGAGAGATAAGTGTGTGTGAAAGCCGTCCTTCACCTAGCTTGTTGGGAACAAAAAGTTTCTTTTCAGTTGCAAAGTGGAATCCATACATATATATGGGGTGTTACTCGCTCCAACTCTGTTTTACACTGAAAACTGCAGAAAATTCTAACCGGCATTAGGAAAGAGACTGAGAAACCAGAGTAAAAGTTTCTCCTGCAAACCGTTCCCTTTGTGCTAGATGAACGAACGTCTCTCCACATGCTCAGTTCTCAGAGATAAGGGTGTGTGAAAGCCTTCCTTCACCTAGCTTGTAGGGAAAATATAGTTTTTTTCAGTTGCAAAGTGGAATACTTAAATATATATGGGAATTTACTCGCTCCAACTCGGTTTTACAGTGAAAAATGCAGGAACATCTAACCGGCATTAGGGAAAACCTGAGAATCCGGAGTAAAAGTTTCTCTTGCAAACCGTTCCCATTGTGCTAGATGAACGAACGTCTATCCACATGCTCAGTTCTGAGAGATTATTTTGTGTGAAAACCGTTCTTCACCAAGCTTGTTGGGAACACAAATTTTCTTTCCTGTTGCAAACTGCACTCCATACATATATATGGGGATGTACTCGCTCCAACTCGGTTTAATAGTAAAAATTGCGGGAATTTCAAACCGGCACTAGGAAACACTCTGAGAAACCAGAGTAAATGTTTCTCCTGCAAACCGTTCCTTTGTGCTAGATGAACGAACGTCTCTCCACATGCTCTGTTCTGAGAGATATGTGTGTGTTCAAGCCGAACTTCACCAGGCTTGTTGGAAACACAGAGTTCCTTTTCAGTTGCAAAGTGCACTGCATACAAATATATGGGGAGGTACTGGTTCCAACTCGGTTTTACAGTGAAAACTGCAGGAACTTCATACCGGCATTAGGAAAAATACTGAGAATTTAGAATAAAGTTTCTCCTGCAACCCGTTCCCTATGTGCTAGATGAACGAACGTCTATCCACATGCTCAGTTCTGAGAGATAAGTGTGTGTGAAAGCCGTTCTTCACCTAGCTTGTTGGGAACACAGAGTTTCTTTTCAGTTGCAATCGGCATTCCATACATTTATACGGGTAGGTACTCGCCCAAACATGTTTTTACATTGAAATCTGCAGGAACTTCTAACCGGCATTAGGAAACAGACTTAGAAACCAGAGTAAATGTTTCTCCTGCAACCCGTTCCCATTGTGCTAGATGAACGAACGTCTCTCCACATGATCAGTTCTGAGAGATAACTGTGGGTGAAAGCAGTCCTTCACCTAGCTTGTTGGGAACACAATGTTTCTTTTCAGTTGCAAAGTGGAATCCATATATATATATGGGGAGTTACTCGCTTCAACTCTGTTTTACAGTGAAAACTGCAGGAACATGTAACCGGCATTAGGAAAAAGACTGAGAATCCAGAGTAAATGTTTATCCTGCAAACCGTTCCCTTTGTGCTAGATGAACGAAAGTCTAACCTCATGCTCAGTTCTGAGAGATAAGTGTGGGTGAAAGCCGTCCTTCACCTAGCTTGTTGGGAACAAAAAGTTTCTTTTCAGTTGCAAAGTGGAATCCATACATATATATGGGGATTTACTCGCTCCAACTCGGTTTTACAGGGAAAACTGCAGGAACTTCTAAACGGCATTAGGAAACAGACGGAGACACCAGAGTAAAATTTTCTCCTGCAACCCCTTCCCATTCTGCTAGATGAACGAACGTCTCTCCACATGCTAAGTTCTAAGAAATAAGTGTGTGTGAAAGCCGTCCTTCAACTTGCTTGATGGGAACACAGAGATACTTTTCAGTTGCAAAATGCAATTCATACATATATACATTAGGTAATCGCTCCAACTCGGTTTTACAGTGAAAACTGCAGGAAATTCAAACCGGCACTAGGAAACACACTGAGAGAACAGAGTAAAAGTTTCTCCTGCAACCCCTTCCCATTCTGCTAGATGAACGAACGTCTCTCCACATGCTCTGTTCTGAGAGATATGTGTGTGTTCAAGCCGACCTTCACCAGACTTGTTGGGAACACTGAGTTTCTTTTCAGTTGCAAAGTGCACTGCATACATATATATGGGGAGGTACTGGCTCCAACTCGGTTTTACAGTGAAAACTGCAGGAACTTCATACCGGCATTAGGAAAAATACTGAGAATTTAGAATAAAGATTCTCCTGCAACCCGTTCCCTATGTGCTAGATGAACGAACGTCTATCCACATGCTCAGTTCTGAGAGATAAGTGTGTGTGAAAGCCGTCCTTCACCTAGTTTGTTGGGAACACAGAGTTTCTTTTCAGTTGCAATCGGCACTCCATACATTTATATTGGTATGTACTCGTCCAAACATATTTTTACAGTGAAATCTGCAGGAAATTCTAACCGGCATTAGGAAACAGACTTAGAACCCAGAGTAAATGTTTCTCCTGCAACCCGTTCCCTTTGTGCTAGATGAACGAACGTCTCTCCACATGATCAGTTCTGAGAGATATGTGTGTGTGAAAGCCGTCCTTCACCTAGCTTGTTGGGAACACAATGTTTCTTTTCAGTTGCAAAGTGGAATCCATATATATATATGGGGAATTACTCGTTCCAACTCGGTTTTACAGTGAAAACTGCAGGAATATCTAACCGGAATCAGGAAAACCTGACAATCCAGAGTAATAGTTTCTCCTGCAAACCGTTCCCATTGTGCTAGATGAACGAAAGTCTATCCACATGCTCAGTTCTGAGAGATATGTGTGTGTGAAAGCCGTCCTTCACCTAGCTTGTTGGGAACACAAAGTTTCTTTTCAGTTGCAAAAGGCACTCCATAAATATATATGGGGATGTACAAGCTCCAACTCGATTTTACAGAGAAAACTGCAGGAAATTCATAGCGGCACTAGGAAACACACTGAGAAAACAGAGTAAAAGTTTGTCCTGCAACCTCTTCCCTTTGTGCTAGATGAACGAAAGTCTCTCTACATGCTCTGTTCTGAAATATATGTGTGTGTGCAAGCCGAAATTCACCTAGCTTGTTGGGAACACAGAGTTACTTTTCAGTTGCAAACTGCATGGCATAAATTTATATGAGGAGGTACTGGCTCCAACTCGGTTTTACAGTGAATACTGCAGGAACTTCATACCGGCATTAGGAAAATGACTGAGAATTTAGAATAAACTTTCTCCTGCAACCGGTTCCCTATGTGCTAAATGAACGACCTTCTATCCACATGCTCAGTTCTGAGAGATAAGTGTGTGTGAAAGCCGTTCTTCAACTAGCTTGTTGGGAACACAAAGTTTCTTTTCAGTTGCAAAGTGGAATCCATACATATATATGGGCGGTTAGTCGCCCCAACTCGGTTTTACAGTGAAAACTGCAGGAACATGTAACCGGCATTAGGAAAAAGACTGAGAATCCAGAGTAAATGTTTCTCCTGCAAACCGTTCCCTTTGCGCTAGATGAATGAAAGTCTATCCTCATGCTCAGTTTTGAGAGATAAGTGTGGGTTAAAGCAGTCCTCCACCTAGCTTGTTGGGAACACAAAGTTTCTTTTCAGTTGCAAAGTGGAATCCATACATATATATGGGGATTTACCCGCTCCAACTCGGTATTACAGGGAAAACTGCAGGAACATGTAACCGGCATTAGGAAAAAGACTGAGAATCCAGAGTAAATGTTTCTCCTGCAAACCGTTCCCTTTGTGCTAGATGAACGAAAGTCTATCCTAATGCTCAGTTCTTAGAAATAAGTGTGTGTGAAAGCCGTCCTTCAACTTGCTTGATGGGAACACAGAGTGTCTTTACAGTTGCAAAATGCAATGCATACATATATACGTTAGGTAATCGCTCCAACTCGATTTTACAGTGAAAACTGCAGGAAATTCAAACCGGCACTAGGAAACACACTGAGAAACCAGAGTAAAAGTTTCTCCTGCAAACCCTTCCCATTGTGCTAGATGAACGAACGTCTCTCCACATGCTTTGTTCTGAGAGATATGTGTGTGTTCAAGCCGACCTTCACCAGGCTTGTTGGGAACACAGAGTTTCTTTTCAGTTGCAAAGTGCACTGCATACATATATATGGGGAGGTACTGGCTCCAACTCGGTTTTACAGTGAAAACTGCAGGAACTTCATACCGGCATTAGGAAAAATACTGAGAATTTAGAATAAAGTTTCTCCTGCAACCCGTTCCCTATGTGCTAGATGAACGAAAGTCTATCCACATGCTCAGTTCTGAGAGATAAGTGTGTGTGAAAGCCGTTCTTCACCTAGCTTGTTGGGAACACAGAGTTTCTTTTCAGTTGCAATCGGCAATCCATACAATTATATGGGTATGTACTCGCTCAAACATGTTTTTACAGAGAAATCTAGGAACGTCTAACCAGCATTAGGAAACAGACTTAGAAACCACAGTAAATGTTTCTCCTGCAAACCGTTCCCTTTGTGCTAGATGAACGAACGTCTCTCCACATGATCTGTTCTGAGAGAAATGTGTGTGTGAAAGCCGTCCTTCACC
Source organism: Camelus dromedarius (assembly GCF_036321535.1). Taxonomy (NCBI): domain Eukaryota; kingdom Metazoa; phylum Chordata; class Mammalia; order Artiodactyla; family Camelidae; genus Camelus; species Camelus dromedarius. The sequence continues at coordinate 3,403,398 of NC_087451.1, read as the reverse complement.
TAGCTTGTTGGGAACACAATGTTTCTTTTCAGTTGCAAAGTGGAATCCATATATATATATGGGGAGTTACTCGCTCCAACTCGTTTTTAAAGTGAAAAATGCAGGAATATCTAACCGGCATCAGGAAAAAACTGACAATCAAGAGTAAAAGTTTCTAATGCAACCAGTTCCCTTTGTGTTAGATGAACGAACGTCTCTGCACATGCTCAGTTCTGAGAGATAATTTTGTGTGAATACCGTTCTTCACCAAGCTTTTTGGGAACACAAAGTTTCTTTTCTGTTGCAAACGGCACTCCATACATATATATGGGGAGGTACTGTCTCCAACTCGGTTTTACAGTGAGAAATGCAGGAACTTCAAACCGGCACTAGGAAACACACTGAAAAACCAGAGTAAAAGTTTCTCTTGCAACCCGTTCCCTTTGTGCTAGATGAACGAACGTCTCTCCACATGCTAATTTCTTAGAGATAATTGTGTGTGAAAGCCGTCCTTCACCTAGCTTGTAGGGAACACAAAGGTTCTTTTAAGTTGCAAAATGCACTCCATAAATATATATATGGTAATGTACTCGCACCAACTCGGTTTTACAGTGAAAACTGCAGGAAATTCAAACAGGCACTAGGAAACTCTCTGAGAAACCAGAGTAAAAGTTTCTAATGCAAACAGTTCCCTTTGTGTTAGATGAACTAAAGTCTCTCCACATGCTCAGTTCTGAGAAATAAGTGTGTGTGAAAGCCGTACTTCAACTATCGTGTAGGGAACACAAAGTTTCTTTTCAGTTGCAATCTGCACTCCATAAATAAATATGGGAAGGTACACGCTCCAACTCGGTTTTACAGTGAAAACTGCAGGAACTTCAAACCGGCACTAGGAAACAGCCTGAGAAACCAGAGTAAAAGTTTCTCATTCAAACCTATCCCTTTGTGCTAGATGAACGAACGTCTCTCCACATGCTCAGATCTCAGAGATAAGTGTGAGTGAAAGCCGTACTTCACATAGCTTGTAAGGAACACCAAGATTCTTTTCAGTTGCAAACTGCACTCCATACATATATATGGGTAGGAACGCGCTCAAACTCGGTTTTACAGTGAAAACTGCAGGAATATCAAACCGGCACTAGGAAACACAGTGAGAAACCAGAGTAACAGTTTCCCTGCAAACCGTTCCCTTTGTGCTAGATGAACGAACGTCTCTCCACATGCTCAGTTCTCAGAGATAAGGGTGTGTGAAAGCCATCCTTCACCTAGCTTGTAGGGAAAATATAGTTTTTTTCAGTTGCAAAGAGAATACTTAAATATATATGGGAATTTACTCGCTCCAACTCGGTTTTACAGTGAAAAATGCAGGAACATCTAACCGGCATTAGGAAAAACCTGAGAATCCGGAGTAAAAGTTTCTCTTGCAAACCGTTCCCATTGTGCTAGATGAACGAACGTCTATCCACATGCTCAGTTCTGACAGATTATTTTGTGTGAAAACCGTACTTCACCAAGATTGTTGGGAACACAAATTTTCTTTCCTGTTGCAAACTGCACTCCATACATATATATGGGGAGGTACTCGCTCCAACTCGGTTTTATAGTAAAAATTGCAGGAATTTCAAACCGGCACGAGGAAACACTCTGAGAAACCAGAGTAAATGTTTCTCCTGCAAACCGTTCCTTTGTGCTAGATGAACGAACGTCTCTCCACATGCTCTGTTCTGAGAGATATGTGTGTGTTCAAGCCGACCTTCACCAGGCTTGTTGGGAACACAGAGTTTCTTTTCAGTTGCAAAGTGCACTGCATACATATATATGGGGAGGTACTGGCTCCAACTCGGTTTTACAGTGAAAACTGCAGGAACTTCATACCGGCATTAGGAAAAATACTGAGAATTTAGAATAAAGTTTCTCCTGCAACCCGTTCCCTATGTGCTAGATGAACGAAAGTCTATCCACATGCTCAGTTCTGAGAGATAAGTGTGTGTGAAAGCCGTTCTTCACCTAGCTTGTTGGGAACACAGAGTTTCTTTTCAGTTGCAATCGGCAATCCATACAATTATATGGGTATGTACTCGCTCAAACATGTTTTTACAGAGAAATCTAGGAACTTCTAACCAGCATTAGGAAACAGACTTAGAAACCACAGTAAATGTTTCTCCTGCAAACCGTTCCCTTTGTGCTAGATGAACGAACGTCTCTCCACATGATCTGTTCTGAGAGAAATGTGTGTGTGAAAGCCGTCCTTCACCTAGCTTGTTGGGAACACAATGTTTCTTTTCAGTTGCAAAGTGGAATCCATATATATATATGGGGAGTTACTCGCTCCAACTCGTTTTTAAAGTGAAAAATGCAGGAATATCTAACCGGCATCAGGAAAAAACTGACAATCAAGAGTAAAAGTTTCTAATGCAACCAGTTCCCTTTGTGTTAGATGAACGAACGTCTCTGCACATGCTCAGTTCTGAGAGATAATTTTGTGTGAATACCGTTCTTCACCAAGCTTTTTGGGAACACAAAGTTTCTTTTCTGTTGCAAACGGCACTCCATACATATATATGGGGAGGTACTGTCTCCAACACGGTTTTACAGTGAGAAATGCAGGAACTTCAAACCGGCACTAGGAAACACACTGAAAAACCAGAGTAAAAGTTTCTCTTGCAACCTGTTCCCTTTGTGCTAGATGAACGAACGTCTCTCCACATGCTAATTTCTTAGAGATAATTGTGTGTGAAAGCCGTCCTTCACCTAGCTTGTAGGGAACACAAAGGTTCTTTTAAGTTGCAAAATGCACTACATAAATATATATATGCGAATGTACTCGCACCAACTCGGTTTTACAGTGAAAACTGCAGGAAATTCAAACAGGCACTAGGAAACTCTCTGAGAAACCAGAGTAAAAGTTTCTAATGCAAACAGTTCCCTTTGTGTTAGATGAACTAAAGTCTCTCCACATGATCAGTTCTGAGAAATAAGTGTGTGTGAAGCCGCACTTCAACTATCGTGTAGGGAACACAAAGTTTCTTTTCAGTTGCAATCTGCACTCCATAAATAAATATGGGAAGGTACACGCTCCAACTCGGTTTTACAGTGAAAACTGCAGGAACTTCAAACCGGCACTAGGAAACAGCCTGAGAAACCAGAGTAAAAGTTTCTCATTCAAACCTATCCCTTTGTGCTAGATGAACGAACGTCTCTCCACATGCTCAGATCTCAGAGATAAGTGTGTGTGAAAGCCGTACTTCACATAGCTTGTAAGGAACACCAAGATTCTTTTCAGTTGCAAACTGCACTCCATACATATATATGGGTAGGAACGCGCTCAAACTCGGTTTTACAGTGAAAACTGCAGGAATATCAAACCGGCACTAGGAAACACAGTGAGAAACCAGAGTAAAAGTTTCCCTGCAAACCGTTCCCTTTGTGCTAGATGAACGAACGTCTCTCCACATGCTCAGTTCTCAGAGATAAGGGTGTGTGAAAGCCATCCTTCACCTAGCTTGTAGGGAAAATATAGTTTTTTTCAGTTGCAAAGAGAATACTTAAATATATATGGGAATTTACTCGCTCCAACTCGGTTTTACAGTGAAAAATGCAGGAACATCTAACCGGCATTAGGAAAAACCTGAGAATCCGGAGTAAAAGTTTCTCTTGCAAACCGTTCCCATTGTGCTAGATGAACGAACGTCTATCCACATGCTCAGTTCTGACAGATTATTTTGTGTGAAAACCGTACTTCACCAAGATTGTTGGGAACACAAATTTTCTTTCCTGTTGCAAACTGCACTCCATACATATATATGGGGAGGTACTCGCTCCAACTCGGTTTTATAGTAAAAATTGCAGGAATTTCAAACCGGCACGAGGAAACACTCTGAGAAACCAGAGTAAATGTTTCTCCTGCAAACCGTTCCTTTGTGCTAGATGAACGAACGTCTCTCCACATGCTCTGTTCTGAGAGATATGTGTGTGTTCAAGCCGACCTTCACCAGGCTTGTTGGGAACACAGAGTTTCTTTTCAGTTGCAAAGTGCACTGCATACATATATATGGGGAGGTACTGGCTCCAACTCGGTTTTACAGTGAAAACTGCAGGAACTTCATACCGGCATTAGGAAAAATACTGAGAATTTAGAATAAACTTTCTCCTGCAACCCGTTCCATTTGTGCTAGATGAACGAACGTCTCTCCACATGCTCAATTCTGAGAGATATGTGTGTGTGAAAGCCGTCCTTCACCTATCTTGTTGGGAACAGAAAGTTCTTTTCAGTTGCAAACGGCACTTCATACATATATATGGGGATGTACAAGCTCCAACTCGGTTTTACAGTGAAAACTGCAGGAAGTTCAAACCGGCACTAGGAAACACTCTGAGAAACCAGAGTAAATGTTTCTCCTGAAAACCGTTCCTTTGTGCTAGATGAACGAACGTCTCTCCACATGTTCAGTTGTCAGAGATAAGCGTGTGTGAATGCCGTCCTTCAACTAGCTTGTTGGGAAAACAAAGTTTCTTTTCAGTTGCAAAGTGGAATCCATACATATATATGGGGGGTTAGTCGCTCCAACTCGGTTTTACAGGGAAAACTGCAGGAACTTCTAAACGGCATTAGGAAACAGACGGAGACACCAGAGTAAAATTTTCTCCTGCAACCCCTTCCGATTGTGCTAGATGAACGAACGTCTCTGCACATGCTCAGTTCTTAGAAATAAGTGTGTGTGAAAGCCGTCCTTCAACTTGCTTGATGGGAACACAGAGTTTCTTTTCAGTTGCAAAATGCAATGCAAACATATATACGTTAGGTAATCGCTCCAACTCGATTTTACAGTGAAAACTGCAGTAAATTCAAACCGGCACTAGGAAACACACTGAGAAAACAGAGTAAAAGTTTCTCCTGCAACCCCTTCCCATTGTGCTAGATGAACGAACGTCTCTCCACATGCTTTGTTCTGAGAGATATGTGTGTGTTAAAGCCGACCTTCACCAGACTTGTTGGGAACACAGAGTTTCTTTTCAGTTGCAAAGTGCACTGCATACATATATATGGGGAGGTACTGGCTCCAAATCGGTTTTACAGTGAAAACTGCAGGAACTTCATACCGGCATTAGGAAAAATACTGAGAATTTAGAATAAAGTTTCTCCTGCAACCGGTTCCCTATGTGCTAGATGAACGAAAGTCTATCCACATGCTCAGTTCTGAGAGATAAGTGTGTGTGAAAGCCGTTCTTCACCTAGCTTGTTGGGAACACAGAGTTTCTTTTCAGTTGCAATCCGCACTCCATACAATTATATGGGTAGGTACTCGCTCAAACATGTTTTTACAGTGAAATCTAGGAACTTCTAACCGGCATTAGGAAACAGACTTAGAAACCACAGTAAATGTTTCTCCTGCAACACGATCCATTTGTGCTAGATGAACGAACGTCTCTCCACGTGATCATTTCTTAGAGATAAGTGTGTGTGAAAGCCGTCCTTCACCTAGCTTGTAGGGAACACAAAGGTTCTTTTTAGTTGCAAAATGCACTCCATAAATACATATGAGAATGTACTCGCACCAACTCGGTTTTACAGTGAAAACTGCAGGAACTTCATACCGGCATTAGGAAAATGACTGAGAATTTAGAATAAACTTTCTCCTGCAACCGTTTCCCTATGTGCTAAATGAACGAAATTCTATCCACATGCTCTGTTCTGAGAGATAAGTGTGTGTGAAAGCCGTACTTCACCTTGCTTGTTGGGAACACAGAGTTCCATTTCAGTTGCAAAGTGGAATCCTTACATATATATGGGGATTTACTCGCTCCAAATTGGTTTTACAGGAAAACTGCAGGAACTTCTAACCGGCATTAGGAAACAGACTGAGAAACCAGAGTAAAAGTTTTTCCTGCAACCCGTTCCATTTGTGCTAGATGAACGAACGTCTCTCCACATGCTCAATTCTGAGAGATATGTGTGTGTGAAAGCCGTCCTTCACCTATCTTGTTGGGAACACAAAGTTCTTTTCAGTTGCAAATGGCACTTCTTACATATATATGGGGATGTACAAGCTCCAACTCGGTTTTACAGTGAAAACTGCAGGAAGTTCAAACCGGCACTAGGAAACACTCTGAGAAACCAGAGTAAAAGTTTTTCCTGCAAACCGTTCCTTTGTGCTAGATGAACGAACGTCTCTCCACATGTTCAGTTGTCAGAGATAAGTGTGTGTGAATGCCGTCCTTCAACTAGCTTGTTGGGAACACAAAGTTTCTTTTCAGTTGCAAAGTGGAATCCATACATATATATGGGGGTTAGTCGCTCCAACTCGGTTTTACAGTGAAAACTGCAGGAACATGTAACCGGCATTAGGAAAAAGACTGAGAATCCAGAGTAAATGTTTCTCCTGCAAACCGTTCCCTTTGTGCTAGATGAACGAAAGTCTATCCTCATGCTCAGTTCTGAGAGATAAGTGTGGGTGAAAGCAGTCCTTAACCTAGCTTGTTGGGAATACCAAGTTCCTTTTCAGTTGCAAAGTGGAATCCATACATATATATGGGGATTTACCCGCTCCAACTCGGTTTTACAGGGAAAACTGCAGGAACTTCTAAACGGCATTAGGAAACAGACGGAGACACCAGAGTAAAATTTTCTCCTGCAACCCCTTCCCATTGTGCTAGATGAACGAACGTCTCTCCACATGCTCAGTTCTTAGAAATAAGTGTGTGTGAAAGCCGTCCTTCAACTTGCTTGATGGGAACACAGAGTTTCTTTTCAGTTGCAAAATGCAATGCATACATATATATGTTAGGTAATCGCTCCAACTCGATTTTACAGTGAAAACTGCAGTAAATTCAAACCGGCACTAGGAAACACACTGAGAAAACAGAGTAAAAGTTTCTCCTGCAACCCCTTCCCATTGTGCTAGATGAACGAACGCCTCTCCACATGCTTTGTTCTGAGAGATATGTGTGTGTTCAAGCCGACCTTCACCAGACTTGTTGGGAACACAGAGTTTCTTTTCAGTTGCAAAGTGCACTGCATACATATATATGGGGAGGTACTGGCACCAAATCGGTTTTACAGTGAAAACTGCAGGAACTTCATACCGGCATTAGGAAAAATACTGAGAATTTAGAATAAAGTTTCTCCTGCAACCGGTTCCCTATGTGCTAGATGAGCGAAAGTCTATCCACATGCTCAGTTCTGAGAGATAAGTGTGTGTGAAAGCCGTACTTCACCTAGCTTGTTGGGAACACAGAGTTTCTTTTCAGTTGCAATCCGCATTCCATATATTTATATGGGTAGGTACTCGCTCAAACATGTTTTTACAGTGAAATCTAGGAACTTCTAACCGGCATTAGGAAACAGACTTAGAAACCACAGTAAATGTTTCTCCTGCAACCCGTTCCCATAGTGCTAGATGAACGAACGTCTCTCCACATGATCATTTCTTAGAGATAAGTGTGTGTGAAAGCCGTCCTTCACCTAGCTTGTAGGGAACACAAAGGTTCTTTTTAGTTGCAAAATGCACTCCATAAATACATATGGGAATGTACTCGCACCAACTCGATTTTACAGTGAAAACTGCAGGAAATTCAAACAGGCACTAGGAAACACTCTGAGAAACCAGACTAAAAGTTTCTCCTGCAAACCTTTCCCTTTGGGCTAGATTAAAGAACGTCCCTCCACATGCTCAGTTCTCAGAGATAAGTGTGTGTGAAAGCCGTCCTTCACATAACTTGTAAGGAACAAAAAGCTTCTTTTCAGTTGCAAACTGCACTCCATACATATATATGTGTAGGAATACGCTCCAACTCCGTTTTACAGTGAAAACTGCAGGAACTTCAAACCGGCCCTAGGAAACACACTGAGAAACCAGAGTAAAATTTCTCCTGCAAACCGTTCCATTGTGCTAGATGAACGAACGTCTCTACACATGCTCAGTTCTCAGAGATAAGTGTGTGTGAAAGCCGTCCTTCACCTAGCTTGTAGGGAACATAAAGTTTATTTTTAGATGCAAAGTGGAATACTTACATATATATGGGAATTTACTCGCTCCAACTCGGTTTTACAGGGAAATCTGCAGGAACTTCTAACCGGCATTAGGAAACAGACTTAGAAACCAGAGTAAAAGTTCTACCAGCAAACCGTTCCCTTTGTGCTAGATGAACGAACGTCTCTCCACATGCTCAGTTCTGAGAGATATGTGTGTGTGAAAGCCGTCCTTCACCTAGCTTGTTTGGAACACAAAGTTTCTTTTCATTTGCAAAGTGGAATTAAGATATATATATATCGGGAGTTACTCGCTCCAACTCGGTTTTACAGTGAAAAATGCAGGAACATCTAACCGGCATTAGGAAAAAGTCTGAGAATCCAGTGTAAAAGTTTATCCTGCAAACCGTTCCCTTTGTTCTAGATGAACAAACGTCTCTCCACATGTTCAGTTCTGAGAGATAATTGTGGGTTAAAGCCGTCCTTCACCTAGCTTGTTGGGAAAACAAAGTTGGTTTTCAGTTGCAAATTGGAATCCATACAAAGATATGGGCAGTTACACGCTCTAACTCGGTTTTACAGTGAGAACTGCAGGAACTTCTAACCGGCATTAGGAAAAAGATTGAGAATCCAGTTTAAAGTTTCACCTGCAAACAGTTCCATTTGTGCTAGATGAACGAACGTCTATCCACATGCTCATTTCTGAAAGATAAGTTTCTGTGAAAGCCGTCCTTCACTTTGCTTGTTGGGAACACAAAGTTTCTTTTCAGTTGCAAACTGCACTCCATACATATATATCTGGACGTACTCGCTCCAAATCGATTTTACAGTGAAAACTGCAGGAACTTCAAACCGGCCCTACGAAAAACACTGAGAAATCAGAGTTAAAGTTTCTCCTGTAAACCGTTCCTTTGTGCTAGATAAACGAACGTCTCTCCACATGCTCAGTTCTATACATAAGTGTGTGTGAAAGCTGTCCGTCACCTAGATTTTTGGGAACACAAAGTTTCTTTTCAGTTGCAAAGTGGAATCCATACATATAGATGGGGTGTTACTCGATCCAACATGGTTTTACAGGGAAAACCGCAGGAACATCTAACCGGCATTAGGAAACAGACTGAGAAAGCAGAGTAAAATTTTCTCCTGCAACCCGTTCCCTTTGTGCTAGATGAACGAACGTCTTTCAACATGCTCAGTTCTGAGAGATAAGTGTGTGTGAATGCCGTCCTTCCCCTAGCTTGTTGGGAACACAGAGTTTCTTTCAGTTGCAAACTGCACTCCATACAATTATAAGGGGAAGTACTAGCTCCAACACGGTTTTACAGTGAAAACTGCAGGAACTTCAAAAATGCTCTAGGAAACACACTGAGAAATCAGAGTAAAGTTACTCCTGCAACCCATTCCCTTTGTGCTAGATGAACGAAGGTCTCTAAACATGCTTAGTTCTCAGAGATAAGTGTGTGTGAAAGCCGTCCTTCACCTAGCATTTGGGAACACAGAGTTTCTTTTCAGTTGAAAAATGCACTGCATACATATATATGGGGAGGTACACGCTCCAACTCGTTTTTACTGTGAAAACTGCAGAAAATTTAAACCGACACTTGTAAAAAATTTGAGAAACCAGAGTAAAAGTTTCTCCTGCAAACATTTCCATTTGTGCTAGATGAACGAACGTCTCTCCACATGCTCAGTTCTGAGAGATAAGTGTCTGTGAAAGCCGTCCTTCAACTAGCTTGTTGGGAACACAAAGTTTCATATCAGTTTCAAACTGCACTCCTTACATATGTATAGGGAGGTACTCGCTCCAACATGGTTTTACAGTGAAAACTGCAGGAACATCTAACCGGCACTAGGAAACACTCTGAGAAACCAGAGTAAAAGTTTCTCCTGCAACCAGTTCCCTTTGTGCTAGATGAACGAACGTCTCTCCACATGCTCAGTTCTCAGAAATAAGTGTGAGTGAAAGCCGTCCTTCACCTAGCTTGTTGGGAACACAAAGTTTCTTTTCATTAGCAAACTGCACTCCATACATATATATGGGGTGGTATTCGCTCCAAAACGGTTTTACAGGGAAAACTGCAGGAACTTCTTACCGGCACTAGGAAACACACTGAGAAACCGGATTAATAGTTTCTCCTGCAACACTTTCCCTTTGTACTAGATGAACGAACGTCTCTCCACATGCTCAGTTCTCAGAGATAAGTGTGAGTGAAAGCCGTCCTTCACCTAGCTTGTTGGGATCACAGAGTTTCTTTTCAGTTGCAAACTGCACTGCATACCTATATATGGGGAAGTTCTGGCTCCAACTCCCTTTTGCAGTGAAAACTGCAGGAACTTCATACCGGCATTCGGAAAAAGACTGAGAATTTAGAATAAATTTCTCCTGAAACCCATTCCCTATGTGCTAGATGAACGAACGTCTCTAAACATGCTAAGTTGTGAGAGATAAGTGTGTGTGAAAGCCGTCCTTCACCTAGCTTGTTGGGAACACAGAGTTTCTTTCCAGTTGCTATCGGCACTCCATACATTTATATGGATAGGTACTCGCACAAACATGTTTTTACAGTGAAATCTGCAAGAACTTCTAACCGGCATTAGGAAGCAGACTTAGAAACCAGAGTAAATATTTCTCCTGCAACCCGTTCCTTTTGTGCTAGATAAACGAACGTCTCTCCACATGATCAGTTCTGAGAGATATGTGTGTGTGAAAGCCGTCGTTCACCTAGCTTGTTGGGAACACAAAGTTTCTTATCTGTTGCAAACTGCACTCCATACATATATATGGGAGGTACTCGCTCCAACTCGGTTTTACAGTGAAAACTGCAGGAATTTCAAACCGGCACTAGGAAACACTCTGAGAAACCAGAGTAAAAGTTTCTCCTGCAATCCTTTCCCTTTGTGCTAGATGAACGAACGTCTTTCCACATGCTCATTTCTCAGACATAAGTGTGTGTGAAAGCCGTCCTTCACCTAGCTTGTTGGGAACACAGAGTTACTTTTCAGTTGCACACTGCACTCCATACATTTATATGGGGAGGGACTCGCTCCAACTAGATTTTACAGTGAAAACTGCAGGAACTTCAAACCGGCACTGGGAAACACACTGAGAAACCAGAGTAAAAGTTTCTCCTGTAAACCGTTCCCTTTGGCTTGATGAACGAACGTCTCTCCACATGCTCAGTTCTCAGAGATAAGTGAGTGTGAAAGCCGTCCTTCACCTAGCTTGTTGGGAACAAAAAGTTTCTTTTCAGCTGCAAACGGCAATCCATACATATATATGGGGATGTACAAGCTCCAACTCGGTTTTACAGTCTAAACTGCAGGAACTTCAAACCGGCACTAGGAAACACACTGAAAATCCAGAGTAAAAGTTCTTCTTGCAACCCGTTCCCTTTGTGCTAGATGAATGAACGTCTCTACACATGCTCAGTTCTGGGTGATAAATGAGTGTGAAAGCCGTACTTCACCTAGCTTGTTGGGTACACAAAGTTTGTTTTCAGTTGCAAAGTGGAATCCATACAAATATATGGGGAGTTACACGCTCGAACTCGGTTTTAAAATGAAAACTGCAGGAACTTCTAACCGGCATTAGGAAAAAGATTGAGAATCCAGTGTAAAAGTTTCTCCTACAAACAGTTCCTTTGTGCTAGATGAACGAACGTCTATCCACATGCTCAGTTCTGAGAGATATTTTCTGTGAAAGCCGTCTTCACTTTGTTTGTTGGGAACACAAAGTTTCTTTTCAGTTGCAAACAGCACTCTATACATATATATTTGGAGGTAGTCGCTCCAAATCGATTTTACAGTGAAAACTGCAGGAACTTGAAACCGTCACTAGGAAACAGACTGAGAAACCACAGTAAAATTTTCTCCTGCATCACGTTCCCTTTGTGCTAAATGAACATCTCTCCACATGCTCAGTTCTGGGTGATAAGTGTGTGTGAAAGCCGTCCTTCAAATAGCTTGTTGGGAAAACATAGCTTCATATCATTTGAAATCTGCACTCCTTACATATGTATTGGGAGGTACTCGCTCCAAATCGTTTTTATAGTGAAAACTGCAGGAAAATCCAACCGGCATTAGGAAACAGACTGAGAAACCAGAGTAAAAGTTTCTCCTGCAACCTCTTCCCTTTGTGCTAGATGAACGAACGTCTCTTCACATGCTCAGTTCTGAGAGAAAAGTGTGTGTGAAATCCGTATTTCACCTATCTTGTTGGGAACACAAAGACTCTTTTCAGTTGCAAACGGCACTATATACATATATATGAGTAGGTACTAGCTCCAACTCGGTTTTACACTGAAAACTGCAGGAACTTATAACCAGCACTAGGAAACACACTGAGAAACCAGAGTAGAAGTTTCCCCTGCAAACCGTTCCCTTTGGGCTAGATGAACGAACGTCTCTCCACATGCTCAGTTCTGAGAGATAAGTGAGTGTGAAAGCCGTCCATCAACTAGCTTGTTGGGAACACAGAGTTTCTTTTCAGTTGCAAACTGCACTCTATATATATATATGGGGAGGTACTAGCTACAACTCGACTTTACAGTGAAAATGCAGTAACTTCAAACCGGCATTAGGAAACACACTGAGAAACCAGAGTAAAATATCCCCAACAACACGTTCCCTTTGTGCTAGATTAACTGTCGTCTCTCCACATGCTCAGTTCTGAGAGATAAGTGTGTGTGAAAGCAGTCCTTCACCTAGCTTGTTAGGAACACAAAGTTCCTTTTCAGTTGCAAGTGGAATCCATACATATATATGGGGAGTTACTCGCTCCAACTCGGATTTACAAGGAAAACTGCAGGAAATTCTAACCGGCATTAGGAAACAGACTGAGAAACCAGTGTAAATGTTTCTCCTGGAACCCGTTCTCTTTCGGCTAGATGAATGAAGTCTCTCCACATGCTCAGTTCTGAGAGATAAGTGTGGGTGAAAGCCGCCCTTCACCTAGCTTGTTGGGAACACAAAGATTCTTTTCAGTTGCAAACGGCACTCCATACATATATATGGGGATGTACTCGCTCCAACACTGTTTTACAGTGAAAACTGCAGGAATTTCAAACCGGTACTAGGAAACACACTGAAAATCCAGAGTAAAAGTTCCTCCTGCAAACAGTTCCTTTTGTGCTAGATGAACCAACGTCTCTCCACATGCTCAGTTCTGAGATATAAGTGTGGGTGAATGCCGTTCTTCAACTTGCTTGTTGGAAACACAAAGTTTCTTTTCAGTTGCAAACTGCACTCCATACATTTATATCGGAAGGGACTCGCTCCAACTAGATTTTACAGTGAAAACTGCAGTAATTTCATACCGGCACTAGAAAACACACTGAGAAACCAGAGTAAAAGTTTCTCCTGGAAACTGTACCTATTGTGCTACATGAACGAAGGTCTCTGCACATGCTCAATTCTGAGAGATAAGTGTGTGTGAAAGCCGTCCTTCCCCTAGCTTGTTGGGAACACAAAATTTCTTTACAGTTGCAAAATGCACTCCAATATTATATATGGGAAAGTACTCGCTCCAACTCGGTTTTACAGTGAAAACTGCAGCAAGTTCAAACAGGCACTAGGAAACACACTGAGAAACCAGAGTAAAAGTTTCTAATGCAAACACTTCCCTTTGTGTTAGATGAACGAAAGTCTCTCCACATGCTCAGTTCTGAGAAATAAGTGTGTGTGAAAGCCGCCCTTCACCTAGCTTGTAGGTAACGGAAAGTATCATTTCATTTGCAAACTGCACTCCATAGATATATATGGGGAGGCACTCGCTCCAACACGGTTTTACAGTGAAAACTGCAGGAACTTCAAACCGGCCCTAGGAAACACACTGAGAAACCAGAGTAAAATTTTCTCCTGCAAACAGTTCCTTTTGTGCTAAATGAACCAACGTCTCACCACATGCTCAGTTCTGAGAGATAAGTAAAGTTGAATGCAGTCCTTCACCTAGCTTGTTGGAAAAACAAAGTTTCTTTTCAGTTGCAAAGTGTAATCCTTACATATATATGGGGATTTATTCGCTCCAAATTTGTTTTACAGGAAAACTGCAGGAACTTCAAACCGGCACTAGGAAACACACTGAAAATCCAGAGTAAATGTTTTTCCTGCAACCCGTTCCATTTGTGGTAGATGAACGAACGTCTCTCCACATGCTCAGTTCTGAGATATAAGTGTGGGTGAATGCCGTTCTTCAACTTGCTTGTTGGAAACACCAAGTTTCTTTTCAGTTGCAAACTGCACTCCATACATTTATATCGGAAGGGACTCGCTCCAACTAGATTTTACAGTGAAAACTGCAGTAATTTCATACCGGCACTAGAAAACACACTGAGAAACCAGAGTAAAAGTTTCTCCTGGAAACTGTACCTATTGTGCTACATGAACGAAGGTCTCTGCACATGCTCAATTCTGAGAGATAAGTGTGTGTGAAAGCCGTCCTTCCCCTAGCTTGTTGGGAACACAAAATTTCTTTTCAGTTGCAAAATGCACTCCATTATTATATATGGGAAAGTACTCGCTCCAACTCGGTTTTACAGTGAAAACTGCAGCAAGTTCAAACAGGCACTAGGAAACACACTGAGAAACCAGAGTAAAAGTTTCTAATGCAAACACTTCCCTTTGTGTTAGATGAACGAACGTCCCTCCACATGCTCAGTTCTGAGAAATAAGTGTGTGTGAAAGCCGTCCTTCACATAGCTTGTAAGGAACAAAAAGTTTCTTTTCAGTTGCAAACTGCACTCCATACATATATATGGGTAGGAACACGCTCCAACACGGTTTTACAGTGAAAACTGCAGGAATATCAAACCGGCACTAGGAAACACACTGAGAAACCAGAGTAAAATTTCTCCTGCAAACCGTTCCATTGTGCTAGATGAGCGAACGTCTTTCCACATGCTCAGTTCTCAGAGATAAGTGTGTGTGAAAGCCGTCCTTCACCTAGCTTGTAGGGAACATAAAGTTTATTTTCAGTTGCAAAGTGGTATACTTACATATATATGGGAATTTACTCGCTCCAACTCGGTTTTACAAGGAAAACTGCAGGAACATCTAACCGGCATTAGGAAACATACTGAGAAACCAGTGTAAAAGTTCTTCCTGCAAACCGTTCCCTTTGTGCTAGATGAACGAAAGTCTCTCCACATGCTCAGTTCTCAGAGTTAAGTGTGTGTGAAAGCCGTCCTTCACCTAGCTTGTAGGGAACATAAAGTTTATTTTCAGTTGCAAAGTGGTATACTTACATATATATGGGAATTTACTCGCTCCAACTCGGTTTTACAAGGAAAACTGCAGGAACATCTAACCGGCATTAGGAAACATACTGAGAAACCAGAGTAAAAGTTCTTCCTGCAAACCGTTCCCTTTGTGCTAGATGAACGAAAGTCTCTCCACATGCTCAGTTCTCAGAGTTAATTGTGTGTGAAAGCCGTCCTTCAACTAGCTTGATGGGAACACAGAGCTTCTTTTCAGTTGCAAAAGGCAATGCATAAATATATACGTTAGGTACTCGCTCCAACTCGGTTTTACAGTGAAAACTGCAGGAAATTCAAACCGGCACTAGGAAGCACACTGAGAAAACAGAGTAAAAGTTTCTCCTGCAACCCGTTCCCTTTGTGCTAGATGAATGAACGTCTCTCCACATGCTCTGTTCTGTGAGATATGTGTATGTGCAAGCCGACCTTCACCTAGCTTGTTGGGAACATAGAGTTACTTTTCAGTTGCAAACTGCAGTCCATACATATATATGGGGAGGGACTCGCTCCAACAAGATTTTACAGTGAAAACTGCTGGAACTTCAAACCGGCACTAGGAAACACACTGAGAAACCAGAGTAAAAGTTTCTCCTGTAAACCGTTCCAATTGTGCTAGTTGAACGAACGTCTATCCACCTGCTCAGTTCTGAGAGATAATTTTGTGTAAAACCGTTCTTCACCAAGCTTGTTGGGAACAAAACGTATCTTTTCAGTTGCAACATGCACTCCATACATATATAAGGGGATGTACTCGCTCCAACTCGCGTTTACAGTGAAAACTGCAGGAATTTCAAACCGGCACTAGGAAACACTCTGAGAAACCAGAGTAAAAGTTTCTCCTGCAAACCGATCCCTTTGTTCTAGATGAACGAAAGTCTCTCCACATGCTCAGTTCTCAGAGATAAGTGTGTGTGAAAGCCGTCCTTCACATAGCTTGTAAGGAACAAAAAGTTTCTTTTCAGTTGCAAACTGCACTCCATACATATATATGGGTAGGAACACGCTCCAACACGGTTTTACAGTGAAAACTGCAGGAATATCAAACCGGCACTAGGAAACACACTGAGAAACCAGAGTAAAATTTCTCCTGCAAACCGTTCCATTGTGCTAGATGAGCGAACGTCTCTCCACATGCTCAGTTCTCAGAGATAAGTGTGTGTGAAAGCCGTCCTTCACCTAGCTTGTAGGGAACATAAAGTTTATTTTCAGTTGCAAAGTGGTATACTTACATATATATGGGAATTTACTCGCTCCAACTCTGTTTTACAAGGAAAACTGCAGGAACATCTAACCGGCATTAGGAAACATACTGAGAAACCAGAGTAAAAGTTCTTCCTGCAAACCGTTCCCTTTGTGCTAGATGAACGAAAGTCTCTCCACATGCTCAGTTCTCAGAGTTAAGTGTGTGTGAAAGCCGTCCTTCAACTAGCTTGTTGGGAACAAAAAGTTTCTTTTCAGTTGCAAAGTGGAATCCATACATATATATGGGGGGTTACTCGCTTCAACCCGATTTTACAGTGAAAACTGCAGGAACATGTAACCGGCATTAGGAAAAAGACTGAGAATCCAATGTAAATATTTCTCCTGCAAACCGTTCCCTTTTTGCTAGATGAACGAAAGTCTATCCACATGCTCAGTTCTGAGACATAAGTGTGGATGAAAGCCGTCCTTCACCTAGTTTGTTGGGAACACAAAGTTTCTTTTCAGTTGCAAACGGCACTCCATACATATCTATGGGGATGTACTCGTCCCAACTCGGTTTAACAGTGAAAACTGCAGGAATTTCAAAGTGGTACGAGGAAACACACTGAAAATCCAGAGTAAAAGTTCTTTCTGCAAACCGTTCCCTTTGTGCTAGATGAACGAACGTCTCTCCACATGCTCAGTTCTTAGAAATAAGTGTGTGTGAAAGCCGTCCTTCAACTTGCTTGATGGGAACACAGAGTTTCTTTTCAGTTGCAAAAGGCAATGCATACATATATACGTTAGGTACTCGCTCCAACTCGATTTTACAGTGAAAACTGCAGGAAATTCAAACCGGCACTAGGAAGCACACTGAGAAAACAGAGTAAAAGTTTCTCCTGCAACCCGTTCCCTTTGTGCTAGATGAATGAACGTCTCTCCACATGCTCTGTTCTGAGAGATATGTGTGTGTGCATGCCGAACTTCACCTAGCTTGTTGGGAACACAGAGTTACTTTTTAGTTGCAAACTGCACTCCATACATATATATGGGGAGGGACTCGCTCCAACAAGATTTTACAGTGAAAACTGCTGGAACTTCAAACCGGCACTAGGAAACACACTGAGATACCAGAGTAAAAGTTTCTCCTGTAAACCGTTCCCATTTTGCTAGTTGAACGAACGTCTCTCCACATGCTTTGTTCTGAGAGATATGTGTGTGTTAAAGAAGACCTTCACCAGACTTGTTGGGAACACAGAGTTTCTTTTCAGTTGCAAAGTGCACTGCATACATATATATGGGGAGGTACTGGCTCCAAATCGGTTTTACAGTGAAAACTGCAGGATCTTCATACCGGCATTAGGAAAAATACTGAGAATTTAGAATAAAGTTTCTCCTGCAACCGGTTCCCTATGTGCTAGATGAACGAAAGTCTATCCACATGCTCAGTTCTTAGAGATAAGTGTGTGTGAAAGCCGTTCTTCACCTAGCTTGTTGGGAACACAGAGTTTCTTTTCAGTTGCAATCCGCACTCCATACAATTATATGGGTAGGTACTCGCTCAAACATGTTTTTACAGTGAAATCTAGGAACTTCTAACCGGCATTAGGAAACAGACTTAGAAACCACAGTAAATGTTTCTCCTGCAACATGATCCCTTTGTGCTAGATGAACGAACGTCTCTCCACATGATCATTTCTTAGAGAAAAGTGTGTGTGAACACCGTCCTTCACCTAGCTTGTAGGGAACACAAAGGTTCTTTTTAGTTGCAAAATGCACTCCATAAATACATATGGGAATGTACTCGCACCAACTCGGTTTTACAGTGAAAACTGCAGGAACTTCATACCGGCATTAGGAAAATGACTGAGAATTTAGAATAAACTTTCTCCTGCAACCGTTTCCCTATGTGCTAAATGAACGAACTTCTATCCACATGCTCTGTTCTGAGAGATAAGTGTGTGTGAAAGCCGTTCTTCACCTTGCTTGTTGGGAACACAGAGTTCCTTTTCAGTTGCAAAGTGGAATCCTTACATATATATGGGGATTTACTCACTCCAAATTGGTTTTACAGGAAAACTGCAGGAACTTCTAACCGGCATTAGGAAACAGACTGAGAAACCAGAGTAAAAGTTTTTCCTGCAACCCGTTCCATTTGTGCTAGATGAACGAACGTCTCTCCACATGCTCAATTCTGAGAGATATGTGTGTGTGAAAGCCGTCCTTCACCTATCTTGTTGGGAACACAAAGTTGTTTTCAGTTGCAAATGGCACTTCTTACATATATATGGGGATGTACAAGCTCCAACTCGGTTTTACAGTGAAAACTGCAGGAAGTTCAAACCGGCACTAGGAAACACTCTGAGAAACCAGAGTAAATGTTTCTCCTGCAAACCGTTCCTTTGTGCTAGATGAACGAACGTCTCTCCACATGTTCAGTTGTCAGAGATAAGTGTGTGTGAATGCCGTCCTTCAACTAGCTTGTTGGGAACACAAAGTTTCTTTTCAGTTGCAAAGTGGAATCCATACATATATATGGGGGTTAGTAGCTCCAACTCGGTTTTACAGTGAAAAATGCAGGAACATGTAACCGGCATTAGGAAAAAGACTGAGAATCCAGAGTAAATGTTTCTCCTGAAAACCGTTCCCTTTGTGCTAGATGAACGAAAGTCTATCCTCATGCTCAGTTCTGAGAGATAAGTGTGGGTGAAAGCAGTCCTTAACCTACCTTGTTGGGAATACCAAGTTCCATATCAGTTGCAAAGTGGAATCCATACATATATATGGGGATTTACCCGCTCCAACTCGGTTTTACAGGGAAAACTGCAGGAACTTCTAAACGGCATTAGGAAACAGACGGAGACACCAGAGTAAAATTTTCTCCTGCAACCCCTTCCCATTGTGCTAGATGAACGAACGTCTCTCCACATGCTCAGTTCTTAGAAATAAGTGTGTGTGAAAGCCGTCCTTCAACTTGCTTGATGGGAACACAGAGTTTCTTTTCAGTTGCAAAATGCAATGCATACATATATATGTTAGGTAATCGCTCCAACTCGATTTTACAGTGAAAACTGCAGTAAATTCAAACCGGCACTAGGAAACACACTGAGAAAACAGAGTAAAAGTTTCTCCTGCAACCCCTTCCCATTGTGCTAGATGAACGAACGTCTCTCCACATGCTTTGTTCTGAGAGATATGTGTGTGTTCAAGCCGACCTTCACCAGACTTGTTGGGAACACAGAGTTTCTTTTCAGTTGCAAAGTGCACTGCATACATATATATGGGGAGGTACTGGCACCAAATCGGTTTTACAGTGAAAACTGCAGGAACTTCATACCGGCATTAGGAAAAATACTGAGAATTTAGAATAAAGTTTCTCCTGCAACCGGTTCCCTATGTGCTAGATGAGCGAAAGTCTATCCACATGCTCAGTTCTGAGAGATAAGTGTGTGTGAAAGCCGTACTTCACCTAGCTTGTTGGGAACACAGAGTTTCTTTTCAGTTGCAATCCGCACTCCATACATTTATATGGGTAGGTACTCGCTCAAACATGTTTTTACAGTGAAATCTAGGAACTTCTAACCGGCATTAGGAAACAGACTTAGAAACCACAGTAAATGTTTCTCCTGCAACCCGTTCCCTTTGTGCTAGATGAACGAACGTCTCTCCACATGATCATTTCTTAGAGATAAGTGTGTGTGAAAGCCGTCCTTCACCTAGCTTGTAGGGAACACGAAGGTTCTTTTTAGTTGCAAAATGCACTCCATAAATACATATGGGAATGTACTCGCACCAAGTCGATTTTACAGTGAAAACTGCAGGAAATTCAAACAGGCACTAGGAAACACTCTGAGAAACCAGAGTAAAAGTTTCTCCTGCAAACCTTTCCCTTTGGGCTAGATTAAAGAACGTCCCTCCACATGCTCAGTTCTCAGAGATAAGTGTGTGTGAAAGCCGTCCTTCACATAACTTGTAAGGAACAAAAAGCTTCTTTTCAGTTGCAAACTGCACTCCATACATATATATGTGTAGGAATACGCTCCAACTCGGTTTTACAGTGAAAACTGCAGGAACTTCAAACCGGCCCTAGGAAACACACTGAGAAACCAGAGTAAAATTTCTCCTGCAAACCGTTCCATTGTGCTAGATGAACGAACGTCTCTACACATGCTCAGTTCTCAGAGATAAGTGTGTGTGAAAGCCGTCCTTCACCTAGCTTGTAGGGAACATAAAGTTTATTTTTAGATGCAAAGTGGAATACTTACATATATATGGGAATTTACTCGCTCCAACTCGGTTTTACAGGGAAATCTGCAGGAACTTCTAACCGGCATTAGGAAACAGACTTAGAAACCAGAGTAAAAGTTCTACCAGCAAACCGTTCCCTTTGTGCTAGATGAACGAACGTCTCTCCACATGCTCAGTTCTGAGAGATATGTGTGTGTGAAAGCCGTCCTTCACCTAGCTTGTTTGGAACACAAAGTTTCTTTTCATTTGCAAAGTGGAATTAAGATATATATATATCGGGAGTTACTCGCTCCAACTCGGTTTTACAGTGAAAAATGCAGGAACATCTAACCGGCATTAGGAAAAAGTCTGAGAATCCAGTGTAAAAGTTTATCCTGCAAACCGTTCCCTTTGTGGTAGATGAACGAAAGTCTATCCTCATGCTCAGTTCTGAGAGATAAGTGTGGGTTAAAGCCGTCCTTCACCTAGCTTGTTGGGAAAACAAAGTTGGTTTTCAGTTGCAAATTGGAATCCATACAAAGATATGGGCAGTTACACGCTCTAACTCGGTTTTACAGTGAGAACTGCAGGAACTCCTAACCGGCATTAGGAAAAAGATTGAGAATCCAGTTTAAAGTTTCACCTGCAAACAGTTCCATTTGTGCTAGATGAACGAACGTCTATCCACATGCTCATTTCTGAAAGATATGTTTCTGTGAAAGCCGTCCTTCACTTTGCTTGTTGGGAACACAAAGTTCCTTTTCAGTTGCAAACTGCACTCCATACATATATATCTGGACGTACTCGCTCCAAATCGATTTTACAGTGAAAACTGCAGGAACTTCAAACCGGCCCTACGAAAAACACTGAGAAATCAGAGTTAAAGTTTCTCCTGTAAACCGTTCCTTTGTGCTAGATAAACGAACGTCTCTCCACATGCTCAGTTCTATAGATAAGTGTGTGTGAAAGCTGTCCGTCACCTAGATTTTTGGGAACACAAAGTTTCTTTTCAGTTGCAAAGTGGAATCCATACATATAGATGGGGTGTTACTCGATCCAACATGGTTTTACAGGGAAAACCGCAGGAACATCTAACCGGCATTAGGAAACAGACTGAGAAAGCAGAGTAAAATTTTCTCCTGCAACCCGTTCCCTTTGTGCTAGATGAACGAACGTCTTTCAACATGCTCAGTTCTGAGAGATAAGTGTGTGTGAATGCCGTCCTTCCCCTAGCTTGTTGGGAACACAGAGTTTCTTTCAGTTGCAAACTGCACTCCATACAATTATAAGGGGAAGTACTAGCTCCAACACGGTTTTACAGTGAAAACTGCAGGAACTTCAAAAATGCACTAGGAAACACACTGAGAAATCAGAGCAAAGTTACTCCTGCAACCCATTCCCTTTGTGCTAGATGAACGAAGGTCTCTAAACATGCTTAGTTCTCAGAGATAAGTGTGTGTGAAAGCCGTCCTTCACCTAGCATTTGGGAACACAGAGTTTCTTTTCAGTTGAAAAATGCACTGCATACATATATATGGGGAGGTACACGCTCCAACTCGTTTTTACTGTGAAAACTGCAGAAAATTTAAACCGACACTTGTAAAAAATTTGAGAAACCAGAGTAAAAGTTTCTCCTGCAAACATTTCCATTTGTGCTAGATGAACGAACGTCTCTCCACATGCTCAGTTCTGAGAGATAAGTGTCTGTGAAAGCCGTCCTTCAACTAGCTTGTTGGGAACACAAAGTTTCATATCAGTTTCAAACTGCACTTCTTACATATGTATAGGGAGGTACTCGCTCCAACACGGTTTTACAGTGAAAACTGCAGGAACATCTAACCGGCACTAGGAAACACTCTGAGAAACCAGAGTAAAAGTTTCTCCTGCAACCAGTTCCCTTTGTGCTAGATGAACGAACGTCTCTCCACATGCTCAGTTCTCAGAAATAAGTGTGAGTGAAAGCCGTCCTTCACCTAGCTTGTTGGGAACACAAAGTTTCTTTTCATTAGCAAACTGCACTCCATACATATATATGGGGTGGTATTCGCTCCAAAACGGTTTTACAGGGAAAACTGCAGGAACTTCTTACCGGCACTAGGAAACACACTGAGAAACCGGATTAATAGTTTCTCCTGCAACACTTTCCCTTTGTACTAGATGAACGAACGTCTCTCCACATGCTCAGTTCTCAGAGATAAGTGTGAGTGAAAGCCGTCCTTCACCTAGCTTGTTGGGATCACAGAGTTTCTTTTCAGTTGCAAACTGCACTGCATACCTATATATGGGGAAGTTCTGGCTCCAACTCCCTTTTGCAGTGAAAACTGTAGGAACTTCATACCGGCATTAGGAAAAAGACTGAGAATTTAGAATAAATTTCTCCTGAAACCCATTCCCTATGTGCTAGATGAACGAACGTCTCTAAACATGCTAAGTTGTGAGAGATAAGTGTGTGTGAAAGCCGTCCTTCACCTAGCTTGTTGGGAACACAGAGTTTCTTTCCAGTTGCTATCGGCACTCCATACATTTATATGGATAGGTACTCGCACAAACATGTTTTTACAGTGAAATCTGCAAGAACTTCTAACCGGCATTAGGAAGCAGACTTAGAAACCAGAGTAAATATTTCTCCTGCAACCAGTTCCTTTTGTGCTAGATAAACGAACGTCTCTCCACATGATCAGTTCTGAGAGATATGTGTGTGTGAAAGCCGTCGTTCACCTAGCTTGTTGGTAACACAAAGTTTCTTATCTGTTGCAAACTGCACTCCATACATATATATGGGAGGTACTCGCTCCAACTCGGTTTTACAGTGAAAACTGCAGGAATTTCAAACCGGCACTAGGAAACACTCTGAGAAACCAGAGTAAAAGTTTCTCCTGCAATCCTTTCCCTTTGTGCTAGATGAACGAACGTCTTTCCACATGCTCATTTCTCAGACATAAGTGTGTGTGAAAGCCGTCCTTCACCTAGCTTGTTGGGAACACAGAGTTACTTTTCAGTTGCACACTGCACTCCATACATTTATATGGGGAGGGACTCGCTCCAACTAGATTTTACAGTGAAAACTGCAGGAACTTCAAACCGGCACTGGGAAACACACTGAGAAACCAGAGTAAAAGTTTCTCCTGTAAACCGTTCCCTTTGGCTTGATGAACGAACGTCTCTCCACATGCTCAGTTCTCAGAGATAAGTGAGTGTGAAAGCCGTCCTTCACCTAGCTTGTTGGGAACAAAAAGTTTCTTTTCAGCTGCAAACGGCAATCCATACATATATATGGGGATGTACAAGCTCCAACTCGGTTTTACAGTCTAAACTGCAGGAACTTCAAACCGGCACTAGGAAACACACTGAAAATCCAGAGTAAAAGTTCTTCTTGCAACCCGTTCCCTTTGTGCTAGATGAATGAACGTCTCTACACATGCTCAGTTCTGGGTGATAAGTGAGTGTGAAAGCCGTACTTCACCTAGCTTGTTGGGTACACAAAGTTTGTTTTCAGTTGCAAAGTGGAATCCATACAAATATATGGGGAGTTACACGCTCGAACTCGGTTTTAAAATGAAAACTGCAGGAACTTCTAACCGGCATTAGGAAAAAGATTGAGAATCCAGTGTAAAAGTTTCTCCTACAAACAGTTCCTTTGTGCTAGATGAACGAACGTCTATCCACATGCTCAGTTCTGAGAGATATGTTTCTGTGAAAGCCGTCTTCACTTTGTTTGTTGGGAACACAAAGTTTCTTTTCAGTTGCAAACAGCACTCTATACATATATATTTGGAGGTAGTCGCTCCAAATCGATTTTACAGTGAAAACTGCAGGAACTTGAAACCGTCACTAGGAAACAGACTGAGAAACCACAGTAAAATTTTCTCCTGCATCACGTTCCCTTTGTGCTAGATAAATGAACATCTCTCCACATGCTCAGTTCTGGGTGATAAGTGTGTGTGAAAGCCGTCCTTCAAATAGCTTGTTGGGAAAACATAGCTTCATATCATTTGAAATCTGCACTCCTTACATATGTATTGGGAGGTACTCGCTCCAAATCGTTTTTATAGTGAAAACTGCAGGAAAATCCAACCGGCATTAGGAAACAGACTGAGAAACCAGAGTAAAAGTTTCTCCTGCAACCTCTTCCCTTTGTGCTAGATGAACGAACGTCTCTTCACATGCTCAGTTCTGAGAGAAAAGTGTGTGTGAAATCCGTATTTCACCTATCTTGTTGGGAACACAAAGACTCTTTTCAGTTGCAAACGGCACTATATACATATATATGAGTAGGTACTAGCTCCAACTCGGTTTTACACTGAAAACTGCAGGAACTTATAACCAGCACTAGGAAACACACTGAGAAACCAGAGTAGAAGTTTCCCCTGCAAACCGTTCCCTTTGTGCTAGATGAACGAACGTCTCTCCACATGCTCAGTTCTGAGAGATAAGTGAGTGTGAAAGCCGTCCATCAACTAGCTTGTTGGGAACACAGAGTTTCTTTTCAGTTGCAAACTGCACTCTATATATATATATGGGGAGGTACTAGCTACAACTCGACTTTACAGTGAAAATGCAGTAACTTCAAACCGGCATTAGGAAACACACTGAGAAACCAGAGTAAAATATCTCCAACAACACGTTCCCTTTGTGCTAGATTAACTGTCGTCTCTCCACATGCTCAGTTCTGAGAGATAAGTGTGTGTGAAAGCAGTCCTTCACCTAGCTTGTTAGGAACACAAAGTTCCTTTTCAGTTGCAAGTGGAATCCATACATATATATGGGGAGTTACTCGCTCCAACTCGGATTTACAAGGAAAACTGCAGGAAATTCTAACCGGCATTAGGAAACAGACTGAGAAACCAGTGTAAATGTTTCTCCTGGAACCCGTTCTCTTTCGGCTAGATGAATGAAGTCTCTCCACATGCTCAGTTCTGAGAGATAAGTGTGGGTGAAAGCCGCCCTTCACCTAGCTTGTTGGGAACACAAAGATTCTTTTCAGTTGCAAACGGCACTCCATACATATATATGGGGATGTACTCGCTCCAACACTGTTTTACAGTGAAAACTGCAGGAATTTCAAACCGGTACTAGGAAACACACTGAAAATCCAGAGTAAAAGTTCCTCCTGCAAACAGTTCCTTTTGTGCTAGATGAACCAACGTCTCTCCACATGCTCAGTTCTGAGATATAAGTGTGGGTGAATGCCGTTCTTCAACTTGCTTGTTGGAAACACAAAGTTTCTTTTCAGTTGCAAACTGCACTCCATACATTTATATCGGAAGGGACTCGCTCCAACTAGATTTTACAGTGAAAACTGCAGTAATTTCATACCGGCACTAGAAAACACACTGAGAAACCAGAGTAAAAGTTTCTCCTGGAAACTGTACCTATTGTGCTACATGAACGAAGGTCTCTGCACATGCTCAATTCTGAGAGATAAGTGTGTGTGAAAGCCGTCCTTCCCCTAGCTTGTTGGGAACACAAAATTTCTTTACAGTTGCAAAATGCACTCCAATATTATATATGGGAAAGTACTCGCTCCAACTCGGTTTTACAGTGAAAACTGCAGCAAGTTCAAACAGGCACTAGGAAACACACTGAGAAACCAGAGTAAAAGTTTCTAATGCAAACACTTCCCTTTGTGTTAGATGAACGAAAGTCTCTCCACATGCTCAGTTCTGAGAAATAAGTGTGTGTGAAAGCCGCCCTTCACCTAGCTTGTAGGTAACGGAAAGTATCATTTCATTTGCAAACTGCACTCCATAGATATATATGGGGAGGCACTCGCTCCAACTCGGTTTTACAGTGAAAACTGCAGGAACTTCAAACCGGCCCTAGGAAACACACTGAGAAACCAGAGTAAAATTTTCTCCTGCAAACAGTTCCTTTTGTGCTAAATGAACCAACGTCTCTCCACATGCTCAGTTCTGAGAGATAAGTAAAGTTGAATGCAGTCCTTCACCTAGCTTGTTGGAAAAACAAAGTTTCTTTTCAGTTGCAAAGTGGAATCCATACATATATATGGGGTGTTACTCGCTCCAACTCGGTTTTACAGGGAAAACTGCAGGAACTTCTAACCGGCATTAGGAAACAGACTGAGAAACCAGAGTAAAATTTTCTCCTGCAACCCCTTCCCGTTGCGCTAGATGAACGAACGTGTCTCCACATGCTCATTTCTTAGAAATAAGTGTGTGTGAAAGCCGTCCTTCAACTTGCTTGATGGGAACACAGAGTTTCTTTTCAGTTGCAAAATGCACTGCATACATATATACGTTAGGTACTCGATCCAACACGGTTTTACAGAGAAAACTGCAGGAAATTCAAACCGGCATTAGGAAACACACTGAGAAAACAGAGTAAAAGTTTCTTCTGCAACCCGTTCCCTTTGGCTTGATGAACGAACGTCTCTCCACATGCTCAGTTCTCAGAGATAAGTGTGTGTGAAAGCCGTACTTCACCTAGCTTGTAGGGAACAAAAAGTTTCTTTTCAGTTGCAAAGTGTAATCCTTACATATATATGGGGATTTACTCGCTCCAAATCTGTTTTACAGGAAAACTGCAGGAACTTCAAACCGGCACTAGGAAACACACTGAAAATCCAGAGTAAATGTTTTTCCTGCAACCCGTTCCATTTGTGGTAGATGAACGAACGTCTCTCCACATGCTCAGTTCTGAGATATAAGTGTGGGTGAATGCCGTTCTTCAACTTGCTTGTTGGAAACACAAAGTTTCTTTTCAGTTGCAAACTGCACTCCATACATTTATATCGGAAGGGACTCGCTCCAACTAGATTTTACAGTGAAAACTGCAGTAATTTCATACCGGCACTAGAAAACACACTGAGAAACCAGAGTAAAAGTTTCTCCTGGAAACTGTACCTATTGTGCTACATGAACGAAGGTCTCTGCACATGCTCAATTCTGAGAGATAAGTGTGTGTGAAAGCCGTCCTTCCCCTAGCTTGTTGGGAACACAAAATTTCTTTTCAGTTGCAAAATGCACTCCATTATTATATATGGGAAAGTACTCGCTCCAACTCGGTTTTACAGTGAAAACTGCAGCAAGTTCAAACAGGCACTAGGAAACACACTGAGAAACCAGAGTAAAAGTTTCTAATGCAAACACTTCCCTTTGTGTTAGATGAACGAACGTCCCTCCACATGCTCAGTTCTGAGAAATAAGTGTGTGTGAAAGCCGCCCTTCACCTAGCTTGTAGGTAACGGAAAGTATCATTTCATTTGCAAACTGCACTCCATAGATATATATGGGGAGGCACTCGCTCCAACACGGTTTTACAGTGAAAACTGCAGGAACTTCAAACCGGCCCTAGGAAACACACTGAGAAACCAGAGTAAAAGTTTCTCCTGCAAACTTTTCCCTTTGTGCTAGATTAAAGAACGTCTCTCCACATGCTGAGTTCTCAGAGATAAGTGTGTGTGAAAGCCGTCCTTCACATAGCTTGTAAGGAACAAAAAGTTTCTTTTCAGGTGCAAAATGCACTCCATACATATATATGGGTAGGAACACGCTCCAACACGGTTTTACAGTGAAAACTGCAGGAATATCAAACCGGCACTAGGAAACACACTGAGAAACCAGAGTAAAATTTCTCCTGCAAAACGTTCCATTGTGCTAGATGAGCGAACGTCTCTCCACATGCTCAGTTCTCAGAGATAAGTGTGTGTGAAAGCCGTCCTTCACCTAGCTTGTAGGGAACATAAAGTTTATTTTCAGTTGCAAAGTGGTATACTTACATATATATGGGAATTTACTCGCTCCAACTCGGTTTTACAGGGAAAACTGCAGGAACATCTAACCGGCATTAGGAAACATACTGAGAAACCAGAGTAAAAGTTCTTCCTGCAAACCGTTCCCTTTGTGCTAGATGAACGAAAGTCTCTCCACATGCTCAGTTCTCAGAGTTAAGTGTGTGTGAAAGCCGTCCTTCACATAGCTTGTAAGGAACAAAAAGTTTCTTTTCAGTTGCAAACTGCACTCCATACATATATATGGGTAGGAACACGCTCCAACACGGTTTTACAGTGAAAACTGCAGGAATATCAAACCGGCACTAGGAAACACACTGAGAAACCACAGTAAAATTTCTCCTGCAAACCGTTCCATTGTGCTAGATGAGCGAACGTCTTTCCACATGCTCAGTTCTCAGAGATAAGTGTGTGTGAAAGCCGTCCTTCACCTAGCTTGTAGGGAACATAAAGTTTATTTTCAGTTGCAAAGTGGTATACTTACATATATATGGGAATTTACTCGCTCCAACTCGGTTTTACAAGGAAAACTGCAGGAACATCTAACCGGCATTAGGAAACATACTGAGAAACCAGAGTAAAAGTTCTTCCTGCAAACCGTTCCCTTTGTGCTAGATGAACGAAAGTCTCTCCACATGCTCAGTTCTCAGAGTTAAGTGTGTGTGAAAGCCGTTCTTCAACTAGCTTGATGGGAACACAGAGCTTCTTTTCAGTTGCAAAAGGCAATGCATAAATATATACGTTAGGTACTCGCTCCAACTCGGTTTTACAGTGAAAACTGCAGGAAATTCAAACCGGCACTAGGAAGCACACTGAGAAAACAGAGTAAAAGTTTCTCCTGCAACCCGTTCCCTTTGTGCTAGATGAATGAACGTCTCTCCACATGCTCTGTTCTGTGAGATATGTGTGTGTGCAAGCCGACCTTCACCTAGCTTGTTGGGAACACAGAGTTACTTTTCAGTTGCAAACTGCAGTCCATACATATATATGGGGAGGGACTCGCTCCAACAAGATTTTACAGTGAAAACTGCTGGAACTTCAAACCGGCACTAGGAAACACACTGAGAAACCAGAGTAAAAGTTTCTCCTGTAAACCGTTCCAATTGTGCTAGTTGAACGAACGTCTATCCACCTGCTCAGTTCTGAGAGATAATTTTGTGTGAAAACCGTTCTTCACCAAGCTTGTTGGGAACAAAAAGTATCTTTTCAGTTGCAACATGCACTCCATACATATATAAGGGGAAGTACTCGCTCCAACTCGGGTTTACAGTGAAAACTGCAGGAATTTCAAACCGGCACTAGGAAACACTCTGAGAAACCAGAGTAAAAGTTTCTCCTGGAAACTGTACCTATTGTGCTACATGAACGAAGGTCTCTGCACATGCTCAATTCTGAGAGATAAGTGTGTGTGAAAGCCGTCCTTCCCCTAGCTTGTTGGGAACACAAAATTTCTTTTCAGTTGCAAAATGCACTCCATTATTATATATGGGAAAGTACTCGCTCCAACTCGGTTTTACAGTGAAAACTGCAGCAAGTTCAAACAGGCACTAGGAAACACACTGAGAAACCAGAGTAAAAGTTTCTAATGCAAACACTTCCCTTTGTGTTAGATGAACGAACGTCCCTCCACATGCTCAGTTCTGAGAAATAAGTGTGTGTGAAAGCCGCCCTTCACCTAGCTTGTAGGTAACGGAAAGTATCATTTCATTTGCAAACTGCACTCCATAGATATATATGGGGAGGCACTCGCTCCAACACGGTTTTACAGTGAAAACTGCAGGAACTTCAAACCGGCCCTAGGAAACACACTGAGAAACCAGAGTAAAAGTTTCTCCTGCAAACTTTTCCCTTTGTGCTAGATTAAAGAACGTCTCTCCACATGCTGAGTTCTCAGAGATAAGTGTGTGTGAAAGCCGTCCTTCACATAGCTTGTAAGGAACAAAAAGTTTCTTTTCAAGTGCAAAATGCACTCCATACATATATATGGGTAGGAACACGCTCCAACACGGTTTTACAGTGAAAACTGCAGGAATATCAAACCGGCACTAGGAAACACACTGAGAAACCAGAGTAAAATTTCTCCTGCAAAACGTTCCATTGTGCTAGATGAGCGAACGTCTCTCCACATGCTCAGTTCTCAGAGATAAGTGTGTGTGAAAGCCGTCCTTCACCTAGCTTGTTGGGAAAACAAAGTTTCATATCATTTGAAAACTGCACTCCTTACATATGTATTGGGAGGTACTCGCTCCATATCGGTTTTATAGTGAAAAATGCAGGAACATCCAACCGGCATTAGGAAACAGACTAAGAACCCAGAGTAAAAGTTTCTCCTGCAACCTCTTCCCTTTTTGCTAAATGAACGAACGTCTCTCCACATGCTCAGTTCTCAGAGATAAATGTGTGTGAAAGCCGCCCTTCACCTAGCTTGTTGGGATCAAAAAGTTTCTTTTCAGTTTCAAACTGCACTGCCTACATATATATGGGGAGGTACTCGCTCCAACTGGGTTTTACAGTGAAAATTGCAGGAACCTCAAACCGGCACTAGGAAACACACTGAGAAACCAGAGTAAAAGTTTCTCCTGCAAACCATTCCCTTTGTGCTAGATGAACGAACGTCTCTTCACATGCTCAGTTCTGAGAGAAATGTGTGTGTGAAAACCGTACTTCACTTGGCTTGTAGGGAACACAAAGACTCTTTTCAGTTGCAAACGGCACTATATATATATATATGGGTAGGTACTAGCTCCAACTCGGTTTTACACTGAAAACTGCACGAACTTATAACCAGCACTAGGAAACACACTGAGAAACCATAGTAGAAGTTTCCCGTGCAACCCGTTACATTTGTGCTAGATGAACGAACGTCTCTCCACATGCTCAGTTCTGAGAGATAAGTGTGTTTGAAAGCCGTGCATCAACTAGCTTGTTGGGAACACAGAGTTTCTTTTCAGTTGCAAACTGCACTCTCTCTATATATATGGGGAGGTACTAGCTACAACTCTGTTTTACAGTGAAAATTCAGTAACTTCAAACCGGCACTAGGAAACACACTGAGAAACCAGAGTAAAATATCTCCTACAACACGTTCCCTTTGTGCTAGATTAACTGTCATATCTCCACATGCTCAGTTCTGAGAGATATGTGTGTGTTAAAGCCGTCCTTCACCTAACTTGTTGGGAACACAAAGTTTCTTTTCAGTTGCAAACGGCACTCCATACATATATATGGGGATGTACAAGCTCCAACTCAGTTTTACAGAGAAAACTGCCGGAAATTCAAACCGGCACTAGGAAACACACTGAGAAAACAGAGTAAAAGTTTCTCCTGCAACCCGTTCCCTTTGTGCTAGATGAACGAAAGTCTCTCTACATGCTCTGTTCTGAGATATATGTGTGTGTGCAAGCCGAACTTCACCTAGCTTGTTGGGAACACAGAGTTTCTTTTCAGTTGCAAACTGCAATGCATACATATATATGGGGTGGTACTGGCTCCAACTCGGTTTTACAGTGAATACTGCAGGAAATTCATACCGGCATTAGGAAAATGACTGAGAATTTAGAGTAAAGTTTCTCCTGCAACCGGTTCCCTATGTGCTAGATGAACGAACTTCTATCCACATGCTCAGTTCAGAGAGAAAAGAGTGTGTGAAAGCCGTTCTTCACCTATCTTGTTGGGAACACAGAGTTTCTTTTCAGTTGCAAAGTGGAATCCTTACATATATATGGGGATTTACTCGCTCCAAATTGATTTTACAGGAAAACTGCAGGAACTTCTAACTGGCATTAGGAAACAGACTGAGAAACCAGAGTAAAAGTTTTTCCTGCAACCCGTTCCATTTGTGCTAGATGAACGAACGTCTCTCCACATGCTCAATTCTGAGAGATATGTGTGTGTGAAAGCCGTCCTTCACCTAGCTTGTTGGGAACACAAAGTTCTTTTCAGTTGCAAACGGCACTCCATACATATATATGGGAAAGTACTCGCTCCAACTAGGTTTTACAGTGAAAACTGCAGGAACTTCAAACAGGCACTAGGAAACACACTGAGAAACCAGAGTAAAAGTTTCTAATGCAAACTGTTCCCTTTGTGTTAGATAAACGAAAGTCTCTCCACATGCTCAGTTCTGAGAAATAAGTGTGTGTGAAAGCCGCCCTTCATTATCTTGTAGGGAACACAAAGTTTCTTTTCAGTTGCAAACTGCACTCCATAAATATATATGGGAAGGTACATGCTCCAACTCATTTTTACAGTGAAAACTGCAGGAACTTCAAACCGGCACTAGGAAACAGACTGAGAAACCAGAGTAAAAGTTCCTCCTGCAAACCGTTCCCTTTGTGCTAGATGAATGAAAGTTTCTCCACATGCTCTGTTCTCAGAGATAATTGAGTGTGAATGCCGTCCTTCACCAAGGTTGTTTGGAACACAAAATTTCTTTTCAGTTGCTAAGTTGAATCCATCTATATATATGGGGAGTTACTCGCTCCATCTCGATTTTACAGGGAAAACTTCAGGATCATCTAACTGGCATTAGGAAAAAAACTGAGAATCCAGAGAAAAGTTTCTCCTGCAAACCGTTCTCTTTGTGCTAGATGAACGAACGTCTATCCACATGCTCACTTTTGAGAGATAAGTTTGTGTGAAAGCCGTCCTTCAACTAGCTTGATGGGAACACAAAGTTTCTTTTTGATGCAAACTGCACTACATACATATATATGTGGAGGTACTCGCTCCAACTCGGTTTTACAGTGAAAACTGCAGGAACTTCAAACCGGCACTAGGAAACACACTGAGAAACCAGAGTAAAAGTTTCTCCTGCAACCCGTTCCATTTGTGCTAGATGAACGAAAGTCTCTCCACATGCTCTGTTCTGAGATATATGTGTGAGTGCAAGCCGAACTTCACCTAGCTTGTTGGGAACACAGAGTTTCTTTTCAGTTGCAAACTGCACTGCATACATATATATGGGGAGGTACTGGCTCCAACTCGGTTTTACAGTGAAAACTGCAGGAACTTCATACCGGCATTAGGAAAAATACTGAGAATTTAGAATAAAGTTTCACCTGCAACCCGTTCCCTATGTGCTAGATGAACGAACGTCTCTCCACATGCTCAGTTCTGAGAGATAATTGTGGGTGAATGCCGTCCTTCA
Source organism: Camelus dromedarius (assembly GCF_036321535.1). Classification (NCBI taxonomy): domain Eukaryota; kingdom Metazoa; phylum Chordata; class Mammalia; order Artiodactyla; family Camelidae; genus Camelus; species Camelus dromedarius. Next base: position 3,369,889 of record NC_087451.1, on the reverse strand, counting down.
CCTAGCTTGTTGGGAACACAAAGTTTCTTTCAAGTTGCAAAGTGGAATCCATACATATATATGGGGAGTTACTCGCTCCAACTCGGTTTTACAGCGAAAACTGCAGGAATTTCATACCGGCACTAGAAAACACTCTGAGAATTCAGAGTAAAAGTTTCTCCTGGGAAGTGTTCCCTTTGTGCTAGATGAACGAACGTCTCTGCACATGCTCAGTTCTGAGAGATAATTTTGTGTGAAAATCGTTCTTCACCAAGCTTGTTGGGAACACAAAGTTTCTTTTCTGTGGCAAACTGCACTCCATACATATATATGGGGAGGTACTGTCTCCAACTCGGTTTTACAGTGAAAAGTGCAGGAAATTCAAGCAGGCACTAGGAAACACACTGAGAAACCAGAGTAAAAATTTCTAATGCAAACAGTTCCATTTGTGTTAGATGAACGAAGTCTCTCCACATGCTCAGTTCTTAGAAATAAGTGTGTGTGAAAGCCGCCCTTCAACTATCTTGTAGGGAACACAAAGTTTCTTTTCAGTTGCAATCTGCACTCCATAAATAAATATGGGAAGGTACACGCTCCAACTCGGTTTTACAGTGAAACTGCAGGAACTGCAAACCGGCACTAGGAAACAGCCTGAGAAACCAGAGTAAAAGTTTCTCCTGCAAACCTATCCCTTTGTGCTAGATGAACGAACGTCTCTCCACATGCTCAGATCTCAGAGATAAGTGTGTGTGAAAGCCGTACTTCACATAGCTTGTAAGGAACACAAAGATTCTTTTCAGTTGCAAACTGCACTCCATACATATATATGGGTAGGAACACGCTCAAACTCGATTTTACAGTGAAAACTGCAGGAATATCAAACCGGCACTAGGAAACACAGTGAGAAACCAGAGTAAAAGTTTCTCCTGCAAACCGTTCCCATTGTGCTAGATGAACGAACGTCTCTCCACATGCTAAGTTCTCAGAGATAAGGGTGTGTGAAAGCCGTCCTTCACCTAGCTTGTAGGGAACACAAAGTTTCTTTTCAGTTGCAAAGTGGAATCCATACATATATATGGGAGGTTAGTCGCTCCAACTCGGTTTTACAGTGAAAAATGCAGGAACATGTAACCGGCATTAGGAAAAAGACTGAGAATCCAGAGTAAATGTTTCTCCTGCAAACCGTTCCCTTTGTGCTAGATGAACGAAAGTCTATTCTCATGCTCAGTTCTGAGAGATAAGTGTGGGTGAAAGCAGTCCTTCACCTAGCTTGTTGGGAACACAAAGTTTCTTTTCAGTTGCAAAGTGGAATCCATACATATATATGGGGATTTACTCGCTCCAACTCGGTTTTACAGGGAAAACTGCAGGAACTTCTAAACGGCATTAGGAAACAGACGGAGACACCAGAGTAAAATTTTCTCCTGCAACCCCTTCCCATTGTGCTAGATGAACGAACGTCTCTCCACATGCTCAGTTCTTAGAAATAAGTGTGTGTGAAAGCCGTCCTTCAACTTGCTTGATGGGAACACAGAGTTTCTTTTCAGTTGCAAAATGCAATGCATACATATATATGTTAGGTAATCGCTCCAACTCGATTTTACAGTGAAAACTGCAAGAAATTCAAACTGGCACTAGGAAACACACTGAGAAAACAGAGTAAAAGTTTCTCCTGCAACCCCTTCCCATTGTGCTAGATGAACGAACGTCTCTCCACATGCTTTGTTCTGAGAGATATGTGTGTGTTCAAGCCAACCTTCACCAGGCTTGTAGGGAACACAGAGTTTCTTTTCAGTTGCAAAGTGCACTGCATACATATATAAGGGGAGGTACTGGCTCCAACTCGGTTTTACAGTGAAAACTGCAGGAACTTCATACCGGCATTAGGAAAAATACTGAGAATTTAGAATAAAGTTTCTCCTGCAACCCGTTCCCTATGTGCTAGATGAACGAAAGTCTATCCACATGCTCAGTTCTGAGAGATAAGTGTGTGTGAAAGCCGTTCTTCACCTAGCTTGTTGGGAACACAGAGTTTCTTTTCATTTGCAATCGGCACTCCATACAATTATATGGGTAGGTACTCGCTCAAACATGTTTTTACAGTTAAATCTAGGAACTTCTAACCGGCATTAGGAAACAGACTTAGAAACCACAGTAAATGTTTCTCCTGCAACCCGTTCCCTTTGTGCTAGATGAACGAACGTCTCTCCACATGATCAGTTCTGAGAGAAATGTGTGTGTGAAAGCCGTACTTCACCTAGCTTGTTGGGAACACAATGTTTCTTTTCAGTTGCAAAGTGGAATCCATATATATATATGGGGAGTTACTCTCTCCAACTCGGTTTTACAGTGAAAAATGCAGGAATATCTAACCGGCATCAAAAAAAAACTGACAATCCAGAGTAAAAGTTTCTAATGCAACCAGTTCTTTTGTGATAGATGAACGAACTTCTCTGCACATGCTCAGTTCTGAGAGATAATTTTGTGTGAAAACCGTTCTTCACCAAGCTTGTTGGGAACACAAATTTTCTTTCCTGTTGCAAACTGCACTCCATACATATATATGGGGAGGTACTCGCTCCAACTCGGTTTTATAGTAAAAATTGCAGGAATTTCAAACCGGCACTAGGAAACACTCTGAGAAACCAGAGTAAATGTTTCTCCTGCAAACCGTTCCTTTGTGCTAGATGAACGAACGTCTCTCCACATGCTCATTTCTCAGAGATAAGTGTTAGTGAAAGCCGTCCTTCACCTAGCTCGTTGGGAACACAATGTTTCTCTTCAGTTGTAAAGTGTAATCCATACATATATATGGGGAGTTACTTGCTCCAACTCGGTTTTACAGGGAAAACTGCAGGAACTTCTAACCGGCATTAGGAAACAGACTGAGAAACCAGAGTAAAAGTTTCTCCTGTAAACCGTTCCCTTTGTGCTAGATGAACGAACGTCTCTCCACATGCTCAGTTCTGAGAGATATGTTTCTGTGAAAGCCGTCTTCACTTTGCTTGTTGGGAACACAAAGTTTCTTTTCAGTTGCAAACAGCACTCTATACATATATATCTGGAGGTAGTCGCTCCAAATCAATTTTACAGTGAAAACTGCAGGAACTTCAAACCGTCACTAGGAAACAGACTGAGAAACCACAGTAAAATTTTCTCCTGCATCCCGTTCCCTTTGTGCTAAATAAACGAACATCTCTCCACATGCTCAGTTCTGTGTGATAAGTGTGTGTGAAAGCCGTCCTTCAACTAGCTTGTTGGGAAAACAAAGTTTCATATCATTTGAAAACTGCACTCCTTACATATGTATTGGGAGGTACTCGCTCCAAATCGGTTTTATAGTGAAAAATGCAGGAACATCCAACCGGCATTAGGAAACAGACTAAGAACCCAGAGTAAAAGTTTCTCCTGCAACCTCTTCCCTTTTTGCTAAATGAACGAACGTCTCTCCACATGCTCAGTTCTCAGAGATAAATGTGTGTGAAAGCCGCCCTTCACCTAGCTTGTTGGGATCAAAAGTTTCTTTTCAGTTTCAAACTGCACTGCCTACATATATATGGGGAGGTACTCGCTCCAACTGGGTTTTACAGTGAAAACTGCAGGAACCTCAAACCGGCACTAGGAAACACACTGAGAAACCAGAGTAAAAGTTTCTCCTGCAAACCATTCCCTTTGTGCTAGATGAACGAACGTCTCTTCACATGCTCAGTTCTGAGAGAAATGTGTGTGTGAAATCCGTACTTCACCTAGCTTGTAGGGAACACAAAGACTCTTTTCAGTTGCAAACGGCACTATATATATATATATGGGTAGGTACTAGCTCCAACTCGGTTTTACACTGAAAACTGCACGAACTTATAACCAGCACTAGGAAACACACTGAGAAACCAGAGTAGAAGTTTCCCGTGCAACCCGTTACATTTGTGCTAGATGAACGAACGTCTCTCCACATGCTCAGTTCTGAGAGATAAGTGTGTTTGAAAGCCGTGCATCAACTAGCTTGTTGGGAACACAGAGTTTCTTTTCAGTTGCAAACTGCACTCTCTCTATATATATGGGGAGGTACTAGCTACAACTCGGTTTTACAGTGAAAATTCAGTAACTTCAAACCGGCACTAGGAAACACACTGAGAAACCAGAGTAAAATATCTCCTACAACACGTTCCCTTTGTGCTAGATTAACTGTCATCTCTCCACATGCTCAGTTCTGAGAGATATGTGTGAGTTAAAGCCGTCCTTCACCTAGCTTGTTGGGAACACAGAGTTTCTTTTCAGTTGCAAACGGCACTCCATACATATATATGGGGATGTACAAGCTCCAACTCAGTTTTACAGAGAAAACTGCCGGAAATTCAAACCGGCACTAGGAAACACACTGAGAAAACAGAGTAAAAGTTTCTCCTGCAACCCGTTCCCTTTGTGCTAGATGAACGAAAGTCTCTCTACATGCTCTGTTCTGAGATATATGTGTGTGTGCAAGCCGAACTTCACCTAGCTTGTTGGGAACACAGAGTTTCTTTTCAGTTGCAAACTGCAATGCATACATATATATGGGGTGGTACTGGCTCCAACTCGGTTTTACAGTGAATACTGCAGGAACTTCATACCGGCATTAGGAAAATGACTGAGAATTTAGAATAAAGTTTCTCCTGCAACTGGTTCCCTATGTGCTAGATGAACGAACTTCTATCCACATGCTCAGTTCAGAGAGAAAAGAGTGTGTGAAAGCAGTTCTTCACCTATCTTGTTGGGAACACAGAGTTTCTTTTCAGTTGCAAAGTGGAATCCTTACATATATATGGGGATTTACTCGCTCCAAATTGATTTTACAGGAAAACTGTAGGAACTTCTAACTGGCATTAGGAAACAGACTGAGAAACCAGAGTAAATGTTTTTCCTGCAACCCGTTCCATTTGTGCTAGATGAACGAACGTCTCTCCACATGCTCAATTCTGAGAGATATGTGTGTGTGAAAGCCGTCCTTCACCTAGCTTGTTGGGAACACAAAGTTCTTTTCAGTTGCAAACGGCACTCCATACATATATATGGGAAAGTACTCGCTCCAACTAGGTTTTACAGTGAAAACTGCAGGAACTTCAAACAGGCACTAGGAAACACACTGAGAAACCAGAGTAAAAGTTTCTAATGCAAACAGTTCCCTTTGTGTTAGATAAACGAAAGTCTCTCCACATGCTCAGTTCTGAGAAATAAGTGTGTGAAAGCCGCCCTTCATTATCTTGTAGGGAACACAAAGTTTCTTTTCAGTTGCAAACTGCACTCCATAAATATATATGGGAAGGTACACGCTCCAACTCATTTTTACAGTGAAAACTGCAGGAACTTCAAACCGGCACTAGGAAACAGACTGAGAAACCAGAGTAAAAGTTCCTCCTGCAAACCGTTCCCTTTGTGCTAGATGAATGAAAGTTTCTCCACATGCTCTGTTCTCAGAGATAATTGAGTGTGAATGCCGTCCTTCACCAAGGTTGTTTGGAACACAAAATTTCTTTTCAGTTGCTAAGTTGAATCCATCTATATATATGGGGAGTTACTCGCTCCAACTCGATTTTACAGGGAAAACTTCAGGATCATCTAACTGGCATTAGGAAAAAAACTGAGAATCCAGAGAAAAGTTTCTCCTGCAAACCGTTCTCTTTGTGCTAGATGAACGAACGTCTATCCACATGCTCACTTTTGAGAGATAAGTTTGTGTGAAAGCCGTCCTTCAACTAGCTTGATGGGAACACAAAGTTTCTTTTTGATGCAAACTGCACTACATACATATATATGTGGAGGTACTCGCTCCAACTCGGTTTTACAGTGAAAACTGCAGGAACTTCAAACCGGCACTAGGAAACACACTGAGAAACCAGAGTAAAAGTTTCTCCTGCAACCCGTTCCATTTGTGCTAGATGAACGAAAGTCTCTCCACATGCTCTGTTCTGAGATATATGTGTGAGTGCAAGCCGAACTTCACCTAGCTTGTTGGGAACACAGAGTTTCTTTTCAGTTGCAAACTGCACTGCATACATATATATGGGGAGGTACTGGCTCCAACTCGGTTTTACAGTGAAAACTGCAGGAACTTCATACCGGCATTAGGAAAAATACTGAGAATTTAGAATAAAGTTTCACCTGCAACCCGTTCCCTATGTGCTAGATGAACGAACGTCTCTCCACATGCTCAGTTCTGAGAGATAATTGTGGGTGAATGCCGTCCTTCACCTAGCTTGTTGGGAACACAAAGTTTCTTTCAAGTTGCAAAGTGGAATCCATACATATATATGGGGAGTTACTCGCTCCAACTCGGTTTTACAGCGAAAACTGCAGGAATTTCATACCGGCACTAGAAAACACTCTGAGAATTCAGAGTAAAAGCTTCTCCTGGGAAGTGTTCCCTTTGTGCTAGATGAACGAACGTCTCTGCACATGCTCAGTTCTGAGAGATAATTTTGTGTGAAAATCGTTCTTCACCAAGCTTGTTGGGAACACAAAGTTTCTTTTCTGTGGCAAACTGCACTCCATACATATATATGGGGAGGTACTGTCTCCAACTCGGTTTTACAGTGAAAAGTGCAGGAAATTCAAGCAGGCACTAGGAAACACACTGAGAAACCAGAGTAAAACTTTCTCTTGCAACCCGTTCCCTTTGTGCTAGATGAACGAACGTCTCTCCACATGCTCATTTCTTAGAGATAAGTGTGTGTGAAAGCCGTCCTTCACCTAGCTTGTAGGGAACACAAAGGTTCTTTTAAGTTGCAAAATGCACTCCACAAATATATATGGGAATGTACTCGCACCAACTCGGTTTTAGAGTGAAAACTGCAGGAAATTCAAAAGGCACTAGGAAACACACTGAGAAACAGAGTAAAAATTTCTAATGCAAACAGTTCCATTTGTGTTAGATGAACGAAGTCTCTCCACATGCTCAGTTCTTAGAAATAAGTGTGTGTGAAAGCCGCCCTTCAACTATCTTGTAGGGAACACAAAGTTTCTTTTCAGTTGCAATCTGCACTCCATAAATAAATATGGGAAGGTACACGCTCCAACTCGGTTTTACAGTGAAACTGCAGGAACTGCAAACCGGCACTAGGAAACAGCCTGAGAAACCAGAGTAAAAGTTTCTCCTGCAAACCTATCCCTTTGTGCTAGATGAACGAACGTCTCTCCACATGCTCAGATCTCAGAGATAAGTGTGTGTGAAAGCCGTACTTCACATAGCTTGTAAGGAACACAAAGATTCTTTTCAGTTGCAAACTGCACTCCATACATATATATGGGTAGGAACACGCTCAAACTCGATTTTACAGTGAAAACTGCAGGAATATCAAACCGGCACTAGGAAACACAGTGAGAAACCAGAGTAAAAGTTTCTCCTGCAAACCGTTCCCTTTGTGCTAGATGAACGAACGTCTCTCCACATGCTAAGTTCTCAGAGATAAGGGTGTGTGAAAGCCGTCCTTCACCTAGCTTGTAGGGAAAATATAGTTTTTTTCAGTTGCAAAGTGGAATACTTAAATATATATGGGAATTTACTCGCTCCAACTCGGTTTTACAGAGAAAAATGCAGGAACATCTAACCGGCATTAGGAAAAACCTGAGAATCCGGAGTAAAAGTTTCTCTTGCAAACCGTTCCCATTGTGCTAGATGAACGAACGTCTATCCACACGCTCAGTTCTGAGAGATTATTTTGTGTGAAAACCGTTCTTCACCAAGCTTGTTGGGAACACAAATTTTCTTTCCTGTTGCAAACTGCACTCCATATAAATATATGGGGAGGTACTCGCTCCAACTCGTTTTTATAGTAAAAATTGCAGGAATTTCAAACCGGCACTAGGAAACACTCTGAGAAACCAGAGTAAATGTTTCTCCTGCAAACCGTTCCTTTGTGCTAGATGAACGAACGTCTCTCCACATGCTCTGTTCTGAGAGATATGTGTGTGTTCAAGCCGACCTTCACCAGGCTTGTTGGGAACACAGAGTTTCTTTTCAGTTGAAAAGTGCACTGCATACATATATATGGGGAGGTACTGGCTCCAACTCGGTTTTACAGTGAAAACTGCAGGAACTTCATACCGGCATTAGGAAAAATACTGAGAATTTCGAATAAAGTTTCTCCTGCAACCCGTTCCCTATGTGCTAGATGAACGAACGTCTATCCACATGCTCAGTTCTGAGAGATAAGTGTGTGTGAAAGCCGTTCTTCACCTAGCTTGTTGGGAACACAGAGTTTCTTTTCAGTTGCAATCGGCACTCCATACATTTATATGGGTAGGTACTCGCTCAAACATGATTTTACAGTGAAATCTGCAGGAAATTCTAACCGGCATTAGGAAACAGACTTAGAAACCAGAGTAAATGTTTCTCCTGCAACCCGTTCCCTTTGTGCTAGATGAACGAACGTCTCTCCACATGATCAGTTCTGAGACATATGTGTGTGTGAAAGCCGTCCTTCACCTAGCTTGTTGGGAACACAATGTTTCTTTTCAGTTGCAAAGTGGAATCCATATATATATATGGGGAATTACTCGCTCCAACTCTGTTTTACAGTGAAAACTGCAGGAACATGTATACCGGCATTAGGAAAAAGACTGAGAATCCAGAGTAAATGTTTCTCCTGCAAACCGTTCCTTTTGTGCTAGATGAACGAAAGTCTATCCTCATGCTAAGTTCTGAGAGGTAAGTGTGGGTGAAAGCCGTCCTTCACCTAGCTTGTTGGGAACACAAAGTTTCTTTTCAGTTGCAAAGTGGAATCCATACATATATATGGGGATTTACTCGCTCCAACTCGGCTTTACAGGGAAAACTGCAGGAACTTCTGAACGGAATTAGGAAACAGACGGAGACACCAGAGTAAAATTTTCTCCTGCAACCCCTTCCAATTCTGCTAGATGAACGAACGTCTCTCCACATGCAAAGTTCTAACAAATAAGTGTGCGTGAAAGCCGTCCTTCCAGTTGCTTGATGGGAACACAGAGTTTCTTTTCAGTTGCAAACGGCACTCCATACATATATATGGGGATGTACAAGCTCCAACTCGGTTTTACAGAGAAAACTGCAGGAACTTCAAACCGGCACTAGGAAACACACTGAGAAAAAAGAGTAAAAGTTTCTCCTGCAACCTCTTCCCTTTGTGCTAGATGAACGAAAGTCTCTCTACATGCTCTGTTCTGAGATATATGTGTGTGTGCAAGCCGAACTTCACCTAGCTTGTTGGGAACACAGAGTTACTTTTCAGTTGCAAACTGCATGGCATACATTTATATGAGGAGGTACTGGCTCCAACTCGGTTTTACAGTGAATACTGCAAGAACTTCATACCGGCATTAGGAAAATGACTGAGAATTTAGAATAAACTTTCTCCTGCAACCGGTTCCCTATGTGCTAAATGAACGAACTTCTATCCACATGCTCAGTTCTGAGAGATAAGTGTGTGTGAAAGCCGTTCTTCACCTAGCTTGTTGGGAATACAGAGTTCCTTTTCAGTTGCAAAGTGGAATCCTTACATATATATGGGGATTTACTCGCTCCAAATTGGTTTTACAGGAAAACTGCAGGAACTTCTAACCGGCATTAGGAAACAGACGGAGACACCAGAGTAAAAGTTTTTCCTGCAACCCGTTCCATTTGTGCTAGATGAACGAACGTCTCTCCACATGCTCAATCTGAGAGATATTTGTGTGTGAAAGCCGTCCTTCACCTAGCTTGTTGGGAACACAAAGTTCTTTTCATTTGCAAACGGCACTTCATACATATATATGGGGATGTACAAGCTCCAACTCGGTTTTACAGTGAAAACTGCAGGAAGTTCAAACCGGCACTAGGAAACACTCTGAGAAACCAGAGTAAATGTTTCTCCTGCAAACCGTTCCTTTGTGCTAGATGAACGAACGTCTTTCCACATGCTCAGTTCTCAGAGATAAGTGTGTGTGAATGCCGTCCTTCAACTAGCTTGTTGGGAACACAAAGTTTCTTTTCAGTTGCAAAGTGGAATCCATACAAATATATGGGGGGTTAGTCGCTCCAACTCGGTTTTACAGTGAAAACTGCAGGAACATGTAACCGGCATTAGGAAAAAGACTGAGAATCCAGAGTAAAAGTTTCTCCTGCAACCCCTTCCCATTGTGCTAGATGAACGAACGTCTCTCCACATGCTTTGTTCTGAGAGATATGTGTGTGTTCAAGCCGACCTTCACCAGGCTTGTTGGGAACACAGAGTTTCTTTTCAGTTGCAAAGTGCACTGCATACATATATAAGGGGAGGTACTGGCTCCAACTCGGTTTTACAGTGAAAACTGCAGGAACTTCATACCGGCATTAGGAAAAATACTGAGAATTTAGAATAAAGTTTCTCCTGTAACCCGTTCCCTATGTGCTAGATGAACGAAAGTCTATCCACATGCTCAGTTCTGAGAGATAAGTGTGTGTGAAAGCCGTTCTTCACCTAACTTGTTGGGAACACAGAGTTTCTTTTCATTTGCAATCGGCACTACATACAATTATATGGGTAGGTACTCGCTCAAACATGTTTTTACAGTTAAATCTAGGAACTTCTAACCGGCATTAGGAAACAGACTTAGAAACCACAGTAAATGTTTCTCCTGCAACCCATTCCCTTTGTGCTAGATGAACGAAAGTCTCTCCACATGATCAGTTCTGAGAGAAATGTGTGTGTGAAAGCCGTACTTCACCTAGCTTGTTGGGAACACAATGTGTCTTTTCAGTTGCAAAGTGGAATCCATACATATATATGGGGAGTTACTCTCTCCAACTCGGTTTTACAGTGAAAAATGCAGGAATATCTAACCGGCATCAAAAAAAAACTGACAATCCAGAGTAAAAGTTTCTAATGCAACCAGTGCTTTTGTGATAGATGAACGAACTTCTCTGCACATGCTCAGTTCTGAGAGATAATTTTGTGTGAAAACCATTCTTCACCAAGCTTGTTGGGAACACAAATTTTCTTTCCTGTTGCAAACTGCACTCCATACATATTTATGGGGAGGTACTCGCTCCAACTCGGTTTTATAGTAAAAATTGCAGGAATTTCAAACCGGCACTAGGAAACACTCTGAGAAACCAGAGTAAATGTTTCTCCTGCAAACCGTTCCTTTGTGCTAGATGAACGAACGTCTCTCCACATGCTCTATTCTGAGAGATATGTGTGTGTTCAAGCCGACCTTCACCAGGCTTGTTGGGAACACAGAGTTTCTTTTCAGTTACAAAGTGCACTGCATACATATATATGGGGAGGTACTGGCTCCAACTCGGTTTTACAGTGAAAACTGCAGGAACTTCATACCGGCATTAGGAAAAATACTGAGAATTTAGAATAAAGTTTCTACTGCAACCCGTTCCCTATGTGCTAGATGAACGAACGTCTATCCACATGCTCAGTTCTGAGAGATAAGTGTGTGTGAAAGCCGTTCTTCACCTAGCTTGTTGGGAACACAGAGATTCTTTTCAGTTGCAATCGGCACTCCATAAATTTATATGGGTAGGTACTCGCTCAAACATGATTTTACAGTGAAATCTGCAGGAACTTCTAACCGGCATTAGGAAACAGACTTAGAAACCAGAGTAAATGTTTCTCTTGCAACCCGTTCCCTATGTGCTAGATGAACGAACGTCTCTCCACATGATCAGTTCTGAGACATATGTGTGTGTGAAAGCCGTCCTTCACCTAGCTTGTTGGGAACACAATGTTTCTTTTCAGTTGCAAAGTGGAATCCATATATATATATGGGGAATTACTCGCTCCAACTCTGTTTTACAGTGAAAATTGCAGGAACATGTAACCGGCATTAGGAAAAAGACTGAGAATCCAGAGTAAATGTTTCTCCTGCAAACCGTTCCCTTTGTGCTAGATGAACGAAAGTCTATCCTCATGCTCAGTTCTGAGAGGTAAGTGTGGGTGAAAGCCGTACTTCACCTAGCTTGTTGGGAACACAAAGTTTCTTTTCAGTTGCAAAGTGGAATCCATACATATATATGGGGATTTACTCGCTCCAACTCGGCTTTACAGGGAAAACTGCAGGAACTTCTAAACGGAATTAGGAAACAGACGGAGACACCAGAGAAAATTTTCTCCTGCAACCCCTTCCCATTCTGCTAGATGAACGAACGTCTCTCCACATGATAAGTTCTAAGAAATAAGTGTGTGTGAAAGCCGTCCTTCAAGTTGCTTGATGGGAACACAGAGTTTCTTTTCAGTTGCAAACGGCACTCCATACATATATATGGGAATGTACTAGCTCCAACTCGGTTTTACAGAGAAAACTGCAGGAACTTCAAACCGGCACTAGGAAACACACTGAGAAAAAAGAGTAAAAGTTTCTCCTGCAACCTCTTCCCTTTGTGCTAGATGAACGAAAGTCTCTCTACATGCTCTGTTCTGAGATATATGTGTGTGTGCAAGCCGAACTTCACCTAACTTGTTGGGAACACAGAGTTACTTTTCAGTTGCAAACTGCATGGCATACATTTATATGAGGAGGTACTGGCTCCAACTCGGTTTTACAGTGAATACTGCAGGAACTTCATACCGGCATTAGGAAAATGACTGAGAATTTAGAATAAACTTTCTCCTGCAACCGATTCCCTATGTGCTAAATGAACGAACTTCTATCCACATGCTCAGTTCTGAGAGATAAGTGTGTGTGAAAGCCGTTCTTCACCTAGATTGTTGGGAACACAGAGTTCCTTTTCAGTTTCAAAGTGGAATCCTTACATATATATGGAGATTTACTCACTCCAAATTGGTTTTACAGGAAAACTGCAGGAACTTCTAACCGGCATTAGGAAACAGACTGAGAAACCAGAGTAAAAGTTTTTCCTGCAACCCGTTCCATTTGTGCTAGATAAACGAACGTCTCTCCAAATGCTCAATTCTGAGAGATATTTGTGTGTGAAAGCCGTCCTTCACCTAGTTTGTTGGGAATACAAAGTTCTTTTCAGTTGCAAACGGCACTTCATACATATATAAGGGGATGTACAAGCTCCAACTCGGTTTTACAGTGAAAACTGCAGGAAGTTCAAAACGGCACTAAGAAACACTCTGAGAAACCAGAGTAAATGTTTCTCCTGCAAACCGATCCTTTGTGCTAGATGAACGAACGTCTCTCCACATGCTCAGTTCTCAGAGATAAGTGTGTGTGAATGCCGTCCTTCAACTAGCTTGTTGGGAACACAAAGTTTCTTTTCAGTTGCAAAGTGGAATCCATACATATATATGGGGGGTTAGTCGCTCCAACTCGGTTTTACAGGGAAACTGCAGGAACATGTAACCGGCATTAGGAAAAAGACTGAGAATCCAGAGTAAATATTTCTCCTGCAAACCGTTCCCTTTGTGCTAGATGAACGAAAGTCTATTCTCATGCTCAGTTCTGAGAGATAAGTGTGGGTGAAAGCAGTCCTTCACCTAGCTTGTTGGGAACACAAAGTTTCTTTTCAGTTGCAAAGTGGAATCCATACATATATATGGGGGGTTAGTCGCTCCAACTCGGTTTTACAGTGAAAAATGCAGGAACATTTAACCAGCATTAGGAAAAAGACTGAGAATCCAGATTAAATGTTTCTCCTGCAAACCGTTCCCTTTGTGCTAGATGAACGAAAGTCTATTCTCATGCTCAGTTCTGAGAGATAAGTGTGGGTGAAAGCAGTCCTTCACCTAGCTTGTTGGGAACACAAAGTTTCTTTTCAGTTGCAAAGTGGAATCCATACATATATATGGGGATTTACTCGCTCCAACTCGGTTTTACAGGGAAAACTGCAGGAACTTCTAAACGGCATTAGGAAACAGACGGAGACACCAGAGTAAAATTTTCTCCTGCAACCCCTTCCCATTGTGCTAGATGAACGAACGTCTCTCCACATGCTCAGTTCTTAGAAATAAGTGTGTGTGAAAGCCGTCCTTCAACTTGCTTGATGGGAACACAGAGTTTCTTTTCAGTTGCAAAATGCAATGCATACATATATACGTTAGGTAATCGCTCCAACTCGATTTTACAGTGAAAACTGCAGGAAATTCAAACCGGCACTAGGAAACACACTGAGAAAAAAGAGTAAAAGTTTCTCCTGCAACCCCTTCCCATTGTGCTAGATGAACGAACGTCTCTCTACATGCTTTGTTCTGAGAGATATGTGTGTGTTCAAGCCGACCTTCACCAGGCTTGTTGGGAACACAGAGTTTCTTTTCAGTTGCAAAGTGCACTGCATACATATATATGGGGATTTACTCGCTCCAACTCGGTTTTACAGGGAAAACTGCAGGAACTTCTAAACGGCATTAGGAAACAGACGGAGACACCAGAGTAAAATTTTCTCCTGCAACCCCTTCCCATTCTGCTAGATGAACGAACGTCTCTCCACATGCTAAGTTCTAAGAAATAAGTGTGTGTGAAAGCCGTCCTTCAACATGCTTGATGGGAACACAGAGATACTTTTCAGTTGCAAAATGCAATTCATACATATATACATTAGGTAATCGCTCCAACTCGGTTTTACAGTGAAAACTGCAGGAAATTCAAACCGGCACTAGGAAACACACTGAGAAAACAGAGTAAAAGTTTCTCCTGCAACCCCTTCCCATTGTGCTAGATGAACGAACGTCTCTCCACATGCTCTGTTCTGAGAGATATGTGTGTGTTCAAGCCGACCTTCACCAGACTTGTTGGGAACACAGAGTTTCTTTTCAGTTGCAAAGTGCACTGCATACATATATATGGGGAGGTACTGGCTCCAACTCGGTTTTACAGTGAAAACTGCAGGAACTTCATACCGGCATTAGGAAAAATACTGAGAATTTAGAATAAAGTTTCTCCTGCAACCCGTTCCCTATGTGCTAGATGAACGAACGTCTATCCACATGCTCAGTTCTGAGAGATAAGTGTGTGTGAAAGCCGTCCTTCACCTAGCTTGTTGGGAACACAGAGTTTCTTTTCAGTTGCAATCGGCACTTCATACATTTATATGGGTATGTACTCGCTCAAACATATTTTTACAGTGAAATCTGCAGGAAATTCTAACCGGCATTAGGAAACAGACTTTGAAACCAGAGTAAATGTTTCTCCTGCAACCCGTTCCCTTTGTGCTAGATGAACGAACGTCTCTCCACATGATCAGTTCTGAGAGATATGTGTGTGTGAAAGCCGTCCTTCACCTAGCTTGTTGGGAACACAATGTTTCTTTTCAGTTGCAAAGTGGAATCCATATATATATATGGGGAATTACTCGCTCCAACTCGGTTTTACAGTGAAAACTGCAGGAATATCTAACCGGAATCAGGAAAAAACTGACAATCCAGAGTAATAGTTTCTCCTGCAAAACGTTCACATTGTGCTAGATGAACGAAAGTCTATCCACATGCTCAGTTCTGAGAGATATGTGTGTGTGAAAGCCGTCCTTCACCTAGCTTGTTGGGAACACAAAGTTTCTTTTCAGTTGCAAACGGCACTCCATAAATATATATGGGGATGTACAAGCTCCAACTCGATTTTACAGAGAAAACTGCAGGAAATTCATAGCGGCACTAGGAAACACACTGAGAAAACAGAGTAATAGTTTGTCCTGCAACCTCTTCCCTTTGTGCTAGATGAACGAAAGTCTCTCTACATGCTCTGTTCTGAAATATATGTGTGTGTGCAAGCCGAAATTCACCTAGCTTGTTGGGAACACAGAGTTACTTTTCAGTTGCAAACTGCATGGCATACATTTATATGAGGAGGAACTGGCTCCAACTCGGTTTTACAGTGAATACTGCAGGAACTTCATACCGGCATTAGGAAAATGACTGAGAATTTAGAATAAACTTTCTCCTGCAACCGGTTCCCTATGTGCTAAATGAACGACCTTCTATTCACATGCTCAGTTCTGAGAGATAAGTGTGTGTGAAAGCCGTTCTTCACCTAGCTTGTTGGGAACACAGAGTTCCTTTTCAGTTGCAAAGTGGAATCCTTACATATATATGGGGATTTACTCGCTCCAAATTGGTTTTACAGGAAAACTGCAGGAACTTCTAACCGGCATTAGGAAACAGACTGAGAAACCAGAGTAAAAGTTTTTCCTGCAAACCGTTCAATTTGTGCTAGATGAACGAACGTCTCTCCACATGCTCAATTCTGAGAGATATGTGTGTGTGAAAGCCGTCCTTCACCTAGCTTGTTGGGAACACAAAGTTCTTTTCAGTTGCAAACGGCACTTCATACATATATATGGGGATGTACAAGCTCCAATTCGGTTTCACAGTGAAAACTGCAGGAAGTTCAAACCGGCACTAGGAAACACTCTGAGAAACCAGAGTAAATGTATCTCCTGCAACCCGTTCCTTTGTGCTAGATGAACGAACGTCTCTCCACATGCTCAGTTCTCAGAGATAAGTGTGTGTGAATGCCGTCCTTCAACTAGCTTGTTGGGAACACAAAGTTTCTTTTCAGTTGCAAAGTGGAATCCATACATATATATGGGGGTTAGTCGCTCCAACTCGGTTTTACAGTGAAAACTGCAGGAACATGTAACCGGCATTAGGAAAAAGACTGAGAATCCAGAGTAAATGTTTCTCCTGCAAACCGTTCCCTTTGCGCTAGATGAACGAAAGTCTATCCTCATGCTCAGTTCTGAGAGATAAGTGTGGGTTAAAGCAGTCCTTCACCTAGCTTGTTGGGAACACAAAGTTTCTTTTCAGTTGCAAAGTGGAATCCATACATATATATGGGGATTTACCCGCTCCAACTCGGTATTACAGGGAAAACTGCAGGAACATGTAACCGGCATTAGGAAAAAGACCGAGAATCCAGAGTAAATGTTTCTCCTGCAAACCGTTCCCTTTGTGCTAGATGAACGAAAGTCTATCCTCATGCTCAGTTCTTAGAAATAAGTGTGTGTGAAAGCCGTCCTTCAACTTGCTTGATGGGAACACAGAGTTTCTTTACAGTTGCAAAATGCAATGGATACATATATACTTTAGGTAATCGCTCCAACTCGATTTTACAGTGAAAACTGCAGGAAATTCAAACCGGCACTAGGAAACACACTGAGAAAACAGAGTAAAAGTTTCTCCTGCAACCCCTTCCCATTGTGCTAGATGAACGAACGTCTCTCCACATGCTTTGGTCTGAGAGATATGTGTGTGTTCAAGCCGACCTTCACCAGGCTTGTTGGGAACACAGAGTTTCTTTTCAGTTGCAAAGTGCACTGCATACATATATATGGGGAGGTACTGGCTCCAACTCGCTTTTACATTGAAAACTGCAGGAACTTCATACCGGCATTAGGAAAAATACTGAGAATTTAGAATAAAGTTTCTCCTGCAACCCGTTCCCTATGTGCTAGATGAACGAAAGTCTATCCACATGCTCAGTTCTGAGAGATAAGTGTGTGTGAAAGCCGTTCTTCACCTAGCTTGTTGGGAACACAGAGTTTCTTTTCAGCTGCAATCGGCAATCCATACAATTATATGGGTATGTACTCGCTCAAACATGTTTTTACAGTGAAATCTAGGAACTTCTAACCAGCATTAGGAAACAGACTTAGAAACCACAGTAAATGTTTCTCCTGCAACCCGTTCCCTTTGTGCTAGATGAACGAACGTCTCTCCACATGATCTGTTCTGAGAGAAATGTGTGTGTGAAAGCCGTCCTTCACCTAGCTTGTTGGGAACACAATGTTTCTTTTCAGTTGCAAAGTGGAATCCATATATATATATGGGGTGTTACTCGCTCCAACTCGGTTTTAAAGTGAAAAATGCAGGAATATCTAACCGGCATCAGGAAAAAACTGACAATCAAGAGTAAAAGTTTCTAATGCAACAAGTTCCCTTGTGTTAGATGAACGAACGTCTCTGCACATGCTCAGTTCTGAGAGATAATTTTGTGTGAATACCGTTCTTCACCAAGCTTTTTGGGAACACAAAGTTTCTTTTCTGTTGCAAACGGCACTCCATACATATATATGGGGAGGTACTGTCTCCAACTCGGTTTTACAGTGAGAAATGCAGGAACTTCAAACCGGCACTAGGAAACACACTGAGAAACCAGAGTAAAAGTTTCTCTTGCAACCCGTTCCCTTTGTGCTAGATGAACGAACGTCTCTCCACATGCTAATTTCTTAGAGATAATTGTGTGTGAAACCCGTCCTTCACCTAGCTTGTAGGGAACACAAAGGTTCTTTTAAGTTGCAAAATGCACTCCATAAATATATATATGGGAATGTACTCGCACCAACTCGGTTTTACAGTGAAAACTGCAGGAAATTCAAACAGGCACTAGGAAACTCTCTGAGAAACCAAAGTAAAAGTTTCTAATGCAAACAGTTCCCTTTGTGTTAGATGAACTAAAGTCTCTCCACATGCTCAGTTCTGAGAAATAATTGTGTGTGAAAGCCGCACTTCAACTATCGTGTAGGGAACACAAAGATTCTTTTCAGTTGCAATCTGCACTCCATAAATAAATATGGGAAGGTACACGCTCCAACTCGGTTTTACAGTGAAAACTGCAGGAACTTCAAACCGGCACTAGGAAACAGCCTGAGAAACCAGAGTAAAAGTTTCTCATTCAAACCTATCCCTTTGTGGTAGATGAACGAACGTCTCTCCACATGCTCAGATCTCAGAGATAAGTGTGTGTGAAAGCCGTACTTCACATAGCTTGTAAGGAACACAAAGATTCTTTTCAGTTGCAAACTGCACTCCATACATATATATGGGTAGGAATGCGCTCAAACTCGGTTTTACAGTGAAAACTGCAGGAATATCAAACCGGCACTAGGAAACACAGTGAGAAACCAGAGTAACAGTTTCCCTGCAAACCGTTCACTTTGTGCTAGATGAACGAACGTCTCTCCACATGCTCAGTTCTCAGAGATAAGGGTGTGTGAAAGCCATCCTTCACCTAGCCTGTAGGGAAAATATAGTTTTTTTCAGTTGCAAAGAGAATACTTAAATATATATGGGAATTTACTCGCTCCAACTCGGTTTTACAGTGAAAAATGCAGGAACATCTAACCGGCATTAGGAAAAACCTGAGAATCCGGAGTAAAAGTATCTCTTGCAAACCGTTCCCATTGTGCTAGATGAACGAACGTATATCCACATGCTCAGTTCTGACAGATTATTTTGTGTGAAAACCGTACTTCACCAAGCTTGTTGGGAACACAAATTTTCTTTCCTGTTGCAAACTGCACTCCATACATATATATGGGGAGGTACTCGCTTCAACTCGGTTTTATAGTAAAAATTGCAGGAATTTCAAACCGGCACTAGGAAACACTCTGAGAAACCAGAGTAAATGTTTCTCCTGCAAACCGTTCCTTTGTGCTAGATGAACGAACGTCTCTCCACATGCTCTGTTCTGAGAGATATGTGTGTGTTCAAGCCGACCTTCACCAGGCTTGTTGGGAACACAGAGTTTCTTTTCAGTTGCAAAGTGCACTGCATACATATATATGGGGAGGTACTGGCTCCAACTCGGTTTTACAGTGAAAACTGCAGGAACTTCATACCGGCATTAGGAAAAATACTGAGAATTTAGAATAAAGTTTCTCCTGCAACCCGTTCCCTATGTGCTAGATGAACGAACGTCTATCCACATGCTCAGTTCTGAGAGATAAGTGTGTGTGAAAGCCGTTCTTCACCTAGCTTGTTGGGAACACAGAGATTCTTTTCAGTTGCAATCGGCAATGCATACATTTATATGGGAGGTACTCGCTCAAACATGTTTATACAGTGAAATTGCAGGAACTTCTAACCGGCATTAGGAAACAGACATAGAAACCAGAGTAAATGTTTCTCCTGCAACCCGTTCCCTTTGTGCTAGATGAACGAACGTCTCTCCACATGATCAGTTCTGAGAGATATGTGTGTGTGAAACCGTCCTTCACCTAGCTTGTTGGGAACACAATGTTTCTTTTCAGTTGCAAAGTGGAATCCATATATATATATGGGGAATTACTAGCTCCAACTCGGTTTTACAGTGAAAACTGCAGGAATATCTAACCGGAATCAGGAAAAAACTGACAATCCAGAGTAATAGTTTCTCCTGCAAACCGTTCACATTGTGCTAGATGAACGAAAGTCTATCCACATGCTCAGTTCTGAGAGATATGTGTGTGTGAAAGCCGTCCTTCACCTAGCTTGTTGGGAACACAAAGTTTCTTTTCAGTTGCAAACGGCACTCCATAAATATATATGGGGATGTACAAGCTCCAACTCGATTTTACAGAGAAAACTGCAGGAAATTCATAGCGGCACTAGGAAACACACTGAAAAACAGAGTAAAAGTTACTCCTGCAACCTCTTCCCTTTGTGCTAGATGAACGAAAGTCTCTCTACATGCTCTGTTCTGAAATATATGTGTGTGTGCAAGCCGAAATTCACCTAGCTTGTTGGGAACACAGAGTTACTTTTCAGTTGCAAACTGCATGGCATACATTTATATGAGGAGGAACTGGCTCCAACTCGGTTTTACAGTGAATACTGCAGGAACTTCATACCGGCATTAGGAAAATGAATGAGAATTTAGAATAAACTTTCTCCTGCAACCGGTTCCCTATGTGCTAAATGAACGAACTTCTATCCACATGCTCAGTTCTGAGAGATAAGTGTGTGTGAAAGCCGTTCTTCACCTAGCTTGTTGGGAACACAGAGTTCCTTTTCAGTTGCAAAGTGGAATCCTTACATATATATGGGGATTTACTCGCTCCAAATTTGTTTTACAGGAAAACTGCAGGAAATTCTAACCGGCATTAGGAAACAGACTGAGAAACCAGATTAAAAATTTTTCCTGCAACCCGTTCCATTTGTGCTAGATGAACGAACGTCTCTCCACATGCTCAATTCTGAGAGATATGTGTGAGTGAAAGCCGTCCTTCACCTAGCTTGTTGGGAACACAAAGTTCTTTTCAGTTGCAAATGACACTTCATACATATATATGGGGATGTACAAGCTCCAATTCGGTTTCACAGTGAAAACTGCAGGAAGTTCAAACCGGCACTAGGAAACACTCTGAGAAACCAGAGTAAATGTATCTCCTGCAAACCGTTCCTTTGTGCTAGATGAACGAACGTCTCTCCACATGCTCAGTTCTCAGAGATAAGTGTGTGTGAATGCCGTCCTTCAACTAGCTTGTTGGGAACACAAAGTTTCTTTTCAGTTGCAAAGTGGAATCCATACATATATATGGGGGGTTAGTCGCTCCAACTCGGTTTTACAGGGAAAACTGCAGGAACTTCTAAACGGCATTAGGAAACAGACGGAGACACCAGAGTAAAATTTTCTCCTGCAACCCCTTCCCATTGTGCTAGATGAACGAACGTCTCTCCACATGCTCAGATCTCAGAGATAAGTGTGTGTGAAAGCCGTACTTCACATAGCTTGTAAGGAACACAAAGATTCTTTTCAGTTGCAAACTGCACTCCATACATATATATGGGTAGGAACACGCTCAAACTCGGTTTTACAGTGAAAACTGCAGGAACTTCTAACCGGCATTAGGAAAAAGCTTGAGAATCCAGTTTAAAGTTTCACCTGCAAACAGTTCCTTTTGTGCTAGATGAACGAACGTCTATCCACATGCTCATTTCTGAGAGATATGTTTCTGTGAAAGCCGTCCTTCACTTTGCTTGTTGGGAACACAAAGTTTCTTTTCAGTTGCAAACTGCACTCCATACATATATATCTGGAGGTACTCGCTTCAAATCGATTTTACAGTGAAAACTGCAGGAACTTCAAACCGGCACTACGAAAAACACTGAGAAATCAGAGTAAAAGTTTCTCCTGTAAACCGTTCCCATTGTGCTAGATAAACAAAAGTCTCTCCACATGCTCAGTTCTAGAGATAAGTGTGTGTGAAAGCTGTCCTTCACCTATATTTTTGGGAACACAAAGTTTCTTTTCAGTTGCAAAGTGGAATCCATACATATACATGGGGTGTTACTCGATCCAACATGGTTTTACAGGGAAAACCGCAGGAACATCTAACCGGCATTAGGAAACAGACTGAGAAAGCAGAGTAAAATTTTCTCCTGCAACCCGTTCCCTTTGTGCTAGATGAACGAACCTCTTTCAACATGCTCAGTTCTGAGAGATAAGTGTGTGTGAATGCCGTCCTTCCCCTAGCTTGTTGGGAACACAGAGTTTCTTTCAGTTGCAAACTGCACTCCATACATTTATATGGGGAAGTACTAGCTCCAACACGGTTTTACAGTGAAAACTGCAGGAACTTCAAAAATGCACTAGGAAACACACTGAGAAATCAGAGCAAATTACTCCTGCAACCCGTTCCCTTTGTGCTAGATGAACGAAGTTCTCTACACATGCTCAGTTCTCAGAGATAAGTGTGTGTGAAAGCCGTCCTTCACCTAGCATTTGGGAACACAGAGTTTCTTTTCAGTTGAAAAATGCACTGCATACATATATATGGGGAGGTACACGCTCCAACTCGTTTTTACTGTGAAAACTGCAGAAAATTTAAACCGACACTTGTAAAAAATTTGAGAAACCAGAGTAAAAGTTTCTCCTGCAAACATTTCCATTTGTGCTAGATGAACGAACGTCTCTCCACATGCTCAGTTCTGAGAGATAAGTGTCTGTGAAAGCCGTCCTTCAACTAGCTTGTTGGGAACACAAAGTTTCATATCAGTTTCAAACTCCACTCCTTACATATGTATAGGGAGGTACTCGCTCCAACTCGGTTTTACAGTGAAAACTGCAGGAACATCTAACCGGCACTAGGAAACACTCTGAGAAACCAGAGTAAAAGTTTCTCCTGCAACCAGTTCCCTTTGTGCTAGATGAACGAACGTCTCTCTACATGCTCAGTTCTCAGAAATAAGTGTGAGTGAAAGCCGTCCTTCACCTAGCTTGTTGGGAACACAAAGTTTCTTTTCATTAGCAAACTGCACTCCATACATATATATGGGGTGGTATTCGCTCCAAAACTGTTTTACAGGGAAAACTGCAGGAACTTCTTACCGGCACTAGGAAACACTCTGAGAAACCAGAGTAAAATTTCTCCTGCAACCAGTTCCCTTTGTGCTAGATGAACGAACGTCTCTCCACATGCTGAGTTCTCAGAGATAAGTGTGAGTGAAAGCCGTCCTTCACCTAGCTTGTTGGGATCACAGAGTTTCTTTTCAGTTGCAAACTGCGCTGCATACCTATATATGGGGAAGTTCTGGCTCCAACTCCCTTTTACAGTGAAAACTGCAGGAACTTCATACCGGCATTAGGAAAAAGACTGAGAATTTAGAATAAATTTGTCCTGAAACCCATTCCCTATGTGCTAGATGAACGAACGTCTCTAAACATGCTAAGTTCTGAGAGATAAGTGTGTGTGAATGCCGTCCTTCACCTAGCTTGTTGGGAACACAGTGTTTCTTTCCAGTTGTTTTCGGCACTCCATACATTTATATGGATAGGTACTCGCTCAAACATGTTTTTACAGTGAAATCTGCAAGAAATTCTAACCGGCATTAGGAAATAGAATTAGAAACCAGAGTAAATATTTCTCCTGCAACCCGTTCCTTTTGTGCTAGATAAACGAACGTCTCTCCACATGATCAGTTCTGAGAGATATGTGTGTTTGAAAGCCGTCGTTCACCTAGCTTGTTGGGAACACAAAGTTTCTTATTTGTTGCAAACTGCACTCCATACATATATATGGGAGGTACTCGCTCCAAGTCGGTTTTACAGTGAAAACTGCAGGAATTTCAAACCGGCACTAGGAAACACTCTGAGAAACCAGAGTAAAAGTTTCTTCTGGAAACTGTACCCTTTGTGCTACATGAACGAAGGTCTCTGCACATGCTCAATTCTGAGAGATAAGTGTGTGTGAAAGCCGTCCTTCACATAGCTTGTAAGGAACAAAAAGTTTCTTTTCATTTGCAAACTGCACTCCATACATATATATGGGTAGGAACACTCTCCAACACGCTTTTACAGTGAAAACTGCAGGAATATCAAACCGGCACTAGGAAACACACTGAGAAACCAGAGTAAAATTTCTCCTGCAAACCGTTCCATTGTGCTAGATGAGCGAACGTCTCTCAACATGCTCAGTTCTCAGAGAGAAGTGTGTGTGAAAGCCGTCCTTCACCTAGCTTGTAGGGAACATAAAGTTTATTTTCAGTTGCAAAGTGGTATACTTACATATATATGGGAATTTACTCGCTCCAACTCGGTTTTACAGGGAAAACTGCAGGAACTTCTAACTGGCATTAGGAAACAGACTGAGAAACCAGAGTAAATGTTTCTCCTGCAAACCGTTCCCTTTGTGCTAGATGAACGAAAGTCTATCCTCATGCTCAGTTCTGAGAGGTAAGTGTGGGTGAAAGCCGTACTTCACCTAGCTTGTTGGGAACACAATGTTTCTTTTCAGTTGCAAAGTGGAATCCATATATATATATGGGGAGTTACTCTCTCCAACTCGGTTTTACAGTGAAAAATGCAGGAATATCTAACCGGCATCAAAAAAAAACTGACAATCCAGAGTAAAAGTTTCTAATGCAACCAGTTCTTTTGTGATAGATGAACGAACTTCTCTGCACATGCTCAGTTCTGAGAGATAATTTTGTGTGAAAACCGTTCTTCACCAAGCTTGTTGGGAACACAAATTTTCTTTCCTGTTGCAAACTGCACTCCATACATATATATGGGGAGGTACTCGCTCCAACTCGGTTTTATAGTAAAAATTGCAGGAATTTCAAACCGGCACTAGGAAACACTCTGAGAAACCAGAGTAAATGTTTCTCCTGCAAACCGTTCCTTTGTGCTAGATGAACGAACGTCTCTCCACATGCTCATTTCTCAGAGATAAGTGTTAGTGAAAGCCGTCCTTCACCTAGCTCGTTGGGAACACAATGTTTCTCTTCAGTTGTAAAGTGTAATCCATACATATATATGGGGAGTTACTTGCTCCAACTCGGTTTTACAGGGAAAACTGCAGGAACTTCTAACCGGCATTAGGAAACAGACTGAGAAACCAGAGTAAAAGTTTCTCCTGTAAACCGTTCCCTTTGTGCTAGATGAACGAACGTCTCTCCACATGCTCAGTTCTGAGAGATATGTTTCTGTGAAAGCCGTCTTCACTTTGCTTGTTGGGAACACAAAGTTTCTTTTCAGTTGCAAACAGCACTCTATACATATATATCTGGAGGTAGTCGCTCCAAATCAATTTTACAGTGAAAACTGCAGGAACTTCAAACCGTCACTAGGAAACAGACTGAGAAACCACAGTAAAATTTTCTCCTGCATCCCGTTCCCTTTGTGCTAAATAAACGAACATCTCTCCACATGCTCAGTTCTGTGTGATAAGTGTGTGTGAAAGCCGTCCTTCAACTAGCTTGTTGGGAAAACAAAGTTTCATATCATTTGAAAACTGCACTCCTTACATATGTATTGGGAGGTACTCGCTCCAAATCGGTTTTATAGTGAAAAATGCAGGAACATCCAACCGGCATTAGGAAACAGACTAAGAACCCAGAGTAAAAGTTTCTCCTGCAACCTCTTCCCTTTTTGCTAAATGAACGAACGTCTCTCCACATGCTCAGTTCTCAGAGATAAATGTGTGTGAAAGCCGCCCTTCACCTAGCTTGTTGGGATCAAAAGTTTCTTTTCAGTTTCAAACTGCACTGCCTACATATATATGGGGAGGTACTCGCTCCAACTGGGTTTTACAGTGAAAACTGCAGGAACCTCAAACCGGCACTAGGAAACACACTGAGAAACCAGAGTAAAAGTTTCTCCTGCAAACCATTCCCTTTGTGCTAGATGAACGAACGTCTCTTCACATGCTCAGTTCTGAGAGAAATGTGTGTGTGAAATCCGTACTTCACCTAGCTTGTAGGGAACACAAAGACTCTTTTCAGTTGCAAACGGCACTATATATATATATATGGGTAGGTACTAGCTCCAACTCGGTTTTACACTGAAAACTGCACGAACTTATAACCAGCACTAGGAAACACACTGAGAAACCAGAGTAGAAGTTTCCCGTGCAACCCGTTACATTTGTGCTAGATGAACGAACGTCTCTCCACATGCTCAGTTCTGAGAGATAAGTGTGTTTGAAAGCCGTGCATCAACTAGCTTGTTGGGAACACAGAGTTTCTTTTCAGTTGCAAACTGCACTCTCTCTATATATATGGGGAGGTACTAGCTACAACTCGGTTTTACAGTGAAAATTCAGTAACTTCAAACCGGCACTAGGAAACACACTGAGAAACCAGAGTAAAATATCTCCTACAACACGTTCCCTTTGTGCTAGATTAACTGTCATCTCTCCACATGCTCAGTTCTGAGAGATATGTGTGTGTTAAAGCCGTCCTTCACCTAGCTTGTTGGGAACACAGAGTTTCTTTTCAGTTGCAAACGGCACTCCATACATATATATGGGGATGTACAAGCTCCAACTCAGTTTTACAGAGAAAACTGCCGGAAATTCAAACCGGCACTAGGAAACACACTGAGAAAACAGAGTAAAAGTTTCTCCTGCAACCCGTTCCCTTTGTGCTAGATGAACGAAAGTCTCTCTACATGCTCTGTTCTGAGATATATGTGTGTGTGCAAGCCGAACTTCACCTAGCTTGTTGGGAACACAGAGTTTCTTTTCAGTTGCAAACTGCAATGCATACATATATATGGGGTGGTACTGGCTCCAACTCGGTTTTACAGTGAATACTGCAGGAACTTCATACCGGCATTAGGAAAATGACTGAGAATTTAGAATAAAGTTTCTCCTGCAACTGGTTCCCTATGTGCTAGATGAACGAACTTCTATCCACATGCTCAGTTCAGAGAGAAAAGAGTGTGTAAAAGCCGTTCTTCACCTATCTTGTTGGGAACACAGAGTTTCTTTTCAGTTGCAAAGTGGAATCCTTACATATATATGGGGATTTACTCGCTCCAAATTGATTTTACAGGAAAACTGTAGGAACTTCTAACTGGCATTAGGAAACAGACTGAGAAACCAGAGTAAATGTTTTTCCTGCAACCCGTTCCATTTGTGCTAGATGAACGAACGTCTCTCCACATGCTCAATTCTGAGAGATATGTGTGTGTGAAAGCCGTCCTTCACGTAGCTTGTTGGGAACACAAAGTTCTTTTCAGTTGCAAACGGCACTCCATACATATATATGGGAAAGTACTCGCTCCAACTAGGTTTTACAGTGAAAACTGCAGGAACTTCAAACAGGCACTAGGAAACACACTGAGAAACCAGAGTAAAAGTTTCTAATGCAAACAGTTCCCTTTGTGTTAGATAAACGAAAGTCTCTCCACATGCTCAGTTCTGAGAAATAAGTGTGTGTGAAAGCCGCCCTTCATTATCTTGTAGGGAACACAAAGTTTCTTTTCAGTTGCAAACTGCACTCCATAAATATATATGGGAAGGTACACGCTCCAACTCATTTTTACAGTGAAAACTGCAGGAACTTCAAACCGGCACTAGGAAACAGACTGAGAAACCAGAGTAAAAGTTCCTCCTGCAAACCGTTCCCTTTGTGCTAGATGAATGAAAGTTTCTCCACATGCTCTGTTCTCAGAGATAATTGAGTGTGAATGCCGTCCTTCACCAAGGTTGTTTGGAACACAAAATTTCTTTTCAGTTGCTAAGTTGAATCCATCTATATATATGGGGAGTTACTCGCTCCAACTCGATTTTACAGGGAAAACTTCAGGATCATCTAACTGGCATTAGGAAAAAAACTGAGAATCCAGAGAAAAGTTTCTCCTGCAAACCGTTCTCTTTGTGCTAGATGAACGAACGTCTATCCACATGCTCACTTTTGAGAGATAAGTTTGTGTGAAAGCCGTCCTTCAACTAGCTTGATGGGAACACAAAGTTTCTTTTTGATGCAAACTGCACTACATACATATATATGTGGAGGTACTCGCTCCAACTCGGTTTTACAGTGAAAACTGCAGGAACTTCAAACCGGCACTAGGAAACACACTGAGAAACCAGAGTAAAAGTTTCTCCTGCAACCCGTTCCATTTGTGCTAGATGAACGAAAGTCTCTCCACATGCTCTGTTCTGAGATATATGTGTGAGTGCAAGCCGAACTTCACCTAGCTTGTTGGGAACACAGAGTTTCTTTTCAGTTGCAAACTGCACTGCATACATATATATGGGGAGGTACTGGCTCCAACTCGGTTTTACAGTGAAAACTGCAGGAACTTCATACCGGCATTAGGAAAAATACTGAGAATTTAGAATAAAGTTTCACCTGCAACCCGTTCCCTATGTGCTAGATGAACGAACGTCTCTCCACATGCTCAGTTCTGAGAGATAATTGTGGGTGAATGCCGTCCTTCACCTAGCTTGTTGGGAACACAAAGTTTCTTTCAAGTTGCAAAGTGGAATCCATACATATATATGGGGAGTTACTCGCTCCAACTCGGTTTTACAGCGAAAACTGCAGGAATTTCATACCGGCACTAGAAAACACTCTGAGAATTCAGAGTAAAAGCTTCTCCTGGGAAGTGTTCCCTTTGTGCTAGATGAACGAACGTCTCTGCACATGCTCAGTTCTGAGAGATAATTTTGTGTGAAAATCGTTCTTCACCAAGCTTGTTGGGAACACAAAGTTTCTTTTCTGTGGCAAACTGCACTCCATACATATATATGGGGAGGTACTGTCTCCAACTCGGTTTTACAGTGAAAAGTGCAGGAAATTCAAGCAGGCACTAGGAAACACACTGAGAAACCAGAGTAAAACTTTCTCTTGCAACCCGTTCCTTTTGTGCTAGATGAACGAACGTCTCTCCACATGCTCATTTCTTAGAGATAAGTGTGTGTGAAAGCCGTCCTTCACCTAGCTTGTAGGGAACACAAAGGTTCTTTTAAGTTGCAAAATGCACTCCATAAATATATATGGGAATGTACTCGCACCAACTCGGTTTTAGAGTGAAAACTGCAGGAAATTCAAAAGGCACTAGGAAACACACTGAGAAACAGAGTAAAAATTTCTAATGCAAACAGTTCCATTTGTGTTAGATGAACGAAGTCTCTCCACATGCTCAGTTCTTAGAAATAAGTGTGTGTGAAAGCCGCCCTTCAACTATCTTGTAGGGAACACAAAGTTTCTTTTCAGTTGCAATCTGCACTCCATAAATAAATATGGGAAGGTACACGCTCCAACTCGGTTTTACAGTGAAACTGCAGGAACTGCAAACCGGCACTAGGAAACAGCCTGAGAAACCAGAGTAAAAGTTCCTCCTGCAAACCGTTCCCTTTGTGCTAGATGAATGAAAGTTTCTCCACATGCTCTGTTCTCAGAGATAATTGAGTGTGAATGCCGTCCTTCACCAAGGTTGTTTGGAACACAAAATTTCTTTTCAGTTGCTAAGTTGAATCCATCTATATATATGGGGAGTTACTCGCTCCAACTCGATTTTACAGGGAAAACTTCAGGATCATCTAACTGGCATTAGGAAAAAAACTGAGAATCCAGAGAAAAGTTTCTCCTGCAAACCGTTCTCTTTGTGCTAGATGAACGAACGTCTATCCACATGCTCACTTTTGAGAGATAAGTTTGTGTGAAAGCCGTCCTTCAACTAGCTTGATGGGAACACAAAGTTTCTTTTTGATGCAAACTGCACTACATACATATATATGTGGAGGTACTCGCTCCAACTCGGTTTTACAGTGAAAACTGCAGGAACTTCAAACCGGCACTAGGAAACACACTGAGAAACCAGAGTAAAAGTTTCTCCTGCAACCCGTTCCATTTGTGCTAGATGAACGAAAGTCTCTCCACATGCTCTGTTCTGAGATATATGTGTGAGTGCAAGCCGAACTTCACCTAGCTTGTTGGGAACACAGAGTTTCTTTTCAGTTGCAAACTGCACTGCATACATATATATGGGGAGGTACTGGCTCCAACTCGGTTTTACAGTGAAAACTGCAGGAACTTCATACCGGCATTAGGAAAAATACTGAGAATTTAGAATAAAGTTTCACCTGCAACCCGTTCCCTATGTGCTAGATGAACGAACGTCTCTCCACATGCTCAGTTCTGAGAGATAATTGTGGGTGAATGCCGTCCTTCACCTAGCTTGTTGGGAACACAAAGTTTCTTTCAAGTTGCAAAGTGGAATCCATACATATATATGGGGAGTTACTCGCTCCAACTCGGTTTTACAGCGAAAACTGCAGGAATTTCATACCGGCACTAGAAAACACTCTGAGAATTCAGAGTAAAAGCTTCTCCTGGGAAGTGTTCCCTTTGTGCTAGATGAACGAACGTCTCTGCACATGCTCAGTTCTGAGAGATAATTTTGTGTGAAAATCGTTCTTCACCAAGCTTGTTGGGAACACAAAGTTTCTTTTCTGTGGCAAACTGCACTCCATACATATATATGGGGAGGTACTGTCTCCAACTCGGTTTTACAGTGAAAAGTGCAGGAAATTCAAGCAGGCACTAGGAAACACACTGAGAAACCAGAGTAAAACTTTCTCTTGCAACCCGTTCCCTTTGTGCTAGATGAACGAACGTCTCTCCACATGCTCATTTCTTAGAGATAAGTGTGTGTGAAAGCCGTCCTTCACCTAGCTTGTAGGGAACACAAAGGTTCTTTTAAGTTGCAAAATGCACTCCATAAATATATATGGGAATGTACTCGCACCAACTCGGTTTTAGAGTGAAAACTGCAGGAAATTCAAAAGGCACTAGGAAACACACTGAGAAACAGAGTAAAAATTTCTAATGCAAACAGTTCCATTTGTGTTAGATGAACGAAGTCTCTCCACATGCTCAGTTCTTAGAAATAAGTGTGTGTGAAAGCCGCCCTTCAACTATCTTGTAGGGAACACAAAGTTTCTTTTCAGTTGCAATCTGCACTCCATAAATAAATATGGGAAGGTACACGCTCCAACTCGGTTTTACAGTGAAACTGCAGGAACTGCAAACCGGCACTAGGAAACAGCCTGAGAAACCAGAGTAAAAGTTTCTCCTGCAAACCTATCCCTTTGTGCTAGATGAACGAACGTCTCTCCACATGCTCAGATCTCAGAGATAAGTGTGTGTGAAAGCCGTACTTCACATAGCTTGTAAGGAACACAAAGATTCTTTTCAGTTGCAAACTGCACTCCATACATATATATGGGTAGGAACACGCTCAAACTCGATTTTACAGTGAAAACTGCAGGAATATCAAACCGGCACTAGGAAACACAGTGAGAAACCAGAGTAAAAGTTTCTCCTGCAAACCGTTCCCTTTGTGCTAGATGAACGAACGTCTCTCCACATGCTAAGTTCTCAGAGATAAGGGTGTGTGAAAGCCGTCCTTCACCTAGCTTGTAGGGAAAATATAGTTTTTTTCAGTTGCAAAGTGGAATACTTAAATATATATGGGAATTTACTCGCTCCAACTCGGTTTTACAGAGAAAAATGCAGGAACATCTAACCGGCATTAGGAAAAACCTGAGAATCCGGAGTAAAAGTTTCTCTTGCAAACCGTTCCCATTGTGCTAGATGAACGAACGTCTATCCACACGCTCAGTTCTGAGAGATTATTTTGTGTGAAAACCGTTCTTCACCAAGCTTGTTGGGAACACAAATTTTCTTTCCTGTTGCAAACTGCACTCCATACAAATATATGGGGAGGTACTCGCTCCAACTCGTTTTTATAGTAAAAATTGCAGGAATTTCAAACCGGCACTAGGAAACACTCTGAGAAACCAGAGTAAATGTTTCTCCTGCAAACCGTTCCTTTGTGCTAGATGAACGAACGTCTCTCCACATGCTCTGTTCTGAGAGATATGTGTGTGTTCAAGCCGACCTTCACCAGGCTTGTTGGGAACACAGAGTTTCTTTTCAGTTGAAAAGTGCACTGCATACATATATATGGGGAGGTACTGGCTCCAACTCGGTTTTACAGTGAAAACTGCAGGAACTTCATACCGGCATTAGGAAAAATACCGAGAATTTCGAATAAAGTTTCTCCTGCAACCCGTTCCCTATGTGCTAGATGAACGAACGTCTATCCACATGCTCAGTTCTGAGAGATAAGTGTGTGTGAAAGCCGTTCTTCACCTAGCTTGTTGGGAACACAGAGTTTCTTTTCAGTTGCAATCGGCACTCCATACATTTATATGGGTAGGTACTCGCTCAAACATGATTTTACAGTGAAATCTGCAGGAAATTCTAACCGGAATTAGGAAACAGACTTAGAAACCAGAGTAAATGTTTCTCCTGCAACCCGTTCCCTTTGTGCTAGATGAAGGAACGTCTCTCCACATGATCAGTTCTGAGACATATGTGTGTGTGAAAGCCGTCCTTCACCTAGCTTGTTGGGAACACAATGTTTCTTTTCAGTTGCAAAGTGGAATCCATATATATATATGGGGAATTACTCGCTCCAACTCTGTTTTACAGTGAAAACTGCAGGAACATGTATACCGGCATTAGGAAAAAGACTGAGAATCCAGAGTAAATGTTTCTCCTGCAAACCGTTCCTTTTGTGCTAGATGAACGAAAGTCTATCCTCATGCTAAGTTCTGAGAGGTAAGTGTGGGTGAAAGCCGTCCTTCACCTAGCTTGTTGGGAACACAAAGTTTCTTTTCAGTTGCAAAGTGGAATCCATACATATATATGGGGATTTACTCGCTCCAACTCGGCTTTACAGGGAAAACTGCAGGAACTTCTGAACGGAATTAGGAAACAGACGGAGACACCAGAGTAAAATTTTCTCCTGCAACCCCTTCCAATTCTGCTAGATGAACGAACGTCTCTCCACATGCAAAGTTCTAACAAATAAGTGTGCGTGAAAGCCGTCCTTCCAGTTGCTTGATGGGAACACAGAGTTTCTTTTCAGTTACAAACGGCACTCCATACATATATATGGGGATGTACAAGCTCCAACTCGGTTTTACAGAGAAAACTGCAGGAACTTCAAACCGGCACTAGGAAACACACTGAGAAAAAAGAGTAAAAGTTTCTCCTGCAACCTCTTCCCTTTGTGCTAGATGAACGAAAGTCTCTCTACATGCTCTGTTCTGAGATATATGTGTGTGTGCAAGCCGAACTTCACCTAGCTTGTTGGGAACACAGAGTTACTTTTCAGTTGCAAACTGCATGGCATACATTTATATGAGGAGGTACTGGCTCCAACTCGGTTTTACAGTGAATACTGCAAGAACTTCATACCGGCATTAGGAAAATGACTGAGAATTTAGAATAAACTTTCTCCTGCAACCGGTTCCCTATGTGCTAAATGAACGAACTTCTATCCACATGCTCAGTTCTGAGAGATAAGTGTGTGTGAAAGCCGTTCTTCACCTAGCTTGTTGGGAATACAGAGTTCCTTTTCAGTTGCAAAGTGGAATCCTTACATATATATGGGGATTTACTCGCTCCAAATTGGTTTTACAGGAAAACTGCAGGAACTTCTAACCGGCATTAGGAAACAGACGGAGACACCAGAGTAAAAGTTTTTCCTGCAACCCGTTCCATTTGTGCTAGATGAACGAACGTCTCTCCACATGCTCAATCTGAGAGATATTTGTGTGTGAAAGCCGTCCTTCACCTAGCTTGTTGGGAACACAAAGTTCTTTTCATTTGCAAACGGCACTTCATACATATATATGGGGATGTACAAGCTCCAACTCGGTTTTACAGTGAAAACTGCAGGAAGTTCAAACCGGCACTAGGAAACACTCTGAGAAACCAGAGTAAATGTTTCTCCTGCAAACCGTTCCTTTGTGCTAGATGAACGAACGTCTTTCCACATGCTCAGTTCTCAGAGATAAGTGTGTGTGAATGCCGTCCTTCACCAAGGTTGTTTGGAACACAAAATTTCTTTTCAGTTGCTAAGTTGAATCCATCTATATATATGGGGAGTTACTCGCTCCAACTCGATTTTACAGGGAAAACTTCAGGATCATCTAACTGGCATTAGGAAAAAAACTGAGAATCCAGAGAAAAGTTTCTCCTGCAAACCGTTCTCTTTGTGCTAGATGAACGAACGTCTATCCACATGCTCACTTTTGAGAGATAAGTTTGTGTGAAAGCCGTCCTTCAACTAGCTTGATGGGAACACAAAGTTTCTTTTTGATGCAAACTGCACTACATACATATATATGTGGAGGTACTCGCTCCAACTCGGTTTTACAGTGAAAACTGCAGGAACTTCAAACCGGCACTAGGAAACACACTGAGAAACCAGAGTAAAAGTTTCTCCTGCAACCCGTTCCATTTGTGCTAGATGAACGAAAGTCTCTCCACATGCTCTGTTCTGAGATATATGTGTGAGTGCAAGCCGAACTTCACCTAGCTTGTTGGGAACACAGAGTTTCTTTTCAGTTGCAAACTGCACTGCATACATATATATGGGGAGGTACTGGCTCCAACTCGGTTTTACAGTGAAAACTGCAGGAACTTCATACCGGCATTAGGAAAAATACTGAGAATTTAGAATAAAGTTTCACCTGCAACCCGTTCCCTATGTGCTAGATGAACGAACGTCTCTCCACATGCTCAGTTCTGAGAGATAATTGTGGGTGAATGCCGTCCTTCACCTAGCTTGTTGGGAACACAAAGTTTCTTTCAAGTTGCAAAGTGGAATCCATACATATATATGGGGAGTTACTCGCTCCAACTCGGTTTTACAGCGAAAACTGCAGGAATTTCATACCGGCACTAGAAAACACTCTGAGAATTCAGAGTAAAAGCTTCTCCTGGGAAGTGTTCCCTTTGTGCTAGATGAACGAACGTCTCTGCACATGCTCAGTTCTGAGAGATAATTTTGTGTGAAAATCGTTCTTCACCAAGCTTGTTGGGAACACAAAGTTTCTTTTCTGTGGCAAACTGCACTCCATACATATATATGGGGAGGTACTGTCTCCAACTCGGTTTTACAGTGAAAAGTGCAGGAAATTCAAGCAGGCACTAGGAAACACACTGAGAAACCAGAGTAAAACTTTCTCTTGCAACCCGTTCCTTTTGTGCTAGATGAACGAACGTCTCTCCACATGCTCATTTCTTAGAGATAAGTGTGTGTGAAAGCCGTCCTTCACCTAGCTTGTAGGGAACACAAAGGTTCTTTTAAGTTGCAAAATGCACTCCATAAATATATATGGGAATGTACTCGCACCAACTCGGTTTTAGAGTGAAAACTGCAGGAAATTCAAAAGGCACTAGGAAACACACTGAGAAACAGAGTAAAAATTTCTAATGCAAACAGTTCCATTTGTGTTAGATGAACGAAGTCTCTCCACATGCTCAGTTCTTAGAAATAAGTGTGTGTGAAAGCCGCCCTTCAACTATCTTGTAGGGAACACAAAGTTTCTTTTCAGTTGCAATCTGCACTCCATAAATAAATATGGGAAGGTACACGCTCCAACTCGGTTTTACAGTGAAACTGCAGGAACTGCAAACCGGCACTAGGAAACAGCCTGAGAAACCAGAGTAAAAGTTCCTCCTGCAAACCGTTCCCTTTGTGCTAGATGAATGAAAGTTTCTCCACATGCTCTGTTCTCAGAGATAATTGAGTGTGAATGCCGTCCTTCACCAAGGTTGTTTGGAACACAAAATTTCTTTTCAGTTGCTAAGTTGAATCCATCTATATATATGGGGAGTTACTCGCTCCAACTCGATTTTACAGGGAAAACTTCAGGATCATCTAACTGGCATTAGGAAAAAAACTGAGAATCCAGAGAAAAGTTTCTCCTGCAAACCGTTCTCTTTGTGCTAGATGAACGAACGTCTATCCACATGCTCACTTTTGAGAGATAAGTTTGTGTGAAAGCCGTCCTTCAACTAGCTTGATGGGAACACAAAGTTTCTTTTTGATGCAAACTGCACTACATACATATATATGTGGAGGTACTCGCTCCAACTCGGTTTTACAGTGAAAACTGCAGGAACTTCAAACCGGCACTAGGAAACACACTGAGAAACCAGAGTAAAAGTTTCTCCTGCAACCCGTTCCATTTGTGCTAGATGAACGAAAGTCTCTCCACATGCTCTGTTCTGAGATATATGTGTGAGTGCAAGCCGAACTTCACCTAGCTTGTTGGGAACACAGAGTTTCTTTTCAGTTGCAAACTGCACTGCATACATATATATGGGGAGGTACTGGCTCCAACTCGGTTTTACAGTGAAAACTGCAGGAACTTCATACCGGCATTAGGAAAAATACTGAGAATTTAGAATAAAGTTTCACCTGCAACCCGTTCCCTATGTGCTAGATGAACGAACGTCTCTCCACATGCTCAGTTCTGAGAGATAATTGTGGGTGAATGCCGTCCTTCACCTAGCTTGTTGGGAACACAAAGTTTCTTTCAAGTTGCAAAGTGGAATCCATACATATATATGGGGAGTTACTCGCTCCAACTCGGTTTTACAGCGAAAACTGCAGGAATTTCATACCGGCACTAGAAAACACTCTGAGAATTCAGAGTAAAAGCTTCTCCTGGGAAGTGTTCCCTTTGTGCTAGATGAACGAACGTCTCTGCACATGCTCAGTTCTGAGAGATAATTTTGTGTGAAAATCGTTCTTCACCAAGCTTGTTGGGAACACAAAGTTTCTTTTCTGTGGCAAACTGCACTCCATACATATATATGGGGAGGTACTGTCTCCAACTCGGTTTTACAGTGAAAAGTGCAGGAAATTCAAGCAGGCACTAGGAAACACACTGAGAAACCAGAGTAAAACTTTCTCTTGCAACCCGTTCCCTTTGTGCTAGATGAACGAACGTCTCTCCACATGCTCATTTCTTAGAGATAAGTGTGTGTGAAAGCCGTCCTTCACCTAGCTTGTAGGGAACACAAAGGTTCTTTTAAGTTGCAAAATGCACTCCATAAATATATATGGGAATGTACTCGCACCAACTCGGTTTTAGAGTGAAAACTGCAGGAAATTCAAAAGGCACTAGGAAACACACTGAGAAACAGAGTAAAAATTTCTAATGCAAACAGTTCCATTTGTGTTAGATGAACGAAGTCTCTCCACATGCTCAGTTCTTAGAAATAAGTGTGTGTGAAAGCCGCCCTTCAACTATCTTGTAGGGAACACAAAGTTTCTTTTCAGTTGCAATCTGCACTCCATAAATAAATATGGGAAGGTACACGCTCCAACTCGGTTTTACAGTGAAACTGCAGGAACTGCAAACCGGCACTAGGAAACAGCCTGAGAAACCAGAGTAAAAGTTTCTCCTGCAAACCTATCCCTTTGTGCTAGATGAACGAACGTCTCTCCACATGCTCAGATCTCAGAGATAAGTGTGTGTGAAAGCCGTACTTCACATAGCTTGTAAGGAACACAAAGATTCTTTTCAGTTGCAAACTGCACTCCATACATATATATGGGTAGGAACACGCTCAAACTCGATTTTACAGTGAAAACTGCAGGAATATCAAACCGGCACTAGGAAACACAGTGAGAAACCAGAGTAAAAGTTTCTCCTGCAAACCGTTCCCTTTGTGCTAGATGAACGAACGTCTCTCCACATGCTAAGTTCTCAGAGATAAGGGTGTGTGAAAGCCGTCCTTCACCTAGCTTGTAGGGAAAATATAGTTTTTTTCAGTTGCAAAGTGGAATACTTAAATATATATGGGAATTTACTCGCTCCAACTCGGTTTTACAGAGAAAAATGCAGGAACATCTAACCGGCATTAGGAAAAACCTGAGAATCCGGAGTAAAAGTTTCTCTTGCAAACCGTTCCCATTGTGCTAGATGAACGAACGTCTATCCACACGCTCAGTTCTGAGAGATTATTTTGTGTGAAAACCGTTCTTCACCAAGCTTGTTGGGAACACAAATTTTCTTTCCTGTTGCAAACTGCACTCCATACAAATATATGGGGAGGTACTCGCTCCAACTCGTTTTTATAGTAAAAATTGCAGGAATTTCAAACCGGCACTAGGAAACACTCTGAGAAACCAGAGTAAATGTTTCTCCTGCAAACCGTTCCTTTGTGCTAGATGAACGAACGTCTCTCCACATGCTCTGTTCTGAGAGATATGTGTGTGTTCAAGCCGACCTTCACCAGGCTTGTTGGGAACACAGAGTTTCTTTTCAGTTGAAAAGTGCACTGCATACATATATATGGGGAGGTACTGGCTCCAACTCGGTTTTACAGTGAAAACTGCAGGAACTTCATACCGGCATTAGGAAAAATACCGAGAATTTCGAATAAAGTTTCTCCTGCAACCCGTTCCCTATGTGCTAGATGAACGAACGTCTATCCACATGCTCAGTTCTGAGAGATAAGTGTGTGTGAAAGCCGTTCTTCACCTAGCTTGTTGGGAACACAGAGTTTCTTTTCAGTTGCAATCGGCACTCCATACATTTATATGGGTAGGTACTCGCTCAAACATGATTTTACAGTGAAATCTGCAGGAAATTCTAACCGGAATTAGGAAACAGACTTAGAAACCAGAGTAAATGTTTCTCCTGCAACCCGTTCCCTTTGTGCTAGATGAAGGAACGTCTCTCCACATGATCAGTTCTGAGACATATGTGTGTGTGAAAGCCGTCCTTCACCTAGCTTGTTGGGAACACAATGTTTCTTTTCAGTTGCAAAGTGGAATCCATATATATATATGGGGAATTACTCGCTCCAACTCTGTTTTACAGTGAAAACTGCAGGAACATGTATACCGGCATTAGGAAAAAGACTGAGAATCCAGAGTAAATGTTTCTCCTGCAAACCGTTCCTTTTGTGCTAGATGAACGAAAGTCTATCCTCATGCTAAGTTCTGAGAGGTAAGTGTGGGTGAAAGCCGTCCTTCACCTAGCTTGTTGGGAACACAAAGTTTCTTTTCAGTTGCAAAGTGGAATCCATACATATATATGGGGATTTACTCGCTCCAACTCGGCTTTACAGGGA
Organism: Camelus dromedarius; assembly: GCF_036321535.1. Classification (NCBI taxonomy): domain Eukaryota; kingdom Metazoa; phylum Chordata; class Mammalia; order Artiodactyla; family Camelidae; genus Camelus; species Camelus dromedarius. Next base: position 3,331,085 of record NC_087451.1, on the reverse strand, counting down.
AAACTGCAGGAACTTCTGAACGGAATTAGGAAACAGACGGAGACACCAGAGTAAAATTTTCTCCTGCAACCCCTTCCAATTCTGCTAGATGAACGAACGTCTCTCCACATGCAAAGTTCTAACAAATAAGTGTGCGTGAAAGCCGTCCTTCCAGTTGCTTGATGGGAACACAGAGTTTCTTTTCAGTTACAAACGGCACTCCATACATATATATGGGGATGTACAAGCTCCAACTCGGTTTTACAGAGAAAACTGCAGGAACTTCAAACCGGCACTAGGAAACACACTGAGAAAAAAGAGTAAAAGTTTCTCCTGCAACCTCTTCCCTTTGTGCTAGATGAACGAAAGTCTCTCTACATGCTCTGTTCTGAGATATATGTGTGTGTGCAAGCCGAACTTCACCTAGCTTGTTGGGAACACAGAGTTACTTTTCAGTTGCAAACTGCATGGCATACATTTATATGAGGAGGTACTGGCTCCAACTCGGTTTTACAGTGAATACTGCAAGAACTTCATACCGGCATTAGGAAAATGACTGAGAATTTAGAATAAACTTTCTCCTGCAACCGGTTCCCTATGTGCTAAATGAACGAACTTCTATCCACATGCTCAGTTCTGAGAGATAAGTGTGTGTGAAAGCCGTTCTTCACCTAGCTTGTTGGGAATACAGAGTTCCTTTTCAGTTGCAAAGTGGAATCCTTACATATATATGGGGATTTACTCGCTCCAAATTGGTTTTACAGGAAAACTGCAGGAACTTCTAACCGGCATTAGGAAACAGACGGAGACACCAGAGTAAAAGTTTTTCCTGCAACCCGTTCCATTTGTGCTAGATGAACGAACGTCTCTCCACATGCTCAATCTGAGAGATATTTGTGTGTGAAAGCCGTCCTTCACCTAGCTTGTTGGGAACACAAAGTTCTTTTCATTTGCAAACGGCACTTCATACATATATATGGGGATGTACAAGCTCCAACTCGGTTTTACAGTGAAAACTGCAGGAAGTTCAAACCGGCACTAGGAAACACTCTGAGAAACCAGAGTAAATGTTTCTCCTGCAAACCGTTCCTTTGTGCTAGATGAACGAACGTCTTTCCACATGCTCAGTTCTCAGAGATAAGTGTGTGTGAATGCCGTCCTTCAACTAGCTTGTTGGGAACACAAAGTTTCTTTTCAGTTGCAAAGTGGAATCCATACAAATATATGGGGGGTTAGTCGCTCCAACTCGGTTTTACAGTGAAAACTGCAGGAACATGTAACCGGCATTAGGAAAAAGACTGAGAATCCAGAGTAAAAGTTTCTCCTGCAACCCCTTCCCATTGTGCTAGATGAACGAACGTCTCTCCACATGCTTTGTTCTGAGAGATATGTGTGTGTTCAAGCCGACCTTCACCAGGCTTGTTGGGAACACAGAGTTTCTTTTCAGTTGCAAAGTGCACTGCATACATATATAAGGGGAGGTACTGGCTCCAACTCGGTTTTACAGTGAAAACTGCAGGAACTTCATACCGGCATTAGGAAAAATACTGAGAATTTAGAATAAAGTTTCTCCTGTAACCCGTTCCCTATGTGCTAGATGAACGAAAGTCTATCCACATGCTCAGTTCTGAGAGATAAGTGTGTGTGAAAGCCGTTCTTCACCTAACTTGTTGGGAACACAGAGTTTCTTTTCATTTGCAATCGGCACTACATACAATTATATGGGTAGGTACTCGCTCAAACATGTTTTTACAGTTAAATCTAGGAACTTCTAACCGGCATTAGGAAACAGACTTAGAAACCACAGTAAATGTTTCTCCTGCAACCCGTTCCCTTTGTGCTAGATGAACGAAAGTCTCTCCACATGATCAGTTCTGAGAGAAATGTGTGTGTGAAAGCCGTACTTCACCTAGCTTGTTGGGAACACAATGTGTCTTTTCAGTTGCAAAGTGGAATCCATACATATATATGGGGAGTTACTCTCTCCAACTCGGTTTTACAGTGAAAAATTCAGGAATATCTAACCGGCATCAAAAAAAAACTGACAATCCAGAGTAAAAGTTTCTAATGCAACCAGTGCTTTTGTGATAGATGAACGAACTTCTCTGCACATGCTCAGTTCTGAGAGATAATTTTGTGTGAAAACCATTCTTCACCAAGCTTGTTGGGAACACAAATTTTCTTTCCTGTTGCAAACTGCACTCCATACATATTTATGGGGAGGTACTCGCTCCAACTCGGTTTTATAGTAAAAATTGCAGGAATTTCAAACCGGCACTAGGAAACACTCTGAGAAACCAGAGTAAATGTTTCTCCTGCAAACCGTTCCTTTGTGCTAGATGAACGAACGTCTCTCCACATGCTCTATTCTGAGAGATATGTGTGTGTTCAAGCCGACCTTCACCAGGCTTGTTGGGAACACAGAGTTTCTTTTCAGTTACAAAGTGCACTGCATACATATATATGGGGAGGTACTGGCTCCAACTCGGTTTTACAGTGAAAACTGCAGGAACTTCATACCGGCATTAGGAAAAATACTGAGAATTTAGAATAAAGTTTCTACTGCAACCCGTTCACTATGTGCTAGATGAACGAACGTCTATCCACATGCTCAGTTCTGAGAGATAAGTGTGTGTGAAAGCCGTTCTTCACCTAGCTTGTTGGGAACACAGAGTTTCTTTTCAGTTGCAATCGGCACTCCATAAATTTATATGGGTAGGTACTCGCTCAAACATGATTTTACAGTGAAATCTGCAGGAACTTCTAACCGGCATTAGGAAACAGACTTAGAAACCAGAGTAAATGTTTCTCTTGCAACCCGTTCCCTATGTGCTAGATGAACGAACGTCTCTCCACATGATCAGTTCTGAGACATATGTGTGTGTGAAAGCCGTCCTTCACCTAGCTTGTTGGGAACACAATGTTTCTTTTCAGTTGCAAAGTGGAATCCATATATATATATGGGGAATTACTCGCTCCAACTCTGTTTTACAGTGAAAATTGCAGGAACATGTAACCGGCATTAGGAAAAAGACTGAGAATCCAGAGTAAATGTTTCTCCTGCAAACCGTTCCCTTTGTGCTAGATGAACGAAAGTCTATCCTCATGCTCAGTTCTGAGAGGTAAGTGTGGGTGAAAGCCGTCCTTCACCTAGCTTGTTGGGAACACAAAGTTTCTTTTCAGTTGCAAAGTGGAATCCATACATATATATGGGGATTTACTCGCTCCAACTCGGCTTTACAGGGAAAACTGCAGGAACTTCTAAACGGAATTAGGAAACAGACGGAGACACCAGAGAAAATTTTCTCCTGCAACCCCTTCCCATTCTGCTAGATGAACGAACGTCTCTCCACATGATAAGTTCTAAGAAATAAGTGTGTGTGAAAGCCGTCCTTCAAGTTGCTTGATGGGAACACAGAGTTTCTTTTCAGTTGCAAACGGCACTCCATACATATATATGGGAATGTACTAGCTCCAACTCGGTTTTACAGAGAAAACTGCAGGAACTTCAAACCGGCACTAGGAAACACACTGAGAAAAAAGAGTAAAAGTTTCTCCTGCAACCTCTTCCCTTTGTGCTAGATGAACGAAAGTCTCTCTACATGCTCTGTTCTGAGATATATGTGTGTGTGCAAGCCGAACTTCACCTAACTTGTTGGGAACACAGAGTTACTTTTCAGTTGCAAACTGCATGGCATACATTTATATGAGGAGGTACTGGCTCCAACTCGGTTTTACAGTGAATACTGCAGGAACTTCATACCGGCATTAGGAAAATGACTGAGAATTTAGAATAAACTTTCTCCTGCAACCGATTCCCTATGTGCTAAATGAACGAACTTCTATCCACATGCTCAGTTCTGAGAGATAAGTGTGTGTGAAAGCCGTTCTTCACCTAGATTGTTGGGAACACAGAGTTCCTTTTCAGTTTCAAAGTGGAATCCTTACATATATATGGAGATTTACTCACTCCAAATTGGTTTTACAGGAAAACTGCAGGAACTTCTAACCGGCATTAGGAAACAGACTGAGAAACCAGAGTAAAAGTTTTTCCTGCAACCCGTTCCATTTGTGCTAGATAAACGAACGTCTCTCCAAATGCTCAATTCTGAGAGATATTTGTGTGTGAAAGCCGTCCTTCACCTAGTTTGTTGGGAATACAAAATTCTTTTCAGTTGCAAACGGCACTTCATACATATATAAGGGGATGTACAAGCTCCAACTCGGTTTTACAGTGAAAACTGCAGGAAGTTCAAAACGGCACTAAGAAACACTCTGAGAAACCAGAGTAAATGTTTCTCCTGCAAACCGTTCCTTTGTGCTAGATGAACGAACGTCTCTCCACATGCTCAGTTCTCAGAGATAAGTGTGTGTGAATGCCGTCCTTCAACTAGCTTGTTGGGAACACAAAGTTTCTTTTCAATTGCAAAGTGGAATCCATACATATATATGGGGGGTTAGTCGCTCCAACTCGGTTTTACAGTGAAAACAGCAGGAACATGTAACCGGCATTAGGAAAAAGACTGAGAATCCAGAGTAAATATTTCTCCTGCAAACCGTTCCCTTTGTGCTAGATGAACGAAAGTCTATTCTCATGCTCAGTTCTGAGAGATAAGTGTGGGTGAAAGCAGTCCTTCACCTAGCTTGTTGGGAACACAAAGTTTCTTTTCAGTTGCAAAGTGGAATCCATACATATATATGGGGGGTTAGTCGCTCCAACTCGGTTTTACAGTGAAAACTGCAGGAACATGTAACCGGCATTAGGAAAACGACTGAGAATCCAGAGTAAATGTTTCTCCTGCAAACCGTTCCCTTTGCGCTAGATGAACGAAAGTCTATCCTCATGCTCAGTTCTGAGAGATAAGTGTGGGTTAAAGCAGTCCTTCACCTAGCTTGTTGGGAACACAAAGTTTCTTTTCAGTTGCAAAGTGGAATCCATACATATATATGGGGATTTACCCGCTCCAACTCGGTATTACAGGGAAAACTGCAGGAACATGTAACCGGCATTAGGAAAAATACCGAGAATCCAGAGTAAATGTTTCTCCTGCAAACCGTTCCCTTTGTGCTAGATGAACGAAAGTCTATCCTCATGCTCAGTTCTTAGAAATAAGTGTGTGTGAAAGCCGTCCTTCAACTTGCTTGATGGGAACACAGAGTTTCTTTACAGTTGCAAAATGCAATGCATACATATATACGTTAGGTAATCGCTCCAACTCGATTTTACAGTGAAAACTGCAGGAAATTCAAACCGGCACTAGGAAACACACTGAGAAAACAGAGTAAAAGTTTCTCCTGCAACCCCTTCCCATTGTGCTAGATGAACGAACGTCTCTCTACATGCTTTGTTCTGAGAGATATGTGTGTGTTCAAGCCGACCTTCACCAGGCTTGTTGGGAACACAGAGTTTCTTTTCAGTTGCAAAGTGCACTGCATACATATATATGGGGATTTACTCGCTCCAACTCGGTTTTACAGGGAAAACTGCAGGAACTTCTAAACGGCATTAGGAAACAGACGGAGACACCAGAGTAAAATTTTCTCCTGCAACCACTTCCCATTCTGCTAGATGAACGAACGTCTCTCCACATGCTAAGTTCTAAGAAATAAGTGTGTGTGAAAGCCGTCCTTCAACATGCTTGATGGGAACACAGAGATACTTTTCAGTTGCAAAATGCAATTCATAAATATATACATTAGGTAATCGCTCCAACTCGGTTTTACAGTGAAAACTGCAGGAAATTCAAACCGGCACTAGGAAACACACTGAGAAAACAGAGTAAAAGTTTCTCCAGCAACCCCTTCCCATTGTGCTAGATGAACGAACGTCTCTCCACATGCTCTGTTCTGAGAGATATGTGTGTGTTCAAGCCGACCTTCACCAGACTTGTTGGGAACACAGAGTTTCTTTTCAGTTGCAAAGTGCACTGCATACATATATATGGGGAGGTACTGGCTCCAACTCGGTTTTACAGTGAAAACTGCAGGAACTTCATACCGGCATTAGGAAAAATACTGAGAATTTAGAATAAAGTTTCTCCTGCAACCCGTTCCCTATGTGCTAGATGAACGAACGTCTATCCACATGCTCAGATCTGAGAGATAAGTGTGTGTGAAAGCCGTCCTTCACCTAGCTTGTTGGGAACACAGAGTTTCTTTTCAGTTGCAATCGGCACTTCATACATTTATATGGGTATGTACTCGCTCAAACATATTTTTACAGTGAAATCTGCAGGAAATTCTAACCGGCATTAGGAAACAGACTTTGAAACCAGAGTAAATGTTTCTCCTGCAACCCGTTCCCTTTGTGCTAGATGAACGAACGTCTCTCCACATGATCAGTTCTGAGAGATATGTGTGTGTGAAAGCCGTCCTTCACCTAGCTTGTTGGGAACACAATGTTTCTTTTCAGTTGCAAAGTGGAATCCATATATATATATGGGGAATTACTCGCTCCAACTCTGTTTTACAGTGAAAACTGCAGGAACATGTATACCGGCATTAGGAAAAAGACTGAGAATCCAGAGTAAATGTTTCTCCTGCAAACCGTTCCTTTTGTGCTAGATGAACGAAAGTCTATCCTCATGCTAAGTTCTGAGAGGTAAGTGTGGGTGAAAGCCGTCCTTCACCTAGCTTGTTGGGAACACAAAGTTTCTTTTCAGTTGCAAAGTGGAATCCATACATATATATGGGGATTTACTCGCTCCAACTCGGCTTTACAGGGAAAACTGCAGGAACTTCTGAACGGAATTAGGAAACAGACGGAGACACCAGAGTAAAATTTTCTCCTGCAACCCCTTCCAATTCTGCTAGATGAACGAACGTCTCTCCACATGCAAAGTTCTAACAAATAAGTGTGCGTGAAAGCCGTCCTTCCAGTTGCTTGATGGGAACACAGAGTTTCTTTTCAGTTACAAACGGCACTCCATACATATATATGGGGATGTACAAGCTCCAACTCGGTTTTACAGAGAAAACTGCAGGAACTTCAAACCGGCACTAGGAAACACACTGAGAAAAAAGAGTAAAAGTTTCTCCTGCAACCTCTTCCCTTTGTGCTAGATGAACGAAAGTCTCTCTACATGCTCTGTTCTGAGATATATGTGTGTGTGCAAGCCGAACTTCACCTAGCTTGTTGGGAACACAGAGTTACTTTTCAGTTGCAAACTGCATGGCATACATTTATATGAGGAGGTACTGGCTCCAACTCGGTTTTACAGTGAATACTGCAAGAACTTCATACCGGCATTAGGAAAATGACTGAGAATTTAGAATAAACTTTCTCCTGCAACCGGTTCCCTATGTGCTAAATGAACGAACTTCTATCCACATGCTCAGTTCTGAGAGATAAGTGTGTGTGAAAGCCGTTCTTCACCTAGCTTGTTGGGAATACAGAGTTCCTTTTCAGTTGCAAAGTGGAATCCTTACATATATATGGGGATTTACTCGCTCCAAATTGGTTTTACAGGAAAACTGCAGGAACTTCTAACCGGCATTAGGAAACAGACGGAGACACCAGAGTAAAAGTTTTTCCTGCAACCCGTTCCATTTGTGCTAGATGAACGAACGTCTCTCCACATGCTCAATCTGAGAGATATTTGTGTGTGAAAGCCGTCCTTCACCTAGCTTGTTGGGAACACAAAGTTCTTTTCATTTGCAAACGGCACTTCATACATATATATGGGGATGTACAAGCTCCAACTCGGTTTTACAGTGAAAACTGCAGGAAGTTCAAACCGGCACTAGGAAACACTCTGAGAAACCAGAGTAAATGTTTCTCCTGCAAACCGTTCCTTTGTGCTAGATGAACGAACGTCTTTCCACATGCTCAGTTCTCAGAGATAAGTGTGTGTGAATGCCGTCCTTCAACTAGCTTGTTGGGAACACAAAGTTTCTTTTCAGTTGCAAAGTGGAATCCATACAAATATATGGGGGGTTAGTCGCTCCAACTCGGTTTTACAGTGAAAACTGCAGGAACATGTAACCGGCATTAGGAAAAAGACTGAGAATCCAGAGTAAAAGTTTCTCCTGCAACCCCTTCCCATTGTGCTAGATGAACGAACGTCTCTCCACATGCTTTGTTCTGAGAGATATGTGTGTGTTCAAGCCGACCTTCACCAGGCTTGTTGGGAACACAGAGTTTCTTTTCAGTTGCAAAGTGCACTGCATACATATATAAGGGGAGGTACTGGCTCCAACTCGGTTTTACAGTGAAAACTGCAGGAACTTCATACCGGCATTAGGAAAAATACTGAGAATTTAGAATAAAGTTTCTCCTGTAACCCGTTCCCTATGTGCTAGATGAACGAAAGTCTATCCACATGCTCAGTTCTGAGAGATAAGTGTGTGTGAAAGCCGTTCTTCACCTAACTTGTTGGGAACACAGAGTTTCTTTTCATTTGCAATCGGCACTACATACAATTATATGGGTAGGTACTCGCTCAAACATGTTTTTACAGTTAAATCTAGGAACTTCTAACCGGCATTAGGAAACAGACTTAGAAACCACAGTAAATGTTTCTCCTGCAACCCGTTCCCTTTGTGCTAGATGAACGAAAGTCTCTCCACATGATCAGTTCTGAGAGAAATGTGTGTGTGAAAGCCGTACTTCACCTAGCTTGTTGGGAACACAATGTGTCTTTTCAGTTGCAAAGTGGAATCCATACATATATATGGGGAGTTACTCTCTCCAACTCGGTTTTACAGTGAAAAATTCAGGAATATCTAACCGGCATCAAAAAAAAACTGACAATCCAGAGTAAAAGTTTCTAATGCAACCAGTGCTTTTGTGATAGATGAACGAACTTCTCTGCACATGCTCAGTTCTGAGAGATAATTTTGTGTGAAAACCATTCTTCACCAAGCTTGTTGGGAACACAAATTTTCTTTCCTGTTGCAAACTGCACTCCATACATATTTATGGGGAGGTACTCGCTCCAACTCGGTTTTATAGTAAAAATTGCAGGAATTTCAAACCGGCACTAGGAAACACTCTGAGAAACCAGAGTAAATGTTTCTCCTGCAAACCGTTCCTTTGTGCTAGATGAACGAACGTCTCTCCACATGCTCTATTCTGAGAGATATGTGTGTGTTCAAGCCGACCTTCACCAGGCTTGTTGGGAACACAGAGTTTCTTTTCAGTTACAAAGTGCACTGCATACATATATATGGGGAGGTACTGGCTCCAACTCGGTTTTACAGTGAAAACTGCAGGAACTTCATACCGGCATTAGGAAAAATACTGAGAATTTAGAATAAAGTTTCTACTGCAACCCGTTCACTATGTGCTAGATGAACGAACGTCTATCCACATGCTCAGTTCTGAGAGATAAGTGTGTGTGAAAGCCGTTCTTCACCTAGCTTGTTGGGAACACAGAGTTTCTTTTCAGTTGCAATCGGCACTCCATAAATTTATATGGGTAGGTACTCGCTCAAACATGATTTTACAGTGAAATCTGCAGGAACTTCTAACCGGCATTAGGAAACAGACTTAGAAACCAGAGTAAATGTTTCTCTTGCAACCCGTTCCCTATGTGCTAGATGAACGAACGTCTCTCCACATGATCAGTTCTGAGACATATGTGTGTGTGAAAGCCGTCCTTCACCTAGCTTGTTGGGAACACAATGTTTCTTTTCAGTTGCAAAGTGGAATCCATATATATATATGGGGAATTACTCGCTCCAACTCTGTTTTACAGTGAAAATTGCAGGAACATGTAACCGGCATTAGGAAAAAGACTGAGAATCCAGAGTAAATGTTTCTCCTGCAAACCGTTCCCTTTGTGCTAGATGAACGAAAGTCTATCCTCATGCTCAGTTCTGAGAGGTAAGTGTGGGTGAAAGCCGTACTTCACCTAGCTTGTTGGGAACACAAAGTTTCTTTTCAGTTGCAAAGTGGAATCCATACATATATATGGGGATTTACTCGCTCCAACTCGGCTTTACAGGGAAAACTGCAGGAACTTCTAAACGGAATTAGGAAACAGACGGAGACACCAGAGAAAATTTTCTCCTGCAACCCCTTCCCATTCTGCTAGATGAACGAACGTCTCTCCACATGATAAGTTCTAAGAAATAAGTGTGTGTGAAAGCCGTCCTTCAAGTTGCTTGATGGGAACACAGAGTTTCTTTTCAGTTGCAAACGGCACTCCATACATATATATGGGAATGTACTAGCTCCAACTCGGTTTTACAGAGAAAACTGCAGGAACTTCAAACCGGCACTAGGAAACACACTGAGAAAAAAGAGTAAAAGTTTCTCCTGCAACCTCTTCCCTTTGTGCTAGATGAACGAAAGTCTCTCTACATGCTCTGTTCTGAGATATATGTGTGTGTGCAAGCCGAACTTCACCTAACTTGTTGGGAACACAGAGTTACTTTTCAGTTGCAAACTGCATGGCATACATTTATATGAGGAGGTACTGGCTCCAACTCGGTTTTACAGTGAATACTGCAGGAACTTCATACCGGCATTAGGAAAATGACTGAGAATTTAGAATAAACTTTCTCCTGCAACCGATTCCCTATGTGCTAAATGAACGAACTTCTATCCACATGCTCAGTTCTGAGAGATAAGTGTGTGTGAAAGCCGTTCTTCACCTAGATTGTTGGGAACACAGAGTTCCTTTTCAGTTTCAAAGTGGAATCCTTACATATATATGGAGATTTACTCACTCCAAATTGGTTTTACAGGAAAACTGCAGGAACTTCTAACCGGCATTAGGAAACAGACTGAGAAACCAGAGTAAAAGTTTTTCCTGCAACCCGTTCCATTTGTGCTAGATAAACGAACGTCTCTCCAAATGCTCAATTCTGAGAGATATTTGTGTGTGAAAGCCGTCCTTCACCTAGTTTGTTGGGAATACAAAATTCTTTTCAGTTGCAAACGGCACTTCATACATATATAAGGGGATGTACAAGCTCCAACTCGGTTTTACAGTGAAAACTGCAGGAAGTTCAAAACGGCACTAAGAAACACTCTGAGAAACCAGAGTAAATGTTTCTCCTGCAAACCGTTCCTTTGTGCTAGATGAACGAACGTCTCTCCACATGCTCAGTTCTCAGAGATAAGTGTGTGTGAATGCCGTCCTTCAACTAGCTTGTTGGGAACACAAAGTTTCTTTTCAATTGCAAAGTGGAATCCATACATATATATGGGGGGTTAGTCGCTCCAACTCGGTTTTACAGTGAAAACAGCAGGAACATGTAACCGGCATTAGGAAAAAGACTGAGAATCCAGAGTAAATATTTCTCCTGCAAACCGTTCCCTTTGTGCTAGATGAACGAAAGTCTATTCTCATGCTCAGTTCTGAGAGATAAGTGTGGGTGAAAGCAGTCCTTCACCTAGCTTGTTGGGAACACAAAGTTTCTTTTCAGTTGCAAAGTGGAATCCATACATATATATGGGGGGTTAGTCGCTCCAACTCGGTTTTACAGTGAAAACTGCAGGAACATGTAACCGGCATTAGGAAAAAGACTGAGAATCCAGAGTAAATGTTTCTCCTGCAAACCGTTCCCTTTGCGCTAGATGAACGAAAGTCTATCCTCATGCTCAGTTCTGAGAGATAAGTGTGGGTTAAAGCAGTCCTTCACCTAGCTTGTTGGGAACACAAAGTTTCTTTTCAGTTGCAAAGTGGAATCCATACATATATATGGGGATTTACCCGCTCCAACTCGGTATTACAGGGAAAACTGCAGGAACATGTAACCGGCATTAGGAAAAATACCGAGAATCCAGAGTAAATGTTTCTCCTGCAAACCGTTCCCTTTGTGCTAGATGAACGAAAGTCTATCCTCATGCTCAGTTCTTAGAAATAAGTGTGTGTGAAAGCCGTCCTTCAACTTGCTTGATGGGAACACAGAGTTTCTTTACAGTTGCAAAATGCAATGCATACATATATACGTTAGGTAATCGCTCCAACTCGATTTTACAGTGAAAACTGCAGGAAATTCAAACCGGCACTAGGAAACACACTGAGAAAACAGAGTAAAAGTTTCTCCTGCAACCCCTTCCCATTGTGCTAGATGAACGAACGTCTCTCTACATGCTTTGTTCTGAGAGATATGTGTGTGTTCAAGCCGACCTTCACCAGGCTTGTTGGGAACACAGAGTTTCTTTTCAGTTGCAAAGTGCACTGCATACATATATATGGGGATTTACTCGCTCCAACTCGGTTTTACAGGGAAAACTGCAGGAACTTCTAAACGGCATTAGGAAACAGACGGAGACACCAGAGTAAAATTTTCTCCTGCAACCACTTCCCATTCTGCTAGATGAACGAACGTCTCTCCACATGCTAAGTTCTAAGAAATAAGTGTGTGTGAAAGCCGTCCTTCAACATGCTTGATGGGAACACAGAGATACTTTTCAGTTGCAAAATGCAATTCATAAATATATACATTAGGTAATCGCTCCAACTCGGTTTTACAGTGAAAACTGCAGGAAATTCAAACCGGCACTAGGAAACACACTGAGAAAACAGAGTAAAAGTTTCTCCAGCAACCCCTTCCCATTGTGCTAGATGAACGAACGTCTCTCCACATGCTCTGTTCTGAGAGATATGTGTGTGTTCAAGCCGACCTTCACCAGACTTGTTGGGAACACAGAGTTTCTTTTCAGTTGCAAAGTGCACTGCATACATATATATGGGGAGGTACTGGCTCCAACTCGGTTTTACAGTGAAAACTGCAGGAACTTCATACCGGCATTAGGAAAAATACTGAGAATTTAGAATAAAGTTTCTCCTGCAACCCGTTCCCTATGTGCTAGATGAACGAACGTCTATCCACATGCTCAGTTCTGAGAGATAAGTGTGTGTGAAAGCCGTCCTTCACCTAGCTTGTTGGGAACACAGAGTTTCTTTTCAGTTGCAATCGGCACTTCATACATTTATATGGGTATGTACTCGCTCAAACATATTTTTACAGTGAAATCTGCAGGAAATTCTAACCGGCATTAGGAAACAGACTTTGAAACCAGAGTAAATGTTTCTCCTGCAACCCGTTCCCTTTGTGCTAGATGAACGAACGTCTCTCCACATGATCAGTTCTGAGAGATATGTGTGTGTGAAAGCCGTCCTTCACCTAGCTTGTTGGGAACACAATGTTTCTTTTCAGTTGCAAAGTGGAATCCATATATATATATGGGGAATTACTCGCTCCAACTCGGTTTTACAGTGAAAACTGCAGGAATATCTAACCGGAATCAGGAAAAAACTGACAATCCAGAGTAATAGTTTCTCCTGCAAAACGTTCCCATTGTGCTAGATGAACGAAAGTCTATCCACATGCTCAGTTCTGAGAGATATGTGTGTGTGAAAGCCGTCCTTCACCTAGCTTGTTGGGAACACAAAGTTTCTTTTCAGTTGCAAACGGCACTCCATAAATATATATGGGGATGTACAAGCTCCAACTCGATTTTACAGAGAAAACTGCAGGAAATTCATAGCGGCACTAGGAAACACACTGAGAAAACAGAGTAAAAGTTTGTCCTGCAACCTCTTCCCTTTGTGCTAGATGAACGAAAGTCTCTCTACATGCTCTGTTCTGAAATATATGTGTGTGTGCAAGCCGAAATTCACCTAGCTTGTTGGGAACACAGAGTTACTTTTCAGTTGCAAACTGCATGGCATACATTTATATGAGGAGGAACTGGCTCCAACTCGGTTTTACAGTGAATACTGCAGGAACTTCATACCGGCATTAGGAAAATGACTGAGAATTTAGAATAAACTTTCTCCTGCAACCGGTTCCCTATGTGCTAAATGAACGACCTTCTATTCACATGCTCAGTTCTGAGAGATAAGTGTGTGTGAAAGCCGTTCTTCACCTAGCTTGTTGGGAACACAGAGTTCCTTTTCAGTTGCAAAGTGGAATCCTTACATATATATGGGGATTTACTCGCTCCAAATTGGTTTTACAGGAAAACTGCAGGAACTTCTAACCGGCATTAGGAAACAGACTGAGAAACCAGAGTAAAAGTTTTTCCTGCAAACCGTTCAATTTGTGCTAGATGAACGAACGTCTCTCCACATGCTCAATTCTGAGAGATATGTGTGTGTGAAAGCCGTCCTTCACCTAGCTTGTTGGGAACACAAAGTTCTTTTCAGTTGCAAACGGCACTTCATACATATATATGGGGATGTACAAGCTCCAATTCGGTTTCACAGTGAAAACTGCAGGAAGTTCAAACCGGCACTAGGAAACACTCTGAGAAACCAGAGTAAATGTATCTCCTGCAACCCGTTCCTTTGTGCTAGATGAACGAACGTCTCTCCACATGCTCAGTTCTCAGAGATAAGTGTGTGTGAATGCCGTCCTTCAACTAGCTTGTTGGGAACACAAAGTTTCTTTTCAGTTGCAAAGTGGAATCCATACATATATATGGGGGGTTAGTCGCTCCAACTCGGTTTTACAGTGAAAACTGCAGGAACATGTAACCGGCATTAGGAAAAAGACTGAGAATCCAGAGTAAATGTTTCTCCTGCAAACCGTTCCCTTTGCGCTAGATGAACGAAAGTCTATCCTCATGCTCAGTTCTGAGAGATAAGTGTGGGTTAAAGCAGTCCTTCACCTAGCTTGTTGGGAACACAAAGTTTCTTTTCAGTTGCAAAGTGGAATCCATACATATATATGGGGATTTACCCGCTCCAACTCGGTATTACAGGGAAAACTGCAGGAACATGTAACCGGCATTAGGAAAAATACCGAGAATCCAGAGTAAATGTTTCTCCTGCAAACCGTTCCCTTTGTGCTAGATGAACGAAAGTCTATCCTCATGCTCAGTTCTTAGAAATAAGTGTGTGTGAAAGCCGTCCTTCAACTTGCTTGATGGGAACACAGAGTTTCTTTACAGTTGCAAAATGCAATGCATACATATATACGTTAGGTAATCGCTCCAACTCGATTTTACAGTGAAAACTGCAGGAAATTCAAACCGGCACTAGGAAACACACTGAGAAAACAGAGTAAAAGTTTCTCCTGCAACCCCTTCCCATTGTGCTAGATGAACGAACGTCTCTCCACATGCTTTGGTCTGAGAGATATGTGTGTGTTCAAGCCGACCTTCACCAGGCTTGTTGGGAACACAGAGTTTCTTTTCAGTTGCAAAGTGCACTGCATACATATATATGGGGAGGTACTGGCTCCAACTCGCTTTTACATTGAAAACTGCAGGAACTTCATACCGGCATTAGGAAAAATACTGAGAATTTAGAATAAAGTTTCTCCTGCAACCCGTTCCCTATGTGCTAGATGAACGAAAGTCTATCCACATGCTCAGTTCTGAGAGATAAGTGTGTGTGAAAGCCGTTCTTCACCTAGCTTGTTGGGAACACAGAGTTTCTTTTCAGCTGCAATCGGCAATCCATACAATTATATGGGTATGTACTCGCTCAAACATGTTTTTACAGTGAAATCTAGGAACTTCTAACCAGCATTAGGAAACAGACTTAGAAACCACAGTAAATGTTTCTCCTGCAACCCGTTCCCTTTGTGCTAGATGAACGAACGTCTCTCCACATGATCTGTTCTGAGAGAAATGTGTGTGTGAAAGCCGTCCTTCACTTAGCTTGTTGGGAACACAATGTTTCTTTTCAGTTGCAAAGTGGAATCCATATATATATATGGGGAGTTACTCGCTCCAACTCGGTTTTAAAGTGAAAAATGCAGGAATATCTAACCGGCATCAGGAAAAAACTGACAATCAAGAGTAAAAGTTTCTAATGCAACAAGTTCCCTTGTGTTAGATGAACGAACGTCTCTGCACATGCTCAGTTCTGAGAGATAATTTTGTGTGAATACCGTTCTTCACCAAGCTTTTTGGGAACACAAAGTTTCTTTTCTGTTGCAAACGGCACTCCATACATATATATGGGGAGGTACTGTCTCCAACTCGGTTTTACAGTGAGAAATGCAGGAACTTCAAACCGGCACTAGGAAACACACTGAGAAACCAGAGTAAAAGTTTCTCTTGCAACCCGTTCCCTTTGTGCTAGATGAACGAACGTCTCTCCACATGCTAATTTCTTAGAGATAATTGTGTGTGAAACCCGTTCTTCACCTAGCTTGTAGGGAACACAAAGGTTCTTTTAAGTTGCAAAATGCACTCCATAAATATATATATGGGAATGTACTCGCACCAACTCGGTTTTACAGTGAAAACTGCAGGAAATTCAAACAGGCACTAGGAAACTCTCTGAGAAACCAAAGTAAAAGTTTCTAATGCAAACAGTTCCCTTTGTGTTAGATGAACTAAAGTCTCTCCACATGCTCAGTTCTGAGAAATAAGTGTGTGTGAAAGCCGCACTTCAACTATCGTGTAGGGAACACAAAGATTCTTTTCAGTTGCAATCTGCACTCCATAAATAAATATGGGAAGGTACACGCTCCAACTCGGTTTTACAGTGAAAACTGCAGGAACTTCAAACCGGCACTAGGAAACAGCCTGAGAAACCAGAGTAAAAGTTTCTCATTCAAACCTATCCCTTTGTGGTAGATGAACGAACGTCTCTCCACATGCTCAGATCTCAGAGATAAGTGTGTGTGAAAGCCGTACTTCACATAGCTTGTAAGGAACACAAAGATTCTTTTCAGTTGCAAACTGCACTCCATACATATATATGGGTAGGAACGCGCTCAAACTCGGTTTTACAGTGAAAACTGCAGGAATATCAAACCGGCACTAGGAAACACAGTGAGAAACCAGAGTAACAGTTTCCCTGCAAACCGTTCACTTTGTGCTAGATGAACGAACGTCTCTCCACATGCTCAGTTCTCAGAGATAAGGGTGTGTGAAAGCCATCCTTCACCTAGCCTGTAGGGAAAATATAGTTTTTTTCAGTTGCAAAGAGAATACTTAAATATATATGGGAATTTACTCGCTCCAACTCGGTTTTACAGTGAAAAATGCAGGAACATCTAACCGGCATTAGGAAAAACCTGAGAATCCGGAGTAAAAGTATCTCTTGCAAACCGTTCCCATTGTGCTAGATGAACGAACGTATATCCACATGCTCAGTTCTGACAGATTATTTTGTGTGAAAACCGTACTTCACCAAGCTTGTTGGGAACACAAATTTTCTTTCCTGTTGCAAACTGCACTCCATACATATATATGGGGAGGTACTCGCTTCAACTCGGTTTTATAGTAAAAATTGCAGGAATTTCAAACCGGCACTAGGAAACACTCTGAGAAACCAGAGTAAATGTTTCTCCTGCAAACCGTTCCTTTGTGCTAGATGAACGAACGTCTCTCCACATGCTCTGTTCTGAGAGATATGTGTGTGTTCAAGCCGACCTTCACCAGGCTTGTTGGGAACACAGAGTTTCTTTTCAGTTGCAAAGTGCACTGCATACATATATATGGGGAGGTACTGGCTCCAACTCGGTTTTACAGTGAAAACTGCAGGAACTTCATACCGGCATTAGGAAAAATACTGAGAATTTAGAATAAAGTTTCTCCTGCAACCCGTTCCCTATGTGCTAGATGAACGAACGTCTATCCACATGCTCAGTTCTGAGAGATAAGTGTGTGTGAAAGCCGTTCTTCACCTAGCTTGTTGGGAACACAGAGATTCTTTTCAGTTGCAATCGGCACTGCATACATTTATATGGGAGGTACTCGCTCAAACATGTTTATACAGTGAAATTGCAGGAACTTCTAACCGGCATTAGGAAACAGACATAGAAACCAGAGTAAATGTTTCTCCTGCAACCCGTTCCCTTTGTGCTAGATGAACGAACGTCTCTCCACATGATCAGTTCTGAGAGATATGTGTGTGTGAAAGCCGTCCTTCACCTAGCTTGTTGGGAACACAATGTTTCTTTTCAGTTGCAAAGTGGAATCCATATATATATATGGGGAATTACTCGCTCCAACTCGGTTTTACAGTGAAAACTGCAGGAATATCTAACCGGAATCAGGAAAAAACTGACAATCCAGAGTAATAGTTTCTCCTGCAAACCGTTCACATTGTGCTAGATGAACGAAAGTCTATCCACATGCTCAGTTCTGAGAGATATGTGTGTGTGAAAGCCGTCCTTCACCTAGCTTGTTGGGAACACAAAGTTTCTTTTCAGTTGCAAACGGCACTCCATAAATATATATGGGGATGTACAAGCTCCAACTCGATTTTACAGAGAAAACTGCAGGAAATTCATAGCGGCACTAGGAAACACACTGAAAAACAGAGTAAAAGTTACTCCTGCAACCTCTTCCCTTTGTGCTAGATGAACGAAAGTCTCTCTACATGCTCTGTTCTGAAATATATGTGTGTGTGCAAGCCGAAATTCACCTAGCTTGTTGGGAACACAGAGTTACTTTTCAGTTGCAAACTGCATGGCATACATTTATATGAGGAGGAACTGGCTCCAACTCGGTTTTACAGTGAATACTGCAGGAACTTCATACCGGCATTAGGAAAATGAATGAGAATTTAGAATAAACTTTCTCCTGCAACCGGTTCCCTATGTGCTAAATGAACGAACTTCTATCCACATGCTCAGTTCTGAGAGATAAGTGTGTGTGAAAGCCGTTCTTCACCTAGCTTGTTGGGAACACAGAGTTCCTTTTCAGTTGCAAAGTGGAATCCTTACATATATATGGGGATTTACTCGCTCCAAATTGGTTTTACAGGAAAACTGCAGGAAATTCTAACCGGCATTAGGAAACAGACTGAGAAACCAGATTAAAAGTTTTTCCTGCAACCCGTTCCATTTGTGCTAGATGAACGAACGTCTCTCCACATGCTCAATTCTGAGAGATATGTGTGAGTGAAAGCCGTCCTTCACCTAGCTTGTTGGGAAAACAAAGTTCTTTTCAGTTGCAAATGACACTTCATACATATATATGGGGATGTACAAGCTCCAATTCGGTTTCACAGTGAAAACTGCAGGAAGTTCAAACCGGCACTAGGAAACACTCTGAGAAACCAGAGTAAATGTATCTCCTGCAAACCGTTCCTTTGTGCTAGATGAACGAACGTCTCTCCACATGCTCAGTTCTCAGAGATAAGTGTGTGTGAATGCCGTCCTTCAACTAGCTTGTTGGGAACACAAAGTTTCTTTTCAGTTGCAAAGTGGAATCCATACATATATATGGGGGGTTAGTCGCTCCAACTCGGTTTTACAGGGAAAACTGCAGGAACTTCTAAACGGCATTAGGAAACAGACGGAGACACCAGAGTAAAATTTTCTCCTGCAACCCCTTCCCATTGTGCTAGATGAACGAACGTCTCTCCACATGCTCAGATCTCAGAGATAAGTGTGTGTGAAAGCCGTACTTCACATAGCTTGTAAGGAACACAAAGATTCTTTTCAGTTGCAAACTGCACTCCATACATATATATGGGTAGGAACACGCTCAAACTCGGTTTTACAGTGAAAACTGCAGGAACTTCTAACCGGCATTAGGAAAAAGCTTGAGAATCCAGTTTAAAGTTTCACCTGCAAACAGTTCCTTTTGTGCTAGATGAACGAACGTCTATCCACATGCTCATTTCTGAGAGATATGTTTCTGTGAAAGCCGTCCTTCACTTTGCTTGTTGGGAACACAAAGTTTCTTTTCAGTTGCAAACTGCACTCCATACATATATATCTGGAGGTACTCGCTTCAAATCGATTTTACAGTGAAAACTGCAGGAACTTCAAACCGGCACTACGAAAAACACTGAGAAATCAGAGTAAAAGTTTCTCCTGTAAACCGTTCCTTTGTGCTAGATAAACAAAAGTCTCTCCACATGCTCAGTTCTAGAGATAAGTGTGTGTGAAAGCTGTCCTTCACCTATATTTTTGGGAACACAAAGTTTCTTTTCAGTTGCAAAGTGGAATCCATACATATACATGGGGTGTTACTCGATCCAACATGGTTTTACAGGGAAAACCGCAGGAACATCTAACCGGCATTAGGAAACAGACTGAGAAAGCAGAGTAAAATTTTTTCCTGCAACCCGTTCCCTTTGTGCTAGATGAACGAACCTCTTTCAACATGCTCAGTTCTGAGAGATAAGTGTGTGTGAATGCCGTCCTTCCCCTAGCTTGTTGGGAACACAGAGTTTCTTTCAGTTGCAAACTGCACTCCATACATTTATATGGGGAAGTACTAGCTCCAACACGGTTTTACAGTGAAAACTGCAGGAACTTCAAAAATGCACTAGGAAACACACTGAGAAATCAGAGCAAATTACTCCTGCAACCCGTTCCCTTTGTGCTAGATGAACGAAGTTCTCTACACATGCTCAGTTCTCAGAGATAAGTGTGTGTGAAAGCCGTCCTTCACCTAGCATTTGGGAACACAGAGTTTCTTTTCAGTTGAAAAATGCACTGCATACATATATATGGGGAGGTACACGCTCCAACTCGTTTTTACTGTGAAAACTGCAGAAAATTTAAACCGACACTTGTAAAAAATTTGAGAAACCAGAGTAAAAGTTTCTCCTGCAAACATTTCCATTTGTGCTAGATGAACGAACGTCTCTCCACATGCTCAGTTCTGAGAGATAAGTGTCTGTGAAAGCCGTCCTTCAACTAGCTTGTTGGGAACACAAAGTTTCATATCAGTTTCAAACTCCACTCCTTACATATGTATAGGGAGGTACTCGCTCCAACTCGGTTTTACAGTGAAAACTGCAGGAACATCTAACCGGCACTAGGAAACACTCTGAGAAACCAGAGTAAAAGTTTCTCCTGCAACCAGTTCCCTTTGTGCTAGATGAACGAACGTCTCTCCACATGCTCAGTTCTCAGAAATAAGTGTGAGTGAAAGCCGTCCTTCACCTAGCTTGTTGGGAACACAAAGTTTCTTTTCATTAGCAAACTGCACTCCATACATATATATGGGGTGGTATTCGCTCCAAAACGGTTTTACAGGGAAAACTGCAGGAACTTCTTACCGGCACTAGGAAACACTCTGAGAAACCAGAGTAAAATTTCTCCTGCAACCAGTTCCCTTTGTGCTAGATGAACGAACGTCTCTCCACATGCTGAGTTCTCAGAGATAAGTGTGAGTGAAAGCCGTCCTTCACCTAGCTTGTTGGGATCACAGAGTTTCTTTTCAGTTGCAAACTGCGCTGCATACCTATATATGGGGAAGTTCTGGCTCCAACTCCCTTTTACAGTGAAAACTGCAGGAACTTCATACCGGCATTAGGAAAAAGACTGAGAATTTAGAATAAATTTGTCCTGAAACCCATTCCCTATGTGCTAGATGAACGAACGTCTCTAAACATGCTAAGTTCTGAGAGATAAGTGTGTGTGAATGCCGTCCTTCACCTAGCTTGTTGGGAACACAGTGTTTCTTTCCAGTTGTTTTCGGCACTCCATACATTTATATGGATAGGTACTCGCTCAAACATGTTTTTACAGTGAAATCTGCAAGAAATTCTAACCGGCATTAGGAAATAGAATTAGAAACCAGAGTAAATATTTCTCCTGCAACCCGTTCCTTTTGTGCTAGATAAACGAACGTCTCTCCACATGATCAGTTCTGAGAGATATGTGTGTTTGAAAGCCGTCGTTCACCTAGCTTGTTGGGAACACAAAGTTTCTTATTTGTTGCAAAGTGCACTCCATACATATATATGGGAGGTACTCGCTCCAAGTCGGTTTTACAGTGAAAACTGCAGGAATTTCAAACCGGCACTAGGAAACACTCTGAGAAACCAGAGTAAAAGTTTCTTCTGGAAACTGTACCCTTTGTGCTACATGAACGAAGGTCTCTGCACATGCTCAATTCTGAGAGATAAGTGTGTGTGAAAGCCGTCCTTCACATAGCTTGTAAGGAACAAAAAGTTTCTTTTCAGTTGCAAACTGCACTCCATACATATATATGGGTAGGAACACTCTCCAACACGCTTTTACAGTGAAAACTGCAGGAATATCAAACCGGCACTAGGAAACACACTGAGAAACCAGAGTAAAATTTCTCCTGCAAACCGTTCCATTGTGCTAGATGAATGAACGTCTCTCCACATGCTCTGTTCTGAGAGATATGTGTGTGTGCATGCCGAACTTCACCTAGCTTGTTGGGAACACAGAGTTACTTTTTAGTTGCAAACTGCACTCCATACATATATATGGGGAGGGACTCGCTCCAACAAGATTTTACAGTGAAAACTGCTGGAACTTCAAACCGGCACTAGGAAACACACTGAGATACCAGAGTAAAAGTTTCTCCTGTAAACCGTTCCCATTTTGCTAGTTGAACGAACGTCTCTCCACATGCTTTGTTCTGAGAGATATGTGTGTGTTAAAGAAGACCTTCACCAGACTTGTTGGGAACACAGAGTTTCTTTTCAGTTGCAAAGTGCACTGCATACATATATATGGGGAGGTACTGGCTCCAAATCGGTTTTACAGTGAAAACTGCAGGATCTTCATACCGGCATTAGGAAAAATACTGAGAATTTAGAATAAAGTTTCTCCTGCAACCGGTTCCCTATGTGCTAGATGAACGAAAGTCTATCCACATGCTCAGTTCTTAGAGATAAGTGTGTGTGACAGCCGTTCTTCACCTAGCTTGTTGGGAACACAGAGTTTCTTTTCAGTTGCAATCCGCACTCCATACAATTATATGGGTAGGTACTCGCTCAAACATGTTTTTACAGTGAAATCTAGGAACTTCTAACCGGCATTAGGAAACAGACTTAGAAACCACAGTAAATGTTTCTCCTGCAACACGATCCCTTTGTGCTAGATGAACGAACGTCTCTCCACATGATCATTTCTTAGAGAAAAGTGTGTGTGAACGCCGTCCTTCACCTAGCTTGTAGGGAACACAAAGGTTCTTTTTAGTTGCAAAATGCACTCCATAAATACATATGGGAATGTACTCGCACCAACTCGGTTTTACAGTGAAAACTGCAGGAACTTCATACCGGCATTAGGAAAATGACTGAGAATTTAGAATAAACTTTCTCCTGCAACCGTTTCCCTATGTGCTAAATGAACGAACTTCTATCCACATGCTCTGTTCTGAGAGATAAGTGTGTGTGAAAGCCGTTCTTCACCTTGCTTGTTGGGAACACAGAGTTCCTTTTCAGTTGCAAAGTGGAATCCTTACATATATATGGGGATTTACTCGCTCCAAATTGGTTTTACAGGAAAACTGCAGGAACTTCTAACCGGCATTAGGAAACAGACTGAGAAACCAGAGTAAAAGTTTTTCCTGCAACCCGTTCCATTTGTGCTAGATGAACGAACGTCTCTCCACATGCTCAATTCTGAGAGATATGTGTGTGTGAAAGCCGTCCTTCACCTATCTTGTTGGGAACACAAAGTTCTTTTCAGTTGCAAATGGCACTTCTTACATATATATGGGGATGTATAAGCTCCAACTCGGTTTTACAGTGAAAACTGCAGGAAGTTCAAACCGGCACTAGGAAACACTCTGAGAAACCAGAGTAAATGTTTCTCCTGCAAACCGTTCCTTTGTGCTAGATGAACGAACGTCTCTCCACATGTTCAGTTGTCAGAGATAAGTGTGTGTGAATGCCGTCCTTCAACTAGCTTGTTGGGAACACAAAGTTTCTTTTCAGTTGCAAAGTGGAATCCATACATATATATGGGGGTTAGTAGCTCCAACTCGGTTTTACAGTGAAAAATGCAGGAACATGTAACCGGCATTAGGAAAAAGACTGAGAATCCAGAGTAAATGTTTCTCCTGAAAACCGTTCCCTTTGTGCTAGATGAACGAAAGTCTATCCTCATGCTCAGTTCTGAGAGATAAGTGTGGGTGAAAGCAGTCCTTAACCTACCTTGTTGGGAATACCAAGTTCCATATCAGTTGCAAAGTGGAATCCATACATATATATGGGGATTTACCCGCTCCAACTCGGTTTTACAGGGAAAACTGCAGGAACTTCTAAACGGCATTAGGAAACAGACGGAGACACCAGAGTAAAATTTTCTCCTGCAACCCCTTCCCATTGTGCTAGATGAACGAACGTCTCTCCACATGCTCAGTTCTTAGAAATAAGTGTGTGTGAAAGCCGTCCTTCAACTTGCTTGATGGGAACACAGAGTTTCTTTACAGTTGCAAAATGCAATGCATACATATATATGTTAGGTAATCGCTCCAACTCGATTTTACAGTGAAAACTGCAGTAAATTCAAACCGGCACTAGGAAACACACTGAGAAAACAGAGTAAAAGTTTCTCCTGCAACCCCTTCCCATTGTGCTAGATGAACGAACGTCTCTCCACATGCTTTGTTCTGAGAGATATGTGTGTGTTCAAGCCGACCTTCACCAGACTTGTTGGGAACACAGAGTTTCTTTTCAGTTGCAAAGTGCACTGCATACATATATATGGGGAGGTACTGGCACCAAATCGGTTTTACAGTGAAAACTGCAGGAACTTCATACCGGCATTAGGAAAAATACTGAGAATTTAGAATAAAGTTTCTCCTGCAACCGGTTCCCTATGTGCTAGATGAGCGAAAGTCTATCCACATGCTCAGTTCTGAGAGATAAGTGTGTGTGAAAGCCGTACTTCACCTAGCTTGTTGGGAACACAGAGTTTCTTTTCAGTTGCAATCCGCACTCCATACATTTATATGGGTAGGTACTCGCTCAAACATGTTTTTACAGTGAAATCTAGGAACTTCTAACCGGCATTAGGAAACAGACTTAGAAACCACAGTAAATGTTTCTCCTGCAACCCGTTCCCTTTGTGCTAGATGAACGAACGTCTCTCCACATGATCATTTCTTAGAGATAAGTGTGTGTGAAAGCCGTCCTTCACCTAGCTTGTAGGGAACACGAAGGTTCTTTTTAGTTGCAAAATGCACTCCATAAATACATATGGGAATGTACTCGCACCAAGTCGATTTTACAGTGAAAACTGCAGGAAATTCAAACAGGCACTAGGAAACACTCTGAGAAACCAGAGTAAAAGTTTCTCCTGCAAACCTTTCCCTTTGGGCTAGATTAAAGAACGTCCCTCCACATGCTCAGTTCTCAGAGATAAGTGTGTGTGAAAGCCGTCCTTCACATAACTTGTAAGGAACAAAAAGCTTCTTTTCAGTTGCAAACTGCACTCCATACATATATATGTGTAGGAATACGCTCCAACTCGGTTTTACAGTGAAAACTGCAGGAACTTCAAACCGGCCCTAGGAAACACACTGAGAAACCAGAGTAAAATTTCTCCTGCAAACCGTTCCATTGTGCTAGATGAACGAACGTCTCTACACATGCTCAGTTCTCAGAGATAAGTGTGTGTGAAAGCCGTCCTTCACCTAGCTTGTAGGGAACATAAAGTTTATTTTTAGATGCAAAGTGGAATACTTACATATATATGGGAATTTACTCGCTCCAACTCGGTTTTACAGGGAAATCTGCAGGAACTTCTAACCGGCATTAGGAAACAGACTTAGAAACCAGAGTAAAAGTTCTACCAGCAAACCGTTCCCTTTGTGCTAGATGAACGAACGTCTCTCCACATGCTCAGTTCTGAGAGATATGTGTGTGTGAAAGCCGTCCTTCACCTAGCTTGTTTGGAACACAAAGTTTCTTTTCATTTGCAAAGTGGAATTAAGATATATATATATCGGGAGTTACTCGCTCCAACTCGGTTTTACAGTGAAAAATGCAGGAACATCTAACCGGCATTAGGAAAAAGTCTGAGAATCCAGTGTAAAAGTTTATCCTGCAAACCGTTCCCTTTGTGGTAGATGAACGAAAGTCTATCCTCATGCTCAGTTCTGAGAGATAAGTGTGGGTTAAAGCCGTCCTTCACCTAGCTTGTTGGGAAAACAAAGTTGGTTTTCAGTTGCAAATTGGAATCCATACAAAGATATGGGCAGTTACACGCTCTAACTCGGTTTTACAGTGAGAACTGCAGGAACTCCTAACCGGCATTAGGAAAAAGATTGAGAATCCAGTTTAAAGTTTCACCTGCAAACAGTTCCATTTGTGCTAGATGAACGAACGTCTATCCACATGCTCATTTCTGAAAGATATGTTTCTGTGAAAGCCGTCCTTCACTTTGCTTGTTGGGAACACAAAGTTTCTTTTCAGTTGCAAACTGCACTCCATACATATATATCTGGACGTACTCGCTCCAAATCGATTTTACAGTGAAAACTGCAGGAACTTCAAACCGGCCCTACGAAAAACACTGAGAAATCAGAGTTAAAGTTTCTCCTGTAAACCGTTCCTTTGTGCTAGATAAACGAACGTCTCTCCACATGCTCAGTTCTATAGATAAGTGTGTGTGAAAGCTGTCCGTCACCTAGATTTTTGGGAACACAAAGTTTCTTTTCAGTTGCAAAGTGGAATCCATACATATAGATGGGGTGTTACTCGATCCAACATGGTTTTACAGGGAAAACCGCAGGAACATCTAACCGGCATTAGGAAACAGACTGAGAAAGCAGAGTAAAATTTTCTCCTGCAACCCGTTCCCTTTGTGCTAGATGAACGAACGTCTTTCAACATGCTCAGTTCTGAGAGATAAGTGTGTGTGAATGCCGTCCTTCCCCTAGCTTGTTGGGAACACAGAGTTTCTTTCAGTTGCAAACTGCACTCCATACAATTATAAGGGGAAGTACTAGCTCCAACACGGTTTTACAGTGAAAACTGCAGGAACTTCAAAAATGCACTAGGAAACACACTGAGAAATCAGAGCAAAGTTACTCCTGCAACCCATTCCCTTTGTGCTAGATGAACGAAGGTCTCTAAACATGCTTAGTTCTCAGAGATAAGTGTGTGTGAAAGCCGTCCTTCACCTAGCATTTGGGAACACAGAGTTTCTTTTCAGTTGAAAAATGCACTGCATACATATATATGGGGAGGTACACGCTCCAACTCGTTTTTACTGTGAAAACTGCAGAAAATTTAAACCGACACTTGTAAAAAATTTGAGAAACCAGAGTAAAAGTTTCTCCTGCAAACATTTCCATTTGTGCTAGATGAACGAACGTCTCTCCACATGCTCAGTTCTGAGAGATAAGTGTCTGTGAAAGCCGTCCTTCAACTAGCTTGTTGGGAACACAAAGTTTCATATCAGTTTCAAACTGCACTTCTTACATATGTATAGGGAGGTACTCGCTCCAACACGGTTTTACAGTGAAAACTGCAGGAACATCTAACCGGCACTAGGAAACACTCTGAGAAACCAGAGTAAAAGTTTCTCCTGCAACCAGTTCCCTTTGTGCTAGATGAACGAACGTCTCTCCACATGCTCAGTTCTCAGAAATAAGTGTGAGTGAAAGCCGTCCTTCACCTAGCTTGTTGGGAACACAAAGTTTCTTTTCATTAGCAAACTGCACTCCATACATATATATGGGGTGGTATTCGCTCCAAAACGGTTTTACAGGGAAAACTGCAGGAACTTCTTACCGGCACTAGGAAACACACTGAGAAACCGGATTAATAGTTTCTCCTGCAACACTTTCCCTTTGTACTAGATGAACGAACGTCTCTCCACATGCTCAGTTCTCAGAGATAAGTGTGAGTGAAAGCCGTCCTTCACCTAGCTTGTTGGGATCACAGAGTTTCTTTTCAGTTGCAAACTGCACTGCATACCTATATATGGGGAAGTTCTGGCTCCAACTCCCTTTTGCAGTGAAAACTGTAGGAACTTCATACCGGCATTAGGAAAAAGACTGAGAATTTAGAATAAATTTCTCCTGAAACCCATTCCCTATGTGCTAGATGAACGAACGTCTCTAAACATGCTAAGTTGTGAGAGATAAGTGTGTGTGAAAGCCGTCCTTCACCTAGCTTGTTGGGAACACAGAGTTTCTTTCCAGTTGCTATCGGCACTCCATACATTTATATGGATAGGTACTCGCACAAACATGTTTTTACAGTGAAATCTGCAAGAACTTCTAACCGGCATTAGGAAGCAGACTTAGAAACCAGAGTAAATATTTCTCCTGCAACCCGTTCCTTTTGTGCTAGATAAACGAACGTCTCTCCACATGATCAGTTCTGAGAGATATGTGTGTGTGAAAGCCGTCGTTCACCTAGCTTGTTGGTAACACAAAGTTTCTTATCTGTTGCAAACTGCACTCCATACATATATATGGGAGGTACTCGCTCCAACTCGGTTTTACAGTGAAAACTGCAGGAATTTCAAACCGGCACTAGGAAACACTCTGAGAAACCAGAGTAAAAGTTTCTCCTGCAATCCTTTCCCTTTGTGCTAGATGAACGAACGTCTTTCCACATGCTCATTTCTCAGACATAAGTGTGTGTGAAAGCCGTCCTTCACCTAGCTTGTTGGGAACACAGAGTTACTTTTCAGTTGCACACTGCACTCCATACATTTATATGGGGAGGGACTCGCTCCAACTAGATTTTACAGTGAAAACTGCAGGAACTTCAAACCGGCACTGGGAAACACACTGAGAAACCAGAGTAAAAGTTTCTCCTGTAAACCGTTCCCTTTGGGTTGATGAACGAACGTCTCTCCACATGCTCAGTTCTCAGAGATAAGTGAGTGTGAAAGCCGTCCTTCACCTAGCTTGTTGGGAACAAAAAGTTTCTTTTCAGCTGCAAACGGCAATCCATACATATATATGGGGATGTACAAGCTCCAACTCGGTTTTACAGTCTAAACTGCAGGAACTTCAAACCGGCACTAGGAAACACACTGAAAATCCAGAGTAAAAGTTCTTCTTGCAACCCGTTCCCTTTGTGCTAGATGAATGAACGTCTCTACACATGCTCAGTTCTGGGTGATAAGTGAGTGTGAAAGCCGTACTTCACCTAGCTTGTTGGGTACACAAAGTTTGTTTTCAGTTGCAAAGTGGAATCCATACAAATATATGGGGAGTTACACGCTCGAACTCGGTTTTAAAATGAAAACTGCAGGAACTTCTAACCGGCATTAGGAAAAAGATTGAGAATCCAGTGTAAAAGTTTCTCCTACAAACAGTTCCTTTGTGCTAGATGAACGAACGTCTATCCACATGCTCAGTTCTGAGAGATATGTTTCTGTGAAAGCCGTCTTCACTTTGTTTGTTGGGAACACAAAGTTTCTTTTCAGTTGCAAACAGCACTCTATACATATATATTTGGAGGTAGTCGCTCCAAATCGATTTTACAGTGAAAACTGCAGGAACTTGAAACCGTCACTAGGAAACAGACTGAGAAACCACAGTAAAATTTTCTCCTGCATCACGTTCCCTTTGTGCTAGATAAATGAACATCTCTCCACATGCTCAGTTCTGGGTGATAAGTGTGTGTGAAAGCCGTCCTTCAAATAGCTTGTTGGGAAAACATAGCTTCATATCATTTGAAATCTGCACTCCTTACATATGTAATGGGAGGTACTCGCTCCAAATCGTTTTTATAGTGAAAACTGCAGGAAAATCCAACCGGCATTAGGAAACAGACTGAGAAACCAGAGTAAAAGTTTCTCCTGCAACCTCTTCCCTTTGTGCTAGATGAACGAACGTCTCTTCACATGCTCAGTTCTGAGAGAAAAGTGTGTGTGAAATCCGTATTTCACCTATCTTGTTGGGAACACAAAGACTCTTTTCAGTTGCAAACGGCACTATATACATATATATGAGTAGGTACTAGCTCCAACTCGGTTTTACACTGAAAACTGCAGGAACTTATAACCAGCACTAGGAAACACACTGAGAAACCAGAGTAGAAGTTTCCCCTGCAAACCGTTCCCTTTGTGCTAGATGAACGAACGTCTCTCCACATGCTCAGTTCTGAGAGATAAGTGAGTGTGAAAGCCGTCCATCAACTAGCTTGTTGGGAACACAGAGTTTCTTTTCAGTTGCAAACTGCACTCTATATATATATATGGGGAGGTACTAGCTACAACTCGACTTTACAGTGAAAATGCAGTAACTTCAAACCGGCATTAGGAAACACACTGAGAAACCAGAGTAAAATATCTCCAACAACACGTTCCCTTTGTGCTAGATTAACTGTCGTCTCTCCACATGCTCAGTTCTGAGAGATAAGTGTGTGTGAAAGCAGTCCTTCACCTAGCTTGTTAGGAACACAAAGTTCCTTTTCAGTTGCAAGTGGAATCCATACATATATATGGGGAGTTACTCGCTCCAACTCGGATTTACAAGGAAAACTGCAGGAAATTCTAACCGGCATTAGGAAACAGACTGAGAAACCAGTGTAAATGTTTCTCCTGGAACCCGTTCTCTTTCGGCTAGATGAATGAAGTCTCTCCACATGCTCAGTTCTGAGAGATAAGTGTGGGTGAAAGCCGCCCTTCACCTAGCTTGTTGGGAACACAAAGATTCTTTTCAGTTGCAAACGGCACTCCATACATATATATGGGGATGTACTCGCTCCAACACTGTTTTACAGTGAAAACTGCAGGAATTTCAAACCGGTACTAGGAAACACACTGAAAATCCAGAGTAAAAGTTCCTCCTGCAAACAGTTCCTTTTGTGCTAGATGAACCAACGTCTCTCCACATGCTCAGTTCTGAGATATAAGTGTGGGTGAATGCCGTTCTTCAACTTGCTTGTTGGAAACACAAAGTTTCTTTTCAGTTGCAAACTGCACTCCATACATTTATATCGGAAGGGACTCGCTCCAACTAGATTTTACAGTGAAAACTGCAGTAATTTCATACCGGCACTAGAAAACACACTGAGAAACCAGAGTAAAAGTTTCTCCTGGAAACTGTACCTATTGTGCTACATGAACGAAGGTCTCTGCACATGCTCAATTCTGAGAGATAAGTGTGTGTGAAAGCCGTCCTTCCCCTAGCTTGTTGGGAACACAAAATTTCTTTACAGTTGCAAAATGCACTCCAATATTATATATGGGAAAGTACTCGCTCCAACTCGGTTTTACAGTGAAAACTGCAGCAAGTTCAAACAGGCACTAGGAAACACACTGAGAAACCAGAGTAAAAGTTTCTAATGCAAACACTTCCCTTTGTGTTAGATGAACGAAAGTCTCTCCACATGCTCAGTTCTGAGAAATAAGTGTGTGTGAAAGCCGCCCTTCACCTAGCTTGTAGGTAACGGAAAGTATCATTTCATTTGCAAACTGCACTCCATAGATATATATGGGGAGGCACTCGCTCCAACACGGTTTTACAGTGAAAACTGCAGGAACTTCAAACCGGCCCTAGGAAACACACTGAGAAACCAGAGTAAAATTTTCTCCTGCAAACAGTTCCTTTTGTGCTAAATGAACCAACGTCTCTCCACATGCTCAGTTCTGAGAGATAAGTAAAGTTGAATGCAGTCCTTCACCTAGCTTGTTGGAAAAACAAAGTTTCTTTTCAGTTGCAAAGTGGAATCCATACATATATATGGGGTGTTACTCGCTCCAACTCGGTTTTACAGGGAAAACTGCAGGAACTTCTAACCGGCATTAGGAAACAGACTGAGAAACCAGTGTAAATGTTTCTCCTGGAACCCGTTCTCTTTCGGCTAGATGAATGAAGTCTCTCCACATGCTCAGTTCTGAGAGATAAGTGTGGGTGAAAGCCGCC
The DNA here is from genome assembly GCF_036321535.1 of Camelus dromedarius. Taxonomy (NCBI): domain Eukaryota; kingdom Metazoa; phylum Chordata; class Mammalia; order Artiodactyla; family Camelidae; genus Camelus; species Camelus dromedarius. Next base: position 3,299,668 of record NC_087451.1, on the reverse strand, counting down.
CTTCACCTAGCTTGTTGGGAACACAAAGATTCTTTTCAGTTGCAAACGGCACTCCATACATATATATGGGGATGTACTCGCTCCAACACTGTTTTACAGTGAAAACTGCAGGAATTTCAAACCGGTACTAGGAAACACACTGAAAATCCAGAGTAAAAGTTCCTCCTGCAAACAGTTCCTTTTGTGCTAGATGAACCAACGTCTCTCCACATGCTCAGTTCTGAGATATAAGTGTGGGTGAATGCCGTTCTTCAACTTGCTTGTTGGAAACACAAAGTTTCTTTTCAGTTGCAAACTGCACTCCATACATTTATATCGGAAGGGACTCGCTCCAACTAGATTTTACAGTGAAAACTGCAGTAATTTCATACCGGCACTAGAAAACACACTGAGAAACCAGAGTAAAAGTTTCTCCTGGAAACTGTACCTATTGTGCTACATGAACGAAGGTCTCTGCACATGCTCAATTCTGAGAGATAAGTGTGTGTGAAAGCCGTCCTTCCCCTAGCTTGTTGGGAACACAAAATTTCTTTACAGTTGCAAAATGCACTCCAATATTATATATGGGAAAGTACTCGCTCCAACTCGGTTTTACAGTGAAAACTGCAGCAAGTTCAAACAGGCACTAGGAAACACACTGAGAAACCAGAGTAAAAGTTTCTAATGCAAACACTTCCCTTTGTGTTAGATGAACGAAAGTCTCTCCACATGCTCAGTTCTGAGAAATAAGTGTGTGTGAAAGCCGCCCTTCACCTAGCTTGTAGGTAACGGAAAGTATCATTTCATTTGCAAACTGCACTCCATAGATATATATGGGGAGGCACTCGCTCCAACACGGTTTTACAGTGAAAACTGCAGGAACTTCAAACCGGCCCTAGGAAACACACTGAGAAACCAGAGTAAAATTTTCTCCTGCAAACAGTTCCTTTTGTGCTAAATGAACCAACGTCTCTCCACATGCTCAGTTCTGAGAGATAAGTAAAGTTGAATGCAGTCCTTCACCTAGCTTGTTGGAAAAACAAAGTTTCTTTTCAGTTGCAAAGTGGAATCCATACATATATATGGGGTGTTACTCGCTCCAACTCGGTTTTACAGGGAAAACTGCAGGAACTTCTAACCGGCATTAGGAAACAGACTGAGAAACCAGAGTAAAATTTTCTCCTGCAACCCCTTCCCGTTGCGCTAGATGAACGAACGTGTCTCCACATGCTCATTTCTTAGAAATAAGTGTGTGTGAAAGCCGTCCTTCAACTTGCTTGATGGGAACACAGAGTTTCTTTTCAGTTGCAAAATGCACTGCATACATATATACGTTAGGTACTCGCTCCAACACGGTTTTACAGAGAAAACTGCAGGAAATTCAAACCGGCATTAGGAAACACACTGAGAAAACAGAGTAAAAGTTTCTTCTGCAACCCGTTCCCTTTGGCTTGATGAACGAACGTCTCTCCACATGCTCAGTTCTCAGAGATAAGTGTGTGTGAAAGCCGTACTTCACCTAGCTTGTAGGGAACAAAAAGTTTCTTTTCAGTTGCAAAGTGTAATCCTTACATATATATGGGGATTTACTCGCTCCAAATCTGTTTTACAGGAAAACTGCAGGAACTTCAAACCGGCACTAGGAAACACACTGAAAATCCAGAGTAAATGTTTTTCCTGCAACCCGTTCCATTTGTGGTAGATGAACGAACGTCTCTCCACATGCTCAGTTCTGAGATATAAGTGTGGGTGAATGCCGTTCTTCAACTTGCTTGTTGGAAACACAAAGTTTCTTTTCAGTTGCAAACTGCACTCCATACATTTATATCGGAAGGGACTCGCTCCAACTAGATTTTACAGTGAAAACTGCAGTAATTTCATACCGGCACTAGAAAACACACTGAGAAACCAGAGTAAAAGTTTCTCCTGGAAACTGTACCTATTGTGCTACATGAACGAAGGTCTCTGCACATGCTCAATTCTGAGAGATAAGTGTGTGTGAAAGCCGTCCTTCCCCTAGCTTGTTGGGAACACAAAATTTCTTTTCAGTTGCAAAATGCACTCCATTATTATATATGGGAAAGTACTCGCTCCAACTCGGTTTTACAGTGAAAACTGCAGCAAGTTCAAACAGGCACTAGGAAACACACTGAGAAACCAGAGTAAAAGTTTCTAATGCAAACACTTCCCTTTGTGTTAGATGAACGAACGTCCCTCCACATGCTCAGTTCTGAGAAATAAGTGTGTGTGAAAGCCGCCCTTCACCTAGCTTGTAGGTAACGGAAAGTATCATTTCATTTGCAAACTGCACTCCATAGATATATATGGGGAGGCACTCGCTCCAACACGGTTTTACAGTGAAAACTGCAGGAACTTCAAACCGGCCCTAGGAAACACACTGAGAAACCAGAGTAAAAGTTTCTCCTGCAAACTTTTCCCTTTGTGCTAGATTAAAGAACGTCTCTCCACATGCTGAGTTCTCAGAGATAAGTGTGTGTGAAAGCCGTCCTTCACATAGCTTGTAAGGAACAAAAAGTTTCTTTTCAGGTGCAAAATGCACTCCATACATATATATGGGTAGGAACACGCTCCAACACGGTTTTACAGTGAAAACTGCAGGAATATCAAACCGGCACTAGGAAACACACTGAGAAACCAGAGTAAAATTTCTCCTGCAAAACGTTCCATTGTGCTAGATGAGCGAACGTCTCTCCACATGCTCAGTTCTCAGAGATAAGTGTGTGTGAAAGCCGTCCTTCACCTAGCTTGTAGGGAACATAAAGTTTATTTTCAGTTGCAAAGTGGTATACTTACATATATATGGGAATTTACTCGCTCCAACTCGGTTTTACAGGGAAAACTGCAGGAACATCTAACCGGCATTAGGAAACATACTGAGAAACCAGAGTAAAAGTTCTTCCTGCAAACCGTTCCCTTTGTGCTAGATGAACGAAAGTCTCTCCACATGCTCAGTTCTCAGAGTTAAGTGTGTGTGAAAGCCGTCCTTCACATAGCTTGTAAGGAACAAAAAGTTTCTTTTCAGTTGCAAACTGCACTCCATACATATATATGGGTAGGAACACGCTCCAACACGGTTTTACAGTGAAAACTGCAGGAATATTAAACCGGCACTAGGAAACACACTGAGAAACCACAGTAAAATTTCTCCTGCAAACCGTTCCATTGTGCTAGATGAGCGAACGTCTTTCCACATGCTCAGTTCTCAGAGATAAGTGTGTGTGAAAGCCGTCCTTCACCTAGCTTGTAGGGAACATAAAGTTTATTTTCAGTTGCAAAGTGGTATACTTACATATATATGGGAATTTACTCGCTCCAACTCGGTTTTACAAGGAAAACTGCAGGAACATCTAACCGGCATTAGGAAACATACTGAGAAACCAGAGTAAAAGTTCTTCCTGCAAACCGTTCCCTTTGTGCTAGATGAACGAAAGTCTCTCCACATGCTCAGTTCTCAGAGTTAAGTGTGTGTGAAAGCCGTTCTTCAACTAGCTTGATGGGAACACAGAGCTTCTTTTCAGTTGCAGAAGGCAATGCATAAATATATACGTTAGGTACTCGCTCCAACTCGGTTTTACAGTGAAAACTGCAGGAAATTCAAACCGGCACTAGGAAGCACACTGAGAAAACAGAGTAAAAGTTTCTCCTGCAACCCGTTCCCTTTGTGCTAGATGAATGAACGTCTCTCCACATGCTCTGTTCTGTGAGATATGTGTGTGTGCAAGCCGACCTTCACCTAGCTTGTTGGGAACACAGAGTTACTTTTCAGTTGCAAACTGCAGTCCATACATATATATGGGGAGGGACTCGCTCCAACAAGATTTTACAGTGAAAACTGCTGGAACTTCAAACCGGCACTAGGAAACACACTGAGAAACCAGAGTAAAAGTTTCTCCTGTAAACCGTTCCAATTGTGCTAGTTGAACGAACGTCTATCCACCTGCTCAGTTCTGAGAGATAATTTTGTGTGAAAACCGTTCTTCACCAAGCTTGTTGGGAACAAAAAGTATCTTTTCAGTTGCAACATGCACTCCATACATATATAAGGGGAAGTACTCGCTCCAACTCGGGTTTACAGTGAAAACTGCAGGAATTTCAAACCGGCACTAGGAAACACTCTGAGAAACCAGAGTAAAAGTTTCTCCTGGAAACTGTACCTATTGTGCTACATGAACGAAGGTCTCTGCACATGCTCAATTCTGAGAGATAAGTGTGTGTGAAAGCCGTCCTTCCCCTAGCTTGTTGGGAACACAAAATTTCTTTTCAGTTGCAAAATGCACTCCATTATTATATATGGGAAAGTACTCGCTCCAACTCGGTTTTACAGTGAAAACTGCAGCAAGTTCAAACAGGCACTAGGAAACACACTGAGAAACCAGAGTAAAAGTTTCTAATGCAAACACTTCCCTTTGTGTTAGATGAACGAACGTCCCTCCACATGCTCAGTTCTGAGAAATAAGTGTGTGTGAAAGCCGCCCTTCACCTAGCTTGTAGGTAACGGAAAGTATCATTTCATTTGCAAACTGCACTCCATAGATATATATGGGGAGGCACTCGCTCCAACACGGTTTTACAGTGAAAACTGCAGGAACTTCAAACCGGCCCTAGGAAACACACTGAGAAACCAGAGTAAAAGTTTCTCCTGCAAACTTTTCCCTTTGTGCTAGATTAAAGAACGTCTCTCCACATGCTGAGTTCTCAGAGATAAGTGTGTGTGAAAGCCGTCCTTCACATAGCTTGTAAGGAACAAAAAGTTTCTTTTCAGGTGCAAAATGCACTCCATACATATATATGGGTAGGAACACGCTCCAACACGGTTTTACAGTGAAAACTGCAGGAATATCAAACCGGCACTAGGAAACACACTGAGAAACCAGAGTAAAATTTCTCCTGCAAAACGTTCCATTGTGCTAGATGAGCGAACGTCTCTCCACATGCTCAGTTTTCAGAGATAAGTGTGTGTGAAAGCCGTCCTTCACCTAGCTTGTTGGGAAAACAAAGTTTCATATCATTTGAAAACTGCACTCCTTACATATGTATTGGGAGGTACTCGCTCCATATCGGTTTTATAGTGAAAAATGCAGGAACATCCAACCGGCATTAGGAAACAGACTAAGAACCCAGAGTAAAAGTTTCTCCTGCAACCTCTTCCCTTTTTGCTAAATGAACGAACGTCTCTCCACATGCTCAGTTCTCAGAGATAAATGTGTGTGAAAGCCGCCCTTCACCTAGCTTGTTGGGATCAAAAAGTTTCTTTTCAGTTTCAAACTGCACTGCCTACATATATATGGGGAGGTACTCGCTCCAACTGGGTTTTGCAGTGAAAATTGCAGGAACCTCAAACCGGCACTAGGAAACACACTGAGAAACCAGAGTAAAAGTTTCTCCTGCAAACCATTCCCTTTGTGCTAGATGAACGAACGTCTCTTCACATGCTCAGTTCTGAGAGAAATGTGTGTGTGAAATCCGTACTTCACTTGGCTTGTAGGGAACACAAAGACTCTTTTCAGTTGCAAACGGCACTATATATATATATATGGGTAGGTACTAGCTCCAACTCGGTTTTACACTGAAAACTGCACGAACTTATAACCAGCACTAGGAAACACACTGAGAAACCATAGTAGAAGTTTCCCGTGCAACCCGTTACATTTGTGCTAGATGAACGAACGTCTCTCCACATGCTCAGTTCTGAGAGATAAGTGTGTTTGAAAGCCGTGCATCAACTAGCTTGTTGGGAACACAGAGTTTCTTTTCAGTTGCAAACTGCACTCTCTCTATATATATGGGGAGGTACTAGCTACAACTCTGTTTTACAGTGAAAATTCAGTAACTTCAAACCGGCACTAGGAAACACACTGAGAAACCAGAGTAAAATATCTCCTACAACACGTTCCCTTTGTGCTAGATTAACTGTCATATCTCCACATGCTCAGTTCTGAGAGATATGTGTGTGTTAAAGCCGTCCTTCACCTAACTTGTTGGGAACACAAAGTTTCTTTTCAGTTGCAAACGGCACTCCATACATATATATGGGGATGTACAAGCTCCAACTCAGTTTTACAGAGAAAACTGCCGGAAATTCAAACCGGCACTAGGAAACACACTGAGAAAACAGAGTAAAAGTTTCTCCTGCAACCCGTTCCCTTTGTGCTAGATGAACGAAAGTCTCTCTACATGCTCTGTTCTGAGATATATGTGTGTGTGCAAGCCGAACTTCACCTAGCTTGTTGGGAACACAGAGTTTCTTTTCAGTTGCAAACTGCAATGCATACATATATATGGGGTGGTACTGGCTCCAACTCGGTTTTACAGTGAATACTGCAGGAAATTCATACCGGCATTAGGAAAATGACTGAGAATTTAGAGTAAAGTTTCTCCTGCAACCGGTTCCCTATGTGCTAGATGAACGAACTTCTATCCACATGCTCAGTTCAGAGAGAAAAGAGTGTGTGAAAGCCGTTCTTCACCTATCTTGTTGGGAACACAGAGTTTCTTTTCAGTTGCAAAGTGGAATCCTTACATATATATGGGGATTTACTCGCTCCAAATTGATTTTACAGGAAAACTGCAGGAACTTCTAACTGGCATTAGGAAACAGACTGAGAAACCAGAGTAAATGTTTTTCCTGCAACCCGTTCCATTTGTGCTAGATGAACGAACGTCTCTCCACATGCTCAATTCTGAGAGATATGTGTGTGTGAAAGCCGTCCTTCACCTAGCTTGTTGGGAACACAAAGTTCTTTTCAGTTGCAAACGGCACTCCATACATATATATGGGAAAGTACTCGCTCCAACTAGGTTTTACAGTGAAAACTGCAGGAACTTCAAACAGGCACTAGGAAACACACTGAGAAACCAGAGTAAAAGTTTCTAATGCAAACAGTTCCCTTTGTGTTAGATAAACGAAAGTCTCTCCACATGCTCAGTTCTGAGAAATAAGTGTGTGTGAAAGCCGCCCTTCATTATCTTGTAGGGAACACAAAGTTTCTTTTCAGTTGCAAACTGCACTCCATAAATATATATGGGAAGGTACATGCTCCAACTCATTTTTACAGTGAAAACTGCAGGAACTTCAAACCGGCACTAGGAAACAGACTGAGAAACCAGAGTAAAAGTTCCTCCTGCAAACCGTTCCCTTTGTGCTAGATGAATGAAAGTTTCTCCACATGCTCTGTTCTCAGAGATAATTGAGTGTGAATGCCGTCCTTCACCAAGGTTGTTTGGAACACAAAATTTCTTTTCAGTTGCTAAGTTGAATCCATCTATATATATGGGGAGTTACTCGCTCCAACTCGATTTTACAGGGAAAACTTCAGGATCATCTAACTGGCATTAGGAAAAAAACTGAGAATCCAGAGAAAAGTTTCTCCTGCAAACCGTTCTCTTTGTGCTAGATGAACGAACGTCTATCCACATGCTCACTTTTGAGAGATAAGTTTGTGTGAAAGCCGTCCTTCAACTAGCTTGATGGGAACACAAAGTTTCTTTTTGATGCAAACTGCACTACATACATATATATGTGGAGGTACTCGCTCCAACTCGGTTTTACAGTGAAAACTGCAGGAACTTCAAACCGGCACTAGGAAACACACTGAGAAACCAGAGTAAAAGTTTCTCCTGCAACCCGTTCCATTTGTGCTAGATGAACGAAAGTCTCTCCACATGCTCTGTTCTGAGATATATGTGTGAGTGCAAGCCGAACTTCACCTAGCTTGTTGGGAACACAGAGTTTCTTTTCAGTTGCAAACTGCACTGCATACATATATATGGGGAGGTACTGGCTCCAACTCGGTTTTACAGTGAAAACTGCAGGAACTTCATACCGGCATTAGGAAAAATACTGAGAATTTAGAATAAAGTTTCACCTGCAACCCGTTCCCTATGTGCTAGATGAACGAACGTCTCTCCACATGCTCAGTTCTGAGAGATAATTGTGGGTGAATGCCGTCCTTCACCTAGCTTGTTGGGAACACAAAGTTTCTTTCAAGTTGCAAAGTGGAATCCATACATATATATGGGGAGTTACTCGCTCCAACTCGGTTTTACAGCGAAAACTGCAGGAATTTCATACCGGCACTAGAAAACACTCTGAGAATTCAGAGTAAAAGCTTCTCCTGGGAAGTGTTCCCTTTGTGCTAGATGAACGAACGTCTCTGCACATGCTCAGTTCTGAGAGATAATTTTGTGTGAAAATCGTTCTTCACCAAGCTTGTTGGGAACACAAAGTTTCTTTTCTGTGGCAAACTGCACTCCATACATATATATGGGGAGGTACTGTCTCCAACTCGGTTTTACAGTGAAAAGTGCAGGAAATTCAAGCAGGCACTAGGAAACACACTGAGAAACCAGAGTAAAACTTTCTCTTGCAACCCGTTCCCTTTGTGCTAGATGAACGAACGTCTCTCCACATGCTCATTTCTTAGAGATAAGTGTGTGTGAAAGCCGTCCTTCACCTAGCTTGTAGGGAACACAAAGGTTCTTTTAAGTTGCAAAATGCACTCCACAAATATATATGGGAATGTACTCGCACCAACTCGGTTTTAGAGTGAAAACTGCAGGAAATTCAAAAGGCACTAGGAAACACACTGAGAAACAGAGTAAAAATTTCTAATGCAAACAGTTCCATTTGTGTTAGATGAACGAAGTCTCTCCACATGCTCAGTTCTTAGAAATAAGTGTGTGTGAAAGCCGCCCTTCAACTATCTTGTAGGGAACACAAAGTTTCTTTTCAGTTGCAATCTGCACTCCATAAATAAATATGGGAAGGTACACGCTCCAACTCGGTTTTACAGTGAAACTGCAGGAACTGCAAACCGGCACTAGGAAACAGCCTGAGAAACCAGAGTAAAAGTTTCTCCTGCAAACCTATCCCTTTGTGCTAGATGAACGAACGTCTCTCCACATGCTCAGATCTCAGAGATAAGTGTGTGTGAAAGCCGTACTTCACATAGCTTGTAAGGAACACAAAGATTCTTTTCAGTTGCAAACTGCACTCCATACATATATATGGGTAGGAACACGCTCAAACTCGATTTTACAGTGAAAACTGCAGGAATATCAAACCGGCACTAGGAAACACAGTGAGAAACCAGAGTAAAAGTTTCTCCTGCAAACCGTTCCCATTGTGCTAGATGAACGAACGTCTCTCCACATGCTAAGTTCTCAGAGATAAGGGTGTGTGAAAGCCGTCCTTCACCTAGCTTGTAGGGAACACAAAGTTTCTTTTCAGTTGCAAAGTGGAATCCATACATATATATGGGAGGTTAGTCGCTCCAACTCGGTTTTACAGTGAAAAATGCAGGAACATGTAACCGGCATTAGGAAAAAGACTGAGAATCCAGAGTAAATGTTTCTCCTGCAAACCGTTCCCTTTGTGCTAGATGAACGAAAGTCTATTCTCATGCTCAGTTCTGAGAGATAAGTGTGGGTGAAAGCAGTCCTTCACCTAGCTTGTTGGGAACACAAAGTTTCTTTTCAGTTGCAAAGTGGAATCCATACATATATATGGGGATTTACTCGCTCCAACTCGGTTTTACAGGGAAAACTGCAGGAACTTCTAAACGGCATTAGGAAACAGACGGAGACACCAGAGTAAAATTTTCTCCTGCAACCCCTTCCCATTGTGCTAGATGAACGAACGTCTCTCCACATGCTCAGTTCTTAGAAATAAGTGTGTGTGAAAGCCGTCCTTCAACTTGCTTGATGGGAACACAGAGTTTCTTTTCAGTTGCAAAATGCAATGCATACATATATATGTTAGGTAATCGCTCCAACTCGATTTTACAGTGAAAACTGCAAGAAATTCAAACTGGCACTAGGAAACACACTGAGAAAACAGAGTAAAAGTTTCTCCTGCAAACCCTTCCCATTGTGCTAGATGAACGAACGTCTCTCCACATGCTTTGTTCTGAGAGATATGTGTGTGTTCAAGCCAACCTTCACCAGGCTTGTAGGGAACACAGAGTTTCTTTACAGTTGCAAAGTGCACTGCATACATATATAAGGGGAGGTACTGGCTCCAACTCGGTTTTACAGTGAAAACTGCAGGAACTTCATACCGGCATTAGGAAAAATACTGAGAATTTAGAATAAAGTTTCTCCTGCAACCCGTTCCCTATGTGCTAGATGAACGAAAGTCTATCCACATGCTCAGTTCTGAGAGATAAGTGTGTGTGAAAGCCGTTCTTCACCTAGCTTGTTGGGAACACAGAGTTTCTTTTCATTTGCAATCGGCACTCCATACAATTATATGGGTAGGTACTCGCTCAAACATGTTTTTACAGTTAAATCTAGGAACTTCTAACCGGCATTAGGAAACAGACTTAGAAACCACAGTAAATGTTTCTCCTGCAACCCGTTCCCTTTGTGCTAGATGAACGTACGTCTCTCCACATGATCAGTTCTGAGAGAAATGTGTGTGTGAAAGCCGTACTTCACCTAGCTTGTTGGGAACACAATGTTTCTTTTCAGTTGCAAAGTGGAATCCATATATATATATGGGGAGTTACTCTCTCCAACTCGGTTTTACAGTGAAAAATGCAGGAATATCTAACCGGCATCAAAAAAAAACTGACAATCCAGAGTAAAAGTTTCTAATGCAACCAGTTCTTTTGTGATAGATGAACGAACTTCTCTGCACATGCTCAGTTCTGAGAGATAATTTTGTGTGAAAACCGTTCTTCACCAAGCTTGTTGGGAACACAAATTTTCTTTCCTGTTGCAAACTGCACTCCATACATATATATGGGGAGGTACTCGCTCCAACTCGGTTTTATAGTAAAAATTGCAGGAATTTCAAACCGGCACTAGGAAACACTCTGAGAAACCAGAGTAAATGTTTCTCCTGCAAACCGTTCCTTTGTGCTAGATGAACGAACGTCTCTCCACATGCTCATTTCTCAGAGATAAGTGTTAGTGAAAGCCGTCCTTCACCTAGCTCGTTGGGAACACAATGTTTCTCTTCAGTTGTAAAGTGTAATCCATACATATATATGGGGAGTTACTTGCTCCAACTCGGTTTTACAGGGAAAACTGCAGGAAATTCTAACCGGCATTAGGAAACAGACTGAGAAACCAGAGTAAAAGTTTCTCCTGTAAACCGTTCCCTTTGTGCTAGATGAACGAACGTCTCTCCACATGCTCAGTTCTGAGAGATATGTTTCTGTGAAAGCCGTCTTCACTTTGCTTGTTGGGAACACAAAGTTTCTTTTCAGTTGCAAACAGCACTCTATACATATATATCTGGAGGTAGTCGCTCCAAATCAATTTTACAGTGAAAACTGCAGGAACTTCAAACCGTCACTAGGAAACAGACTGAGAAACCACAGTAAAATTTTCTCCTGCATCCCGTTCCCTTTGTGCTAAATAAACGAACATCTCTCCACATGCTCAGTTCTGTGTGATAAGTGTGTGTGAAAGCCGTCCTTCAACTAGCTTGTTGGGAAAACAAAGTTTCATATCATTTGAAAACTGCACTCCTTACATATGTATTGGGAGGTACTCGCTCCAAATCGGTTTTATAGTGAAAAATGCAGGAACATCCAACCGGCATTAGGAAACAGACTAAGAACCCAGAGTAAAAGTTTCTCCTGCAACCTCTTCCCTTTTTGCTAAATGAACGAACGTCTCTCCACATGCTCAGTTCTCAGAGATAAATGTGTGTGAAAGCCGCCCTTCACCTAGCTTGTTGGGATCAAAAGTTTCTTTTCAGTTTCAAACTGCACTGCCTACATATATATGGGGAGGTACTCGCTCCAACTGGGTTTTACAGTGAAAACTGCAGGAACCTCAAACCGGCACTAGGAAACACACTGAGAAACCAGAGTAAAAGTTTCTCCTGCAAACCATTCCCTTTGTGCTAGATGAACGAACGTCTCTTCACATGCTCAGTTCTGAGAGAAATGTGTGTGTGAAATCCGTACTTCACCTAGCTTGTAGGGAACACAAAGACTCTTTTCAGTTGCAAACGGCACTATATATATATATATGGGTAGGTACTAGCTCCAACTCGGTTTTACACTGAAAACTGCACGAACTTATAACCAGCACTAGGAAACACACTGAGAAACCAGAGTAGAAGTTTCCCGTGCAACCCGTTACATTTGTGCTAGATGAACGAACGTCTCTCCACATGCTCAGTTCTGAGAGATAAGTGTGTTTGAAAGCCGTGCATCAACTAGCTTGTTGGGAACACAGAGTTTCTTTTCAGTTGCAAACTGCACTCTCTCTATATATATGGGGAGGTACTAGCTACAACTCGGTTTTACAGTGAAAATTCAGTAACTTCAAACCGGCACTAGGAAACACACTGAGAAACCAGAGTAAAATATCTCCTACAACACGTTCCCTTTGTGCTAGATTAACTGTCATCTCTCCACATGCTCAGTTCTGAGAGATATGTGTGTGTTAAAGCCGTCCTTCACCTAGCTTGTTGGGAACACAGAGTTTCTTTTCAGTTGCAAACGGCACTCCATACATATATATGGGGATGTACAAGCTCCAACTCAGTTTTACAGAGAAAACTGCCGGAAATTCAAACCGGCACTAGGAAACACACTGAGAAAACAGAGTAAAAGTTTCTCCTGCAACCCGTTCCCTTTGTGCTAGATGAACGAAAGTCTCTCTACATGCTCTGTTCTGAGATATATGTGTGTGTGCAAGCCGAACTTCACCTAGCTTGTTGGGAACACAGAGTTTCTTTTCAGTTGCAAACTGCAATGCATACATATATATGGGGTGGTACTGGCTCCAACTCGGTTTTACAGTGAATACTGCAGGAACTTCATACCGGCATTAGGAAAATGACTGAGAATTTAGAATAAAGTTTCTCCTGCAACTGGTTCCCTATGTGCTAGATGAACGAACTTCTATCCACATGCTCAGTTCAGAGAGAAAAGAGTGTGTGAAAGCAGTTCTTCACCTATCTTGTTGGGAACACAGAGTTTCTTTTCAGTTGCAAAGTGGAATCCTTACATATATATGGGGATTTACTCGCTCCAAATTGATTTTACAGGAAAACTGTAGGAACTTCTAACTGGCATTAGGAAACAGACTGAGAAACCAGAGTAAATGTTTTTCCTGCAACCCGTTCCATTTGTGCTAGATGAACGAACGTCTCTCCACATGCTCAATTCTGAGAGATATGTGTGTGTGAAAGCCGTCCTTCACCTAGCTTGTTGGGAACACAAAGTTCTTTTCAGTTGCAAACGGCACTCCATACATATATATGGGAAAGTACTCGCTCCAACTAGGTTTTACAGTGAAAACTGCAGGAACTTCAAACAGGCACTAGGAAACACACTGAGAAACCAGAGTAAAAGTTTCTAATGCAAACAGTTCCCTTTGTGTTAGATAAACGAAAGTCTCTCCACATGCTCAGTTCTGAGAAATAAGTGTGTGAAAGCCGCCCTTCATTATCTTGTAGGGAACACAAAGTTTCTTTTCAGTTGCAAACTGCACTCCATAAATATATATGGGAAGGTACACGCTCCAACTCATTTTTACAGTGAAAACTGCAGGAACTTCAAACCGGCACTAGGAAACAGACTGAGAAACCAGAGTAAAAGTTCCTCCTGCAAACCGTTCCCTTTGTGCTAGATGAATGAAAGTTTCTCCACATGCTCTGTTCTCAGAGATAATTGAGTGTGAATGCCGTCCTTCACCAAGGTTGTTTGGAACACAAAATTTCTTTTCAGTTGCTAAGTTGAATCCATCTATATATATGGGGAGTTACTCGCTCCAACTCGATTTTACAGGGAAAACTTCAGGATCATCTAACTGGCATTAGGAAAAAAACTGAGAATCCAGAGAAAAGTTTCTCCTGCAAACCGTTCTCTTTGTGCTAGATGAACGAACGTCTATCCACATGCTCACTTTTGAGAGATAAGTTTGTGTGAAAGCCGTCCTTCAACTAGCTTGATGGGAACACAAAGTTTCTTTTTGATGCAAACTGCACTACATACATATATATGTGGAGGTACTCGCTCCAACTCGGTTTTACAGTGAAAACTGCAGGAACTTCAAACCGGCACTAGGAAACACACTGAGAAACCAGAGTAAAAGTTTCTCCTGCAACCCGTTCCATTTGTGCTAGATGAACGAAAGTCTCTCCACATGCTCTGTTCTGAGATATATGTGTGAGTGCAAGCCGAACTTCACCTAGCTTGTTGGGAACACAGAGTTTCTTTTCAGTTGCAAACTGCACTGCATACATATATATGGGGAGGTACTGGCTCCAACTCGGTTTTACAGTGAAAACTGCAGGAACTTCATACCGGCATTAGGAAAAATACTGAGAATTTAGAATAAAGTTTCACCTGCAACCCGTTCCCTATGTGCTAGATGAACGAACGTCTCTCCACATGCTCAGTTCTGAGAGATAATTGTGGGTGAATGCCGTCCTTCACCTAGCTTGTTGGGAACACAAAGTTTCTTTCAAGTTGCAAAGTGGAATCCATACATATATATGGGGAGTTACTCGCTCCAACTCGGTTTTACAGCGAAAACTGCAGGAATTTCATACCGGCACTAGAAAACACTCTGAGAATTCAGAGTAAAAGCTTCTCCTGGGAAGTGTTCCCTTTGTGCTAGATGAACGAACGTCTCTGCACATGCTCAGTTCTGAGAGATAATTTTGTGTGAAAATCGTTCTTCACCAAGCTTGTTGGGAACACAAAGTTTCTTTTCTGTGGCAAACTGCACTCCATACATATATATGGGGAGGTACTGTCTCCAACTCGGTTTTACAGTGAAAAGTGCAGGAAATTCAAGCAGGCACTAGGAAACACACTGAGAAACCAGAGTAAAACTTTCTCTTGCAACCCGTTCCCTTTGTGCTAGATGAACGAACGTCTCTCCACATGCTCATTTCTTAGAGATAAGTGTGTGTGAAAGCCGTCCTTCACCTAGCTTGTAGGGAACACAAAGGTTCTTTTAAGTTGCAAAATGCACTCCATAAATATATATGGGAATGTACTCGCACCAACTCGGTTTTAGAGTGAAAACTGCAGGAAATTCAAAAGGCACTAGGAAACACACTGAGAAACAGAGTAAAAATTTCTAATGCAAACAGTTCCATTTGTGTTAGATGAACGAAGTCTCTCCACATGCTCAGTTCTTAGAAATAAGTGTGTGTGAAAGCCGCCCTTCAACTATCTTGTAGGGAACACAAAGTTTCTTTTCAGTTGCTATCTGCACTCCATAAATAAATATGGGAAGGTACACGCTCCAACTCGGTTTTACAGTGAAACTGCAGGAACTGCAAACCGGCACTAGGAAACAGCCTGAGAAACCAGAGTAAAAGTTTCTCCTGCAAACCTATCCCTTTGTGCTAGATGAACGAACGTCTCTCCACATGCTCAGATCTCAGAGATAAGTGTGTGTGAAAGCCGTACTTCACATAGCTTGTAAGGAACACAAAGATTCTTTTCAGTTGCAAACTGCACTCCATACATATATATGGGTAGGAACACGCTCAAACTCGATTTTACAGTGAAAACTGCAGGAATATCAAACCGGCACTAGGAAACACAGTGAGAAACCAGAGTAAAAGTTTCTCCTGCAAACCGTTCCCTTTGTGCTAGATGAACGAACGTCTCTCCACATGCTAAGTTCTCAGAGATAAGGGTGTGTGAAAGCCGTCCTTCACCTAGCTTGTAGGGAAAATATAGTTTTTTTCAGTTGCAAAGTGGAATACTTAAATATATATGGGAATTTACTCGCTCCAACTCGGTTTTACAGAGAAAAATGCAGGAACATCTAACCGGCATTAGGAAAAACCTGAGAATCCGGAGTAAAAGTTTCTCTTGCAAACCGTTCCCATTGTGCTAGATGAACGAACGTCTATCCACACGCTCAGTTCTGAGAGATTATTTTGTGTGAAAACCGTTCTTCACCAAGCTTGTTGGGAACACAAATTTTCTTTCCTGTTGCAAATGCACTCCATATAAATATATGGGGAGGTACTCGCTCCAACTCGTTTTTATAGTAAAAATTGCAGGAATTTCAAACCGGCACTAGGAAACACTCTGAGAAACCAGAGTAAATGTTTCTCCTGCAAACCGTTCCTTTGTGCTAGATGAACGAACGTCTCTCCACATGCTCTGTTCTGAGAGATATGTGTGTGTTCAAGCCGACCTTCACCAGGCTTGTTGGGAACACAGAGTTTCTTTTCAGTTGAAAAGTGCACTGCATACATATATATGGGGAGGTACTGGCTCCAACTCGGTTTTACAGTGAAAACTGCAGGAACTTCATACCGGCATTAGGAAAAATACTGAGAATTTCGAATAAAGTTTCTCCTGCAACCCGTTCCCTATGTGCTAGATGAACGAACGTCTATCCACATGCTCAGTTCTGAGAGATAAGTGTGTGTGAAAGCCGTTCTTCACCTAGCTTGTTGGGAACACAGAGTTTCTTTTCAGTTGCAATCGGCACTCCATACATTTATATGGGTAGGTACTCGCTCAAACATGATTTTACAGTGAAATCTGCAGGAAATTCTAACCGGCATTAGGAAACAGACTTAGAAACCAGAGTAAATGTTTCTCCTGCAACCCGTTCCCTTTGTGCTAGATGAACGAACGTCTCTCCACATGATCAGTTCTGAGACATATGTGTGTGTGAAAGCCGTCCTTCACCTAGCTTGTTGGGAACACAATGTTTCTTTTCAGTTGCAAAGTGGAATCCATATATATATATGGGGAATTACTCGCTCCAACTCTGTTTTACAGTGAAAACTGCAGGAACATGTATACCGGCATTAGGAAAAAGACTGAGAATCCAGAGTAAATGTTTCTCCTGCAAACCGTTCCTTTTGTGCTAGATGAACGAAAGTCTATCCTCATGCTAAGTTCTGAGAGGTAAGTGTGGGTGAAAGCCGTCCTTCACCTAGCTTGTTGGGAACACAAAGTTTCTTTTCAGTTGCAAAGTGGAATCCATACATATATATGGGGATTTACTCGCTCCAACTCGGCTTTACAGGGAAAACTGCAGGAACTTCTGAACGGAATTAGGAAACAGACGGAGACACCAGAGTAAAATTTTCTCCTGCAACCCCTTCCAATTCTGCTAGATGAACGAACGTCTCTCCACATGCAAAGTTCTAACAAATAAGTGTGCGTGAAAGCCGTCCTTCCAGTTGCTTGATGGGAACACAGAGTTTCTTTTCAGTTGCAAACGGCACTCCATACATATATATGGGGATGTACAAGCTCCAACTCGGTTTTACAGAGAAAACTGCAGGAACTTCAAACCGGCACTAGGAAACACACTGAGAAAAAAGAGTAAAAGTTTCTCCTGCAACCTCTTCCCTTTGTGCTAGATGAACGAAAGTCTCTCTACATGCTCTGTTCTGAGATATATGTGTGTGTGCAAGCCGAACTTCACCTAGCTTGTTGGGAACACAGAGTTACTTTTCAGTTGCAAACTGCATGGCATACATTTATATGAGGAGGTACTGGCTCCAACTCGGTTTTACAGTGAATACTGCAAGAACTTCATACCGGCATTAGGAAAATGACTGAGAATTTAGAATAAACTTTCTCCTGCAACCGGTTCCCTATGTGCTAAATGAACGAACTTCTATCCACATGCTCAGTTCTGAGAGATAAGTGTGTGTGAAAGCCGTTCTTCACCTAGCTTGTTGGGAATACAGAGTTCCTTTTCAGTTGCAAAGTGGAATCCTTACATATATATGGGGATTTACTCGCTCCAAATTGGTTTTACAGGAAAACTGCAGGAACTTCTAACCGGCATTAGGAAACAGACGGAGACACCAGAGTAAAAGTTTTTCCTGCAACCCGTTCCATTTGTGCTAGATGAACGAACGTCTCTCCACATGCTCAATCTGAGAGATATTTGTGTGTGAAAGCCGTCCTTCACCTAGCTTGTTGGGAACACAAAGTTCTTTTCATTTGCAAACGGCACTTCATACATATATATGGGGATGTACAAGCTCCAACTCGGTTTTACAGTGAAAACTGCAGGAAGTTCAAACCGGCACTAGGAAACACTCTGAGAAACCAGAGTAAATGTTTCTCCTGCAAACCGTTCCTTTGTGCTAGATGAACGAACGTCTTTCCACATGCTCAGTTCTCAGAGATAAGTGTGTGTGAATGCCGTCCTTCAACTAGCTTGTTGGGAACACAAAGTTTCTTTTCAGTTGCAAAGTGGAATCCATACAAATATATGGGGGGTTAGTCGCTCCAACTCGGTTTTACAGTGAAAACTGCAGGAACATGTAACCGGCATTAGGAAAAAGACTGAGAATCCAGAGTAAAAGTTTCTCCTGCAACCCCTTCCCATTGTGCTAGATGAACGAACGTCTCTCCACATGCTTTGTTCTGAGAGATATGTGTGTGTTCAAGCCGACCTTCACCAGGCTTGTTGGGAACACAGAGTTTCTTTTCAGTTGCAAAGTGCACTGCATACATATATAAGGGGAGGTACTGGCTCCAACTCGGTTTTACAGTGAAAACTGCAGGAACTTCATACCGGCATTAGGAAAAATACTGAGAATTTAGAATAAAGTTTCTCCTGTAACCCGTTCCCTATGTGCTAGATGAACGAAAGTCTATCCACATGCTCAGTTCTGAGAGATAAGTGTGTGTGAAAGCCGTTCTTCACCTAACTTGTTGGGAACACAGAGTTTCTTTTCATTTGCAATCGGCACTACATACAATTATATGGGTAGGTACTCGCTCAAACATGTTTTTACAGTTAAATCTAGGAACTTCTAACCGGCATTAGGAAACAGACTTAGAAACCACAGTAAATGTTTCTCCTGCAACCCGTTCCCTTTGTGCTAGATGAACGAAAGTCTCTCCACATGATCAGTTCTGAGAGAAATGTGTGTGTGAAAGCCGTACTTCACCAAGCTTGTTGGGAACACAATGTGTCTTTTCAGTTGCAAAGTGGAATCCATACATATATATGGGGAGTTACTCTCTCCAACTCGGTTTTACAGTGAAAAATGCAGGAATATCTAACCGGCATCAAAAAAAAACTGACAATCCAGAGTAAAAGTTTCTAATGCAACCAGTGCTTTTGTGATAGATGAACGAACTTCTCTGCACATGCTCAGTTCTGAGAGATAATTTTGTGTGAAAACCATTCTTCACCAAGCTTGTTGGGAACACAAATTTTCTTTCCTGTTGCAAACTGCACTCCATACATATTTATGGGGAGGTACTCGCTCCAACTCGGTTTTATAGTAAAAATTGCAGGAATTTCAAACCGGCACTAGGAAACACTCTGAGAAACCAGAGTAAATGTTTCTCCTGCAAACCGTTCCTTTGTGCTAGATGAACGAACGTCTCTCCACATGCTCTATTCTGAGAGATATGTGTGTGTTCAAGCCGACCTTCACCAGGCTTGTTGGGAACACAGAGTTTCTTTTCAGTTACAAAGTGCACTGCATACATATATATGGGGAGGTACTGGCTCCAACTCGGTTTTACAGTGAAAACTGCAGGAATTTCATACCGGCATTAGGAAAAATACTGAGAATTTAGAATAAAGTTTCTACTGCAACCCGTTCCCTATGTGCTAGATGAACGAACGTCTATCCACATGCTCAGTTCTGAGAGATAAGTGTGTGTGAAAGCCGTTCTTCACCTAGCTTGTTGGGAACACAGAGTTTCTTTTCAGTTGCAATCGGCACTCCATAAATTTATATGGGTAGGTACTCGCTCAAACATGATTTTACAGTGAAATCTGCAGGAACTTCTAACCGGCATTAGGAAACAGACTTAGAAACCAGAGTAAATGTTTCTCTTGCAACCCGTTCCCTATGTGCTAGATGAACGAACGTCTCTCCACATGATCAGTTCTGAGACATATGTGTGTGTGAAAGCCGTCCTTCACCTAGCTTGTTGGGAACACAATGTTTCTTTTCAGTTGCAAAGTGGAATCCATATATATATATGGGGAATTACTCGCTCCAACTCTGTTTTACAGTGAAAATTGCAGGAACATGTAACCGGCATTAGGAAAAAGACTGAGAATCCAGAGTAAATGTTTCTCCTGCAAACCGTTCCCTTTGTGCTAGATGAACGAAAGTCTATCCTCATGCTCAGTTCTGAGAGGTAAGTGTGGGTGAAAGCCGTACTTCACCTAGCTTGTTGGGAACACAAAGTTTCTTTTCAGTTGCAAAGTGGAATCCATACATATATATGGGGATTTACTCGCTCCAACTCGGCTTTACAGGGAAAACTGCAGGAACTTCTAAACGGAATTAGGAAACAGACGGAGACACCAGAGAAAATTTTCTCCTGCAACCCCTTCCCATTCTGCTAGATGAACGAACGTCTCTCCACATGATAAGTTCTAAGAAATAAGTGTGTGTGAAAGCCGTCCTTCAAGTTGCTTGATGGGAACACAGAGTTTCTTTTCAGTTGCAAACGGCACTCCATACATATATATGGGAATGTACTAGCTCCAACTCGGTTTTACAGAGAAAACTGCAGGAACTTCAAACCGGCACTAGGAAACACACTGAGAAAAAAGAGTAAAAGTTTCTCCTGCAACCTCTTCCCTTTGTGCTAGATGAACGAAAGTCTCTCTACATGCTCTGTTCTGAGATATATGTGTGTGTGCAAGCCGAACTTCACCTAACTTGTTGGGAACACAGAGTTACTTTTCAGTTGCAAACTGCATGGCATACATTTATATGAGGAGGTACTGGCTCCAACTCGGTTTTACAGTGAATACTGCAGGAACTTCATACCGGCATTAGGAAAATGACTGAGAATTTAGAATAAACTTTCTCCTGCAACCGATTCCCTATGTGCTAAATGAACGAACTTCTATCCACATGCTCAGTTCTGAGAGATAAGTGTGTGTGAAAGCCGTTCTTCACCTAGATTGTTGGGAACACAGAGTTCCTTTTCAGTTTCAAAGTGGAATCCTTACATATATATGGAGATTTACTCACTCCAAATTGGTTTTACAGGAAAACTGCAGGAACTTCTAACCGGCATTAGGAAACAGACTGAGAAACCAGAGTAAAAGTTTTTCCTGCAACCCGTTCCATTTGTGCTAGATAAACGAACGTCTCTCCAAATGCTCAATTCTGAGAGATATTTGTGTGTGAAAGCCGTCCTTCACCTAGTTTGTTGGGAATACAAAGTTCTTTTCAGTTGCAAACGGCACTTCATACATATATAAGGGGATGTACAAGCTCCAACTCGGTTTTACAGTGAAAACTGCAGGAAGTTCAAAACGGCAATAAGAAACACTCTGAGAAACCAGAGTAAATGTTTCTCCTGCAAACCGATCCTTTGTGCTAGATGAACGAACGTCTCTCCACATGCTCAGTTCTCAGAGATAAGTGTGTGTGAATGCCGTCCTTCAACTAGCTTGTTGGGAACACAAAGTTTCTTTTCAGTTGCAAAGTGGAATCCATACATATATATGGGGGGTTAGTCGCTCCAACTCGGTTTTACAGTGAAAACTGCAGGAACATGTAACCGGCATTAGGAAAAAGACTGAGAATCCAGAGTAAATATTTCTCCTGCAAACCGTTCCCTTTGTGCTAGATGAACGAAAGTCTATTCTCATGCTCAGTTCTGAGAGATAAGTGTGGGTGAAAGCAGTCCTTCACCTAGCTTGTTGGGAACACAAAGTTTCTTTTCAGTTGCAAAGTGGAATCCATACATATATATGGGGGGTTAGTCGCTCCAACTCGGTTTTACAGTGAAAAATGCAGGAACATTTAACCAGCATTAGGAAAAAGACTGAGAATCCAGATTAAATGTTTCTCCTGCAAACCGTTCCCTTTGTGCTAGATGAACGAAAGTCTATTCTCATGCTCAGTTCTGAGAGATAAGTGTGGGTGAAAGCAGTCCTTCACCTAGCTTGTTGGGAACACAAAGTTTCTTTTCAGTTGCAAAGTGGAATCCATACATATATATGGGGATTTACTCGCTCCAACTCGGTTTTACAGGGAAAACTGCAGGAACTTCTAAACGGCATTAGGAAACAGACGGAGACACCAGAGTAAAATTTTCTCCTGCAACCCCTTCCCATTGTGCTAGATGAACGAAAGTCTATCCTCATGCTCAGTTCTTAGAAATAAGTGTGTGTGAAAGCCGTCCTTCAACTTGCTTGATGGGAACACAGAGTTTCTTTTCAGTTGCAAAATGCAATGCATACATATATACGTTAGGTAATCGCTCCAACTCGATTTTACAGTGAAAACTGCAGGAAATTCAAACCGGCACTAGGAAACACACTGAGAAAAAAGAGTAAAAGTTTCTCCTGCAACCCCTTCCCATTGTGCTAGATGAACGAACGTCTCTCTACATGCTTTGTTCTGAGAGATATGTGTGTGTTCAAGCCGACCTTCACCAGGCTTGTTGGGAACACAGAGTTTCTTTTCAGTTGCAAAGTGCACTGCATACATATATATGGGGATTTACTCGCTCCAACTCGGTTTTACAGGGAAAACTGCAGGAACTTCTAAACGGCATTAGGAAACAGACGGAGACACCAGAGTAAAATTTTCTCCTGCAACCCCTTCCCATTCTGCTAGATGAACGAACGTCTCTCCACATGCTAAGTTCTAAGAAATAAGTGTGTGTGAAAGCCGTCCTTCAACATGCTTGATGGGAACACAGAGATACTTTTCAGTTGCAAAATGCAATTCATACATATATACATTAGGTAATCGCTCCAACTCGGTTTTACAGTGAAAACTGCAGGAAATTCAAACCGGCACTAGGAAACACACTGAGAAAACAGAGTAAAAGTTTCTCCTGCAACCCCTTCCCATTGTGCTAGATGAACGAACGTCTCTCCACATGCTCTGTTCTGAGAGATATGTGTGTGTTCAAGCCGACCTTCACCAGACTTGTTGGGAACACAGAGTTTCTTTTCAGTTGCAAAGTGCACTGCATACATATATATGGGGAGGTACTGGCTCCAACTCGGTTTTACAGTGAAAACTGCAGGAACTTCATACCGGCATTAGGAAAAATACTGAGAATTTAGAATAAAGTTTCTCCTGCAACCCGTTCCCTATGTGCTAGATGAACGAACGTCTATCCACATGCTCAGTTCTGAGAGATAAGTGTGTGTGAAAGCCGTCCTTCACCTAGCTTGTTGGGAACACAGAGTTTCTTTTCAGTTGCAATCGGCACTTCATACATTTATATGGGTATGTACTCGCTCAAACATATTTTTACAGTGAAATCTGCAGGAAATTCTAACCGGCATTAGGAAACAGACTTTGAAACCAGAGTAAATGTTTCTCCTGCAACCCGTTCCCTTTGTGCTAGATGAACGAACGTCTCTCCACATGATCAGTTCTGAGAGATATGTGTGTGTGAAAGCCGTCCTTCACCTAGCTTGTTGGGAACACAATGTTTCTTTTCAGTTGCAAAGTGGAATCCATATATATATATGGGGAATTACTCGCTCCAACTCGGTTTTACAGTGAAAACTGCAGGAATATCTAACCGGAATCAGGAAAAAACTGACAATCCAGAGTAATAGTTTCTCCTGCAAACCGTTCCCATTGTGCTAGATGAACGAAAGTCTATCCACATGCTCAGTTCTGAGAGATATGTGTGTGTGAAAGCCGTCCTTCACCTAGCTTGTTGGGAACACAAAGTTTCTTTTCAGTTGCAAACGGCACTCCATAAATATATATGGGGATGTACAAGCTGCAACTCGATTTTACAGAGAAAACTGCAGGAAATTCATAGCGGCACTAGGAAACACACTGAGAAAACAGAGTAAAAGTTTGTCCTGCAACCTCTTCCCTTTGTGCTAGATGAACGAAAGTCTCTCTACATGCTCTGTTCTGAAATATATGTGTGTGTGCAAGCCGAAATTCACCTAGCTTGTTGGGAACACAGAGTTACTTTTCAGTTGCAAACTGCATGGCATACATTTATATGAGGAGGAACTGGCTCCAACTCGGTTTTACAGTGAATACTGCAGGAACTTCATACCGGCATTAGGAAAATGACTGAGAATTTAGAATAAACTTTCTCCTGCAACCGGTTCCCTATGTGCTAAATGAACGACCTTCTATTCACATGCTCAGTTCTGAGAGATAAGTGTGTGTGAAAGCCGTTCTTCACCTAGCTTGTTGGGAACACAGAGTTCCTTTTCAGTTGCAAAGTGGAATCCTTACATATATATGGGGATTTACTCGCTCCAAATTGGTTTTACAGGAAAACTGCAGGAACTTCTAACCGGCATTAGGAAACAGACTGAAAAACCAGAGTAAAAGTTTTTCCTGCAAACCGTTCAATTTGTGCTAGATGAACGAACGTCTCTCCACATGCTCAATTCTGAGAGATATGTGTGTGTGAAAGCCGTCCTTCACCTAGCTTGTTGGGAACACAAAGTTCTTTTCAGTTGCAAACGGCACTTCATACATATATATGGGGATGTACAAGCTCCAATTCGGTTTCACAGTGAAAACTGCAGGAAGTTCAAACCGGCACTAGGAAACACTCTGAGAAACCAGAGTAAATGTATCTCCTGCAACCCGTTCCTTTGTGCTAGATGAACGAACGTCTCTCCACATGCTCAGTTCTCAGAGATAAGTGTGTGTGAATGCCGTCCTTCAACTAGCTTGTTGGGAACACAAAGTTTCTTTTCAGTTGCAAAGTGGAATCCATACATATATATGGGGGGTTAGTCGCTCCAACTCGGTTTTACAGTGAAAACTGCAGGAACATGTAACCGGCATTAGGAAAAAGACTGAGAATCCAGAGTAAATGTTTCTCCTGCAAACCGTTCCCTTTGCGCTAGATGAACGAAAGTCTATCCTCATGCTCAGTTCTGAGAGATAAGTGTGGGTTAAAGCAGTCCTTCACCTAGCTTGTTGGGAACACAAAGTTTCTTTTCAGTTGCAAAGTGGAATCCATACATATATATGGGGATTTACCCGCTCCAACTCGGTATTACAGGGAAAACTGCAGGAACATGTAACCGGCATTAGGAAAAAGACCGAGAATCCAGAGTAAATGTTTCTCCTGCAAACCGTTCCCTTTGTGCTAGATGAACGAAAGTCTATCCTCATGCTCAGTTCTTAGAAATAAGTGTGTGTGAAAGCCGTCCTTCAACTTGCTTGATGGGAACACAGAGTTTCTTTACAGTTGCAAAATGCAATGCATACATATATACGTTAGGTAATCGCTCCAACTCGATTTTACAGTGAAAACTGCAGGAAATTCAAACCGGCACTAGGAGACACACTGAGAAAACAGAGTAAAAGTTTCTCCTGCAACCCCTTCCCATTGTGCTAGATGAACGAACGTCTCTCCACATGCTTTGGTCTGAGAGATATGTGTGTGTTCAAGCCGACCTTCACCAGGCTTGTTGGGAACACAGAGTTTCTTTTCAGTTGCAAAGTGCACTGCATACATATATATGGGGAGGTACTGGCTCCAACTCGCTTTTACATTGAAAACTGCAGGAACTTCATACCGGCATTAGGAAAAATACTGAGAATTTAGAATAAAGTTTCTCCTGCAACCCGTTCCCTATGTGCTAGATGAACGAAAGTCTATCCACATGCTCAGTTCTGAGAGATAAGTGTGTGTGAAAGCCGTTCTTCACCTAGCTTGTTGGGAACACAGAGTTTCTTTTCAGCTGCAATCGGCAATCCATACAATTATATGGGTATGTACTCGCTCAAACATGTTTTTACAGTGAAATCTAGGAACTTCTAACCAGCATTAGGAAACAGACTTAGAAACCACAGTAAATGTTTCTCCTGCAACCCGTTCCCTTTGTGCTAGATGAACGAACGTCTCTCCACATGATCTGTTCTGAGAGAAATGTGTGTGTGAAAGCCGTCCTTCACCTAGCTTGTTGGGAACACAATGTTTCTTTTCAGTTGCAAAGTGGAATCCATATATATATATGGGGAGTTACTCGCTCCAACTCGGTTTTAAAGTGAAAAATGCAGGAATATCTAACCGGCATCAGGAAAAAACTGACAATCAAGAGTAAAAGTTTCTAATGCAACAAGTTCCCTTGTGTTAGATGAACGAACGTCTCTGCACATGCTCAGTTCTGAGAGATAATTTTGTGTGAATACCGTTCTTCACCAAGCTTTTTGGGAACACAAAGTTTCTTTTCTGTTGCAAACGGCACTCCATACATATATATGGGGAGGTACTGTCTCCAACTCGGTTTTACAGTGAGAAATGCAGGAACTTCAAACCGGCACTAGGAAACACACTGAGAAACCAGAGAAAAAGTTTCTCTTGCAACCCGTTCCCTTTGTGCTAGATGAACGAACGTCTCTCCACATGCTAATTTCTTAGAGATAATTGTGTGTGAAACCCGTCCTTCACCTAGCTTGTAGGGAACACAAAGGTTCTTTTAAGTTGCAAAATGCACTCCATAAATATATATATGGGAATGTACTCGCACCAACTCGGTTTTACAGTGAAAACTGCAGGAAATTCAAACAGGCACTAGGAAACTCTCTGAGAAACCAAAGTAAAAGTTTCTAATGCAAACAGTTCCCTTTGTGTTAGATGAACTAAAGTCTCTCCACATGCTCAGTTCTGAGAAATAAGTGTGTGTGAAAGCCGCACTTCAACTATCGTGTAGGGAACACAAAGATTCTTTTCAGTTGCAATCTGCACTCCATAAATAAATATGGGAAGGTACACGCTCCAACTCGGTTTTACAGTGAAAACTGCAGGAACTTCAAACCGGCACTAGGAAACAGCCTGAGAAACCAGAGTAAAAGTTTCTCATTCAAACCTATCCCTTTGTGGTAGATGAACGAACGTCTCTCCACATGCTCAGATCTCAGAGATAAGTGTGTGTGAAAGCCGTACTTCACATAGCTTGTAAGGAACACAAAGATTCTTTTCAGTTGCAAACTGCACTCCATACATATATACGGGTAGGAACGCGCTCAAACTCGGTTTTACAGTGAAAACTGCAGGAATATCAAACCGGCACTAGGAAACACAGTGAGAAACCAGAGTAACAGTTTCCCTGCAAACCGTTCACTTTGTGCTAGATGAACGAACGTCTCTCCACATGCTCAGTTCTCAGAGATAAGGGTGTGTGAAAGCCATCCTTCACCTAGCCTGTAGGGAAAATATAGTTTTTTTCAGTTGCAAAGAGAATACTTAAATATATATGGGAATTTACTCGCTCCAACTCGGTTTTACAGTGAAAAATGCAGGAACATCTAACCGGCATTAGGAAAAACCTGAGAATCCGGAGTAAAAGTATCTCTTGCAAACCGTTCCCATTGTGCTAGATGAACGAACGTATATCCACATGCTCAGTTCTGACAGATTATTTTGTGTGAAAACCGTACTTCACCAAGCTTGTTGGGAACACAAATTTTCTTTCCTGTTGCAAACTGCACTCCATACATATATATGGGGAGGTACTCGCTCCAACTCGGTTTTATAGTAAAAATTGCAGGAATTTCAAACCGGCACTAGGAAACACTCTGAGAAACCAGAGTAAATGTTTCTCCTGCAAACCGTTCCTTTGTGCTAGATGAACGAACGTCTCTCCACATGCTCTGTTCTGAGAGATATGTGTGTGTTCAAGCCGACCTTCACCAGGCTTGTTGGGAACACAGAGTTTCTTTTCAGTTGCAAAGTGCACTGCATACATATATATGGGGAGGTACTGGCTCCAACTCGGTTTTACAGTGAAAACTGCAGGAACTTCATACCGGCATTAGGAAAAATACTGAGAATTTAGAATAAAGTTTCTCCTGCAACCCGTTCCCTATGTGCTAGATGAACGAACGTCTATCCACATGCTCAGTTCTGAGAGATAAGTGTGTGTGAAAGCCGTTCTTCACCTAGCTTGTTGGGAACACAGAGATTCTTTTCAGTTGCAATCGGCACTGCATACATTTATATGGGAAGTACTCGCTCAAACATGTTTATACAGTGAAATTGCAGGAACTTCTAACCGGCATTAGGAAACAGACATAGAAACCAGAGTAAATGTTTCTCCTGCAACCCGTTCCCTTTGTGCTAGATGAACGAACGTCTCTCCACATGATCAGTTCTGAGAGATATGTGTGTGTGAAAGCCGTCCTTCACCTAGCTTGTTGGGAACACAATGTTTCTTTTCAGTTGCAAAGTGGAATCCATATATATATATGGGGAATTACTCGCTCCAACTCGGTTTTACAGTGAAAACTGCAGGAATATCTAACCGGAATCAGGAAAAAACTGACAATCCAGAGTAATAGTTTCTCCTGCAAACCGTTCACATTGTGCTAGATGAACGAAAGTCTATCCACATGCTCAGTTCTGAGAGATATGTGTGTGTGAAAGCCGTCCTTCACCTAGCTTGTTGGGAACACAAAGTTTCTTTTCAGTTGCAAACGGCACTCCATAAATATATATGGGGATGTACAAGCTCCAACTCGATTTTACAGAGAAAACTGCAGGAAATTCATAGCGGCACTAGGAAACACACTGAAAAACAGAGTAAAAGTTACTCCTGCAACCTCTTCCATTTGTGCTAGATGAACGAAAGTCTCTCTACATGCTCTGTTCTGAAATATATGTGTGTGTGCAAGCCGAAATTCACCTAGCTTGTTGGGAACACAGAGTTACTTTTCAGTTGCAAACTGCATGGCATACATTTATATGAGGAGGAACTGGCTCCAACTCGGTTTTACAGTGAATACTGCAGGAACTTCATACCGGCATTAGGAAAATGAATGAGAATTTAGAATAAACTTTCTCCTGCAACCGGTTCCCTATGTGCTAAATGAACGAACTTCTATCCACATGCTCAGTTCTGAGAGATAAGTGTGTGTGAAAGCCGTTCTTCACCTAGCTTGTTGGGAACACAGAGTTCCTTTTCAGTTGCAAAGTGGAATCCTTACATATATATGGGGATTTACTC
This sequence comes from Camelus dromedarius, assembly GCF_036321535.1. Taxonomy (NCBI): domain Eukaryota; kingdom Metazoa; phylum Chordata; class Mammalia; order Artiodactyla; family Camelidae; genus Camelus; species Camelus dromedarius. The sequence continues at coordinate 3,270,796 of NC_087451.1, read as the reverse complement.
GCTCCAAATTGGTTTTACAGGAAAACTGCAGGAAATTCTAACCGGCATTAGGAAACAGACTGAGAAACCAGATTAAAAGTTTTTCCTGCAACCCGTTCCATTTGTGCTAGATGAACGAACGTCTCTCCACATGCTCAATTCTGAGAGATATGTGTGAGTGAAAGCCGTCCTTCACCTAGCTTGTTGGGAACACAAAGTTCTTTTCAGTTGCAAATGACACTTCATACATATATATGGGGATGTACAAGCTCCAATTCGGTTTCACAGTGAAAACTGCAGGAAGTTCAAACCGGCACTAGGAAACACTCTGAGAAACCAGAGTAAATGTATCTCCTGCAAACCGTTCCTTTGTGCTAGATGAACGAACGTCTCTCCACATGCTCAGTTCTCAGAGATAAGTGTGTGTGAATGCCGTCCTTCAACTAGCTTGTTGGGAACACAAAGTTTCTTTTCAGTTGCAAAGTGGAATCCATACATATATATGGGGGGTTAGTCGCTCCAACTCGGTTTTACAGGGAAAACTGCAGGAACTTCTAAACGGCATTAGGAAACAGACGGAGACACCAGAGTAAAATTTTCTCCTGCAACCCCTTCCCATTGTGCTAGATGAACGAACGTCTCTCCACATGCTCAGATCTCAGAGATAAGTGTGTGTGAAAGCCGTACTTCACATAGCTTGTAAGGAACACAAAGATTCTTTTCAGTTGCAAACTGCACTCCATACATATATATGGGTAGGAACACGCTCAAACTCGGTTTTACAGTGAAAACTGCAGGAACTTCTAACCGGCATTAGGAAAAAGCTTGAGAATCCAGTTTAAAGTTTCACCTGCAAACAGTTCCTTTTGTGCTAGATGAACGAACGTCTATCCACATGCTCATTTCTGAGAGATATGTTTCTGTGAAAGCCGTCCTTCACTTTGCTTGTTGGGAACACAAAGTTTCTTTTCAGTTGCAAACTGCACTCCATACATATATATCTGGAGGTACTCGCTTCAAATCGATTTTACAGTGAAAACTGCAGGAACTTCAAACCGGCACTACGAAAAACACTGAGAAATCAGAGTAAAAGTTTCTCCTGTAAACCGTTCCTTTGTGCTAGATAAACAAAAGTCTCTCCACATGCTCAGTTCTAGAGATAAGTGTGTGTGAAAGCTGTCCTTCACCTATATTTTTGGGAACACAAAGTTTCTTTTCAGTTGCAAAGTGGAATCCATACATATACATGGGGTGTTACTCGATCCAACATGGTTTTACAGGGAAAACCGCAGGAACATCTAACCGGCATTAGGAAACAGACTGAGAAAGCAGAGTAAAATTTTCTCCTGCAACCCGTTCCCTTTGTGCTAGATGAACGAACCTCTTTCAACATGCTCAGTTCTGAGAGATAAGTGTGTGTGAATGCCGTCCTTCCCCTAGCTTGTTGGGAACACAGAGTTTCTTTCAGTTGCAAACTGCACTCCATACATTTATATGGGGAAGTACTAGCTCCAACACGGTTTTACAGTGAAAACTGCAGGAACTTCAAAAATGCACTAGGAAACACACTGAGAAATCAGAGCAAATTACTCCTGCAACCCGTTCCCTTTGTGCTAGATGAACGAAGTTCTCTACACATGCTCAGTTCTCAGAGATAAGTGTGTGTGAAAGCCGTCCTTCACCTAGCATTTGGGAACACAGAGTTTCTTTTCAGTTGAAAAATGCACTGCATACATATATATGGGGAGGTACACGCTCCAACTCGTTTTTACTGTGAAAACTGCAGAAAATTTAAACCGACACTTGTAAAAAATTTGAGAAACCAGAGTAAAAGTTTCTCCTGCAAACATTTCCATTTGTGCTAGATGAACGAACGTCTCTCCACATGCTCAGTTCTGAGAGATAAGTGTCTGTGAAAGCCGTCCTTCAACTAGCTTGTTGGGAACACAAAGTTTCATATCAGTTTCAAACTCCACTCCTTACATATGTATAGGGAGGTACTCGCTCCAACTCGGTTTTACAGTGAAAACTGCAGGAACATCTAACCGGCACTAGGAAACACTCTGAGAAACCAGAGTAAAAGTTTCTCCTGCAACCAGTTCCCTTTGTGCTAGATGAACGAACGTCTCTCTACATGCTCAGTTCTCAGAAATAAGTGTGAGTGAAAGCCGTCCTTCACCTAGCTTGTTGGGAACACAAAGTTTCTTTTCATTAGCAAACTGCACTCCATACATATATATGGGGTGGTATTCGCTCCAAAACTGTTTTACAGGGAAAACTGCAGGAACTTCTTACCGGCACTAGGAAACACTCTGAGAAACCAGAGTAAAATTTCTCCTGCAACCAGTTCCCTTTGTGCTAGATGAACGAACGTCTCTCCACATGCTGAGTTCTCAGAGATAAGTGTGAGTGAAAGCCGTCCTTCACCTAGCTTGTTGGGATCACAGAGTTTCTTTTCAGTTGCAAACTGCGCTGCATACCTATATATGGGGAAGTTCTGGCTCCAACTCCCTTTTACAGTGAAAACTGCAGGAACTTCATACCGGCATTAGGAAAAAGACTGAGAATTTAGAATAAATTTGTCCTGAAACCCATTCCCTATGTGCTAGATGAACGAACGTCTCTAAACATGCTAAGTTCTGAGAGATAAGTGTGTGTGAATGCCGTCCTTCACCTAGCTTGTTGGGAACACAGTGTTTCTTTCCAGTTGTTTTCGGCACTCCATACATTTATATGGATAGGTACTCGCTCAAACATGTTTTTACAGTGAAATCTGCAAGAAATTCTAACCGGCATTAGGAAATAGAATTAGAAACCAGAGTAAATATTTCTCCTGCAACCCGTTCCTTTTGTGCTAGATAAACGAACGTCTCTCCACATGATCAGTTCTGAGAGATATGTGTGTTTGAAAGCCGTCGTTCACCTAGCTTGTTGGGAACACAAAGTTTCTTATTTGTTGCAAACTGCACTCCATACATATATATGGGAGGTACTCGCTCCAAGTCGGTTTTACAGTGAAAACTGCAGGAATTTCAAACCGGCACTAGGAAACACTCTGAGAAACCAGAGTAAAAGTTTCTTCTGGAAACTGTACCCTTTGTGCTACATGAACGAAGGTCTCTGCACATGCTCAATTCTGAGAGATAAGTGTGTGTGAAAGCCGTCCTTCACATAGCTTGTAAGGAACAAAAAGTTTCTTTTCAGTTGCAAACTGCACTCCATACATATATATGGGTAGGAACACTCTCCAACACGCTTTTACAGTGAAAACTGCAGGAATATCAAACCGGCACTAGGAAACACACTGAGAAACCAGAGTAAAATTTCTCCTGCAAACCGTTCCATTGTGCTAGATGAGCGAACGTCTCTCAACATGCTCAGTTCTCAGAGAGAAGTGTGTGTGAAAGCCGTCCTTCACCTAGCTTGTAGGGAACATAAAGTTTATTTTCAGTTGCAAAGTGGTATACTTACATATATATGGGAATTTACTCGCTCCAACTCGGTTTTACAGGGAAAACTGCAGGAACTTCTAACTGGCATTAGGAAACAGACTGAGAAACCAGAGTAAATGTTTCTCCTGCAAACCGTTCCCTTTGTGCTAGATGAACGAAAGTCTATCCTCATGCTCAGTTCTGAGAGGTAAGTGTGGGTGAAAGCCGTACTTCACCTAGCTTGTTGGGAACACAATGTTTCTTTTCAGTTGCAAAGTGGAATCCATATATATATATGGGGAGTTACTCTCTCCAACTCGGTTTTACAGTGAAAAATGCAGGAATATCTAACCGGCATCAAAAAAAAACTGACAATCCAGAGTAAAAGTTTCTAATGCAACCAGTTCTTTTGTGATAGATGAACGAACTTCTCTGCACATGCTCAGTTCTGAGAGATAATTTTGTGTGAAAACCGTTCTTCACCAAGCTTGTTGGGAACACAAATTTTCTTTCCTGTTGCAAACTGCACTCCATACATATATATGGGGAGGTACTCGCTCCAACTCGGTTTTATAGTAAAAATTGCAGGAATTTCAAACCGGCACTAGGAAACACTCTGAGAAACCAGAGTAAATGTTTCTCCTGCAAACCGTTCCTTTGTGCTAGATGAACGAACGTCTCTCCACATGCTCATTTCTCAGAGATAAGTGTTAGTGAAAGCCGTCCTTCACCTAGCTCGTTGGGAACACAATGTTTCTCTTCAGTTGTAAAGTGTAATCCATACATATATATGGGGAGTTACTTGCTCCAACTCGGTTTTACAGGGAAAACTGCAGGAACTTCTAACCGGCATTAGGAAACAGACTGAGAAACCAGAGTAAAAGTTTCTCCTGTAAACCGTTCCCTTTGTGCTAGATGAACGAACGTCTCTCCACATGCTCAGTTCTGAGAGATATGTTTCTGTGAAAGCCGTCTTCACTTTGCTTGTTGGGAACACAAAGTTTCTTTTCAGTTGCAAACAGCACTCTATACATATATATCTGGAGGTAGTCGCTCCAAATCAATTTTACAGTGAAAACTGCAGGAACTTCAAACCGTCACTAGGAAACAGACTGAGAAACCACAGTAAAATTTTCTCCTGCATCCCGTTCCCTTTGTGCTAAATAAACGAACATCTCTCCACATGCTCAGTTCTGTGTGATAAGTGTGTGTGAAAGCCGTCCTTCAACTAGCTTGTTGGGAAAACAAAGTTTCATATCATTTGAAAACTGCACTCCTTACATATGTATTGGGAGGTACTCGCTCCAAATCGGTTTTATAGTGAAAAATGCAGGAACATCCAACCGGCATTAGGAAACAGACTAAGAACCCAGAGTAAAAGTTTCTCCTGCAACCTCTTCCCTTTTTGCTAAATGAACGAACGTCTCTCCACATGCTCAGTTCTCAGAGATAAATGTGTGTGAAAGCCGCCCTTCACCTAGCTTGTTGGGATCAAAAGTTTCTTTTCAGTTTCAAACTGCACTGCCTACATATATATGGGGAGGAACTCGCTCCAACTGGGTTTTACAGTGAAAACTGCAGGAACCTCAAACCGGCACTAGGAAACACACTGAGAAACCAGAGTAAAAGTTTCTCCTGCAAACCATTCCCTTTGTGCTAGATGAACGAACGTCTCTTCACATGCTCAGTTCTGAGAGAAATGTGTGTGTGAAATCCGTACTTCACCTAGCTTGTAGGGAACACAAAGACTCTTTTCAGTTGCAAACGGCACTATATATATATATATGGGTAGGTACTAGCTCCAACTCGGTTTTACACTGAAAACTGCACGAACTTATAACCAGCACTAGGAAACACACTGAGAAACCAGAGTAGAAGTTTCCCGTGCAACCCGTTACATTTGTGCTAGATGAACGAACGTCTCTCCACATGCTCAGTTCTGAGAGATAAGTGTGTTTGAAAGCCGTGCATCAACTAGCTTGTTGGGAACACAGAGTTTCTTTTCAGTTGCAAACTGCACTCTCTCTATATATATGGGGAGGTACTAGCTACAACTCGGTTTTACAGTGAAAATTCAGTAACTTCAAACCGGCACTAGGAAACACACTGAGAAACCAGAGTAAAATATCTCCTACAACACGTTCCCTTTGTGCTAGATTAACTGTCATCTCTCCACATGCTCAGTTCTGAGAGATATGTGTGTGTTAAAGCCGTCCTTCACCTAGCTTGTTGGGAACACAGAGTTTCTTTTCAGTTGCAAACGGCACTCCATACATATATATGGGGATGTACAAGCTCCAACTCAGTTTTACAGAGAAAACTGCCGGAAATTCAAACCGGCACTAGGAAACACACTGAGAAAACAGAGTAAAAGTTTCTCCTGCAACCCGTTCCCTTTGTGCTAGATGAACGAAAGTCTCTCTACATGCTCTGTTCTGAGATATATGTGTGTGTGCAAGCCGAACTTCACCTAGCTTGTTGGGAACACAGAATTTCTTTTCAGTTGCAAACTGCAATGCATACATATATATGGGGTGGTACTGGCTCCAACTCGGTTTTACAGTGAATACTGCAGGAACTTCATACCGGCATTAGGAAAATGACTGAGAATTTAGAATAAAGTTTCTCCTGCAACTGGTTCCCTATGTGCTAGATGAACGAACTTCTATCCACATGCTCAGTTCAGAGAGAAAAGAGTGTGTGAAAGCCGTTCTTAACCTATCTTGTTGGGAACACAGAGTTTCTTTTCAGTTGCAAAGTGGAATCCTTACATATATATGGGGATTTACTCGCTCCAAATTGATTTTACAGGAAAACTGTAGGAACTTCTAACTGGCATTAGGAAACAGACTGAGAAACCAGAGTAAATGTTTTTCCTGCAACCCGTTCCATTTGTGCTAGATGAACGAACGTCTCTCCACATGATCAATTCTGAGAGATATGTGTGTGTGAAAGCCGTCCTTCACCTAGCTTGTTGGGAACACAAAGTTCTTTTCAGTTGCAAACGGCACTCCATACATATATATGGGAAAGTACTCGCTCCAACTAGGTTTTACAGTGAAAACTGCAGGAACTTCAAACAGGCACTAGGAAACACACTGAGAAACCAGAGTAAAAGTTTCTAATGCAAACAGTTCCCTTTGTGTTAGATAAACGAAAGTCTCTCCACATGCTCAGTTCTGAGAAATAAGTGTGTGTGAAAGCCGCCCTTCATTATCTTGTAGGGAACACAAAGTTTCTTTTCAGTTGCAAACTGCACTCCATAAATATATATGGGAAGGTACACGCTCCAACTCATTTTTACAGTGAAAACTGCTTGAACTTCAAACCGGCACTAGGAAACAGACTGAGAAACCAGAGTAAAAGTTCCTCCTGCAAACCGTTCCCTTTGTGCTAGATGAATGAAAGTTTCTCCACATGCTCTGTTCTCAGAGATAATTGAGTGTGAATGCCGTCCTTCACCAAGGTTGTTTGGAACACAAAATTTCTTTTCAGTTGCTAAGTTGAATCCATCTATATATATGGGGAGTTACTCGCTCCAACTCGATTTTACAGGGAAAACTTCAGGATCATCTAACTGGCATTAGGAAAAAAACTGAGAATCCAGAGAAAAGTTTCTCCTGCAAACCGTTCTCTTTGTGCTAGATGAACGAACGTCTATCCACATGCTCACTTTTGAGAGATAAGTTTGTGTGAAAGCCGTCCTTCAACTAGCTTGATGGGAACACAAAGTTTCTTTTTGATGCAAACTGCACTACATACATATATATGTGGAGGTACTCGCTCCAACTCGGTTTTACAGTGAAAACTGCAGGAACTTCAAACCGGCACTAGGAAACACACTGAGAAACCAGAGTAAAAGTTTCTCCTGCAACCCGTTCCATTTGTGCTAGATGAACGAAAGTCTCTCCACATGCTCTGTTCTGAGATATATGTGTGAGTGCAAGCCGAACTTCACCTAGCTTGTTGGGAACACAGAGTTTCTTTTCAGTTGCAAACTGCACTGCATACATATATATGGGGAGGTACTGGCTCCAACTCGGTTTTACAGTGAAAACTGCAGGAACTTCATACCGGCATTAGGAAAAATACTGAGAATTTAGAATAAAGTTTCACCTGCAACCCGTTCCCTATGTGCTAGATGAACGAACGTCTCTCCACATGCTCAGTTCTGAGAGATAATTGTGGGTGAATGCCGTCCTTCACCTAGCTTGTTGGGAACACAAAGTTTCTTTCAAGTTGCAAAGTGGAATCCATACATATATATGGGGAGTTACTCGCTCCAACTCGGTTTTACAGCGAAAACTGCAGGAATTTCATACCGGCACTAGAAAACACTCTGAGAATTCAGAGTAAAAGCTTCTCCTGGGAAGTGTTCCCTTTGTGCTAGATGAACGAACGTCTCTGCACATGCTCAGTTCTGAGAGATAATTTTGTGTGAAAATCGTTCTTCACCAAGCTTGTTGGGAACACAAAGTTTCTTTTCTGTGGCAAACTGCACTCCATACATATATATGGGGAGGTACTGTCTCCAACTCGGTTTTACAGTGAAAAGTGCAGGAAATTCAAGCAGGCACTAGGAAACACACTGAGAAACCAGAGTAAAACTTTCTCTTGCAACCCGTTCCCTTTGTGCTAGATGAACGAACGTCTCTCCACATGCTCATTTCTTAGAGATAAGTGTGTGTGAAAGCCGTCCTTCACCTAGCTTGTAGGGAACACAAAGGTTCTTTTAAGTTGCAAAATGCACTCCATAAATATATATGGGAATGTACTCGCACCAACTCGGTTTTAGAGTGAAAACTGCAGGAAATTCAAAAGGCACTAGGAAACACACTGAGAAACAGAGTAAAAATTTCTAATGCAAACAGTTCCATTTGTGTTAGATGAACGAAGTCTCTCCACATGCTCAGTTCTTAGAAATAAGTGTGTGTGAAAGCCGCCCTTCAACTATCTTGTAGGGAACACAAAGTTTCTTTTCAGTTGCAATCTGCACTCCATAAATAAATATGGGAAGGTACACGCTCCAACTCGGTTTTACAGTGAAACTGCAGGAACTGCAAACCGGCACTAGGAAACAGCCTGAGAAACCAGAGTAAAAGTTTCTCCTGCAAACCTATCCCTTTGTGCTAGATGAACGAACGTCTCTCCACATGCTCAGATCTCAGAGATAAGTGTGTGTGAAAGCCGTACTTCACATAGCTTGTAAGGAACACAAAGATTCTTTTCAGTTGCAAACTGCACTCCATACATATATATGGGTAGGAACACGCTCAAACTCGATTTTACAGTGAAAACTGCAGGAATATCAAACCGGCACTAGGAAACACAGTGAGAAACCAGAGTAAAAGTTTCTCCTGCAAACCGTTCCCTTTGTGCTAGATGAACGAACGTCTCTCCACATGCTAAGTTCTCAGAGATAAGGGTGTGTGAAAGCCGTCCTTCACCTAGCTTGTAGGGAAAATATAGTTTTTTTCAGTTGCAAAGTGGAATACTTAAATATATATGGGAATTTACTCGCTCCAACTCGGTTTTACAGAGAAAAATGCAGGAACATCTAACCGGCATTAGGAAAAACCTGAGAATCCGGAGTAAAAGTTTCTCTTGCAAACCGTTCCCATTGTGCTAGATGAACGAACGTCTATCCACACGCTCAGTTCTGAGAGATTATTTTGTGTGAAAACCGTTCTTCACCAAGCTTGTTGGGAACACAAATTTTCATTCCTGTTGCAAACTGCACTCCATACAAATATATGGGGAGGTACTCGCTCCAACTCGTTTTTATAGTAAAAATTGCAGGAATTTCAAACCGGCACTAGGAAACACTCTGAGAAACCAGAGTAAATGTTTCTCCTGCAAACCGTTCCTTTGTGCTAGATGAACGAACGTCTCTCCACATGCTCTGTTCTGAGAGATATGTGTGTGTTCAAGCCGACCTTCAAGAGGCTTGTTGGGAACACAGAGTTTCTTTTCAGTTGAAAAGTGCACTGCATACATATATATGGGGAGGTACTGGCTCCAACTCGGTTTTACAGTGAAAACTGCAGGAACTTCATACCGGCATTAGGAAAAATAACGAGAATTTCGAATAAAGTTTCTCCTGCAACCCGTTCCCTATGTGCTAGATGAACGAACGTCTATCCACATGCTCAGTTCTGAGAGATAAGTGTGTGTGAAAGCCGTTCTTCACCTAGCTTGTTGGGAACACAGAGTTTCTTTTCAGTTGCAATCGGCACTCCATACATTTATATGGGTAGGTACTCGCTCAAACATGATTTTACAGTGAAATCTGCAGGAAATTCTAACCGGCATTAGGAAACAGACTTAGAAACCAGAGTAAATGTTTCTCCTGCAACCCGTTCCCTTTGTGCTAGATGAACGAACGTCTCTCCACATGATCAGTTCTGAGACATATGTGTGTGTGAAAGCCGTCCTTCACCTAGCTTGTTGGGAACACAATGTTTCTTTTCAGTTGCAAAGTGGAATCCATATATATATATGGGGAATTACTCGCTCCAACTCTGTTTTACAGTGAAAACTGCAGGAACATGTATACCGGCATTAGGAAAAAGACTGAGAATCCAGAGTAAATGTTTCTCCTGCAAACCGTTCCTTTTGTGCTAGATGAACGAAAGTCTATCCTCATGCTAAGTTCTGAGAGGTAAGTGTGGGTGAAAGCCGTCCTTCACCTAGCTTGTTGGGAACACAAAGTTTCTTTTCAGTTGCAAAGTGGAATCCATACATATATATGGGGATTTACTCGCTCCAACTCGGCTTTACAGGGAAAACTGCAGGAACTTCTGAACGGAATTAGGAAACAGACGGAGACACCAGAGTAAAATTTTCTCCTGCAACCCCTTCCAATTCTGCTAGATGAACGAACGTCTCTCCACATGCAAAGTTCTAACAAATAAGTGTGCGTGAAAGCCGTCCTTCCAGTTGCTTGATGGGAACACAGAGTTTCTTTTCAGTTACAAACGGCACTCCATACATATATATGGGGATGTACAAGCTCCAACTCGGTTTTACAGAGAAAACTGCAGGAACTTCAAACCGGCACTAGGAAACACACTGAGAAAAAAGAGTAAAAGTTTCTCCTGCAACCTCTTCCCTTTGTGCTAGATGAACGAAAGTCTCTCTACATGCTCTGTTCTGAGATATATGTGTGTGTGCAAGCCGAACTTCACCTAGCTTGTTGGGAACACAGAGTTACTTTTCAGTTGCAAACTGCATGGCATACATTTATATGAGGAGGTACTGGCTCCAACTCGGTTTTACAGTGAATACTGCAAGAACTTCATACCGGCATTAGGAAAATGACTGAGAATTTAGAATAAACTTTCTCCTGCAACCGGTTCCCTATGTGCTAAATGAACGAACTTCTATCCACATGCTCAGTTCTGAGAGATAAGTGTGTGTGAAAGCCGTTCTTCACCTAGCTTGTTGGGAATACAGAGTTCCTTTTCAGTTGCAAAGTGGAATCCTTACATATATATGGGGATTTACTCGCTCCAAATTGGTTTTACAGGAAAACTGCAGGAACTTCTAACCGGCATTAGGAAACAGACGGAGACACCAGAGTAAAAGTTTTTCCTGCAACCCGTTCCATTTGTGCTAGATGAACGAACGTCTCTCCACATGCTCAATCTGAGAGATATTTGTGTGTGAAAGCCGTCCTTCACCTAGCTTGTTGGGAACACAAAGTTCTTTTCATTTGCAAACGGCACTTCATACATATATATGGGGATGTACAAGCTCCAACTCGGTTTTACAGTGAAAACTGCAGGAAGTTCAAACCGGCACTAGGAAACACTCTGAGAAACCAGAGTAAATGTTTCTCCTGCAAACCGTTCCTTTGTGCTAGATGAACGAACGTCTTTCCACATGCTCAGTTCTCAGAGATAAGTGTGTGTGAATGCCGTCCTTCAACTAGCTTGTTGGGAACACAAAGTTTCTTTTCAGTTGCAAAGTGGAATCCATACAAATATATGGGGGGTTAGTCGCTCCAACTCGGTTTTACAGTGAAAACTGCAGGAACATGTAACCGGCATTAGGAAAAAGACTGAGAATCCAGAGTAAAAGTTTCTCCTGCAACCCCTTCCCATTGTGCTAGATGAACGAACGTCTCTCCACATGCTTTGTTCTGAGAGATATGTGTGTGTTCAAGCCGACCTTCACCAGGCTTGTTGGGAACACAGAGTTTCTTTTCAGTTGCAAAGTGCACTGCATACATATATAAGGGGAGGTACTGGCTCCAACTCGGTTTTACAGTGAAAACTGCAGGAACTTCATACCGGCATTAGGAAAAATACTGAGAATTTAGAATAAAGTTTCTCCTGTAACCCGTTCCCTATGTGCTAGATGAACGAAAGTCTATCCACATGCTCAGTTCTTAGAGATAAGTGTGTGTGAAAGCCGTTCTTCACCTAACTTGTTGGGAACACAGAGTTTCTTTTCATTTGCAATCGGCACTACATACAATTATATGGGTAGGTACTCGCTCAAACATGTTTTTACAGTTAAATCTAGGAACTTCTAACCGGCATTAGGAAACAGACTTAGAAACCACAGTAAATGTTTCTCCTGCAACCCGTTCCCTTTGTGCTAGATGAACGAAAGTCTCTCCACATGATCAGTTCTGAGAGAAATGTGTGTGTGAAAGCCGTACTTCACCTAGCTTGTTGGGAACACAATGTGTCTTTTCAGTTGCAAAGTGGAATCCATACATATATATGGGGAGTTACTCTCTCCAACTCGGTTTTACAGTGAAAAATGCAGGAATATCTAACCGGCATCAAAAAAAAACTGACAATCCAGAGTAAAAGTTTCTAATGCAACCAGTGCTTTTGTGATAGATGAACGAACTTCTCTGCACATGCTCAGTTCTGAGAGATAATTTTGTGTGAAAACCATTCTTCACCAAGCTTGTTGGGAACACAAATTTTCTTTCCTGTTGCAAACTGCACTCCATACATATTTATGGGGAGGTACTCGCTCCAACTCGGTTTTATAGTAAAAATTGCAGGAATTTCAAACCGGCACTAGGAAACACTCTGAGAAACCAGAGTAAATGTTTCTCCTGCAAACCGTTCCTTTGTGCTAGATGAACGAACGTCTCTCCACATGCTCTATTCTGAGAGATATGTGTGTGTTCAAGCCGACCTTCACCAGGCTTGTTGGGAACACAGAGTTTCTTTTCAGTTACAAAGTGCACTGCATACATATATATGGGGAGGTACTGGCTCCAACTCGGTTTTACAGTGAAAACTGCAGGAACTTCATACCGGCATTAGGAAAAATACTGAGAATTTAGAATAAAGTTTCTACTGCAACCCGTTCACTATGTGCTAGATGAACGAACGTCTATCCACATGCTCAGTTCTGAGAGATAAGTGTGTGTGAAAGCCGTTCTTCACCTAGCTTGTTGGGAACACAGAGTTTCTTTTCAGTTGCAATCGGCACTCCATAAATTTATATGGGTAGGTACTCGCTCAAACATGATTTTACAGTGAAATCTGCAGGAACTTCTAACCGGCATTAGGAAACAGACTTAGAAACCAGAGTAAATGTTTCTCTTGCAACCCGTTCCCTATGTGCTAGATGAACGAACGTCTCTCCACATGATCAGTTCTGAGACATATGTGTGTGTGAAAGCCGTCCTTCACCTAGCTTGTTGGGAACACAATGTTTCTTTTCAGTTGCAAAGTGGAATCCATATATATATATGGGGAATTACTCGCTCCAACTCTGTTTTACAGTGAAAATTGCAGGAACATGTAACCGGCATTAGGAAAAAGACTGAGAATCCAGAGTAAATGTTTCTCCTGCAAACCGTTCCCTTTGTGCTAGATGAACGAAAGTCTATCCTCATGCTCAGTTCTGAGAGGTAAGTGTGGGTGAAAGCCGTACTTCACCTAGCTTGTTGGGAACACAAAGTTTCTTTTCAGTTGCAAAGTGGAATCCATACATATATATGGGGATTTACTCGCTCCAACTCTGCTTTACAGGGAAAACTGCAGGAACTTCTAAACGGAATTAGGAAACAGACGGAGACACCAGAGAAAATTTTCTCCTGCAACCCCTTCCCATTCTGCTAGATGAACGAACGTCTCTCCACATGATAAGTTCTAAGAAATAAGTGTGTGTGAAAGCCGTCCTTCAAGTTGCTTGATGGGAACACAGAGTTTCTTTTCAGTTGCAAACGGCACTCCATACATATATATGGGAATGTACTAGCTCCAACTCGGTTTTACAGAGAAAACTGCAGGAACTTCAAACCGGCACTAGGAAACACACTGAGAAAAAAGAGTAAAAGTTTCTCCTGCAACCTCTTCCCTTTGTGCTAGATGAACGAAAGTCTCTCTACATGCTCTGTTCTGAGATATATGTGTGTGTGCAAGCCGAACTTCACCTAACTTGTTGGGAACACAGAGTTACTTTTCAGTTGCAAACTGCATGGCATACATTTATATGAGGAGGTACTGGCTCCAACTCGGTTTTACAGTGAATACTGCAGGAACTTCATACCGGCATTAGGAAAATGACTGAGAATTTAGAATAAACTTTCTCCTGCAACCGATTCCCTATGTGCTAAATGAACGAACTTCTATCCACATGCTCAGTTCTGAGAGATAAGTGTGTGTGAAAGCCGTTCTTCACCTAGATTGTTGGGAACACAGAGTTCCTTTTCAGTTTCAAAGTGGAATCCTTACATATATATGGAGATTTACTCACTCCAAATTGGTTTTACAGGAAAACTGCAGGAACTTCTAACCGGCATTAGGAAACAGACTGAGAAACCAGAGTAAAAGTTTTTCCTGCAACCCGTTCCATTTGTGCTAGATAAACGAACGTCTCTCCAAATGCTCAATTCTGAGAGATATTTGTGTGTGAAAGCCGTCCTTCACCTAGTTTGTTGGGAATACAAAGTTCTTTTCAGTTGCAAACGGCACTTCATACATATATAAGGGGATGTACAAGCTCCAACTCGGTTTTACAGTGAAAACTGCAGGAAGTTCAAAACGGCACTAAGAAACACTCTGAGAAACCAGAGTAAATGTTTCTCCTGCAAACCGTTCCTTTGTGCTAGATGAACGAACGTCTCTCCACATGCTCAGTTCTCAGAGATAAGTGTGTGTGAATGCCGTCCTTCAACTAGCTTGTTGGGAACACAAAGTTTCTTTTCAGTTGCAAAGTGGAATCCATACATATATATGGGGGGTTAGTCGCTCCAACTCGGTTTTACAGTGAAAACTGCAGGAACATGTAACCGGCATTAGGAAAAAGACTGAGAATCCAGAGTAAATATTTCTCCTGCAAACCGTTCCCTTTGTGCTAGATGAACGAAAGTCTATTCTCATGCTCAGTTCTGAGAGATAAGTGTGGGTGAAAGCAGTCCTTCACCTAGCTTGTTGGGAACACAAAGTTTCTTTTCAGTTGCAAAGTGGAATCCATACATATATATGGGGGGTTAGTCGCTCCAACTCGGTTTTACAGTGAAAAATGCAGGAACATGTAACCAGCATTAGGAAAAAGACTGAGAATCCAGATTAAATGTTTCTCCTGCAAACCGTTCCCTTTGTGCTAGATGAACGAAAGTCTATTCTCATGCTCAGTTCTGAGAGATAAGTGTGGGTGAAAGCAGTCCTTCACCTAGCTTGTTGGGAACACAAAGTTTCTTTTCAGTTGCAAAGTGGAATCCATACATATATATGGGGATTTACTCGCTCCAACTCGGTTTTACAGGGAAAACTGCAGGAACTTCTAAACGGCATTAGGAAACAGACGGAGACACCAGAGTAAAATTTTCTCCTGCAACCCCTTCCCATTGTGCTAGATGAACGAACGTCTCTCCACATGCTCAGTTCTTAGAAATAAGTGTGTGTGAAAGCCGTCCTTCAACTTGCTTGATGGGAACACAGAGTTTCTTTTCAGTTGCAAAATGCAATGCATACATATATACGTTAGGTAATCGCTCCAACTCGATTTTACAGTGAAAACTGCAGGAAATTCAAACCGGCACTAGGAAACACACTGAGAAAACAGAGTAAAAGTTTCTCCTGCAACCCCTTCCCATTGTGCTAGATGAACGAACGTCTCTCTACATGCTTTGTTCTGAGAGATATGTGTGTGTTCAAGCCGACCTTCACCAGGCTTGTTGGGAACACAGAGTTTCTTTTCAGTTGCAAAGTGCACTGCATACATATATATGGGGATTTACTCGCTCCAACTCGGTTTTACAGGGAAAACTGCAGGAACTTCTAAACGGCATTAGGAAACAGACGGAGACACCAGAGTAAAATTTTCTCCTGCAACCCCTTCCCATTCTTCTAGATGAACGAACGTCTCTCCACATGCTAAGTTCTAAGAAATAAGTGTGTGTGAAAGCCGTCCTTCAACATGCTTGATGGGAACACAGAGATACTTTTCAGTTGCAAAATGCAATTCATACATATATACATTAGGTAATCGCTCCAACTCGGTTTTACAGTGAAAACTGCAGGAAATTCAAACCGGCACTAGGAAACACACTGAGAAAACAGAGTAAAAGTTTCTCCTGCAACCCCTTCCCATTGTGCTAGATGAACGAACGTCTCTCCACATGCTCTGTTCTGAGAGATATGTGTGTGTTCAAGCCGACCTTCACCAGACTTGTTGGGAACACAGAGTTTCTTTTCAGTTGCAAAGTGCACTGCATACATATATATGGGGAGGTACTGGCTCCAACTCGGTTTTACAGTGAAAACTGCAGGAACTTCATACCGGCATTAGGAAAAATACTGAGAATTTAGAATAAAGTTTCTCCTGCAACCCGTTCCCTATGTGCTAGATGAACGAACGTCTATCCACATGCTCAGTTCTGAGAGATAAGTGTGTGTGAAAGCCGTCCTTCACCTAGCTTGTTGGGAACACAGAGTTTCTTTTCAGTTGCAATCGGCACTTCATACATTTATATGGGTATGTACTCGCTCAAACATATTTTTACAGTGAAATCTGCAGGAAATTCTAACCGGCATTAGGAAACAGACTTTGAAACCAGAGTAAATGTTTCTCCTGCAACCCGTTCCCTTTGTGCTAGATGAACGAACGTCTCTCCACATGATCAGTTCTGAGAGATATGTGTGTGTGAAAGCCGTCCTTCACCTAGCTTGTTGGGAACACAATGTTTCTTTTCAGTTGCAAAGTGGAATCCATATATATATATGGGGAATTACTCGCTCCAACTCGGTTTTACAGTGAAAACTGCAGGAATATCTAACCGGAATCAGGAAAAAACTGACAATCCAGAGTAATAGTTTCTCCTGCAAACCGTTCCCATTGTGCTAGATGAACGAAAGTCTATCCACATGCTCAGTTCTGAGAGATATGTGTGTGTGAAAGCCGTCCTTCACCTAGCTTGTTGGGAACACAAAGTTTCTTTTCAGTTGCAAACGGCACTCCATAAATATATATGGGGATGTACAAGCTCCAACTCGATTTTACAGAGAAAACTGCAGGAAATTCATAGCGGCACTAGGAAACACACTGAGAAAACAGAGTAAAAGTTTGTCCTGCAACCTCTTCCCTTTGTGCTAGATGAACGAAAGTCTCTCTACATGCTCTGTTCTGAAATATATGTGTGTGTGCAAGCCGAAATTCACCTAGCTTGTTGGGAACACAGAGTTACTTTTCAGTTGCAAACTGCATGGCATACATTTATATGAGGAGGAACTGGCTCCAACTCGGTTTTACAGTGAATACTGCAGGAACTTCATACCGGCATTAGGAAAATGACTGAGAATTTAGAATAAACTTTCTCCTGCAACCGGTTCCCTATGTGCTAAATGAACGACCTTCTATTCACATGCTCAGTTCTGAGAGATAAGTGTGTGTGAAAGCCGTTCTTCACCTAGCTTGTTGGGAACACAGAGTTCCTTTTCAGTTGCAAAGTGGAATCCTTACATATATATGGGGATTTACTCGCTCCAAATTGCTTTTACAGGAAAACTGCAGGAACTTCTAACCGGCATTAGGAAACAGACTGAGAAACCAGAGTAAAAGTTTTTCCTGCAAACCGTTCAATTTGTGCTAGATGAACGAACGTCTCTCCACATGCTCAATTCTGAGAGATATGTGTGTGTGAAAGCCGTCCTTCACCTAGCTTGTTGGGAACACAAAGTTCTTTTCAGTTGCAAACGGCACTTCATACATATATATGGGGATGTACAAGCTCCAATTCGGTTTCACAGTGAAAACTGCAGGAAGTTCAAACCGGCACTAGGAAACACTCTGAGAAACCAGAGTAAATGTATCTCCTGCAACCCGTTCCTTTGTGCTAGATGAACGAACGTCTCTCCACATGCTCAGTTCTCAGAGATAAGTGTGTGTGAATGCCGTCCTTCAACTAGCTTGTTGGGAACACAAAGTTTCTTTTCAGTTGCAAAGTGGAATCCATACATATATATGGGGGGTTAGTCGCTCCAACTCGGTTTTACAGTGAAAACTGCAGGAACATGTAACCGGCATTAGGAAAAAGACTGAGAATCCAGAGTAAATGTTTCTCCTGCAAACCGTTCCCTTTGCGCTAGATGAACGAAAGTC
The DNA here is from genome assembly GCF_036321535.1 of Camelus dromedarius. Classification (NCBI taxonomy): domain Eukaryota; kingdom Metazoa; phylum Chordata; class Mammalia; order Artiodactyla; family Camelidae; genus Camelus; species Camelus dromedarius. The sequence continues at coordinate 3,252,806 of NC_087451.1, read as the reverse complement.
TATCCTCATGCTCAGTTCTGAGAGATAAGTGTGGGTTAAAGCAGTCCTTCACCTAGCTTGTTGGGAACACAAAGTTTCTTTTCAGTTGCAAAGTGGAATCCATACATATATATGGGGATTTACCCGCTCCAACTCGGTATTACAGGGAAAACTGCAGGAACATGTAACCGGCATTAGGAAAAAGACCGAGAATCCAGAGTAAATGTTTCTCCTGCAAACCGTTCCCTTTGTGCTAGATGAACGAAAGTCTATCCTCATGCTCAGTTCTTAGAAATAAGTGTGTGTGAAAGCCGTCCTTCAACTTGCTTGATGGGAACACAGAGTTTCTTTACAGTTGCAAAATGCAATGCATACATATATACGTTAGGTAATCGCTCCAACTCGATTTTACAGTGAAAACTGCAGGAAATTCAAACCGGCACTAGGAAACACACTGAGAAAACAGAGTAAAAGTTTCTCCTGCAACCCCTTCCCATTGTGCTAGATGAACGAACGTCTCTCCACATGCTTTGGTCTGAGAGATATGTGTGTGTTCAAGCCGACCTTCACCAGGCTTGTTGGGAACACAGAGTTTCTTTTCAGTTGCAAAGTGCACTGCATACATATATATGGGGAGGTACTGGCTCCAACTCGCTTTTACATTGAAAACTGCAGGAACTTCATACCGGCATTAGGAAAAATACTGAGAATTTAGAATAAAGTTTCTCCTGCAACCCGTTCCCTATGTGCTAGATGAACGAAAGTCTATCCACATGCTCAGTTCTGAGAGATAAGTGTGTGTGAAAGCCGTTCTTCACCTAGCTTGTTGGGAACACAGAGTTTCTTTTCAGCTGCAATCGGCAATCCATACAATTATATGGGTATGTACTCGCTCAAACATGTTTTTACAGTGAAATCTAGGAACTTCTAACCAGCATTAGGAAACAGACTTAGAAACCACAGTAAATGTTTCTCCTGCAACCCGTTCCCTTTGTGCTAGATGAACGAACGTCTCTCCACATGATCTGTTCTGAGAGAAATGTGTGTGTGAAAGCCGTCCTTCACTTAGCTTGTTGGGAACACAATGTTTCTTTTCAGTTGCAAAGTGGAATCCATATATATATATGGGGAGTTACTCGCTCCAACTCGGTTTTAAAGTGAAAAATGCAGGAATATCTAACCGGCATCAGGAAAAAACTGACAATCAAGAGTAAAAGTTTCTAATGCAACAAGTTCCCTTGTGTTAGATGAACGAACGTCTCTGCACATGCTCAGTTCTGAGAGATAATTTTGTGTGAATACCGTTCTTCACCAAGCTTTTTGGGAACACAAAGTTTCTTTTCTGTTGCAAACGGCACTCCATACATATATATGGGGAGGTACTGTCTCCAACTCGGTTTTACAGTGAGAAATGCAGGAACTTCAAACCGGCACTAGGAAACACACTGAGAAACCAGAGTAAAAGTTTCTCTTGCAACCCGTTCCCTTTGTGCTAGATGAACGAACGTCTCTCCACATGCTAATTTCTTAGAGATAATTGTGTGTGAAACCCGTTCTTCACCTAGCTTGTAGGGAACACAAAGGTTCTTTTAAGTTGCAAAATGCACTCCATAAATATATATATGGGAATGTACTCGCACCAACTCGGTTTTACAGTGAAAACTGCAGGAAATTCAAACAGGCACTAGGAAACTCTCTGAGAAACCAAAGTAAAAGTTTCTAATGCAAACAGTTCCCTTTGTGTTAGATGAACTAAAGTCTCTCCACATGCTCAGTTCTGAGAAATAAGTGTGTGTGAAAGCCGCACTTCAACTATCGTGTAGGGAACACAAAGATTCTTTTCAGTTGCAATCTGCACTCCATAAATAAATATGGGAAGGTACAAGCTCCAACTCGGTTTTACAGTGAAAACTGCAGGAACTTCAAACCGGCACTAGGAAACAGCCTGAGAAACCAGAGTAAAAGTTTCTCATTCAAACCTGTCCCTTTGTGGTAGATGAACGAACGTCTCTCCACATGCTCAGATCTCAGAGATAAGTGTGTGTGAAAGCCGTACTTCACATAGCTTGTAAGGAACACAAAGATTCTTTTCAGTTGCAAACTGCACTCCATACATATATATGGGTAGGAACGCGCTCAAACTCGGTTTTACAGTGAAAACTGCAGGAATATCAAACCGGCACTAGGAAACACAGTGAGAAACCAGAGTAACAGTTTCCCTGCAAACCGTTCACTTTGTGCTAGATGAACGAACGTCTCTCCACATGCTCAGTTCTCAGAGATAAGGGTGTGTGAAAGCCATCCTTCACCTAGCCTGTAGGGAAAATATAGTTTTTTTCAGTTGCAAAGAGAATACTTAAATATATATGGGAATTTACTCGCTCCAACTCGGTTTTACAGTGAAAAATGCAGGAACATCTAACCGGCATTAGGAAAAACCTGAGAATCCGGAGTAAAAGTATCTCTTGCAAACCGTTCCCATTGTGCTAGATGAACGAACGTATATCCACATGCTCAGTTCTGACAGATTATTTTGTGTGAAAACCGTACTTCACCAAGCTTGTTGGGAACACAAATTTTCTTTCCTGTTGCAAACTGCACTCCATACATATATATGGGGAGGTACTCGCTTCAACTCGGTTTTATAGTAAAAATTGCAGGAATTTCAAACCGGCACTAGGAAACACTCTGAGAAACCAGAGTAAATGTTTCTCCTGCAAACCGTTCCTTTGTGCTAGATGAACGAACGTCTCTCCACATGCTCTGTTCTGAGAGATATGTGTGTGTTCAAGCCGACCTTCACCAGGCTTGTTGGGAACACAGAGTTTCTTTTCAGTTGCAAAGTGCACTGCATACATATATATGGGGAGGTACTGGCTCCAACTCGGTTTTACAATGAAAACTGCAGGAACTTCATACCGGCATTAGGAAAAATACTGAGAATTTAGAATAAAGTTTCTCCTGCAACCCGTTCCCTATGTGCTAGATGAACGAACGTCTATCCACATGCTCAGTTCTGAGAGATAAGTGTGTGTGAAAGCCGTTCTTCACCTAGCTTGTTGGGAACACAGAGATTCTTTTCAGTTGCAATCGGCACTGCATACATTTATATGGGAGGTACTCGCTCAAACATGTTTATACAGTGAAATTGCAGGAACTTCTAACCGGCATTAGGAAACAGACATAGAAACCAGAGTAAATGTTTCTCCTGCAACCCGTTCCCTTTGTGCTAGATGAACGAACGTCTCTCCACATGATCAGTTCTGAGAGATATGTGTGTGTGAAAGCCGTCCTTCACCTAGCTTGTTGGGAACACAATGTTTCTTTTCAGTTGCAAAGTGGAATCCATATATATATATGGGGAATTACTCGCTCCAACTCGGTTTTACAGTGAAAACTGCAGGAATATCTAACCGGAATCAGGAAAAAACTGACAATCCAGAGTAATAGTTTCTCCTGCAAACCGTTCACATTGTGCTAGATGAACGAAAGTCTATCCACATGCTCAGTTCTGAGAGATATGTGTGTGTGAAAGCCGTCCTTCACCTAGCTTGTTGGGAACACAAAGTTTCTTTTCAGTTGCAAACGGCACTCCATAAATATATATGGGGATGTACAAGCTCCAACTCGATTTTACAGAGAAAACTGCAGGAAATTCATAGCGGCACTAGGAAACACACTGAAAAACAGAGTAAAAGTTACTCCTGCAACCTCTTCCCTTTGTGCTAGATGAACGAAAGTCTCTCTACATGCTCTGTTCTGAAATATATGTGTGTGTGCAAGCCGAAATTCACCTAGCTTGTTGGGAACACAGAGTTACTTTTCAGTTGCAAACTGCATGGCATACATTTATATGAGGAGGAACTGGCTCCAACTCGGTTTTACAGTGAATACTGCAGGAACTTCATACCGGCATTAGGAAAATGAATGAGAATTTAGAATAAACTTTCTCCTGCAACCGGTTCCCTATGTGCTAAATGAACGAACTTCTATCCACATGCTCAGTTCTGAGAGATAAGTGTGTGTGAAAGCCGTTCTTCACCTAGCTTGTTGGGAACACAGAGTTCCTTTTCAGTTGCAAAGTGGAATCCTTACATATATATGGGGATTTACTCGCTCCAAATTGGTTTTACAGGAAAACTGCAGGAAATTCTAACCGGCATTAGGAAACAGACTGAGAAACCAGATTAAAAGTTTTTCCTGCAACCCGTTCCATTTGTGCTAGATGAACGAACGTCTCTCCACATGCTCAATTCTGAGAGATATGTGTGAGTGAAAGCCGTCCTTCACCTAGCTTGTTGGGAACACAAAGTTCTTTTCAGTTGCAAATGACACTTCATACATATATATGGGGATGTACAAGCTCCAATTCGGTTTCACAGTGAAAACTGCAGGAAGTTCAAACCGGCACTAGGAAACACTCTGAGAAACCAGAGTAAATGTATCTCCTGCAAACCGTTCCTTTGTGCTAGATGAACGAACGTCTCTCCACATGCTCAGTTCTCAGAGATAAGTGTGTGTGAATGCCGTCCTTCAACTAGCTTGTTGGGAACACAAAGTTTCTTTTCAGTTGCAAAGTGGAATCCATACATATATATGGGGGGTTAGTCGCTCCAACTCGGTTTTACAGGGAAAACTGCAGGAACTTCTAAACGGCATTAGGAAACAGACGGAGACACCAGAGTAAAATTTTCTCCTGCAACCCCTTCCCATTGTGCTAGATGAACGAACGTCTCTCCACATGCTCAGATCTCAGAGATAAGTGTGTGTGAAAGCCGTACTTCACATAGCTTGTAAGGAACACAAAGATTCTTTTCAGTTGCAAACTGCACTCCATACATATATATGGGTAGGAACACGCTCAAACTCGGTTTTACAGTGAAAACTGCAGGAACTTCTAACCGGCATTAGGAAAAAGCTTGAGAATCCAGTTTAAAGTTTCACCTGCAAACAGTTCCTTTTGTGCTAGATGAACGAACGTCTATCCACATGCTCATTTCTGAGAGATATGTTTCTGTGAAAGCCGTCCTTCACTTTGCTTGTTGGGAACACAAAGTTTCTTTTCAGTTGCAAACTGCACTCCATACATATATATCTGGAGGTACTCGCTTCAAATCGATTTTACAGTGAAAACTGCAGGAACTTCAAACCGGCACTACGAAAAACACTGAGAAATCAGAGTAAAAGTTTCTCCTGTAAACCGTTCCTTTGTGCTAGATAAACAAAAGTCTCTCCACATGCTCAGTTCTAGAGATAAGTGTGTGTGAAAGCTGTCCTTCACCTATATTTTTGGGAACACAAAGTTTCTTTTCAGTTGCAAAGTGGAATCCATACATATACATGGGGTGTTACTCGATCCAACATGGTTTTACAGGGAAAACCGCAGGAACATCTAACCGGCATTAGGAAACAGACTGAGAAAGCAGAGTAAAATTTTCTCCTGCAACCCGTTCCCTTTGTGCTAGATGAACGAACCTCTTTCAACATGCTCAGTTCTGAGAGATAAGTGTGTGTGAATGCCGTCCTTCCCCTAGCTTGTTGGGAACACAGAGTTTCTTTCAGTTGCAAACTGCACTCCATACATTTATATGGGGAAGTACTAGCTCCAACACGGTTTTACAGTGAAAACTGCAGGAACTTCAAAAATGCACTAGGAAACACACTGAGAAATCAGAGCAAATTACTCCTGCAACCCGTTCCCTTTGTGCTAGATGAACGAAGTTCTCTACACATGCTCAGTTCTCAGAGATAAGTGTGTGTGAAAGCCGTCCTTCACCTAGCATTTGGGAACACAGAGTTTCTTTTCAGTTGAAAAATGCACTGCATACATATATATGGGGAGGTACACGCTCCAACTCGTTTTTACTGTGAAAACTGCAGAAAATTTAAACCGACACTTGTAAAAAATTTGAGAAACCAGAGTAAAAGTTTCTCCTGCAAACATTTCCATTTGTGCTAGATGAACGAACGTCTCTCCACATGCTCAGTTCTGAGAGATAAGTGTCTGTGAAAGCCGTCCTTCAACTAGCTTGTTGGGAACACAAAGTTTCATATCAGTTTCAAACTCCACTCCTTACATATGTATAGGGAGGTACTCGCTCCAACTCGGTTTTACAGTGAAAACTGCAGGAACATCTAACCGGCACTAGGAAACACTCTGAGAAACCAGAGTAAAAGTTTCTCCTGCAACCAGTTCCCTTTGTGCTAGATGAACGAACGTCTCTCCACATGCTCAGTTCTCAGAAATAAGTGTGAGTGAAAGCCGTCCTTCACCTAGCTTGTTGGGAACACAAAGTTTCTTTTCATTAGCAAACTGCACTCCATACATATATATGGGGTGGTATTCGCTCCAAAACTGTTTTACAGGGAAAACTGCAGGAACTTCTTACCGGCACTAGGAAACACTCTGAGAAACCAGAGTAAAATTTCTCCTGCAACCAGTTCCCTTTGTGCTAGATGAACGAACGTCTCTCCACATGCTGAGTTCTCAGAGATAAGTGTGAGTGAAAGCCGTCCTTCACCTAGCTTGTTGGGATCACAGAGTTTCTTTTCAGTTGCAAACTGCGCTGCATACCTATATATGGGGAAGTTCTGGCTCCAACTCCCTTTTACAGTGAAAACTGCAGGAACTTCATACCGGCATTAGGAAAAAGACTGAGAATTTAGAATAAATTTGTCCTGAAACCCATTCCCTATGTGCTAGATGAACGAACGTCTCTAAACATGCTAAGTTCTGAGAGATAAGTGTGTGTGAATGCCGTCCTTCACCTAGCTTGTTGGGAACACAGTGTTTCTTTCCAGTTGTTTTCGGCACTCCATACATTTATATGGATAGGTACTCGCTCAAACATGTTTTTACAGTGAAATCTGCAAGAAATTCTAACCGGCATTAGGAAATAGAATTAGAAACCAGAGTAAATATTTCTCCTGCAACCCGTTCCTTTTGTGCTAGATAAACGAACGTCTCTCCACATGATCAGTTCTGAGAGATATGTGTGTTTGAAAGCCGTCGTTCACCTAGCTTGTTGGGAACACAAAGTTTCTTATTTGTTGCAAACTGCACTCCATACATATATATGGGAGGTACTCGCTCCAAGTCGGTTTTACAGTGAAAACTGCAGGAATTTCAAACCGGCACTAGGAAACACTCTGAGAAACCAGAGTAAAAGTTTCTTCTGGAAACTGTACCCTTTGTGCTACATGAACGAAGGTCTCTGCACATGCTCAATTCTGAGAGATAAGTGTGTGTGAAAGCCGTCCTTCACATAGCTTGTAAGGAACAAAAAGTTTCTTTTCAGTTGCAAACTGCACTCCATACATATATATGGGTAGGAACACTCTCCAACACGCTTTTACAGTGAAAACTGCAGGAATATCAAACCGGCACTAGGAAACACACTGAGAAACCAGAGTAAAATTTCTCCTGCAAACCGTTCCATTGTGCTAGATGAGCGAACGTCTCTCAACATGCTCAGTTCTCAGAGAGAAGTGTGTGTGAAAGCCGTCCTTCACCTAGCTTGTAGGGAACATAAAGTTTATTTTCAGTTGCAAAGTGGTATACTTACATATATATGGGAATTTACTCGCTCCAACTCGGTTTTACAGGGAAAACTGCAGGAACTTCTAACTGGCATTAGGAAACAGACTGAGAAACCAGAGTAAAAGTTCTTCCTGCAAACCGTTCCCTTTGTGCTACATGAACGAAACTCTCTCCACATGCTCAGTTCTCAGAGTTAAGTTTGTGTGAAAGCCGTCCTTCAAATAGCTTGTTGGGAACACAAAGTTTCTTTTCATTTGCAAAGTGGAATCCATACATATATATGGGGAGTTACTCTCTCCAACCCGGTTTTACCGTGAAAACTGCAGAAACATGTAATCGGCATTAGGAAAAAGGCTGAGAATCCAATGTAAATATTTCTCCTGCAACCCGTTCCCTTTGTGCTAGATGAATGAACGTCTCTCCACATGCTCTGTTCTGAGAGAAATTTGTGTGTGCAAGCCGAACTTCACCTAGCTTGTTGGGAACACAGAGTTTCTTTTCAGTTGCAAACTGCACTCCATACATATATATGGGGAGGTCCTCGCTCCAACACAATTTCACAGTGAAAATTGCAGGAACTTCAAACCGGCACTAGGAAACACGCTGCGAAACCAGAGAAAAATTACTCCTGCAACCCTTTCCGTTTGTGCTAGATGAACGAACGTCTGTCCACATACTCACTTCTCAGAGATAAGTGTGTGTGAAATCCGTCCTTCACTTAGATTGTTGGGAACACAGAGCTTCTTTTCAGTAGCATACAGCACTCCATACATATATATGGCGAGGTACTCGCTCCAACTCCGTTTTACAGTGAAAACTGCAGGAACTTCATACCGGCATTAGGAAAAAGACTGAGAATATAGAATAATGTTTCTCCTGCAACCCGTTCCCTATGTGCTAGATGAACGAACGTCTATCCAAATGCTCAGTTCTCATAGATAAGTGTGTGTGAATGCCGTCCTTCCACTATCTTGTTGGGAAAACAAAGTTTCTCTTCAGTTGCAAACTGCACTCCATACATAAATACGGGGAGGTACTCGCTCCAACTCGGTTTTACAGTGAAAACTGCAGGAACTTCAAACCGGCACTAGGAAAGACACTGAGAATCCAGAGTAAAATTTCTCCTGCAAACCGTTCCATTTTTGCTAGATGAATGAACGTCTCTCCACGTGCTCGGTTCTCAGAGTTATGTGTGTGTGAAAGCCGTCTTTCAAGTAGCTTGTTGGAAACACAAAGTTTCTTTTCAGTTGCAAAGTGGAATCCATACATATATATGGGGGGTTACTCGCTCCAACCCGATTTTACAGTGAAAACTGCAGGAACATGTAACTGGCATTAGGAAAAACAGTGAGAATCCAATGTAAATATTTCTCCTGCAAACCGTTCCCTTTTTGCTAGATGAAGGAAAGTCTATCCACATGCTCAGTTCTGAGAGATAAGTGTGGATGAAAGCCGTCCTTCACCTAGCTTGTTGGGAACACAAAGTTTCTTTTCAGTTGCAAACGGCACTCCATACATATATATGGGGATGTACTCGTCCAACTCGGTTTTACAGTGAAAACTGCAGGAATTTCAAAGCGGTACTAGGAAACACACTGAAAATCCAGAGTAAAAGTTCTTTCTGCAAACCGTTCCCTTTGTGCTAGATGAACGAACGTCTCTCCACATGCTCAGTTCTTAGAAATAAGTGTGTGTGAAAGCCGTCCTTCAACTTGCTTGATGGGAACACAGAGTTTCTTTTCAGTTGCAAAATGCAATGCATACATATATAAGTTAGGTACTCGCTCCAACTCGGTTTTACAGTTAAATCTGCAGGAAATTCAAACCGGCACTAGGAAACACACTGAGAAAACAGAGTAAAAGTTTCTCCTGCAACCCGTTCCCTTTGTGCTAGATGAACGAACGTCACTCCACATGCTCTGTTCTGAGAGATATATGTGTGTGAAAGCCGAACTTCACCTAGCTTGTTGGGAACACAGAGTTTCTTTTCAGTTGCAAAGTGCACTGCATACATATATATGGGGAGGTACTGGCTCCAACTCGGTTTTACAGTGAAAACTGCAGGAACTTCATACCGGCATTAGGAAAAAGACTGAGAATTTAGAATAACGTTTCTCCTGCAACCCGTTCCCTATGTGCTAGATGAACGAAAGTCTATCCACATGCTCTGTTCTGAGAGATAACTGTGTGTGAAAGCCGTTCTTCACCTAGCTTGTTGGGAACACAGAGTTTCTTTTCAGTTGCAATCGGCACTCCATACATTAATATGGGTAGGTACTCGCTCAAACATTTTTTTACAGTGAAATCTGCAGGAACTTCTAACCGGCATTTGGAAACAGACTTAGAAACCAGAGTAAATGTTTCTCCTGCAACCCGTTCCCTTTGTGCTAGATGAACGAACGTCTCTCCACATGATCAGTTCTGAGAGATATGTGTGTGTGAAAACCTTTCTTCACCTAGCTTGTTGGGAACACAAAGTTTCTTTTCAGTTGCAATGTCGAATCCATATATATATATGGGGAGTTACACGCTCCAACTCGGTTTTACAGTGAAAAGTGCAGGAATATCTAACCGGCATTAGGAAAATACTGAGAATCCAGAATAAAAGTTTCTCCTGCAAACCGTTCCCATTGTGCTAGTTGAACGAACGTCTATCCACATGCTCAGTTCTGAGAGATAATTTTGTGTGAAAACCGTTCTTCACCAAGCTTGTTGGGAACAAAAAGTATCTTTTCTGTTGCAAAATGCACTCCATACATATATATGGGGAGTTACTAGATCCAACTCTGTTTTACAGTGAAAAATGCAGGAACTTCAAACCGGCACAAGGAAACACACTGAGAAACCAGAGTAAAAGTTTCTCCTGCAAAGTTTCCCTTTGTGCTAGATGAACGAACGTCTCTCCACATGCTCAGTTCTCAGACATAAATGTTTGTGAAAGCCGTCCATCACCTAGCTGGTTATGAACACAGAGTTACTTTTCTGTTGCAAACTGCACTCCATACATATATGTGGGGAGGGACTCGCTCCAATAAGATTTTACAGTGAAAACTGCAGGAACTTCAAACCGGCACTAGGAAACACACTGAGAAACCAGAGTAACAGTTTCTCCTGTAAACTGTTCCCTTTGTGCTAGATGAACGAACGTCTCTCCACATGCTCAGTTCTGAGAGATAAGTATGTGTGCAATCCGTCCTTCAATTAGCTTGTTGGGAACACAGAGTTTCTTTTCATTTGCATACAGCACTCCATACATATATATGGGGAGGTACTAGCTCCAACTCATTTTTACAGTGAAATCTTCAGGAACTTCTAAACGGCATTAGGAAAAAATCTGTGAATCAGAGTAAAACTTTCTCCTGCAAACCGTTCCCTTTGTGCTAGATGAACAAACATCTCTCCACATGTTCATTTCTGAGAGAAAAGTGTGTGTGAAAGCCGTCCTTCACCTAGCTTGTTATGTACACAAAGTTTGTTTTCAGTTGCAAAGTGGAATCCATACAAATATATGGGGAGTTACACGTTCGAACTCGGTTTTAAAATGAAAACTGCAGGAACTTCTAACCGGCATTAGGAAAAAGATTGAGAATAAAGTGTAAAAGTTTCTCCTAGAAACAGTTCCTTTGTGCTAGATGAACGAACGTCTATCCACATGCTCAGTTCTGAGAGATAAGTGTGTGTGAAAGCCGTCCTTCACCTAGCTTGTTGGGAACAAAAAGTTTCTTTTCAGTTGCAAAGTGGAATCCATACATATATATGGGGTGTTACTCGCTCCAACTCTGTTTTACACTGAAAACTGCAGAAAATTCTAACCGGCATTAGGAAAGAGACTGAGAAACCAGAGTAAAAGTTTCTCCTGCAAACCGTTCCCTTTGTGCTAGATGAACGAACGTCTCTCCACATGCTCAGTTCTCAGAGATAAGGGTGTGTGAAAGCCTTCCTTCACCTAGCTTGTAGGGAAAATATAGTTTTTTTCAGTTGCAAAGTGGAATACTTAAATATATATGGGAATTTACTCGCTCCAACTCGGTTTTACAGTGAAAAATGCAGGAACATCTAACCGGCATTAGGAAAAACCTGAGAATCCGGAGTAAAAGTTTCTCTTGCAAACCGTTCCCATTGTGCTAGATGAACGAACGTCTATCCACATGCTCAGTTCTGAGAGATTATTTTGTGTGAAAACCGTTCTTCACCAAGCTTGTTGGGAACACAAATTTTCTTTCCTGTTGCAAACTGCACTCCATACATATATATGGGGATGTACTCGCTCCAACTCGGTTTTATAGTAAAAATTGCAGGAATTTCAAACCGGCACTAGGAAACACTCTGAGAAACCAGAGTAAATGTTTCTCCTGCAAACCGTTCCTTTGTGCTAGATGAACGAACGTCTCTCCACATGCTCTGTTCTGAGAGATATGTGTGTGTTCAAGCCGAACTTCACCAGGCTTGTTGGAAACACAGAGTTCCTTTTCAGTTGCAAAGTGCACTGCATACATATATATGGGGAGGTACTGGTTCCAACTCGGTTTTACAGTGAAAACTGCAGGAACTTCATACCGGCATTAGGAAAAATACTGAGAATTTAGAATAAAGTTTCTCCTGCAACCCGTTCCCTATGTGCTAGATGAACGAACGTCTATCCACATGCACAGTTCTGAGAGATAAGTGTGTGTGAAAGCCGTTCTTCACCTAGCTTGTTGGGAACACAGAGTTTCTTTTCAGTTGCAATCGGCATTCCATACATTTATACGGGTAGGTACTCGCTCAAACATGTTTTTACATTGAAATCTGCAGGAACTTCTAACCGGCATTAGGAAACAGACTTAGAAACCAGAGTAAATGTTTCTCCTGCAACCCGTTCCCATTGTGCTAGATGAACGAACGTCTCTCCACATGATCAGTTCTGAGAGATAACTGTGGGTGAAAGCAGTCCTTCACCTAGCTTGTTGGGAACACAATGTTTCTTTTCAGTTGCAAAGTGGAATCCATATATATATATGGGGAGTTACTCGCTTCAACTCTGTTTTACAGTGAAAACTGCAGGAACATGTAACCGGCATTAGGAAAAAGACTGAGAATCCAGAGTAAATGTTTATCCTGCAAACCGTTCCCTTTGTGCTAGATGAACGAAAGTCTAACCTCATGCTCAGTTCTGAGAGATAAGTGTGGGTGAAAGCCGTCCTTCACCTAGCTTGTTGGGAACAAAAAGTTTCTTTTCAGTTGCAAAGTGGAATCCATACATATATATGGGGATTTACTCGCTCCAACTCGGTTTTACAGGGAAAACTGCAGGAACTTCTAAACGGCATTAGGAAACAGACGGAGACACCAGAGTAAAATTTTCTCCTGCAACCCCTTCCCATTCTGCTAGATGAACGAACGTCTCTCCACATGCTAAGTTCTAAGAAATAAGTGTGTGTGAAAGCCGTCCTTCAACTTGCTTGATGGGAACACAGAGATACTTTTCAGTTGCAAAATGCAATTCATACATATATACATTAGGTAATCGCTCCAACTCGGTTTTACAGTGAAAACTGCAGGAAATTCAAACCGGCACTGGGAAACACACTGAGAAAACAGAGTAAAAGTTTCTCCTGCAACCCCTTCCCATTGTGCTAGATGAACGAACGTCTCTCCACATGCTCTGTTCTGAGAGATATGTGTGTGTTCAAGCCGACCTTCACCAGACTTGTTGGGAACACTGAGTTTCTTTTCAGTTGCAAAGTGCACTGCATACATATATATGGGGAGGTACTGGCTCCAACTCGGTTTTACAGTGAAAACTGCAGGAACTTCATACCGGCATTAGGAAAAAGACTGAGAATTTAGAATAAAGATTCTCCTGCAACCCGTTCCCTATGTGCTAGATGAACGAACGTCTATCCACATGCTCAGTTCTGAGAGATAAGTGTGTGTGAAAGCCGTCCTTCACTTAGTTTGTTGGGAACACAGAGTTTCTTTTCAGTTGCAATCGGCACTCCATACATTTATATTGGTATGTACTCGTCCAAACATATTTTTACAGTGAAATCTGCAGGAAATTCTAACCGGCATTAGGAAACAGACTTAGAAACCAGAGTAAATGTTTCTCCTGCAACCCGTTCCCTTTGTGCTAGATGAACGAACGTCTCTCCACATGATCAGTTCTGAGAGATATGTGTGTGTGAAAGCCGTCCTTCACCTAGCTTGTTGGGAACACAATGTTTCTTTTCAGTTGCAAAGTGGAATCCATATATATATATGGGGAATTACTCGTTCCAACTCGGTTTTACAGTGAAAACTGCAGGAATATCTAACCGGAATCAGGAAAAAACTGACAATCCAGAGTAATAGTTTCTCCTGCAAACCGTTCCCATTGTGCTAGATGAACGAAAGTCTATCCACATGCTCAGTTCTGAGAGATATGTGTGTGTGAAAGCCGTCCTTCACCTAGCTTGTTGGGAACACAAAGTTTCTTCTCAGTTGCAAATGGCACTCCATAAATATATATGGGGATGTACAAGCTCCAACTCGATTTTACAGAGAAAACTGCAGGAAATTCATAGCGGCACTAGGAAACACACTGAGAAAACAGAGTAAAAGTTTGTCCTGCAACCTCTTCCCTTTGTGCTAGATGAACGAAAGTCTCTCTACATGCTCTGTTCTGAAATATATGTGTGTGTGCAAGCCGAAATTCACCTAGCTTGTTGGGAACACAGAGTTACTTTTCAGTTGCAAACTGCATGGCATAAATTTATATGAGGAGGTACTGGCTCCAACTCGGTTTTACAGTGAATACTGCAGGAACTTCATACCGGCATTAGGAAAATGACTGAGAATTTAGAATAAACTTTCTCCTGCAACCGGTTCCCTATGTGCTAAATGAACGACCTTCTATCCACATGCTCAGTTCTGAGAGATAAGTGTGTGTGAAAGCCGTTCTTCAACTAGCTTGTTGGGAACACAAAGTTTCTTTTCAGTTGCAAAGTGGAATCCATACATATATATGGGCGGTTAGTCGCCCCAACTCGGTTTTACAGTGAAAACTGCAGGAACATGTAACCGGCATTAGGAAAAAGACTGAGAATCCAGAGTAAATGTTTCTCCTGCAAACCGTTCCCTTTGCGCTAGATGAACGAAAGTCTATCCTCATGCTCAGTTTTGAGAGATAAGTGTGGGTTAAAGCACTCCTCCACCTAGCTTGTTGGGAACACAAAGTTTCTTTTCAGTTGCAAAGTGGAATCCATACATATATATGGGGATTTACCCGCTCCAACTCGGTATTACAGGGAAAACTGCAGGAACATGTAACCGGCATTAGGAAAAAGACTGAGAATCCAGAGTAAATGTTTCTCCTGCAAACCGTTCCCTTTGTGCTAGATGAACGAAAGTCTATCCTCATGCTCAGTTCTTAGAAATAAGTGTGTGTGAAAGCCGTCCTTCAACTTGCTTGATGGGAACACAGAGTGTCTTTACAGTTGCAAAATGCAATGCATACATATATACGTTAGGTAATCGCTCCAACTCGATTTTACAGTGAAAACTGCAGGAAATTCAAACCGGCACTAGGAAACACACTGAGAAAACAGAGTAAAAGTTTCTCCTGCAAACCCTTCCCATTGTGCTAGATGAACGAACGTCTCTCCACATGCTTTGTTCTGAGAGATATGTGTGTGTTCAAGCCGAACTTCACCAGGCTTGTTGGGAACACAGAGTTTCTTTTCAGTTGCAAAGTGCACTGCATACATATATATGGGGAGGTACTGGCTCCAACTCGGTTTTACAGTGAAAACTGCAGGAACTTCATACCGGCATTAGGAAAAATACTGAGAATTTAGAATAAAGTTTCTCCTGCAACCCGTTCCCTATGTGCTAGATGAACGAAAGTCTATCCACATGCTCAGTTCTGAGAGATAAGTGTGTGTGAAAGCCGTTCTTCACCTAGCTTGTTGGGAACACAGAGTTTCTTTTCAGTTGCAATCGGCAATCCATACAATTATATGGGTATGTACTCGCTCAAACATGTTTTTAAAGAGAAATCTAGGAACTTCTAACCAGCATTAGGAAACAGACTTAGAAACCACAGTAAATGTTTCTCCTGCAAACCGTTCCCTTTGTGCTAGATGAACGAACGTCTCTCCACATGATCTGTTCTGAGAGAAATGTGTGTGTGAAAGCCGTCCTTCACCTAGCTTGTTGGGAACACAATGTTTCTTTTCAGTTGCAAAGTGGAATCCATATATATATATGGGGAGTTACTCGCTCCAACTCGTTTTTAAAGTGAAAAATGCAGGAATATCTAACCGGCATCAGGAAAAAACTGACAATCAAGAGTAAAAGTTTCTAATGCAACCAGTTCCCTTTGTGTTAGATGAACGAACGTCTCTGCACATGCTCAGTTCTGAGAGATAATTTTGTGTGAATACCGTTCTTCACCAAGCTTTTTGGGAACACAAAGTTTCTTTTCTGTTGCAAACGGCACTCCATACATATATATGGGGAGGTACTGTCTCCAACTCGGTTTTACAGTGAGAAATGCAGGAACTTCAAACCGGCACTAGGAAACACACTGAAAAACCAGAGTAAAAGTTTCTCTTGCAACCCGTTCCCTTTGTGCTAGATGAACGAACGTCTCTCCACATGCTAATTTCTTAGAGATAATTGTGTGTGAAAGCCGTCCTTCACCTAGCTTGTAGGGAACACAAAGGTTCTTTTAAGTTGCAAAATGCACTCCATAAATATATATATGGGAATGTACTCGCACCAACTCGGTTTTACAGTGAAAACTGCAGGAAATTCAAACAGGCACTAGGAAACTCTCTGAGAAACCAGAGTAAAAGTTTCTAATGCAAACAGTTCCCTTTGTGTTAGATGAACTAAAGTCTCTCCACATGCTCAGTTCTGAGAAATAAGTGTGTGTGAAAGCCGCACTTCAACTATCGTGTAGGGAACACAAAGTTTCTTTTCAGTTGCAATCTGCACTCCATAAATAAATATGGGAAGGTACACGCTCCAACTCGGTTTTACAGTGAAAACTGCAGGAACTTCAAACCGGCACTAGGAAACAGCCTGAGAAACCAGAGTAAAAGTTTCTCATTCAAACCTATCCCTTTGTGCTAGATGAACGAACGTCTCTCCACATGCTCAGATCTCAGAGATAAGTGTGAGTGAAAGCCGTACTTCACATAGCTTGTAAGGAACACCAAGATTCTTTTCAGTTGCAAACTGCACTCCATACATATATATGGGTAGGAACGCGCTCAAACTCGGTTTTACAGTGAAAACTGCAGGAATATCAAACCGGCACTAGGAAACACAGTGAGAAACCAGAGTAACAGTTTCCCTGCAAACCGTTCCCTTTGTGCTAGATGAACGAACGTCTCTCCACATGCTCAGTTCTCAGAGATAAGGGTGTGTGAAAGCCATCCTTCACCTAGCTTGTAGGGAAAATATAGTTTTTTTCAGTTGCAAAGAGAATACTTAAATATATATGGGAATTTACTCGCTCCAACTCGGTTTTACAGTGAAAAATGCAGGAACATCTAACCGGCATTAGGAAAAACCTGAGAATCCGGAGTAAAAGTTTCTCTTGCAAACCGTTCCCATTGTGCTAGATGAACGAACGTCTATCCACATGCTCAGTTCTGACAGATTATTTTGTGTGAAAACCGTACTTCACCAAGCTTGTTGGGAACACAAATTTTCTTTACTGTTGCAAACTGCACTCCATACATATATATGGGGAGGTACTCGCTCCAACTCGGTTTTATAGTAAAAATTGCAGGAATTTCAAACCGGCACGAGGAAACACTCTGAGAAACCAGAGTAAATGTTTCTCCTGCAAACCGTTCCTTTGTGCTAGATGAACGAACGTCTCTCCACATGCTCTGTTCTGAGAGATATGTGTGTGTTCAAGCCGACCTTCACCAGGCTTGTTGGGAACACAGAGTTTCTTTTCAGTTGCAAAGTGCACTGCATACATATATATGGGGAGGTACTGGCTCCAACTCGGTTTTACAGTGAAAACTGCAGGAACTTCATACCGGCATTAGGAAAAATACTGAGAATTTAGAATAAAGTTTCTCCTGCAACCCGTTCCCTATGTGCTAGATGAACGAAAGTCTATCCACATGCTCAGTTCTGAGAGATAAGTGTGTGTGAAAGCCGTTCTTCACCTAGCTTGTTGGGAACACAGAGTTTCTTTTCAGTTGCAATCGGCAATCCATACAATTATATGGGTATGTACTCGCTCAAACATGTTTTTACAGAGAAATCTAGGAACTTCTAACCAGCATTAGGAAACAGACTTAGAAACCACAGTAAATGTTTCTCCTGCAAACCGTTCCCTTTGTGCTAGATGAACGAACGTCTCTCCACATGATCTGTTCTGAGAGAAATGTGTGTGTGAAAGCCGTCCTTCACCTAGCTTGTTGGGAACACAATGTTTCTTTTCAGTTGCAAAGTGGAATCCATACATATATATGGGGAGTTACTCGCTCCAACTCGTTTTTAAAGTGAAAAATGCAGGAATATCTAACCGGCATCAGGAAAAAACTGACAATCAAGAGTAAAAGTTTCTAATGCAACCAGTTCCCTTTGTGTTAGATGAACGAACGTCTCTGCACATGCTCAGTTCTGAGAGATAATTTTGTGTGAATACCGTTCTTCACCAAGCTTTTTGGGAACACAAAGTTTCTTTTCTGTTGCAAACGGCACTCCATACATATATATGGGGAGGTACTGTCTCCAACTCGGTTTTACAGTGAGAAATGCAGGAACTTCAAACCGGCACTAGGAAACACACTGAAAAACCAGAGTAAAAGTTTCTCTTGCAACCTGTTCCCTTTGTGCTAGATGAACGAACGTCTCTCCACATGCTAATTTCTTAGAGATAATTGTGTGTGAAAGCCGTCCTTCACCTAGCTTGTAGGGAACACAAAGGTTCTTTTAAGTTGCAAAATGCACTACATAAATATATATATGCGAATGTACTCGCACCAACTCGGTTTTACAGTGAAAACTGCAGGAAATTCAAACAGGCACTAGGAAACTCTCTGAGAAACCAGAGTAAAAGTTTCTAATGCAAACAGTTCCCTTTGTGTTAGATGAACTAAAGTCTCTCCACATGATCAGTTCTGAGAAATAAGTGTGTGTGAAGCCGCACTTCAACTATCGTGTAGGGAACACAAAGTTTCTTTTCAGTTGCAATCTGCACTCCATAAATAAATATGGGAAGGTACACGCTCCAACTCGGTTTTACAGTGAAAACTGCAGGAACTTCAAACCGGCACTAGGAAACAGCCTGAGAAACCAGAGTAAAAGTTTCTCATTCAAACCTATCCCTTTGTGCTAGATGAACGAACGTCTCTCCACATGCTCAGATCTCAGAGATAAGTGTGTGTGAAAGCCGTACTTCACATAGCTTGTAAGGAACACCAAGATTCTTTTCAGTTGCAAACTGCACTCCATACATATATATGGGTAGGAACGCGCTCAAACTCGGTTTTACAGTGAAAACTGCAGGAATATCAAACCGGCACTAGGAAACACAGTGAGAAACCAGAGTAACAGTTTCCCTGCAAACCGTTCCCTTTGTGCTAGATGAACGAACGTCTCTCCACATGCTCAGTTCTCAGAGATAAGGGTGTGTGAAAGCCATCCTTCACCTAGCTTGTAGGGAAAATATAGTTTTTTTCAGTTGCAAAGAGAATACTTAAATATATATGGGAATTTACTCGCTCCAACTCGGTTTTACAGTGAAAAATGCAGGAACATCTAACCGGCATTAGGAAAAACCTGAGAATCCGGAGTAAAAGTTTCTCTTGCAAACCGTTCCCATTGTGCTAGATGAACGAACGTCTATCCACATGCTCAGTTCTGACAGATTATTTTGTGTGAAAACCGTACTTCACCAAGATTGTTGGGAACACAAATTTTCTTTCCTGTTGCAAACTGCACTCCATACATATATATGGGGAGGTACTCGCTCCAACTCGGTTTTATAGTAAAAATTGCAGGAATTTCAAACCGGCACGAGGAAACACTCTGAGAAACCAGAGTAAATGTTTCTCCTGCAAACCGTTCCTTTGTGCTAGATGAACGAACGTCTCTCCACATGCTCTGTTCTGAGAGATATGTGTGTGTTCAAGCCGAACTTCACCAGGCTTGTTGGGAACACAGAGTTTCTTTTCAGTTGCAAAGTGCACTGCATACATATATATGGGGAGGTACTGGCTCCAACTCGGTTTTACAGTGAAAACTGCAGGAACTTCATACCGGCATTAGGAAAAATACTGAGAATTTAGAATAAACTTTCTCCTGCAACCCGTTCCATTTGTGCTAGATGAACGAACGTCTCTCCACATGCTCAATTCTGAGAGATATGTGTGTGTGAAAGCCGTCCTTCACCTATCTTGTTGGGAACAGAAAGTTCTTTTCAGTTGCAAACGGCACTTCATACATATATATGGGGATGTACAAGCTCCAACTCGGTTTTACAGTGAAAACTGCAGGAAGTTCAAACCGGCACTAGGAAACACTCTGAGAAACCAGAGTAAATGTTTCTCCTGAAAACCGTTCCTTTGTGCTAGATGAACGAACGTCTCTCCACATGTTCAGTTGTCAGAGATAAGCGTGTGTGAATGCCGTCCTTCAACTAGCTTGTTGGGAAAACAAAGTTTCTTTTCAGTTGCAAAGTGGAATCCATACATATATATGGGGGGTTAGTCGCTCCAACTCGGTTTTACAGGGAAAACTGCAGGAACTTCTAAACGGCATTAGGAAACAGACGGAGACACCAGAGTAAAATTTTCTCCTGCAACCCCTTCCGATTGTGCTAGATGAACGAACGTCTCTCCACATGCTCAGTTCTTAGAAATAAGTGTGTGTGAAAGCCGTCCTTCAACTTGCTTGATGGGAACACAGAGTTTCTTTTCAGTTGCAAAATGCAATGCAAACATATATACGTTAGGTAATCGCTCCAACTCGATTTTACAGTGAAAACTGCAGTAAATTCAAACCGGCACTAGGAAACACACTGAGAAAACAGAGTAAAAGTTTCTCCTGCAACCCCTTCCCATTGTGCTAGATGAACGAACGTCTCTCCACATGCTTTGTTCTGAGAGATATGTGTGTGTTAAAGCCGACCTTCACCAGACTTGTTGGGAACACAGAGTTTCTTTTCAGTTGCAAAGTGCACTGCATACATATATATGGGGAGGTACTGGCTCCAAATCGGTTTTACAGTGAAAACTGCAGGAACTTCATACCGGCATTAGGAAAAATACTGAGAATTTAGAATAAAGTTTCTCCTGCAACCGGTTCCCTATGTGCTAGATGAACAAACGTCTCTCCACATGTTCAGTTCTGAGAGATAATTGTGGGTTAAAGCCGTCCTTCACCTAGCTTGTTGGGAAAACAAAGTTGGTTTTCAGTTGCAAATTGGAATCCATACAAAGATATGGGCAGTTACACGCTCTAACTCGGTTTTACAGTGAGAACTGCAGGAACTTCTAACCGGCATTAGGAAAAAGATTGAGAATCCAGTTTAAAGTTTCACCTGCAAACAGTTCCATTTGTGCTAGATGAACGAACGTCTATCCACATGCTCATTTCTGAAAGATAAGTTTCTGTGAAAGCCGTCCTTCACTTTGCTTGTTGGGAACACAAAGTTTCTTTTCAGTTGCAAACTG
The DNA here is from genome assembly GCF_036321535.1 of Camelus dromedarius. Lineage (NCBI taxonomy): Eukaryota > Metazoa > Chordata > Mammalia > Artiodactyla > Camelidae > Camelus > Camelus dromedarius. The sequence continues at coordinate 3,231,617 of NC_087451.1, read as the reverse complement.
CACTCCATACATATATATCTGGACGTACTCGCTCCAAATCGATTTTACAGTGAAAACTGCAGGAACTTCAAACCGGCCCTACGAAAAACACTGAGAAATCAGAGTTAAAGTTTCTCCTGTAAACCGTTCCTTTGTGCTAGATAAACGAACGTCTCTCCACATGCTCAGTTCTATAGATAAGTGTGTGTGAAAGCTGTCCGTCACCTAGATTTTTGGGAACACAAAGTTTCTTTTCAGTTGCAAAGTGGAATCCATACATATAGATGGGGTGTTACTCGATCCAACATGGTTTTACAGGGAAAACCGCAGGAACATCTAACCGGCATTAGGAAACAGACTGAGAAAGCAGAGTAAAATTTTCTCCTGCAACCCGTTCCCTTTGTGCTAGATGAACGAACGTCTTTCAACATGCTCAGTTCTGAGAGATAAGTGTGTGTGAATGCCGTCCTTCCCCTAGCTTGTTGGGAACACAGAGTTTCTTTCAGTTGCAAACTGCACTCCATACAATTATAAGGGGAAGTACTAGCTCCAACACGGTTTTACAGTGAAAACTGCAGGAACTTCAAAAATGCACTAGGAAACACACTGAGAAATCAGAGCAAAGTTACTCCTGCAACCCATTCCCTTTGTGCTAGATGAACGAAGGTCTCTAAACATGCTTAGTTCTCAGAGATAAGTGTGTGTGAAAGCCGTCCTTCACCTAGCATTTGGGAACACAGAGTTTCTTTTCAGTTGAAAAATGCACTGCATACATATATATGGGGAGGTACACGCTCCAACTCGTTTTTACTGTGAAAACTGCAGAAAATTTAAACCGACACTTGTAAAAAATTTGAGAAACCAGAGTAAAAGTTTCTCCTGCAAACATTTCCATTTGTGCTAGATGAACGAACGTCTCTCCACATGCTCAGTTCTGAGAGATAAGTGTCTGTGAAAGCCGTCCTTCAACTAGCTTGTTGGGAACACAAAGTTTCATATCAGTTTCAAACTGCACTCCTTACATATGTATAGGGAGGTACTCGCTCCAACACGGTTTTACAGTGAAAACTGCAGGAACATCTAACCGGCACTAGGAAACACTCTGAGAAACCAGAGTAAAAGTTTCTCCTGCAACCAGTTCCCTTTGTGCTAGATGAACGAACGTCTCTCCACATGCTCAGTTCTCAGAAATAAGTGTGAGTGAAAGCCGTCCTTCACCTAGCTTGTTGGGAACACAAAGTTTCTTTTCATTAGCAAACTGCACTCCATACATATATATGGGGTGGTATTCGCTCCAAAACGGTTTTACAGGGAAAACTGCAGGAACTTCTTACCGGCACTAGGAAACACACTGAGAAACCGGATTAATAGTTTCTCCTGCAACACTTTCCCTTTGTACTAGATGAACGAACGTCTCTCCACATGCTCAGTTCTCAGAGATAAGTGTGAGTGAAAGCCGTCCTTCACCTAGCTTGTTGGGATCACAGAGTTTCTTTTCAGTTGCAAACTGCACTGCATACCTATATATGGGGAAGTTCTGGCTCCAACTCCCTTTTGCAGTGAAAACTGCAGGAACTTCATACCGGCATTAGGAAAAAGACTGAGAATTTAGAATAAATTTCTCCTGAAACCCATTCCCTATGTGCTAGATGAACGAACGTCTCTAAACATGCTAAGTTGTGAGAGATAAGTGTGTGTGAAAGCCGTCCTTCACCTAGCTTGTTGGGAACACAGAGTTTCTTTCCAGTTGCTATCGGCACTCCATACATTTATATGGATAGGTACTCGCACAAACATGTTTTTACAGTGAAATCTGCAAGAACTTCTAACCGGCATTAGGAAACAGACTTAGAAACCAGAGTAAATATTTCTCCTGCAACCCGTTCCTTTTGTGCTAGATAAACGAACGTCTCTCCACATGATCAGTTCTGAGAGATATGTGTGTGTGAAAGCCGTCGTTCACCTAGCTTGTTGGGAACACAAAGTTTCTTATCTGTTGCAAACTGCACTCCATACATATATATGGGAGGTACTCGCTCCAACTCGGTTTTACAGTGAAAACTGCAGGAATTTCAAACCGGCACTAGGAAACACTCTGAGAAACCAGAGTAAAAGTTTCTCCTGCAATCCTTTCCCTTTGTGCTAGATGAACGAACGTCTTTCCACATGCTCATTTCTCAGACATAAGTGTGTGTGAAAGCCGTCCTTCACCTAGCTTGTTGGGAACACAGAGTTACTTTTCAGTTGCACACTGCACTCCATACATTTATATGGGGAGGGACTCGCTCCAACTAGATTTTACAGTGAAAACTGCAGGAACTTCAAACCGGCACTGGGAAACACACTGAGAAACCAGAGTAAAAGTTTCTCCTGTAAACCGTTCCCTTTGGCTTGATGAACGAACGTCTCTCCACATGCTCAGTTCTCAGAGATAAGTGAGTGTGAAAGCCGTCCTTCACCTAGCTTGTTGGGAACAAAAAGTTTCTTTTCAGCTGCAAACGGCAATCCATACATATATATGGGGATGTACAAGCTCCAACTCGGTTTTACAGTCTAAACTGCAGGAACTTCAAACCGGCACTAGGAAACACACTGAAAATCCAGAGTAAAAGTTCTTCTTGCAACCCGTTCCCTTTGTGCTAGATGAATGAACGTCTCTACACATGCTCAGTTCTGGGTGATAAGTGAGTGTGAAAGCCGTACTTCACCTAGCTTGTTGGGTACACAAAGTTTGTTTTCAGTTGCAAAGTGGAATCCATACAAATATATGGGGAGTTACACGCTCGAACTCGGTTTTAAAATGAAAACTGCAGGAACTTCTAACCGGCATTAGGAAAAAGATTGAGAATCCAGTGTAAAAGTTTCTCCTACAAACAGTTCCTTTGTGCTAGATGAACGAACGTCTATCCACATGCTCAGTTCTGAGAGATATGTTTCTGTGAAAGCCGTCTTCACTTTGTTTGTTGGGAACACAAAGTTTCTTTTCAGTTGCAAACAGCACTCTATACATATATATTTGGAGGTAGTCGCTCCAAATCGATTTTACAGTGAAAACTGCAGGAACTTGAAACCGTCACTAGGAAACAGACTGAGAAACCACAGTAAAATTTTCTCCTGCATCACGTTCCCTTTGTGCTAGATAAATGAACATCTCTCCACATGCTCAGTTCTGGGTGATAAGTGTGTGTGAAAGCCGTCCTTCAAATAGCTTGTTGGGAAAACATAGCTTCATATCATTTGAAATCTGCACTCCTTACATATGTATTGGGAGGTACTCGCTCCAAATCGTTTTTATAGTGAAAACTGCAGGAAAATCCAACCGGCATTAGGAAACAGACTGAGAAACCAGAGTAAAAGTTTCTCCTGCAACCTCTTCCCTTTGTGCTAGATGAACGAACGTCTCTTCACATGCTCAGTTCTGAGAGAAAAGTGTGTGTGAAATCCGTATTTCACCTATCTTGTTGGGAACACAAAGACTCTTTTCAGTTGCAAACGGCACTATATACATATATATGAGTAGGTACTAGCTCCAACTCGGTTTTACACTGAAAACTGCAGGAACTTATAACCAGCACTAGGAAACACACTGAGAAACCAGAGTAGAAGTTTCCCCTGCAAACCGTTCCCTTTGTGCTAGATGAACGAACGTCTCTCCACATGCTCAGTTCTGAGAGATAAGTGAGTGTGAAAGCCGTCCATCAACTAGCTTGTTGGGAACACAGAGTTTCTTTTCAGTTGCAAACTGCACTCTATATATATATATGGGGAGGTACTAGCTACAACTCGACTTTACAGTGAAAATGCAGTAACTTCAAACCGGCATTAGGAAACACACTGAGAAACCAGAGTAAAATATCCCCAACAACACGTTCCCTTTGTGCTAGATTAACTGTCGTCTCTCCACATGCTCAGTTCTGAGAGATAAGTGTGTGTGAAAGCAGTCCTTCACCTAGCTTGTTAGGAACACAAAGTTCCTTTTCAGTTGCAAGTGGAATCCATACATATATATGGGGAGTTACTCGCTCCAACTCGGATTTACAAGGAAAACTGCAGGAAATTCTAACCGGCATTAGGAAACAGACTGAGAAACCAGTGTAAATGTTTCTCCTGGAACCCGTTCTCTTTCGGCTAGATGAATGAAGTCTCTCCACATGCTCAGTTCTGAGAGATAAGTGTGGGTGAAAGCCGCCCTTCACCTAGCTTGTTGGGAACACAAAGATTCTTTTCAGTTGCAAACGGCACTCCATACATATATATGGGGATGTACTCGCTCCAACACTGTTTTACAGTGAAAACTGCAGGAATTTCAAACCGGTACTAGGAAACACACTGAAAATCCAGAGTAAAAGTTCCTCCTGCAAACAGTTCCTTTTGTGCTAGATGAACCAACGTCTCTCCACATGCTCAGTTCTGAGATATAAGTGTGGGTGAATGCCGTTCTTCAACTTGCTTGTTGGAAACACAAAGTTTCTTTTCAGTTGCAAACTGCACTCCATACATTTATATCGGAAGGGACTCGCTCCAACTAGATTTTACAGTGAAAACTGCAGTAATTTCATACCGGCACTAGAAAACACACTGAGAAACCAGAGTAAAAGTTTCTCCTGGAAACTGTACCTATTGTGCTACATGAACGAAGGTCTCTGCACATGCTCAATTCTGAGAGATAAGTGTGTGTGAAAGCCGTCCTTCCCCTAGCTTGTTGGGAACACAAAATTTCTTTACAGTTGCAAAATGCACTCCAATATTATATATGGGAAAGTACTCGCTCCAACTCGGTTTTACAGTGAAAACTGCAGCAAGTTCAAACAGGCACTAGGAAACACACTGAGAAACCAGAGTAAAAGTTTCTAATGCAAACACTTCCCTTTGTGTTAGATGAACGAAAGTCTCTCCACATGCTCAGTTCTGAGAAATAAGTGTGTGTGAAAGCCGCCCTTCACCTAGCTTGTAGGTAACGGAAAGTATCATTTCATTTGCAAACTGCACTCCATAGATATATATGGGGAGGCACTCGCTCCAACACGGTTTTACAGTGAAAACTGCAGGAACTTCAAACCGGCCCTAGGAAACACACTGAGAAACCAGAGTAAAATATTTCTCCTGCAAACAGTTCCTTTTGTGCTAAATGAACCAACGTCTCTCCACATGCTCAGTTCTGAGAGATAAGTAAAGTTGAATGCAGTCCTTCACCTAGCTTGTTGGAAAAACAAAGTTTCTTTTCAGTTGCAAAGTGGAATCCATACATATATATGGGGTGTTACTCGCTCCAACTCGGTTTTACAGGGAAAACTGCAGGAACTTCTAACCGGCATTAGGAAACAGACTGAGAAACCAGAGTAAAATTTTCTCCTGCAACCCCTTCCCGTTGCGCTAGATGAACGAACGTGTCTCCACATGCTCATTTCTTAGAAATAAGTGTGTGTGAAAGCCGTCCTTCAACTTGCTTGATGGGAACACAGAGTTTCTTTTCAGTTGCAAAATGCACTGCATACATATATACGTTAGGTACTCGCTCCAACACGGTTTTACAGAGAAAACTGCAGGAAATTCAAACCGGCATTAGGAAACACACTGAGAAAACAGAGTAAAAGTTTCTTCTGCAACCCGTTCCCTTTGGCTTGATGAACGAACGTCTCTCCACATGCTCAGTTCTCAGAGATAAGTGTGTGTGAAAGCCGTACTTCACCTAGCTTGTAGGGAACAAAAAGTTTCTTTTCAGTTGCAAAGTGTAATCCTTACATATATATGGGGATTTACTCGCTCCAAATCTGTTTTACAGGAAAACTGCAGGAACTTCAAACCGGCACTAGGAAACACACTGAAAATCCAGAGTAAATGTTTTTCCTGCAACCCGTTCCATTTGTGGTAGATGAACGAACGTCTCTCCACATGCTCAGTTCTGAGATATAAGTGTGGGTGAATGCCGTTCTTCAACTTGCTTGTTGGAAACACAAAGTTTCTTTTCAGTTGCAAACTGCACTCCATACATTTATTTCGGAAGGGACTCGCTCCAACTAGATTTTACAGTGAAAACTGCAGTAATTTCATACCGGCACTAGAAAACACACTGAGAAACCAGAGTAAAAGTTTCTCCTGGAAACTGTACCTATTGTGCTACATGAACGAAGGTCTCTGCACATGCTCAATTCTGAGAGATAAGTGTGTGTGAAAGCCGTCCTTCCCCTAGCTTGTTGGGAACACAAAATTTCTTTTCAGTTGCAAAATGCACTCCATTATTATATATGGGAAAGTACTCGCTCCAACTCGGTTTTACAGTGAAAACTGCAGCAAGTTCAAACAGGCACTAGGAAACACACTGAGAAACCAGAGTAAAAGTTTCTAATGCAAACACTTCCCTTTGTGTTAGATGAACGAACGTCCCTCCACATGCTCAGTTCTGAGAAATAAGTGTGTGTGAAAGCCGCCCTTCACCTAGCTTGTAGGTAACGGAAAGTATCATTTCATTTGCAAACTGCACTCCATAGATATATATGGGGAGGCACTCGCTCCAACACGGTTTTACAGTGAAAACTGCAGGAACTTCAAACCGGCCCTAGGAAACACACTGAGAAACCAGAGTAAAAGTTTCTCCTGCAAACTTTTCCCTTTGTGCTAGATTAAAGAACGTCTCTCCACATGCTGAGTTCTCAGAGATAAGTGTGTGTGAAAGCCGTCCTTCACATAGCTTGTAAGGAACAAAAAGTTTCTTTTCAGGTGCAAAATGCACTCCATACATATATATGGGTAGGAACACGCTCCAACACGGTTTTACAGTGAAAACTGCAGGAATATCAAACCGGCACTAGGAAACACACTGAGAAACCAGAGTAAAATTTCTCCTGCAAAACGTTCCATTGTGCTAGATGAGCGAACGTCTCTCCACATGCTCAGTTCTCAGAGATAAGTGTGTGTGAAAGCCGTCCTTCACCTAGCTTGTAGGGAACATAAAGTTTATTTTCAGTTGCAAAGTGGTATACTTACATATATATGGGAATTTACTCGCTCCAACTCGGTTTTACAGGGAAAACTGCAGGAACATCTAACCGGCATTAGGAAACATACTGAGAAACCAGAGTAAAAGTTCTTCCTGCAAACAGTTCCCTTTGTGCTAGATGAACGAAAGTCTCTCCACATGCTCAGTTCTCAGAGTTAAGTGTGTGTGAAAGCCGTCCTTCACATAGCTTGTAAGGAACAAAAAGTTTCTTTTCAGTTGCAAACTGCACTCCATACATATATATGGGTAGGAACACGCTCCAACACGGTTTTACAGTGAAAACTGCAGGAATATCAAACCGGCACTAGGAAACACACTGAGAAACCACAGTAAAATTTCTCCTGCAAACCGTTCCATTGTGCTAGATGAGCGAACGTCTTTCCACATGCTCAGTTCTCAGAGATAAGTGTGTGTGAAAGCCGTCCTTCACCTAGCTTGTAGGGAACATAAAGTTTATTTTCAGTTGCAAAGTGGTATACTTACATATATATGGGAATTTACTCGCTCCAACTCGGTTTTACAAGGAAAACTGCAGGAACATCTAACCGGCATTAGGAAACATACTGAGAAACCAGAGTAAAAGTTCTTCCTGCAAACCGTTCCCTTTGTGCTAGATGAACGAAAGTCTCTCCACATGCTCAGTTCTCAGAGATAAGTGTGTGTGAAAGCTGTCCTTCAACTAGCTTGATGGGAACACAGAGCTTCTTTTCAGTTGCAAAAGGCAATGCATAAATATATACGTTAGGTACTCGCTCCAACTCGGTTTTACAGTGAAAACTGCAGGAAATTCAAACCGGCACTAGGAAGCACACTGAGAAAACAGAGTAAAAGTTTCTCCTGCAACCCGTTCCCTTTGTGCTAGATGAATGAACGTCTCTCCACATGCTCTGTTCTGTGAGATATGTGTGTGTGCAAGCCGACCTTCACCTAGCTTGTTGGGAACACAGAGTTACTTTTCAGTTGCAAACTGCAGTCCATACATATATATGGGGAGGGACTCGCTCCAACAAGATTTTACAGTGAAAACTGCTGGAACTTCAAACCGGCACTAGGAAACACACTGAGAAACCAGAGTAAAAGTTTCTCCTGTAAACCGTTCCAATTGTGCTAGTTGAACGAACGTCTATCCACCTGCTCAGTTCTGAGAGATAATTTTGTGTGAAAACCGTTCTTCACCAAGCTTGTTGGGAACAAAAAGTATCTTTTCAGTTGCAACACGCACTCCATACATATATAAGGGGATGTACTCGCTCCAACTCGGGTTTACAGTGAAAACTGCAGGAATTTCAAACCGGCACTAGGAAACACTCTGAGAAACCAGAGTAAAAGTTTCTCCTGCAAACCGATACCTTTGTTCTAGATGAACGAAAGTCTCTCCACATGCTCAGTTCTCAGAGATAAGTGTGTGTGAAAGCCGTCCTTCACATAGCTTGTAAGGAACAAAAAGTTTCTTTTCAGTTGCAAACTGCACTCCATACATATATATGGGTAGGAACACGCTCCAACACGGTTTTACAGTGAAAACTGCAGGAATATCAAACCGGCACTAGGAAACACACTGAGAAAGCAGAGTAAAATTTCTCCTGCAAACCGTTCCATTGTGCTAGATGAGCGAACGTCTCTCCACATGCTCAGTTCTCAGAGATAAGTGTGTGTGAAAGCCGTCCTTCACCTAGCTTGTAGGGAACATAAAGTTTATTTTCAGTTGCAAAGTGGTATACGTACATATATATGGGAATTTACTCGCTCCAACTCTGTTTTACAAGGAAAACTGCAGGAACATCTAACCGGCATTAGGAAACATACTGAGAAACCAGAGTAAAAGTTCTTCCTGCAAACCGTTCCCTTTGTGCTAGATGAACGAAAGTCTCTCCACATGCTCAGTTCTCAGAGTTAAGTGTGTGTGAAAGCCGTCCTTCAACTAGCTTGTTGGGAACAAAAAGTTTCTTTTCAGTTGCAAAGTGGAATCCATACATATATATGGGGGGTTACTCGCTTCAACCCGATTTTACAGTGAAAACTGCAGGAACATGTAACCGGCATTAGGAAAAAGACTGAGAATCCAATGTAAATATTTCTCCTGCAAACCGTTCCCTTTTTGCTAGATGAACGAAAGTCTATCCACATGCTCAGTTCTGAGACATAAGTGTGGATGAAAGCCGTCCTTCACCTAGTTTGTTGGGAACACAAAGTTTCTTTTCAGTTGCAAACGGCACTCCATACATATCTATGGGGATGTACTCGTCCCAACTCGGTTTAACAGTGAAAACTGCAGGAATTTCAAAGTGGTACGAGGAAACACACTGAAAATCCAGAGTAAAAGTTCTTTCTGCAAACCGTTCCCTTTGTGCTAGATGAACGAACGTCTCTCCACATGCTCAGTTCTTAGAAATAAGTGTGTGTGAAAGCCGTCCTTCAACTTGCTTGATGGGAACACAGAGTTTCTTTTCAGTTGCAAAAGGCAATGCATACATATATACGTTAGGTACTCGCTCCAACTCGATTTTACAGTGAAAACTGCAGGAAATTCAAACCGGCACTAGGAAGCACACTGAGAAAACAGAGTAAAAGTTTCTCCTGCAACCCGTTCCCTTTGTGCTAGATGAATGAACGTCTCTCCACATGCTCTGTTCTGAGAGATATGTGTGTGTGCATGCCGAACTTCACCTAGCTTGTTGGGAACACAGAGTTACTTTTCAGTTGCAAACTGCACTCCATACATATATATGGGGAGGGACTCGCTCCAACAAGATTTTACAGTGAAAACTGCTGGAACTTCAAACCGGCACTAGGAAACACACTGAGATACCAGAGTAAAAGTTTCTCCTGTAAACCGTTCCCATTGTGCTAGATGAACGAACGTCTATCCACATGCTCAGTTCTGAGAGATAATTTTGTGTGAAAACCGTTCTTCACCAAGCTTGTTGGGAACAAAAAGTATCTTTTCAGTTGCAAAATGCACTCCATACATATATATGGGGTGGTACTCGCTCCAACTCGGTTTTACAGTGAAAACTGCAGGAATTTCAAACCGGCACTAGGAAACACTCTGAGAAACCAGAGTAAAAGTTTCTCCTGCAAACCGATCCCTTTGTTCTAGATGAACGAAAGTCACTCCACATGCTCAGTTCTCAGAGAAAAGTGTGTGTGAAAGCCGTCCTTCAACTAGCATGTTGGGAAAACAAAGTTTCTTTTCAGTTGCAAATTAGAATCCATACATATATATGGGGAGTTACTCCATCCAACTCGGTTTTACAGTGAAAACTGCAGGAATTCTAACCGGCATTAGGAAAAAGACTGAGAATCCAGAGTAAAATTTTCTCCTGCAAACCGTTCCTTTTGTGCTAGATGAACGAATGTCTGTCCAAATGCTCATTTGTCAGACATAGGTGTGTTAATACCGTCCTTCCTCTAGCTTGTTGGGAACACAGAGTTACTTTTCAGTTGCAAACTGCACTCCATACATATATATGGGGAGGGACTCGCTCCAACAAGATTTTACAGTGAAAACTGCTGGAACTTCAAACCGGCACTAGGAAACACACTGAGATACCAGGGTAAAAGTTTCTCCTGTAAACCGTTCCCATTGTGCTAGTTGAACGAACGTCTATCCACATGCTCAGTTCTGAGAGATAATTTTGTGTGAAAACCGTTCTTCACCAAGCTTGTTGGGAACAAAAAGTATCTTTTCAGTTGCAAAATGCACTCCATACATATATATGGGGAGGTACTCGCTCCAACTCGGTTTTACAGTGAAAACTGCAGGAATTTCAAACCGGCACTAGGAAACACTCTTAGAAACCAGAGTAAAAGTTTCTCCTGCAAACCGATCCCTTTGTTCTAGATGAACGAAAGTCACTCCACATGCTCAGTTCTCAGAGAAAAGTGTGTGTGAAAGCCGTCCTTCAACTAGCATGTTGGGAACACAATGTTTCTCTTCAGTTGTAAAGTGTAATCCATACATATATATGGGGAGTTACTTGGTCCAACTCGGTTTTACAGGGAAAACTGCAGGAACTTCTAACCGGCATTAGGAAACAGACTGAGAAACCAGAGTAAAAGTTTCTCCTGTAAACCGTTCCCTTTGTGCTAGATGAACGAACGTCTCTCCACATGCTCAGTTCTGAGAGATATGTTTCTGTGAAAGCCGTCTTCACTTTGCTTGTTGGGAACACAAAGTTTCTTTTCAGTTGCAAACAGCACTCTATACATATATATCTGGAGGTAGTCGCTCCAAATCAATTTTACAGTGAAAACTGCAGGAACTTCAAACCGTCACTAGGAAACAGACTGAGAAACCACAGTCAAATTTTCTCCTGCATCCCGTTCCCTTTGTGCTAAATAAACGAACATCTCTCCACATGCTCAGTTCTGTGTGATAAGTGTGTGTGAAAGCCGTCCTTCAACTAGCTTGTTGGGAAAACAAAGTTTCATATCATTTGAAAACTGCACTCCTTACATATGTATTGGGAGGTACTCGCTCCATATCGGTTTTATAGTGAAAAATGCAGGAACATCCAACCGGCATTAGGAAACAGACTAAGAACCCAGAGTAAAAGTTTCTCCTGCAACCTCTTCCCTTTTTGCTAAATGAACGAACGTCTCTCCACATGCTCAGTTCTCAGAGATAAATGTGTGTGAAAGCCGCCCTTCACCTAGCTTGTTGGGATCAAAAAGTTTCTTTTCAGTTTCAAACTGCACTGCCTACATATATATGGGGAGGTACTCGCTCCAACTGGGTTTTACAGTGAAAATTGCAGGAACCTCAAACCGGCACTAGGAAACACACTGAGAAACCAGAGTAAAAGTTTCTCCTGCAAACCATTCCCTTTGTGCTAGATGAACGAACGTCTCTTCACATGCTCAGTTCTGAGAGAAATGTGTGTGTGAAATCCGTACTTCACTTGGCTTGTAGGGAACACAAAGACTCTTTTCAGTTGCAAACGGCACTATATATATATATATGGGTAGGTACTAGCTCCAACTCGGTTTTACACTGAAAACTGCACGAACTTATAACCAGCACTAGGAAACACACTGAGAAACCATAGTAGAAGTTTCCCGTGCAACCCGTTACATTTGTGCTAGATGAACGAACGTCTCTCCACATGCTCAGTTCTGAGAGATAAGTGTGTTTGAAAGCCGTGCATCAACTAGCTTGTTGGGAACACAGAGTTTCTTTTCAGTTGCAAACTGCACTCTCTCTATATATATGGGGAGGTACTAGCTACAACTCTGTTTTACAGTGAAAATTCAGTAACTTCAAACCGGCACTAGGAAACACACTGAGAAACCAGAGTAAAATATCTCCTACAACACGTTCCCTTTGTGCTAGATTAACTGTCATATCTCCACATGCTCAGTTCTGAGAGACATGTGTGTGTTAAAGCCGTACTTCAACTAACTTGTTGGGAACACAAAGTTTCTTTTCAGTTGCAAACGGCACTCCATACATATATATGGGGATGTACAAGCTCCAACTCAGTTTTACAGAGAAAACTGCCGGAAATTCAAACCGGCACTAGGAAACACACTGAGAAAACAGAGTAAAAGTTTCTCCTGCAACCCGTTCCCTTTGTGCTAGATGAACGAAAGTCTCTCTACATGCTCTGTTCTGAGATATATGTGTGTGTGCAAGCCGAACTTCACCTAGCTTGTTGGGAACACAGAGTTTCTTTTCAGTTGCAAACTGCAATGCATACATATATATGGGGTGGTACTGGCTCCAACTCGGTTTTACAGTGAATACTGCAGGAAATTCATACCGGCATTAGGAAAATGACTGAGAATTTAGAGTAAAGTTTCTCCTGCAACCGGTTCCCTATGTGCTAGATGAACGAACTTCTATCCACATGCTCAGTTCAGAGAGAAAAGAGTGTGTGAAAGCCGTTCTTCACCTATCTTGTTGGGAACACAGAGTTTCTTTTCAGTTGCAAAGTGGAATCCTTACATATATATGGGGATTTACTCGCTCCAAATTGATTTTACAGGAAAACTGTAGGAACTTCTAACTGGCATTTTGAAACAGACTGAGAAACCAGAGTAAATGTTTTTCCTGCAACCCGTTCCATTTGTGCTAGATGAACGAACGTCTCTCCACATGCTCAATTCTGAGAGATATGTGTGTGTGAAAGCCGTCCTTCACCTAGCTTGTTGGGAACACAAAGTTCTTTTCAGTTGCAAACGGCACTCCATACATATATATGGGAAAGTACTCGCTCCAACTAGGTTTTACAGTGAAAACTGCAGGAACTTCAAACAGGCACTAGGAAACACACTGAGAAACCAGAGTAAAAGTTTCTAATGCAAACAGTTCCCTTTGTGTTAGATAAACGAAAGTCTCTCCACATGCTCAGTTCTGAGAAATAAGTGTGTGTGAAAGCCGCCCTTCATTATCTTGTAGGGAACACAAAGTTTCTTTTCAGTTGCAAACTGCACTCCATAAATATATATGGGAAGGTACATGCTCCAACTCATTTTTACAGTGAAAACTGCAGGAACTTCAAACCGGCACTAGGAAACAGACTGAGAAACCAGAGTAAAAGTTCCTCCTGCAAACCGTTCCCTTTGTGCTAGATGAATGAAAGTTTCTCCACATGCTCTGTTCTCAGAGATAATTGAGTGTGAATGCCGTCCTTCACCAAGGTTGTTTGGAACACAAAATTTCTTTTCAGTTGCTAAGTTGAATCCATCTATATATATGGGGAGTTACTCGCTCCAACTCGATTTTACAGGGAAAACTTCAGGATCATCTAACTGGCATTAGGAAAAAAACTGAGAATCCAGAGAAAAGTTTCTCCTGCAAACCGTTCTCTTTGTGCTAGATGAACGAACGTCTATCCACATGCTCACTTTTGAGAGATAAGTTTGTGTGAAAGCCGTCCTTCAACTAGCTTGATGGGAACACAAAGTTTCTTTTTGATGCAAACTGCACTACATACATATATATGTGGAGGTACTCGCTCCAACTCGGTTTTACAGTGAAAACTGCAGGAACTTCAAACCGGCACTAGGAAACACACTGAGAAACCAGAGTAAAAGTTTCTCCTGCAACCCGTTCCATTTGTGCTAGATGAACGAAAGTCTCTCCACATGCTCTGTTCTGAGATATATGTGTGAGTGCAAGCCGAACTTCACCTAGCTTGTTGGGAACACAGAGTTTCTTTTCAGTTGCAAACTGCACTGCATACATATATATGGGGAGGTACTGGCTCCAACTCGGTTTTACAGTGAAAACTGCAGGAACTTCATACCGGCATTAGGAAAAATACTGAGAATTTAGAATAAAGTTTCAACTGCAACCCGTTCCCTATGTGCTAGATGAACGAACGTCTCTCCACATGCTCAGTTCTGAGAGATAATTGTGGGTGAATGCCGTCCTTCACCTAGCTTGTTGGGAACACAAAGTTTCTTTCAAGTTGCAAAGTGGAATCCATACATATATATGGGGAGTTACTCGCTCCAACTCGGTTTTACAGCGAAAACTGCAGGAATTTCATACCGGCACTAGAAAACACTCTGAGAATTCAGAGTAAAAGTTTCTCCTGGGAAGTGTTCCCTTTGTGCTAGATGAACGAACGTCTCTTCACATGCTCAGTTCTGAGAGAAATGTGTGTGTGAAATCCGTACTTCACCTAGCTTGTAGGGAACACAAAGACTCTTTTCAGTTGCAAACGGCACTATATATATATATATGGGTAGGTACTAGCTCCAACTCGGTTTTACACTGAAAACTGCACGAACTTATAACCAGCACTAGGAAACACACTGAGAAACCAGAGTAGAAGTTTCCCGTGCAACCCGTTACATTTGTGCTAGATGAACGAACGTCTCTCCACATGCTCAGTTCTGAGAGATAAGTGTGTTTGAAAGCCGTGCATCAAGTAGCTTGTTGGGAACACAGAGTTTCTTTTCAGTTGCAAAATGCACTCTCTCTATATATATGGGGAGGTACTAGCTACAACTCGGTTTTACAGTGAAAATTCAGTAACTTCAAACCGGCACTAGGAAACACACTGAGAAACCAGAGTAAAATATCTCCTACAACACGTTCCCTTTGTGCTAGATTAACTGTCATCTCTCCACATGCTCAGTTCTGAGAGATATGTGTGTGTTAAAGCCGTCCTTCACCTAGCTTGTTGGGAACACAGAGTTTCTTTTCAGTTGCAAACGGCACTCCATACATATATATGGGGATGTACAAGCTCCAACTCAGTTTTACAGAGAAAACTGCCGGAAATTCAAACCGGCACTAGGAAACACACTGAGAAAACAGAGTAAAAGTTTCCCCTGCAACCCGTTCCCTTTGTGCTAGATGAACGAAAGTCTCTCTACATGCTCTGTTCTGAGATATATGTGTGTGTGCAAGCCGAACTTCACCTAGCTTGTTGGGAACACAGTGTTTCTTTTCAGTTGCAAACTGCAATGCATACATATATATGGGGTGGTACTGGCTCCAACTCGGTTTTACAGTGAATACTGCAGGAACTTCATACCGGCATTAGGAAAATGACTGAGAATTTAGAATAAAGTTTCTCCTGCAACTGGTTCCCTATGTGCTAGATGAACGAACTTCTATCCACATGCTCAGTTCAGAGAGAAAAGAGTGTGTGAAAGCCGTTCTTCACCTATCTTGTTGGGAACACAGAGTTTCTTTTCAGTTGCAAAGTGGAATCCTTACATATATATGGGGATTTACTCGCTCCAAATTGATTTTACAGGAAAACTGTAGGAACTTCTAACTGGCATTAGGAAACAGACTGAGAAACCAGAGTAAATGTTTTTCCTGCAACCCGTTCCATTTGTGCTAGATGAACGAACGTCTCTCCACATGCTCAATTCTGAGAGATATGTGTGTGTGAAAGCCGTCCTTCACCTAGCTTGTTGGGAACACAAAGTTCTTTTCAGTTGCAAACGGCACTCCATACATATATATGGGAAAGTACTCGCTCCAACTAGGTTTTACAGTGAAAACTGCAGGAACTTCAAACAGGCACTAGGAAACACACTGAGAAACCAGAGTAAAAGTTTCTAATGCAAACAGTTCCCTTTGTGTTAGATAAACGAAAGTCTCTCCACATGCTCAGTTCTGAGAAATAAGTGTGTGTGAAAGCCGCCCTTCATTATCTTGTAGGGAACACAAAGTTTCTTTTCAGTTGCAAACTGCACTCCATAAATATATATGGGAAGGTACACGCTCCAACTCATTTTTACAGTGAAAACTGCAGGAACTTCAAACCGGCACTAGGAAACAGACTGAGAAACCAGAGTAAAAGTTCCTCCTGCAAACCGTTCCCTTTGTGCTAGATGAATGAAAGTTTCTCCACATGCTCTGTTCTCAGAGATAATTGAGTGTGAATGCCGTCCTTCACCAAGGTTGTTTGGAACACAAAATTTCTTTTCAGTTGCTAAGTTGAATCCATCTATATATATGGGGAGTTACTCGCTCCAACTCGATTTTACAGGGAAAACTTCAGGATCATCTAACTGGCATTAGGAAAAAAACTGAGAATCCAGAGAAAAGTTTCTCCTGCAAACCGTTCTCTTTGTGCTAGATGAACGAACGTCTATCCACATGCTCACTTTTGAGAGATAAGTTTGTGTGAAAGCCGTCCTTCAACTAGCTTGATGGGAACACAAAGTTTCTTTTTGATGCAAACTGCACTACATACATATATATGTGGAGGTACTCGCTCCAACTCGGTTTTACAGTGAAAACTGCAGGAACTTCAAACCGGCACTAGGAAACACACTGAGAAACCAGAGTAAAAGTTTCTCCTGCAACCCGTTCCATTTGTGCTAGATGAACGAAAGTCTCTCCACATGCTCTGTTCTGAGATATATGTGTGAGTGCAAGCCGAACTTCACCTAGCTTGTTGGGAACACAGAGTTTCTTTTCAGTTGCAAACTGCACTGCATACATATATATGGGGAGGTACTGGCTCCAACTCGGTTTTACAGTGAAAACTGCAGGAACTTCATACCGGCATTAGGAAAAATACTGAGAATTTAGAATAAAGTTTCACCTGCAACCCGTTCCCTATGTGCTAGATGAACGAACGTCTCTCCACATGCTCAGTTCTGAGAGATAATTGTGGGTGAATGCCGTCCTTCACCTAGCTTGTTGGGAACACAAAGTTTCTTTCAAGTTGCAAAGTGGAATCCATACATATATATGGGGAGTTACTCGCTCCAACTCGGTTTTACAGCGAAAACTGCAGGAATTTCATACCGGCACTAGAAAACACTCTGAGAATTCAGAGTAAAAGTTTCTCCTGGGAAGTGTTCCCTTTGTGCTAGATGAACGAACGTCTCTGCACATGCTCAGTTCTGAGAGATAATTTTGTGTGAAAATCGTTCTTCACCAAGCTTGTTGGGAACACAAAGTTTCTTTTCTGTGGCAAACTGCACTCCATACATATATATGGGGAGGTACTGTCTCCAACTCGGTTTTACAGTGAAAAGTGCAGGAAATTCAAGCAGGCACTAGGAAACACACTGAGAAACCAGAGTAAAACTTTCTCTTGCAACCCGTTCCCTTTGTGCTAGATGAACGAACGTCTCTCCACATGCTCATTTCTTAGAGATAAGTGTGTGTGAAAGCCGTCCTTCACCTAGCTTGTAGGGAACACAAAGGTTCTTTTAAGTTGCAAAATGCACTCCATAAATATATATGGGAATGTACTCGCACCAACTCGGTTTTAGAGTGAAAACTGCAGGAAATTCAAAAGGCACTAGGAAACACACTGAGAAACAGAGTAAAAATTTCTAATGCAAACAGTTCCATTTGTGTTAGATGAACGAAGTCTCTCCACATGCTCAGTTCTTAGAAATAAGTGTGTGTGAAAGCCGCCCTTCAACTATCTTGTAGGGAACATAAAGTTTCTTTTCAGTTGCAATCTGCACTCCATAAATAAATATGGGAAGGTACACGCTCCAACTCGGTTTTACAGTGAAACTGCAGGAACTGCAAACCGGCACTAGGAAACAGCCTGAGAAACCAGAGTAAAAGTTTCTCCTGCAAACCTATCCCTTTGTGCTAGATGAACGAACGTCTCTCCACATGCTCAGATCTCAGAGATAAGTGTGTGTGAAAGCCGTACTTCACATAGCTTGTAAGGAACACAAAGATTCTTTTCAGTTGCAAACTGCACTCCATACATATATATGGGTAGGAACACGCTCAAACTCGATTTTACAGTGAAAACTGCAGGAATATCAAACCGGCACTAGGAAACACAGTGAGAAACCAGAGTAAAAGTTTCTCCTGCAAACCGTTCCCTTTGTGCTAGATGAACGAACGTCTCTCCACATGCTAAGTTCTCAGAGATAAGGGTGTGTGAAAGCCGTCCTTCACCTAGCTTGTAGGGAAAATATAGTTTTTTTCAGTTGCAAAGTGGAATACTTAAATATATATGGGAATTTACTCGCTCCAACTCGGTTTTACAGAGAAAAATGCAGGAACATCTAACCGGCATTAGGAAAAACCTGAGAATCCGGAGTAAAAGTTTCTCTTGCAAACCGTTCCCATTGTGCTAGATGAACGAACGTCTATCCACACGCTCAGTTCTGAGAGATTATTTTGTGTGAAAACCGTTCTTCACCAAGCTTGTTGGGAACACAAATTTTCTTTCCTGTTGCAAACTGCACTCCATACAAATATATGGGGAGGTACTCGCTCCAACTCGTTTTTATAGTAAAAATTGCAGGAATTTCAAACCGGCACTAGGAAACACTCTGAGAAACCAGAGTAAATGTTTCTCCTGCAAACCGTTCCTTTGTGCTAGATGAACGAACGTCTCTCCACATGCTCTGTTCTGAGAGATATGTGTGTGTTCAAGCCGACCTTCACCAGGCTTGTTGGGAACACAGAGTTTCTTTTCAGTTGAAAAGTGCACTGCATACATATATATGGGGAGGTACTGGCTCCAACTCGGTTTTACAGTGAAAACTGCAGGAACTTCATACCGGCATTAGGAAAAATACTGAGAATTTCGAATAAAGTTTCTCCTGCAACCCGTTCCCTATGTGCTAGATGAACGAACGTCTATCCACATGCTCAGTTCTGAGAGATAAGTGTGTGTGAAAGCCGTTCTTCACCTAGCTTGTTGGGAACACAGAGTTTCTTTTCAGTTGCAATCGGCACTCCATACATTTATATGGGTAGGTACTCGCTCAAACATGATTTTACAGTGAAATCTGCAGGAACTTCTAACCGGCATTAGGAAACAGACTTAGAAACCAGAGTAAATGTTTCTCCTGCAACCCGTTCCCTTTGTGCTAGATGAACGAACGTCTCTCCACATGATCAGTTCTGAGACATATGTGTGTGTGAAAGCCGTCCTTCACCTAGCTTGTTGGGAACACAATGTTTCTTTTCAGTTGCAAAGTGGAATCCATATATATATATGGGGAATTACTCGCTCCAACTTTGTTTTACAGTGAAAACTGCAGGAACATGTATACCGGCATTAGGAAAAAGACTGAGAATCCAGAGTAAATGTTTCTCCTGCAAACCGTTCCTTTTGTGCTAGATGAACGAAAGTCTATCCTCATGCTAAGTTCTGAGAGGTAAGTGTGGGTGAAAGCCGTCCTTCACCTAGCTTGTTGGGAACACAAAGTTTCTTTTCAGTTGCAAAGTGGAATCCATACATATATATGGGGATTTACTCGCTCCAACTCGGCTTTACAGGGAAAACTGCAGGAACTTCTGAACGGAATTAGGAAACAGACGGAGACACCAGAGTAAAATTTTCTCCTGCAACCCCTTCCAATTCTGCTAGATGAACGAACGTCTCTCCACATGCAAAGTTCTAACAAATAAGTGTGCGTGAAAGCCGTCCTTCCAGTTGCTTGATGGGAACACAGAGTTTCTTTTCAGTTGCAAACGGCACTCCATACATATATATGGGGATGTACAAGCTCCAACTCGGTTTTACAGAGAAAACTGCAGGAACTTCAAACCGGCACTAGGAAACACACTGAGAAAAAAGAGTAAAAGTTTCTCCTGCAACCTCTTCCCTTTGTGCTAGATGAACGAAAGTCTCTCTACATGCTCTGTTCTGAGATATATGTGTGTGTGCAAGCCGAACTTCACCTAGCTTGTTGGGAACACAGAGTTACTTTTCAGTTGCAAACTGCATGGCATACATTTATATGAGGAGGTACTGGCTCCAACTCGGTTTTACAGTGAATACTGCAAGAACTTCATACCGGCATTAGGAAAATGACTGAGAATTTAGAATAAACTTTCTCCTGCAACCGGTTCCCTATGTGCTAAATGAACGAACTTCTATCCACATGCTCAGTTCTGAGAGATAAGTGTGTGTGAAAGCCGTTCTTCACCTAGCTTGTTGGGAATACAGAGTTCCTTTTCAGTTGCAAAGTGGAATCCTTACATATATATGGGGATTTACTCGCTCCAAATTGGTTTTACAGGAAAACTGCAGGAACTTCTAACCGGCATTAGGAAACAGACGGAGACACCAGAGTAAAAGTTTTTCCTGCAACCCGTTCCATTTGTGCTAGATGAACGAACGTCTCTCCACATGCTCAATCTGAGAGATATTTGTGTGTGAAAGCCGTCCTTCACCTAGCTTGTTGGGAACACAAAGTTCTTTTCATTTGCAAACGGCACTTCATACATATATATGGGGATGTACAAGCTCCAACTCGGTTTTACAGTGAAAACTGCAGGAAGTTCAAACCGGCACTAGGAAACACTCTGAGAAACCAGAGTAAATGTTTCTCCTGCAAACCGTTCCTTTGTGCTAGATGAACGAACGTCTTTCCACATGCTCAGTTCTCAGAGATAAGTGTGTGTGAATGCCGTCCTTCAACTAGCTTGTTGGGAACACAAAGTTTCTTTTCAGTTGCAAAGTGGAATCCATACAAATATATGGGGGGTTAGTCGCTCCAACTCGGTTTTACAGTGAAAACTGCAGGAACATGTAACAGGCATTAGGAAAAAGACTGAGAATCCAGAGTAAAAGTTTCTCCTGCAACCCCTTCCCATTGTGCTAGATGAACGAACGTCTCTCCACATGCTTTGTTCTGAGAGATATGTGTGTGTTCAAGCCGACCTTCACCAGGCTTGTTGGGAACACAGAGTTTCTTTTCAGTTGCAAAGTGCACTGCATACATATATAAGGGGAGGTACTGGCTCCAACTCGGTTTTACAGTGAAAACTGCAGGAACTTCATACCGGCATTAGGAAAAATACTGAGAATTTAGAATAAAGTTTCTCCTGTAACCCGTTCCCTATGTGCTAGATGAACGAAAGTCTATCCACATGCTCAGTTCTGAGAGATAAGTGTGTGTGAAAGCCGTTCTTCACCTAACTTGTTGGGAACACAGAGTTTCTTTTCATTTGCAATCGGCACTACATACAATTATATGGGTAGGTACTCGCTCAAACATGTTTTTACAGTTAAATCTAGGAACTTCTAACCGGCATTAGGAAACAGACTTAGAAACCACAGTAAATGTTTCTCCTGCAACCCGTTCCCTTTGTGCTAGATGAACGAAAGTCTCTCCACATGATCAGTTCTGAGAGAAATGTGTGTGTGAAAGCCGTACTTCACCTAGCTTGTTGGGAACACAATGTGTCTTTTCAGTTGCAAAGTGGAATCCATACATATATATGGGGAGTTACTCTCTCCAACTCGGTTTTACAGTGAAAAATGCAGGAATATCTAACCGGCATCAAAAAAAAACTGACAATCCAGAGTAAAAGTTTCTAATGCAACCAGTGCTTTTGTGATAGATGAACGAACTTCTCTGCACATGCTCAGTTCTGAGAGATAATTTTGTGTGAAAACCATTCTTCACCAAGCTTGTTGGGAACACAAATTTTCTTTCCTGTTGCAAACTGCACTCCATACATATTTATGGGGAGGTACTCGCTCCAACTCGGTTTTATAGTAAAAATTGCAGGAATTTCAAACCGGCACTAGGAAACACTCTGAGAAACCAGAGTAAATGTTTCTCCTGCAAACCGTTCCTTTGTGCTAGATGAACGAACGTCTCTCCACATGCTCTATTCTGAGAGATATGTGTGTGTTCAAGCCGACCTTCACCAGGCTTGTTGGGAACACAGAGTTTCTTTTCAGTTACAAAGTGCACTGCATACATATATATGGGGAGGTACTGGCTCCAACTCGGTTTTACAGTGAAAACTGCAGGAACTTCATACCGGCATTAGGAAAAATACTGAGAATTTAGAATAAAGTTTCTACTGCAACCCGTTCCTTATGTGCTAGATGAACGAACGTCTATCCACATGCTCAGTTCTGAGAGATAAGTGTGTGTGAAAGCCGTTCTTCACCTAGCTTGTTGGGAACACAGAGTTTCTTTTCAGTTGCAATCGGCACTCCATAAATTTATATGGGTAGGTACTCGCTCAAACATGATTTTACAGTGAAATCTGCAGGAACTTCTAACCGGCATTAGGAAACAGACTTAGAAACCAGAGTAAATGTTTCTCTTGCAACCCGTTCCCTATGTGCTAGATGAACGAACGTCTCTCCACATGATCAGTTCTGAGACATATGTGTGTGTGAAAGCCGTCCTTCACCTAGCTTGTTGGGAACACAATGTTTCTTTTCAGTTGCAAAGTGGAATCCATATATATATATGGGGAATTACTCGCTCCAACTCTGTTTTACAGTGAAAATTGCAGGAACATGTAACCGGCATTAGGAAAAAGACTGAGAATCCAGAGTAAATGTTTCTCCTGCAAACCGTTCCCTTTGTGCTAGATGAACGAAAGTCTATCCTCATGCTCAGTTCTGAGAGGTAAGTGTGGGTGAAAGCCGTACTTCACCTAGCTTGTTGGGAACACAAAGTTTCTTTTCAGTTGCAAAGTGGAATCCATACATATATATGGGGATTTACTCGCTCCAACTCGGTTTTACAGGGAAAACTGCAGGAAATTCTAAACGGAATTAGGAAACAGACGGAGACACCAGAGAAAATTTTCTCCTGCAACCCCTTCCCATTCTGCTAGATGAACGAACGTCTCTCCACATGATAAGTTCTAAGAAATAAGTGTGTGTGAAAGCCGTCCTTCAAGTTGCTTGATGGGAACACAGAGTTTCTTTTCAGTTGCAAACGGCACTCCATACATATATATGGGAATGTACTAGCTCCAACTCGGTTTTACAGAGAAAACTGCAGGAACTTCAAACCGGCACTAGGAAACACACTGAGAAAAAAGAGTAAAAGTTTCTCCTGCAACCTCTTCCCTTTGTGCTAGATGAACGAAAGTCTCTCTACATGCTCTGTTCTGAGATATATGTGTGTGTGCAAGCCGAACTTCACCTAACTTGTTGGGAACACAGAGTTACTTTTCAGTTGCAAACTGCATGGCATACATTTATATGAGGAGGTACTGGCTCCAACTCGGTTTTACAGTGAATACTGCAGGAACTTCATACCGGCATTAGGAAAATGACTGAGAATTTAGAATAAACTTTCTCCTGCAACCGGTTCCCTATGTGCTAAATGAACGAACTTCTATCCACATGCTCAGTTCTGAGAGATAAGTGTGTGTGAAAGCCGTTCTTCACCTAGATTGTTGGGAACACAGAGTTCCTTTTCAGTTTCAAAGTGGAATCCTTACATATATATGGAGATTTACTCACTCCAAATTGGTTTTACAGGAAAACTGCAGGAACTTCTAACCGGCATTAGGAAACAGACTGAGAAACCAGAGTAAAAGTTTTTCCTGCAACCCGTTCCATTTGTGCTAGATAAACGAACGTCTCTCCAAATGCTCAATTCTGAGAGATATTTGTGTGTGAAAGCCGTCCTTCACCTAGTTTGTTGGGAATACAAAGTTCTTTTCAGTTGCAAACGGCACTTCATACATATATAAGGGGATGTACAAGCTCCAACTCGGTTTTACAGTGAAAACTGCAGGAAGTTCAAAACGGCACTAAGAAACACTCTGAGAAACCAGAGTAAATGTTTCTCCTGCAAACCGTTCCTTTGTGCTAGATGAACGAACGTCTCTCCACATGCTCAGTTCTCAGAGATAAGTGTGTGTGAATGCCGTCCTTCAACTAGCTTGTTGGGAACACAAAGTTTCTTTTCAGTTGCAAAGTGGAATCCATACATATATATGGGGGGTTAGTCGCTCCAACTCGGTTTTACAGTGAAAACTGCAGGAACATGTAACCGGCATTAGGAAAAAGACTGAGAATCCAGAGTAAATATTTCTCCTGCAAACCGTTCCCTTTGTGCTAGATGAACGAAAGTCTATTCTCATGCTCAGTTCTGAGAGATAAGTGTGGGTGAAAGCAGTCCTTCACCTAGCTTGTTGGGAACACAAAGTTTCTTTTCAGTTGCAAAGTGGAATCCATACATATATATGGGGGGTTAGTCGCTCCAACTCGGTTTTACAGTGAAAAATGCAGGAACATGTAACCAGCATTAGGAAAAAGACTGAGAATCCAGATTAAATGTTTCTCCTGCAAACCGTTCCCTTTGTGCTAGATGAACGAAAGTCTATTCTCATGCTCAGTTCTGAGAGATAAGTGTGGGTGAAAGCAGTCCTTCACCTAGCTTGTTGGGAACACAAAGTTTCTTTTCAGTTGCAAAGTGGAATCCATACATATATATGGGGATTTACTCGCTCCAACTCGGTTTTACAGGGAAAACTGCAGGAACTTCTAAACGGCATTAGGAAACAGACGGAGACACCAGAGTAAAATTTTCTCCTGCAACCCCTTCCCATTGTGCTAGATGAACGAACGTCTCTCCACATGCTCAGTTCTTAGAAATAAGTGTGTGTGAAAGCCGTCCTTCAACTTGCTTGATGGGAACACAGAGTTTCTTTTCAGTTGCAAAATGCAATGCATACATATATACGTTAGGTAATCGCTCCAACTCGATTTTACAGTGAAAACTGCAGGAAATTCAAACCGGCACTAGGAAACACACTGAGAAAACAGAGTAAAAGTTTCTCCTGCAACCCCTTCCCATTGTGCTAGATGAACGAACGTCTCTCTACATGCTTTGTTCTGAGAGATATGTGTGTGTTCAAGCCGACCTTCACCAGGCTTGTTGGGAACACAGAGTTTCTTTTCAGTTGCAAAGTGCACTGCATACATATATAAGGGGAGGTACTGGCTCCAACTCGGTTTTACAGTGAAAACTACAGGACTTCATACCGGCATTAGGAAAAATACTGAGAATTTAGAATAAAGTTTCTCCTGCAACCCGTTCCCTATGTGCTAGATGAACGAAAGTCTATCCACATGCTCAGTTCTGAGAGATAAGTGTGTGTGAAAGCCGTTCTTCACCTAGCTTGTTGGGAACAGAGTTTCTTTTCATTTGCAATCGGCACTCCATAAAGAAATATGGGAAGGTACACGCTCCAACTCGGTTTTACAGTGAAAACTGCAGGAATTTCAAACCGGCACTAGGAAACAGCCTGAGAAACCAGAGTAAAAGTTTCTCCTGCAAACCTATCCCTTTGTGCTAGATGAACGAACGTCTCTCCACATGCTCAGATCTCAGATATAAGTGTGTGTGAAAGCCGTACTTCACATAGCTTGTAAGGAACACAAAGATTCTTTTCAGTTGCAAACTGCACTCCATACATATATATGGGTAGGAACACGCTCAAACTCGGTTTTACAGTGAAAACTGCAGGAATATCAAACCGGCACTAGAAAACACAGTGAGAAACCAGAGTAAAAGTTTCTCCTGCAAACCGTTCCTTTTGTGCTAGATGAACGAACGTATCTCCACATGCTCAGTTCTCAGAGATAAGGGTGTGTGAAAGCCGTCCTTCACCTAGCTTGTAGGGAAAATATAGTTTTTTTCAGTTGCAAAGTGGAATACTTAAATATATATGGGAATTTACTCGCTCCAACTCGGTTTTACAGTGAAAAATGCAGGAACATCTAACCGGCATTAGGAAAAACCTGAGAATCCGGAGTAAAAGTTTCTCTTGCAAACCGTTCCCATTGTGCTAGATGAACGAACGTCTATCCACATGCTCAGTTCTGAGAGATTATTTTGTGTAAAACCGTTCTTCACCAAGCTTGTTGGGAACACAAATTTTCTTTCCTGTTGCAAACTGCACTCCATACATATATATGGGGATGTACTCGCTCCAACTCTGTTTTATAGTAAAAATTGCAGGAATTTCAAACCGGCACTAGGAAACACTCTGAGAAACCAGAGTAAATGTTTCTCCTGCAAACCGTTCCTTTGTGCTAGATGAACGAACGTCTCTCCACATGTTCAGTTGTCAGAGATAAGCGTGTGTGAATGCCGTCCTTCAACTAGCTTGTTGGGAACACAAAGTTTCTTTTCAGTTGCAAAGTGGAATCCATACATATATATGGGGGGTTAGTCGCTCCAACTCGGTTTTACAGTGAAAACTGCAGGAACATGTAACCGGCATTAGGAAAAAGACTGAGAATCCAGAGTAAATGTTTCTCCTGCAAACCGTTCCCTTTGTGCGAGATGAACGAAAGTCTATCCTCATGCTCAGTTCTGAGAGATAAGTGTGGGTGAAAGCAGTCCTTCACCTAGCTTGTTGGGAACACAAAGTTTCTTTTCAGTTGCAAAGTGGAATCCATACATATATATGGGGATTTACTCGCTCCAACTCGGTTTTACAGGGAAAACTGCAGGAACTTCTAAACGGCATTAGGAAACAGACGGAGACACCAGAGTAAAATTTTCTCCTGCAACCCCTTCCCATTGTGCTAGATGAACGAACGTCTCTCCACATGCTCAGTTCTTAGAAATAAGTGTGTGTGAAAGCCGTCCTTCAACTTGCTTGATGGGAACACAGAGTTTCTTTTCAGTTGCAAAATGCAATGCATACATATATACGTTAGGTAATCGCTCCAACTCGATTTTACAGTGAAAACTGCAGGAAATTCAAACCGGCACTAGGAAACACACTGAGAAAACAGAGTAAAAGTTTCTCCTGCAACCCCTTCCCATTGTGCTAGATGAACGAACGTCTCTCTACATGCTTTGTTCTGAGAGATATGTGTGTGTTCAAGCCGACCTTCACCAGGCTTGTTGGGAACACAGAGTTTCTTTTCAGTTGCAAAGTGCACTGCATACATATATAAGGGGAGGTACTGGCTCCAACTCGGTTTTACAGTGAAAACTACAGGACTTCATACCGGCATTAGGAAAAATACTGAGAATTTAGAATAAAGTTTCTCCTGCAACCCGTTCCCTATGTGCTAGATGAACGAAAGTCTATCCACATGCTCAGTTCTGAGAGATAAGTGTGTGTGAAAGCCGTTCTTCACCTAGCTTGTTGGGAACAGAGTTTCTTTTCATTTGCAATCGGCACTCCATAAAGAAATATGGGAAGGTACACGCTCCAACTCGGTTTTACAGTGAAAACTGCAGGAATTTCAAACCGGCACTAGGAAACAGCCTGAGAAACCAGAGTAAAAGTTTCTCCTGCAAACCTATCCCTTTGTGCTAGATGAACGAACGTCTCTCCACATGCTCAGATCTCAGATATAAGTGTGTGTGAAAGCCGTACTTCACATAGCTTGTAAGGAACACAAAGATTCTTTTCAGTTGCAAACTGCACTCCATACATATATATGGGTAGGAACACGCTCAAACTCGGTTTTACAGTGAAAACTGCAGGAATATCAAACCGGCACTAGAAAACACAGTGAGAAACCAGAGTAAAAGTTTCTCCTGCAAACCGTTCCTTTTGTGCTAGATGAACGAACGTATCTCCACATGCTCAGTTCTCAGAGATAAGGGTGTGTGAAAGCCGTCCTTCACCTAGCTTGTAGGGAAAATATAGTTTTTTTCAGTTGCAAAGTGGAATACTTAAATATATATGGGAATTTACTCGCTCCAACTCGGTTTTACAGTGAAAAATGCAGGAACATCTAACCGGCATTAGGAAAAACCTGAGAATCCGGAGTAAAAGTTTCTCTTGCAAACCGTTCCCATTGTGCTAGATGAACGAACGTCTATCCACATGCTCAGTTCTGAGAGATTATTTTGTGTAAAACCGTTCTTCACCAAGCTTGTTGGGAACACAAATTTTCTTTCCTGTTGCAAACTGCACTCCATACATATATATGGGGATGTACTCGCTCCAACTCTGTTTTATAGTAAAAATTGCAGGAATTTCAAACCGGCACTAGGAAACACTCTGAGAAACCAGAGTAAATGTTTCTCCTGCAAACCGTTCCTTTGTGCTAGATGAACGAACGTCTCTCCACATGTTCAGTTGTCAGAGATAAGCGTGTGTGAATGCCGTCCTTCAACTAGCTTGTTGGGAACACAAAGTTTCTTTTCAGTTGCAAAGTGGAATCCATACATATATATGGGGGGTTAGTCGCTCCAACTCGGTTTTACAGTGAAAACTGCAGGAACATGTAACCGGCATTAGGAAAAAGACTGAGAATCCAGAGTAAATGTTTCTCCTGCAAACCGTTCCCTTTGTGCGAGATGAACGAAAGTCTATCCTCATGCTCAGTTCTGAGAGATAAGTGTGGGTGAAAGCAGTCCTTCACCTAGCTTGTTGGGAACACAAAGTTTCTTTTCAGTTGCAAAGTGGAATCCATACATATATATGGGGATTTACTCGCTCCAACTCGGTTTTACAGGGAAAACTGCAGGAACTTCTAAACGGCATTAGGAAACAGACGGAGACACCAGAGTAAAATTTTCTCCTGCAACCCCTTCCCATTGTGCTAGATGAACGAACGTCTCTCCACATGCTCAGTTCTTAGAAATAAGTGTGTGTGAAAGCCGTCCTTCAACTTGCTTGATGGGAACACAGAGTTTCTTTTCAGTTGCAAAATGCAATGCATACATATATACGTTAGGTAATCGCTCCAACTCGATTTTACAGTGAAAACTGCAGGAAATTCAAACCGGCACTAGGAAACACACTGAGAAAACAGAGTAAAAGTTTCTCCTGCAACCCCTTCCCATTGTGCTAGATGAACGAACGTCTCTCTACATGCTTTGTTCTGAGAGATATGTGTGTGTTCAAGCCGACCTTCACCAGGCTTGTTGGGAACACAGAGTTTCTTTTCAGTTGCAAAGTGCACTGCATACATATATAAGGGGAGGTACTGGCTCCAACTCGGTTTTACAGTGAAAACTACAGGACTTCATACCGGCATTAGGAAAAGTACTGAGAATTTAGAATAAAGTTTCTCCTGCAACCCGTTCCCTATGTGCTAGATGAACGAAAGTCTATCCACATGCTCAGTTCTGAGAGATAAGTGTGTGTGAAAGCCGTTCTTCACCTAGCTTGTTGGGAACAGAGTTTCTTTTCATTTGCAATCGGCACTCCATAAAGAAATATGGGAAGGTACACGCTCCAACTCGGTTTTACAGTGAAAACTGCAGGAATTTCAAACCGGCACTAGGAAACAGCCTGAGAAACCAGAGTAAAAGTTTCTCCTGCAAACCTATCCCTTTGTGCTAGATGAACGAACGTCTCTCCACATGCTCAGATCTCAGATATAAGTGTGTGTGAAAGCCGTACTTCACATAGCTTGTAAGGAACACAAAGATTCTTTTCAGTTGCAAACTGCACTCCATACATATATATGGGTAGGAACACGCTCAAACTCGGTTTTACAGTGAAAACTGCAGGAATATCAAACCGGCACTAGAAAACACAGTGAGAAACCAGAGTAAAAGTTTCTCCTGCAAACCGTTCCTTTTGTGCTAGATGAACGAACGTATCTCCACATGCTCAGTTCTCAGAGATAAGGGTGTGTGAAAGCCGTCCTTCACCTAGCTTGTAGGGAAAATATAGTTTTTTTCAGTTGCAAAGTGGAATACTTAAATATATATGGGAATTTACTCGCTCCAACTCGGTTTTACAGTGAAAAATGCAGGAACATCTAACCGGCATTAGGAAAAACCTGAGAATCCGGAGTAAAAGTTTCTCTTGCAAACCGTTCCCATTGTGCTAGATGAACGAACGTCTATCCACATGCTCAGTTCTGAGAGATTATTTTGTGTAAAACCGTTCTTCACCAAGCTTGTTGGGAACACAAATTTTCTTTCCTGTTGCAAACTGCACTCCATACATATATATGGGGATGTACTCGCTCCAACTCTGTTTTATAGTAAAAATTGCAGGAATTTCAAACCGGCACTAGGAAACACTCTGAGAAACCAGAGTAAATGTTTCTCCTGCAAACCGTTCCTTTGTGCTAGATGAACGAACGTCTCTCCACATGTTCAGTTGTCAGAGATAAGCGTGTGTGAATGCCGTCCTTCAACTAGCTTGTTGGGAACACAAAGTTTCTTTTCAGTTGCAAAGTGGAATCCATACATATATATGGGGGGTTAGTCGCTCCAACTCGGATTTACAGTGAAAACTGCAGGAACATGTAACCGGCATTAGGAAAAAGACTGAGAATCCAGAGTAAATGTTTCTCCTGCAAACCGTTCCCTTTGTGCGAGATGAACGAAAGTCTATCCTCATGCTCAGTTCTGAGAGATAAGTGTGGGTGAAAGCAGTCCTTCACCTAGCTTGTTGGGAACACCAAGTTCCTTTTCAGTTGCAAAGTGGAATCCATATATATATATGGGGATTTACTCGCTCCAACTCGGTTTTACAGGGAAAACTGCAGGAACTTCTAAACGGCATTAGGAAACAGACGGAGACACCAGAGTAAAATTTTCTCCTGCAACCCCTTCCAATTGTGCTAGATGAACGAACGTCTCTCCACATGCTCAGTTCTTAGAAATAAGTGTGTGTGAAAGCCGTCCTTCAACTTGCTTGATGGGAACACAGAGTTTATTTTCAGTTGCAATCCGCACTCCATACAATTATATGGGTAGATACTCGCTCAAACATGTTTTTACATTGAAATCTAGGAACTTCTAACCGGCATTAGGAAACAGACTTAGAAACCACAGTAAATGTTTCTCCTGCAACCCGTTCCCTTTGTGCTAGATGAACGAACGTCTCTCCACATGATCATTTCTTAGAGATACGTGTGTGTGAAAGCCGTCCTTCACCTAGCTTGTAGGGAAAACTAAGGTTCTTTTAAGTTGCAAAATGCACTCCATAAATATATATGGGAATGTACTCGCACCAACTCGGTTTTACAGTGAAAACTGCAGGAAATTCAAACAGGCAGTAGGAAACACTCTGAGAAACCAGAGTAAAAGTTTCTCCTGCAAACCTTTCCCTTTGGGCTAGATTAAAGAACGTCCCTCCACATGCTCAGTTCTCAGAGATAAGTGTGTGTGAAAGCCGTCCTTCACATAACTTGTAAGGAACAAAAAGCTTCTTTTCAGTTGCAAACTGCACTCCATACATATATATGTGTAGGAATACGCTCCAACTCGGTTTTACACTGAAAACTGCAGGAACTTCAAACCGGCCCTAGGAAACACACTGAGAAACCAGAGTAAAATTTCTCCTGCAAACCGTTCCATTGTTCTAGATGAACGAACGTCTCTACACATGCTCAGTTCTCAGAGATAAGTGTGTTTGAAAGCCGTCCTTCACCTAGCTTGTAGGGAACATAAAGTTTATTTTTAGATGCAAAGTGGAATACTTACATATATATGGGAATTTATTCGCTCCAACTCGGTTTTACAGGGAAAACTGCAGGAACTTCTAACCGGCATTAGGAAACAGACTTAGAAACCAGAGTAAAAGTTCTACCAGCAAACCGTTCCCTTTGTGCTAGATGAACGAACGTCTCTCCACATGCTCAGTTCTGAGGGATATGTGTGTGTGAAAGCCGTCCTTCACCTAGCTTGTTTGGAACACAAAGTTTCTTTTCATTTGCAAAGTGGAATTAAGATATATATATATCGGGAGTTACTCGCTCCAACTCGGTTTTACAGTGAAAAATGCAGGAACATCTAACCGGCATTAGGAAAAAGTCTGAGAATCCAGTGTAAAAGTTTATCCTGCAAACCGTTCCCTTTGTGCTAGATGAACAAACTTCTCTCCACATGTTCAGTTCTGAGAGATAATTGTGGGTTAAAGCCGTCCTTCACCTAGCTTGTTGGGAAAACAAAGTTGGTTTTCAGTTGCAAATTGGAATCCATACAAATATATGGGGAGTTACACGCTCGAACTCGGTTTTACAGTGAAAACTGCAGGAACTTCTAACCGGCATTAGGAAACAGATTGAGAATCCAGTTTAAAGTTTCACCTGCAAACAGTTCCATTTGTGCTAGATGAACGAACGTCTATCCACATGCTCATTGCTGAGAGATATGTTTCTGTGAAAGCCGTCCTTCACTTTGCTTGTTGGGAACACAAAGTTTCTTTTCAGTTGCAAACTGCACTCCATACATTTATATCTGGAGGTACTCGCTCCAAATCGATTTTACAGTGAAAACTGCAGGAACTTCAAACCGGCCCTACGAAAAACACTGAGAAATCAGAGTAAAAGTTTCTCCTGTAAACCGTTCCTTTGTGCTATATAAACGAACGTCTCTCCACATGCTCAGTTCTAGAGATAAGTGTGTGTGAAAGCTGTCCTTCACCTAGATTTTTGGGAACACAAAGTTTCTTTTCAGTTGCAAAGTGGAATCCATACATATACATGGGGTGTTACTCGATCCAACATGGTTTTACAGGGAAAACCGCAGGAACATCTAACCGGCATTAGGAAACAGACTGAGAAAGCACAGTAAAATTTTCTCCTGCAACCCGTTCCTTTGTGCTAGATGAACGAACGTCTTTCAACATGCTCAGTTCTGAGAGATAAGTGTGTGTGAATGCCGTACTTCCCCTAGCTTGTTGGGAACACAGAGTTTCTTTCAGTTGCAAACTGTACTCCATACAATTATAAGGGGAATTACTAGCTCCAACACGGTTTTACAGTGAAAACTGAAGGAACTTCAAAAATGCACTAGGAAACACACTGAGAAATCAGAGCAAAGTTACTCCTGCAACCCGTTCCCTTTGTGCTAGATGAACGAAGGTCTCTAAACATGCTTAGTTCTCAGAGATAAGTGTGTGTGAAAGCCGTCCTTCACCTAGCATTTGGGAACACAGAGTTTCTTTTCAGTTGAAAAATGCACTGCATACATATATATGGGGAGGTACACGCTCCAACTCGTTTTTACTGTGAAAACTGCAGAAAATTTAAACCGACACTTGTAAAAAATTTGAGAAACCAGAGTAAAAGTTTCTCCTGCAAACATTTCCATTTGTGCTAGATGAACGAACGTCTCTCCACATGCTCAGTTCTGAGAGATAACTGTCTGTGAAAGCCGTCCTTCAACTAGCTTGTTGGGAACACAAAGTTTCATATAAGTTTCAAACTGCACTCCTTACATATGTATAGGGAGGTACTCGCTCCAACACGGTTTTACAGTGAAAACTGCAGGAACATCTAACCGGCACTAGGAAACACTCTGAGAAACCAGAGTAAAAGATTCTCCTGCAACCAGTTCCCTTTGTGCTAGATGAACGAACGTCTCTCCACATGCTCAGTTCTCAGAGATAAGTGTGAGTGAAAGCCGTCCTTCACCTAGCTTGTTGGGATCACAGAGTTTCTTTTCAGTTGCAAACTGCACTGCATACCTATATATGGGTAAGTTCTGGCTCCAACTCCCTTTTACAGTGAAAACTGCAGGAACTTCATACCGGCATTAGGAAAAAGACTGAGAATTTAGAATAAATTTGTCCTGAAACCCATTCCCTATGTGCTAGATGAACGAACGTCTCTCCACATGCTCAGTTCTCAGAGATAAGTGTGTGTGAAAGCCGTCCTTCACCTAGCTTGTTGGGAACACAGAGTTTCTTTCCAGTTGTTATCGGCACTCCATACATTTATATGGATAGGTACTCGCTCAAACATGTTTTTACAGTGAAATCTTCAAGAACTTCTAACCGGCATTAGGAAACAGACTGAGAAACCAGAGTAATAGTTTCTCCTGCAATCCTTTCCCTTTGTGCTAGATGAACGAACGTCTCTCCACATGCTCATTTCTCAGACATAAGTGTGTGTGAAAGCCGTCCTTCACCTAGCTTGTTGGGAACACAGAGTTACTTTTCAATTGCAAACTTCACTCCATACATTTATATGGGGAGGGACTCGCTCCAACTAGATTTTACAGTGAAAACTGCAGGAACTTCAAACCGGCACAAGGAAACACACTGAGAAACCAGAGTAAAAGTTTCTCCTGTAAACCGTTCCCTTTGGCTTGATGAACGAAAGTCTCTCCACATGCTCAGTTCTCAGAGATAAGTGAGTGTGAAAGCCGTCCTTCACCTAGCTTGTTGGGAACAAAAAGTTTCTTTTCAGCTGCAAACGGCAATCCATACATATATATGGGGATGTACAAGCTCCAACTCGGTTTTACAGTCTAAACTGCAGGAACTTCAAACCGGCACTAGGAAACACACTGAAAATCCAGAGTAAAAGTTCTTCTTGCAACCCGTTCCCTTTGTGCTAGATGAATGAACGTCTCTACACTTGCTCAGTTCTGGGTGATAAGTGTGTGTGAAAGCCGTCCTTCACCTAGCTTGTTGGGTACACAAAGTTTGTTTTCAGTTGCAAAGTGGAATCCATACAAATATATGGGGAGTTACACGCTCGAACTCGGTTTTAAAATGAAAACTGCAGGAACTTCTAACCGGCATTAGGAAAAAGATTGAGAATCCAGTGTAAAAGTTTCTCCTACAAACAGTTCCTTTGTGCTAGATGAACGAACGTCTATCCACATGCTCAGTTCTGAGAGATATGTTTCTGTGAAAGCCGTCTTCACTTTGTTTGTTGGGAACACAAAGTTTCTTTTCAGTTGCAAACAGCACTCTATACATATATATTTGGAGGTAGTCGCTCCAAATCGATTTTACAGTGAAAACTGCAGGAACTTGAAAGCGTCACTAGGAAACAGACTGAGAAACCACAGTAAAATTTTCTCCTGCATCCCGTTCCCTTTGTGCTAGATAAACGAACATCTCTCCACATGCTCAGTTCTGGGTGATAAGTGTGTGTGAAAGCCGTCCTTCAAATAGCTTGTTGGGAAAACATAGTTTCATATCATTTGAAATCTGCACTCCTTACATATGTATTGGGAGGTACTCGCTCCAAATCGGTTTTATAGTGAAAACTGCAGGAACATCCAACCGGCATTAGGAAACAGACTGAGAAACCAGAGTAAAAGTTTCTCCTGCAACCTCTTCCCTTTGTGCTAGATGAACGAACGTCTCTTCACATGCTCAGTTCTGAGAGAAAAGTGTGTGTGAAATCCGTACTTCACCTAGCTTGTTGGGAACACAAAGACTCTTTTCAGTTGCAAACGGCACTATATACATATATATGAGTAGGTACTAGCTCCAACTCGGTTTTACACTGAAAACTGCAGGAACTTATAACCAGCACTAGGAAACACACTGAGAAACCAGAGTAGAAGTTTCCCCTGCAAACCGTTCCCTTTGTGCTAGATGAACGAACGTCTCTCCACATGCTCAGTTCTGAGAGATAAGTGTGTTTGAAAGCCGTCCATCAACTTGCTTGTTGGGAACACAGAGATTCTTTTCAGTTGCAAACTGCACTCTCTATATATATATGGGGAGGTACTAGCTACAACTCGACTTTACAGTGAAAATGCAGTAACTTCAAACCGGCATTAGGAAACACACTGAGAAACCAGAGTAAAATATCTCCAACAACACGTTCCCTTTGTGCTAGATTAACTGTCGTCTCTCCACATGCTCAGTTCTGAGAGATAAGTGTGTGTTAAAGCAGTCCTTCACCTAGCTTGTTAGGAACACAAAGTTCCTTTTCAGTTGCAAAGTGGAATCCATACATATATATGGGGAGTTACTCGCTCCAACTCGGATTTACAAGGAAAACTGCAGGAAATTCTAACCGGCATTAGGAAACAGACTGAGAAACCAGAGTAATAGTTTCTCCTGCAATCCTTTCCCTTTGTGCTAGATGAACGAACGTCTCTCCACATGCTCATTTCTCAGACATAAGTGTGTGTGAAAGCCGTCCTTCACCTAGCTTGTTGGGAACACAGAGTTACTTTTCAATTGCAAACTTCACTCCATACATTTATATGGGGAGGGACTCGCTCCAACT
Organism: Camelus dromedarius; assembly: GCF_036321535.1. NCBI lineage: Eukaryota > Metazoa > Chordata > Mammalia > Artiodactyla > Camelidae > Camelus > Camelus dromedarius. The sequence continues at coordinate 3,195,587 of NC_087451.1, read as the reverse complement.
AGATTTTACAGTGAAAACTGCAGGAACTTCAAACCGGCACAAGGAAACACACTGAGAAACCAGAGTAAAAGTTTCTCCTGTAAACCGTTCCCTTTGGCTTGATGAACGAACGTCTCTCCACATGCTCAGTTCTCAGAGATAAGTGAGTGTGAAAGCCGTCCTTCACCTAGCTTGTTGGGAACAAAAAGTTTCTTTTCAGCTGCAAACGGCAATCCATACATATATATGGGGATGTACAAGCTCCAACTCGGTTTTACAGTCTAAACTGCAGGAACTTCAAACCGGCACTAGGAAACACACTGAAAATCCAGAGTAAAAGTTCTTCTTGCAACCCGTTCCCTTTGTGCTAGATGAATGAACGTCTCTACACTTGCTCAGTTCTGGGTGATAAGTGTGTGTGAAAGCCGTCCTTCACCTAGCTTGTTGGGTACACAAAGTTTGTTTTCAGTTGCAAAGTGGAATCCATACAAATATATGGGGAGTTACACGCTCGAACTCGGTTTTAAAATGAAAACTGCAGGAACTTCTAACCGGCATTAGGAAAAAGATTGAGAATCCAGTGTAAAAGTTTCTCCTACAAACAGTTCCTTTGTGCTAGATGAACGAACGTCTATCCACATGCTCAGTTCTGAGAGATATGTTTCTGTGAAAGCCGTCTTCACTTTGTTTGTTGGGAACACAAAGTTTCTTTTCAGTTGCAAACAGCACTCTATACATATATATTTGGAGGTAGTCGCTCCAAATCGATTTTACAGTGAAAACTGCAGGAACTTGAAAGCGTCACTAGGAAACAGACTGAGAAACCACAGTAAAATTTTCTCCTGCATCCCGTTCCCTTTGTGCTAGATAAACGAACATCTCTCCACATGCTCAGTTCTGGGTGATAAGTGTGTGTGAAAGCCGTCCTTCAAATAGCTTGTTGGGAAAACATAGTTTCATATCATTTGAAATCTGCACTCCTTACATATGTATTGGGAGGTACTCGCTCCAAATCGGTTTTATAGTGAAAACTGCAGGAACATCCAACCGGCATTAGGAAACAGACTGAGAAACCAGAGTAAAAGTTTCTCCTGCAACCTCTTCCCTTTGTGCTAGATGAACGAACGTCTCTTCACATGCTCAGTTCTGAGAGAAAAGTGTGTGTGAAATCCGTACTTCACCTAGCTTGTTGGGAACACAAAGACTCTTTTCAGTTGCAAACGGCACTATATACATATATATGAGTAGGTACTAGCTCCAACTCGGTTTTACACTGAAAACTGCAGGAACTTATAACCAGCACTAGGAAACACACTGAGAAACCAGAGTAGAAGTTTCCCCTGCAAACCGTTCCCTTTGTGCTAGATGAACGAACGTCTCTCCACATGCTCAGTTCTGAGAGATAAGTGTGTTTGAAAGCCGTCCATCAACTTGCTTGTTGGGAACACAGAGATTCTTTTCAGTTGCAAACTGCACTCTCTATATATATATGGGGAGGTACTAGCTACAACTCGACTTTACAGTGAAAATGCAGTAACTTCAAACCGGCATTAGGAAACACACTGAGAAACCAGAGTAAAATATCTCCAACAACACGTTCCCTTTGTGCTAGATTAACTGTCGTCTCTCCACATGCTCAGTTCTGAGAGATAAGTGTGTGTTAAAGCAGTCCTTCACCTAGCTTGTTAGGAACACAAAGTTCCTTTTCAGTTGCAAAGTGGAATCCATACATATATATGGGGAGTTACTCGCTCCAACTCGGATTTACAAGGAAAACTGCAGGAAATTCTAACCGGCATTAGGAAACAGACTGAGAAACCAGTGTAAATGTTTCTCCTGGAACCCGTTCCATTTCGGCTAGATGAACGAAGTCTCTCCACATGCTCAGTTCTGAGAGATAAGTGTGGGTGAAAGCCGCCCTTCACCTAGCTTGTTGGGAACACAAAGATTCTTTTCAGTTGCAAACGGCACTCCATACATATATATGGGGATGTACTCGCTCCAACACTCTTTTACAGTGAAAACTGCAGGAATTTCAAACCGGTACTAGGAAACACACTGAAAATCCAGAGTAAAAGTTCCTCCTGCAAACAGTTCGTTTTGTGCTAGATGAACCAACGTCTCTCCACATGCTCAGTTCTGAGAGATAAGTAAAGTTGAATGCCGTCCTTCACCTAGCTTGTTGGAAAAACAAAGTTTCTTTTCAGTTGCAAAGTGCAATCCATACATATATATGGGGTGTTACTCGCTCCAACTCGGTTTTACAGGGAAAACTGCAGGAACTTCTAACCGGCATTAGGAAACAGACTGAGAAACCAGAGTAAAATTTTCTCCTGCAACCCCTTCCCGTTGCGCTAGATGAACGAACGTGTCTCCACATGCTCATTTCTTAGAAATAAGTGTGTGTGAAAGCCGTCCTTCAACTTGCTTGATGGGAACACAGAGTTTCTTTTCAGTTGCAAAATGCAATGCATACATATATATGTTAGGTAATCGCTCCAACTCGATTTTACAGTGAAAACTGCAAGAAATTCAAACTGGCACTAGGAAACACACTGAGAAAACAGAGTAAAAGTTTCTCCTGCAACCCCTTCCCATTGTGCTAGATGAACGAACGTCTCTCCACATGCTTTGTTCTGAGAGATATGTGTGTGTTCAAGCCGACCTTCACCAGGCTTGTTGGGAACACAGAGTTTCTTTTCAGTTGCAAAGTGCACTGCATACATATATAAGGGGTGGTACTGGCTCCAACTCGGTTTTACAGTGAAAAATGCAGGAACTTCATACCGGCATTAGGAAAAATACTGAGAATTTAGAATAAAGTTTCTCCTGCAACCCGTTCCCTATGTGCTAGATGAACGAAAGTCTATCCACATGCTCAGTTCTGAGAGATAAGTGTGTGTGAAAGCCGTTCTTCACCTAGCTTGTTTTGAACACAGAGTTTCTTTTCATTTGCAATCGGCACTCCATACAATTATATGGGTAGGTACTCGCTCAAACATGTTTTTACAGTTAAATCTAGGAACTTGTAACCGGCATTAGGAAACAGACTTAGAAACCACAGTAAATGTTTCTCCTGCAACCCGTTCCCTTTGTGCTAGATGAACGAAAGTCTCTCCTCATGATCAGTTCTGAGAGAAATGTGTGTGTGAAAGCCGTACATCACCTAGCTTGTTGGGAACACAATGTGTCTTTTCAGTTGCAAAGTGGAATCCATATATATATATGGGGAGTTACTCTCTCCAACTCGGTTTTACAGTGAAAAATGCAGGAATATCTAACCGGCATCAAAAAAAAACTGACTATCCAGAGTAAAAGTTTCTAATGCAACCAGTTCTTTTGTGATAGATGAACGAACTTCTCTGCACATGCTCAGTTCTGAGAGATAATTTTGTGTGAAAACCGTACTTCACCAAGCTTGTTGGGAACACAAATTTTCTTTACTGTTGCAAACTGCACTCCATACATATTTATGGGGAGGTACTCGCTCCAACTCGGTTTTATAGTAAAAATTGCAGGAATTTCAAACCGGCACTAGGAAACACTCTGAGAAACCAGAGTAAATGTTTCTCCTGCAAACCGTTCCTTTGTGCTAGATGAACGAACGTCTCTCCACATGCTCTGTTCTGAGAGATATGTGTGTGTTCAAGCCGACCTTCACCAGGCTTGTTGGGAACACAGAGTTTCTTTTCAGTTGCAAAGTGCACTGCATACATATATATGGGGAGGTACTGGCTCCAACTCGGTTTTACAGTGAAAACTGCAGGAACTTCATACCGGCATTAGGAAAAAGACTGAGAATTTAGAATAAAGTTTCTACTGCAACCCGTTCCCTATGTGCTAGATGAACGAACGTCTATGCACATGCTCTGTTCTGAGAGATAAGTGTGTGTGAAAGCCGTTCTTCACCTAGCTTGTTGGGAACACAGAGTTTCTTTTCAGTTGCAATCGGCACTCCATACATTTATATGGGTAGGTACTCGCTCAAACATGATTTTACAGTGAAATCTGCAGGAACTTCTAACCGGCATTAGGAAACAGACTTAGAAACCAGAGTAAATATTTCTCTTGCAACCCCTTTCCCTATGTGCTAGATGAACGAACGTCTCTCCACATGATCAGTTCTGAGACATATGTGTGTGTGAAAGCCGTCCTTCACCTAGCTTGTTGGGAACACAATGTTTCTTTTCAGTTGCAAAGTGGAATCCATATATATATATGGGGAATTACTCGCTCCAAATCTGTTTTACAGTGAAAATTGCAGGAACATGTAACCGGCATTAGGAAAAAGACTGAGAATCCAGAGTAAATGTTTCTCCTGCAAACCGTTCCCTTTGTGCTAAATGAACGAAAGTCTATCCTCATGCTCAGTTCTGAGAGGTAAGTGTGGGTGAAAGCCGTACTTCACCTAGCTTGTTGGGAACACAAAGTTTCTTTTCAGTTGCAAAGTGGAATCCATACATATATATGGGGATTTACTCGCTCCAACTCGGTTTTACAGGGAAAACTGCAGAACTTCTAAACGGAATTAGGAAACAGACAGAGACACCAGAGAAAATTTTCTCCTGCAACCCCTTCCCATTCTGCTAGATGAACGAACGTCTCTCCACATGCTAAGTTCTAAGAAATAAGTGTGTGTGAAAGCCGTACTTCACATAGCTTGTAAGGAACACAAAGATTCTTTTCAGTTGCAAACTGCACTCCATACATATATATGGGTAGGAACACGCTCAAACTCGGTTTTACAGTGAAAACTGCAGGAATATCAAACCGGCACTAGAAAACACAGTGAGAAACCAGAGTAAAAGTTTCTCCTGCAAACCGTTCCTTTTGTGCTAGATGAACGAACGTATCTCCACATGCTCAGTTCTCAGAGATAAGGGTGTGTGAAAGCCGTCCTTCACCTAGCTTGTAGGGAAAATATAGTTTTTTTCAGTTGCAAAGTGGAATACTTAAATATATATGGGAATTTACTCGCTCCAACTCGGTTTTACAGTGAAAAATGCAGGAACATCTAACCGGCATTAGGAAAAACCTGAGAATCCGGAGTAAAAGTTTCTCTTGCAAACCGTTCCCATTGTGCTAGATGAACGAACGTCTATCCACATGCTCAGTTCTGAGAGATTATTTTGTGTAAAACCGTTCTTCACCAAGCTTGTTGGGAACACAAATTTTCTTTCCTGTTGCAAACTGCACTCCATACATATATATGGGGATGTACTCGCTCCAACTCTGTTTTATAGTAAAAATTGCAGGAATTTCAAACCGGCACTAGGAAACACTCTGAGAAACCAGAGTAAATGTTTCTCCTGCAAACCGTTCCTTTGTGCTAGATGAACGAACGTCTCTCCACATGTTCAGTTGTCAGAGATAAGTGTGTGTGAATGCCGTCCTTCAACTAGCTTGTTGGGAACACAAAGTTTCTTTTCAGTTGCAAAGTGGAATCCATACATATATATGGGGGGTTAGTCGCTCCAACTCGGTTTTACAGTGAAAACTGCAGGAACATGTAACCGGCATTAGGAAAAAGACTGAGAATCCAGAGTAAATGTTTCTCCTGCAAACCGTTCCCTTTGTGCTAGATGAACGAAAGTCTATCCTCATGCTCAGTTCTGAGAGATAAGTGTGGGTGAAAGCAGTCCTTCACCTAGCTTGTTGGGAACACCAAGTTCCTTTTCAGTTGCAAAGTGGAATCCATATATATATATGGGGATTTACTCGCTCCAACTCGGTTTTACAGGGAAAACTGCAGGAACTTCTAAACGGCATTAGGAAACAGACGGAGACACCAGAGTAAAATTTTCTCCTGCAACCCCTTCCCATTGTGCTAGATGAACGAACGTCTCTCCACATGCTTTGTTCTGAGAGATATGTGTGTGTTCAAGCCGACCTTCACCAGACTTGTTGGGAACACAGAGTTTCTTTTCAGTTGCAAAGTGCACTGCATACATATATATGGGGAGGTACTGGCTCCAAATCGGTTTTACAGTGAAAACTGCAGGAACTTCATACCGGAATTAGGAAAAATACTGAGAATTTACAATAAAGTTTCTCCTGCAACCGGTTCCCTATGTGCTAGATGAACGAAAGTCTATCCACATGCTCAGTTCTGAGAGATAAGTGTGTGTGAAAGCCGTTCTTCACCTAGCTTGTTGGGAACACAGAGTTTCTTTTCAGTTGCAATCTGCACTCCATACAATTATATGGGTAGGTACTCGCTCAAACATGTTTTTACAGTGAAATCTAGGAACTTCTAACCGGCATTAGGAAACAGACTTAGAAACCACAGTAAATGTTTCTCCTGCAACCCGTTCCCTTTGTGCTAGAGGAACGAACGTCTCTCCACATGATCATTTCTTAGAGATACGTGTGTGTGAAAGCCGTCCTTCACCTAGCTTGTAGGGAAAACAAAGGTTCTTTTAAGTTGCAAAATGCACTCCATAAATATATATGGGAATGTACTCGCACCAACCCGGTTTTACAGTGAAAACTGCAGGAAATTCAAACAGGCAGTAGGAAACACTCTGAGAAACCAGAGTAAAAGTTTCTCCTGCAAACCTTTCCCTTTGGGCTAGATTAAAGAACGTCCCTCCACATGCTCAGTTCTCAGAGATAAGTGTGTGTGAAAGCCGTCCTTCACATAACTTGTAAGGAACAAAAAGCTTCTTTTCAGTTGCAAACTGCACTCCATACATATATATGTGTAGGAATACGCTCCAACTCGGTTTTACACTGAAAACTGCAGGAACTTCAAACCGGCCCTAGGAAACACACTGAGAAACCAGAGTAAAATTTCTCCTGCAAACCGTTCCATTGTTCTAGATGAACGAACGTCTCTACACATGCTCAGTTCTCAGAGATAAGTGTGTTTGAAAGCCGTCCTTCACCTAGCTTGTAGGGAACATAAAGTTTATTTTTAGATGCAAAGTGGAATACTTACATATATATGGGAATTTATTCGCTCCAACTCGGTTTTACAGGGAAAACTGCAGGAACTTCTAACCGGCATTAGGAAACAGACTTAGAAACCAGAGTAAATGTTCTACCAGCAAACCGTTCCCTTTGTGCTAGATGAACGAACATCTCTCCACATGCTCAGTTCTGAGAGATATGTGTGTGTGAAAGCCGTCCTTCACCTAGCTTGTTTGGAACACAAAGTTTCTTTTCATTTGCAAAGTGGAATTAAGATATATATATATCGGGAGTTACTCGCTCCAACTCGGTTTTACAGTGAAAAATGCAGGAACATCTAACCGGCATTAGGAAAAAGTCTGAGAATCCAGTGTAAAAGTTTATCCTGCAAATCGTTCCCTTTGTGCTAGATGAACAAACGTCTCTCCACATGTTCAGTTCTGAGAGATAATTGTGGGTTAAAGCCGTCCTTCACCTAGATTGTTGGGAAAACAAAGTTGGTTTTCAGTTGCAAATTGGAATCCATACAAATATATGGGGAGTTACACGCTCGAACTCGGTTTTACAGTGAAAACTGCAGGAACTTCTAACCGGCATTAGGAAACAGATTGAGAATCCAGTTTAAAGTTTCACCTGCAAACAGTTCCATTTGTGCTAGATGAACGAACGTCTATCCACATGCTCATTGCTGAGAGATATGTTTCTGTGAAAGCCGTCCTTCACTTTGCATGTTGGGAACACAAAGTTTCTTTTCAGTTGCAAACTGCACTCCATACATATATATCTGGAGGTACTCGCTCCAAATCGATTTTACAGTGAAAACTGCAGGAACTTCAAACCGGCCCTACGAAAAACACTGAGAAATCAGAGTAAAAGTTTCTCCTGTAAACCGTTCCTTTGTGCTATATAAACGAACGTCTCTCCACATGCTCAGTTCTAGAGATAAGTGTGTGTGAAAGCTGTCCTTCACCTAGATTTTTGGGAACACAAAGTTTCTTTTCAGTTGCAAAGTGGAATCCATGCATATACATGGGGTGTTACTCGATCCAACATGGTTTTACAGGGAAAACCGCAGGAACATCTAACCGGCATTAGGAAACAGACTGAGAAAGCACAGTAAAATTTTCTCCTGCAACCCGTTCCCTTTGTGCTAGATGAACGAACGTCTTTCAACATGCTCAGTTCTGAGAGATAAGTGTGTGTGAATGCCGTACTTCCCCTAGCTTGTTGGGAACACAGAGTTTCTTTCAGTTGCAAACTGTACTCCATACAATTATAAGGGGAATTACTAGCTCCAACACGGTTTTACAGTGAAAACTGCAGGAACTTCAAAAATGCACTAGGAAACACACTGAGAAATCAGAGCAAAGTTACTCCTGCAACCCGTTCCCTTTGTGCTAGATGAACGAAGGTCTCTAAACATGCTTAGTTCTCAGAGATAAGTGTGTGTGAAAGCCGTCCTTCACCTAGCATTTGGGAACACAGAGTTTCTTTTCAGTTGAAAAATGCACTGCATACATATATATGGGGAGGTACACGCTCCAACTCGTTTTTACTGTGAAAACTGCAGAAAATTTAAACCGACACTTGTAAAAATTTTGAGAAACCAGAGTAAAAGTTTCTCCTGCAAACATTTCCATTTGTGCTAGATGAACGAACGTCTCTCCACATGCTCAGTTCTGAGAGATAAGTGTCTGTGAAAGCCGTCCTTCAACTAGCTTGTTGGGAACACAAAGTTTCATATCAGTTTCAAACTGCACTCCTTACATATGTATAGGGAGGTACTCGCTCCAACACGGTTTTACAGTGAAAACTGCAGGAACATCTAACCGGCACTAGGAAACACTCTGAGAAACCAGAGTAAAAGTTTCTCCTGCAACCAGTTCCCTTTGTGCTAGATGAACGAACGTCTCTCCACATGCTCAGTTCTCAGAGATAAGTGTGAGTGAAAGCCGTCCTTCACCTAGCTTGTTGGGATCACAGAGTTTCTTTTCAGTTGCAAACTGCACTGCATACCTATATATGGGTAAGTTCTGGCTCCAACTCCCTTTTACAGTGAAAACTGCAGGAACTTCATACCGGCATTAGGAAAAAGACTGAGAATTTAGAATAAATTTGTCCTGAAACCCATTCCCTATGTGCTAGATGAACGAACGTCTCTCCACATGCTCAGTTCTCAGAGATAAGTGTGTGTGAAAGCCGTCCTTCACCTAGCTTGTTGGGAACACAGAGTTTCTTTCCAGTTGTTATCGGCACTCCATACATTTATATGGATAGGTACTCGCTCAAACATGTTTTTACAGTGAAATCTGCAAGAACTTCTAACCGGCATTAGGAAACAGACTTAGAAACCAGAGTAAATATTTCTCCTGCAAACCGTTCATTTTGTGCTAGATAAACGAACGTCTCTCCACATGATCAGTTCTGAGAGATATGTGTGTGTGAAAGCCGTCGTTCACCTAGCTTGTTGGGAACACAAAGTTTCTTATCTGTTGCAAACTGCACTCCATACATATATATGGGATGTACTCGCTCCAACTCGGTTTTACAGTGAAAACTGCAGGAATTTCAAACCGGCACTAGGAAACACACTGAAAATCCAGAGTAAAAGTTCTTCTTGCAACCCGTTCCCTTTGTGCTAGATGAATGAACGTCTCTACACTTGCTCATTTCTGGGTGATAAGTGTGTGTGAAAGCCGTCCTTCACCTAGCTTGTTGGGTACACAAAGTTTGTTTTCAGTTGCAAAGTGGAATCCATACAAATATATGGGGAGTTACACGCTCGAACTCGGTTTTAAAATGAAAACTGCAGGAACTTCTAACCGGCATTAGGAAAAAGATTGAGAATCCAGTGTAAAAGTTTCTCCTACAAACAGTTCCTTTGTGCTAGATGAACGAACGTCTATCCAAATGCTCAGTTCTGAGAGATATGTTTCTGTGAAAGCCGTCTTCACTTTGTTTGTTGGGAACACAAAGTTTCTTTTCAGTTGCAAACAGCACTCTATACATATATATTTGGAGGTAGTCGCTCCAAATCGATTTTACAGTGAAAACTGCAGGAACTTGAAAGCGTCACTAGGAAACAGACTGAGAAACCACAGTAAAATTTTCTCCTGCATCCCGTTCCCTTTGTGCTAGATAAACGAACATCTCTCCACATGCTCAGTTCTGGGTGATAAGTGTGTGTGAAAGCCGTCCTTCAAATAGCTTGTTGGGAAAACATAGTTTCATATCATTTGAAATCTGCACTCCTTACATATGTATTGGGAGGTACTCGCTCCAAATCGGTTATATAGTGAAAACTGCAGGAACATCCAACCGGCATTAGGAAACAGACTGAGAAACCAGAGTAAAAGTTTCTCCTGCAACCTCTTCCCTTTGTGCTAGATGAACGAACGTCTCTTCACATGCTCAGTTCTGAGAGAAAAGTGTGTGTGAAATCCGTACTTCACCTAGCTTGTTGGGAACACAAAGACTCTTTTCAGTTGCAAACGGCACTATATACATATATATGAGTAGGTACTAGCTCCAACTCGGTTTTACACTGAAAACTGCAGGAACTTATAACCAGCACTAGGAAACACACTGAGAAACCAGAGTAGAAGTTTCCCCTGCAAACCGTTCCCTTTGTGCTAGATGAACGAACGTCTCTCCACATGCTCAGTTCTGAGAGATAAGTGTGTTTGAAAGCCGTCCATCAACTTGCTTGTTGGGAACACAGAGATTCTTTTCAGTTGCAAACTGCACTCTCTATATATATATGGGGAGGTACTAGCTACAACTCGACTTTACAGTGAAAATGCAGTAACTTCAAACCGGCATTAGGAAACACACTGAGAAACCAGAGTAAAATATCTCCAACAACACGTTCCCTTTGTGCTAGATTAACTGTCGTCTCTCCACATGCTCAGTTCTGAGAGATAAGTGTGTGTTAAAGCAGTCCTTCACCTAGCTTGTTAGGAACACAAAGTTCCTTTTCAGTTGCAAAGTGGAATCCATACATATATATGGGGAGTTACTCGCTCCAACTCGGATTTACAAGGAAAACTGCAGGAAATTCTAACCGGCATTAGGAAACAGACTGAGAAACCAGAGTAATAGTTTCTCCTGCAATCCTTTCCCTTTGTGCTAGATGAACGAACGTCTCTCCACATGCTCATTTCTCAGACATAAGTGTGTGTGAAAGCCGTCCTTCACCTAGCTTGTTGGGAACACAGAGTTACTTTTCAATTGCAAACTTCACTCCATACATTTATATGGGGAGGGACTCGCTCCAACTAGATTTTACAGTGAAAACTGCAGGAACTTCAAACCGGCACAAGGAAACACACTGAGAAACCAGAGTAAAAGTTTCTCCTGTAAACCGTTCCCTTTGGCTTGATGAACGAACGTCTCTCCACATGCTCAGTTCTCAGAGATAAGTGAGTGTGAAAGCCGTCCTTCACCTAGCTTGTTGGGAACAAAAAGTTTCTTTTCAGCTGCAAACGGCAATCCATACATATATATGGGGATGTACAAGCTCCAACTCGGTTTTACAGTCTAAACTGCAGGAACTTCAAACCGGCACTAGGAAACACACTGAAAATCCAGAGTAAAAGTTCTTCTTGCAACCCGTTCCCTTTGTGCTAGATGAATGAACGTCTCTACACTTGCTCAGTTCTGGGTGATAAGTGTGTGTGAAAGCCGTCCTTCACCTAGCTTGTTGGGTACACAAAGTTTGTTTTCAGTTGCAAAGTGGAATCCATACAAATATATGGGGAGTTACACGCTCGAACTCGGTTTTAAAATGAAAACTGCAGGAACTTCTAACCGGCATTAGGAAAAAGATTGAGAATCCAGTGTAAAAGTTTCTCCTACAAACAGTTCCTTTGTGCTAGATGAACGAACGTCTATCCACATGCTCAGTTCTGAGAGATATGTTTCTGTGAAAGCCGTCTTCACTTTGTTTGTTGGGAACACAAAGTTTCTTTTCAGTTGCAAACAGCACTCTATACATATATATTTGGAGGTAGTCGCTCCAAATCGATTTTACAGTGAAAACTGCAGGAACTTGAAAGCGTCACTAGGAAACAGACTGAGAAACCACAGTAAAATTTTCTCCTGCATCCCGTTCCCTTTGTGCTAGATAAACGAACATCTCTCCACATGCTCAGTTCTGGGTGATAAGTGTGTGTGAAAGCCGTCCTTCAAATAGCTTGTTGGGAAAACATAGTTTCATATCATTTGAAATCTGCACTCCTTACATATGTATTGGGAGGTACTCGCTCCAAATCGGTTTTATAGTGAAAACTGCAGGAACATCCAACCGGCATTAGGAAACAGACTGAGAAACCAGAGTAAAAGTTTCTCCTGCAACCTCTTCCCTTTGTGCTAGATGAACGAACGTCTCTTCACATGCTCAGTTCTGAGAGAAAAGTGTGTGTGAAATCCGTACTTCACCTAGCTTGTTGGGAACACAAAGACTCTTTTCAGTTGCAAACGGCACTATATACATATATATGAGTAGGTACTAGCTCCAACTCGGTTTTACACTGAAAACTGCAGGAACTTATAACCAGCACTAGGAAACACACTGAGAAACCAGAGTAGAAGTTTCCCCTGCAAACCGTTCCCTTTGTGCTAGATGAACGAACGTCTCTCCACATGCTCAGTTCTGAGAGATAAGTGTGTTTGAAAGCCGTCCATCAACTTGCTTGTTGGGAACACAGAGATTCTTTTCAGTTGCAAACTGCACTCTCTATATATATATGGGGAGGTACTAGCTACAACTCGACTTTACAGTGAAAATGCAGTAACTTCAAACCGGCATTAGGAAACACACTGAGAAACCAGAGTAAAATATCTCCAACAACACGTTCCCTTTGTGCTAGATTAACTGTCGTCTCTCCACATGCTCAGTTCTGAGAGATAAGTGTGTGTTAAAGCAGTCCTTCACCTAGCTTGTTAGGAACACAAAGTTCCTTTTCAGTTGCAAAGTGGAATCCATACATATATATGGGGAGTTACTCGCTCCAACTCGGATTTACAAGGAAAACTGCAGGAAATTCTAACCGGCATTAGGAAACAGACTGAGAAACCAGTGTAAATGTTTCTCCTGGAACCCGTTCCATTTCGGCTAGATGAACGAAGTCTCTCCACATGCTCAGTTCTGAGAGATAAGTGTGGGTGAAAGCCGCCCTTCACCTAGCTTGTTGGGAACACAAAGATTCTTTTCAGTTGCAAACGGCACTCCATACATATATATGGGGATGTACTCGCTCCAACACTCTTTTACAGTGAAAACTGCAGGAATTTCAAACCGGTACTAGGAAACACACTGAAAATCCAGAGTAAAAGTTCCTCCTGCAAACAGTTCGTTTTGTGCTAGATGAACCAACGTCTCTCCACATGCTCAGTTCTGAGAGATAAGTAAAGTTGAATGCCGTCCTTCACCTAGCTTGTTGGAAAAACAAAGTTTCTTTTCAGTTGCAAAGTGGAATCCATACATATATATGGGGTGTTACTCGCTCCAACTCGGTTTTACAGGGAAAACTGCAGGAACTTCTAACCGGCATTAGGAAACAGACTGAGAAACCAGAGTAAAATTTTCTCCTGCAACCCCTTCCCGTTGCGCTAGATGAACGAACGTGTCTCCACATGCTCATTTCTTAGAAATAAGTGTGTGTGAAAGCCGTCCTTCAACTTGCTTGATGGGAACACAGAGTTTCTTTTCAGTTGCAAAATGCAATGCATACATATATATGTTAGGTAATCGCTCCAACTCGATTTTACAGTGAAAACTGCAAGAAATTCAAACTGGCACTAGGAAACACACTGAGAAAACAGAGTAAAAGTTTCTCCTGCAACCCCTTCCCATTGTGCTAGATGAACGAACGTCTCTCCACATGCTTTGTTCTGAGAGATATGTGTGTGTTCAAGCCGACCTTCACCAGGCTTGTTGGGAACACAGAGTTTCTTTTCAGTTGCAAAGTGCACTGCATACATATATAAGGGGAGGTACTGGCTCCAACTCGGTTTTACAGTGAAAAATGCAGGAACTTCATACCGGCATTAGGAAAAATACTGAGAATTTAGAATAAAGTTTCTCCTGCAACCCGTTCCCTATGTGCTAGATGAACGAAAGTCTATCCACATGCTCAGTTCTGAGAGATAAGTGTGTGTGAAAGCCGTTCTTCACCTAGCTTGTTTTGAACACAGAGTTTCTTTTCATTTGCAATCGGCACTCCATACAATTATATGGGTAGGTACTCGCTCAAACATGTTTTTACAGTTAAATCTAGGAACTTGTAACCGGCATTAGGAAACAGACTTAGAAACCACAGTAAATGTTTCTCCTGCAACCCGTTCCCTTTGTGCTAGATGAACGAAAGTCTCTCCACATGATCAGTTCTGAGAGAAATGTGTGTGTGAAAGCCGTACATCACCTAGCTTGTTGGGAACACAATGTGTCTTTTCAGTTGCAAAGTGGAATCCATATATATATATGGGGAGTTACTCTCTCCAACTCGGTTTTACAGTGAAAAATGCAGGAATATCTAACCGGCATCAAAAAAAAACTGACTATCCAGAGTAAAAGTTTCTAATGCAACCAGTTCTTTTGTGATAGATGAACGAACTTCTCTGCACATGCTCAGTTCTGAGAGATAATTTTGTGTGAAAACCGTTCTTCACCAAGCTTGTTGGGAACACAAATTTTCTTTCCTGTTGCAAACTGCACTCCATACATATTTATGGGGAGGTACTCGCTCCAACTCGGTTTTATAGTAAAAATTGCAGGAATTTCAAACCGGCACTAGGAAACACTCTGAGAAACCAGAGTAAATGTTTCTCCTGCAAACCGTTCCTTTGTGCTAGATGAACGAACGTCTCTCCACATGCTCTGTTCTGAGAGATATGTGTGTGTTCAAGCCGACCTTCACCAGGCTTGTTGGGAACACAGAGTTTCTTTTCAGTTGCAAAGTGCACTGCATACATATATATGGGGAGGTACTGGCTCCAACTCGGTTTTACAGTGAAAACTGCAGGAACTTCATACCGGCATTAGGAAAAAGACTGAGAATTTAGAATAAAGTTTCTACTGCAACCCGTTCCCTATGTGCTAGATGAACGAACGTCTATGCACATGCTCTGTTCTGAGAGATAAGTGTGTGTGAAAGCCGTTCTTCACCTAGCTTGTTGGGAACACAGAGTTTCTTTTCAGTTGCAATCGGCACTCCATACATTTATATGGGTAGGTACTCGCTCAAACATGATTTTACAGTGAAATCTGCAGGAACTTCTAACCGGCATTAGGAAACAGACTTAGAAACCAGAGTAAATATTTCTCTTGCAACCCCTTTCCCTATGTGCTAGATGAACGAACGTCTCTCCACATGATCAGTTCTGAGACATATGTGTGTGTGAAAGCCGTCCTTCACCTAGCTTGTTGGGAACACAATGTTTCTTTTCAGTTGCAAAGTGGAATCCATATATATATATGGGGAATTACTCGCTCCAACTCTGTTTTACAGTGAAAATTGCAGGAACATGTAACCGGCATTAGGAAAAAGACTGAGAATCCAGAGTAAATGTTTCTCCTGCAAACCGTTCCCTTTGTGCTAGATGAACGAAAGTCTATCCTCATGCTCAGTTCTGAGAGGTAAGTGTGGGTGAAAGCCGTACTTCACCTAGCTTGTTGGGAACACAAAGTTTCTTTTCAGTTGCAAAGTGGAATCCATACATATATATGGGGATTTACTCGCTCCAACTCGGTTTTACAGGGAAAACTGCAGAACTTCTAAACGGAATTAGGAAACAGACAGAGACACCAGAGAAAATTTTCTCCTGCAACCCCTTCCCATTCTGCTAGATGAACGAACGTCTCTCCACATGCTAAGTTCTAAGAAATAAGTGTGTGTGAAAGCCGTCCTTCAAGTGGCTTGATGGGAACACAGAGTTTCTTTTCAGTTGCAAACGGCACTCCATACATATATATGGGAATGTACAAGCTCCAACTCGGTTTTACACAGAAAACTGCAGGAACTTCAAACCGGCACTAGGAAACACACTGAGAAAAAAGAGTAAAAGTTTCTCCTGCAACCTCTTCCCTTTGTGCTAGATGAACGAAAGTCTCTCTACATGCTCTGTTCTGAGATATATGTGTGTGTGCAAGCCGAACTTCACCTAGCTTGTTGGGAACACAGAGTTACTTTTCAGTTGCAAACTGCATGGCATACATTTATATGAGGAGGTACTGGCTCCAACTCGGTTTTACAGTGAATACTGCAGGAACTTCATACCGGCATTAGGAAAATGACTGAGAATTTAGAATAAACTTTCTCCTGCAACCGGTTCCCTATGTGCTAAATGAACGAACTTCTATCCACATGCTCAGTTCTGAGAGATAAGTGTGTGTGAAAGCCGTTCTTCACCTAGCTTGTTGGGAACACAGAGTTCCTTTTCAGTTGCAAAGTGGAATCCTTACATATATATGGGGATTTACTCACTCCAAATTGGTTTTACAGGAAAACTGCAGGAACTTCTAACCGGCATTAGGAAACAGACTGAGAAACCAGAGTAAAAGTTTTTCCTGCAACCCGTTCCATTTGTGCTAGATAAACGAACGTCTCTCCAAATGCTCAATTCTGAGAGATATTTGTGTGTGAAAGCCGTCCTTCACCTAGTTTGTTGGGAACACAAAGTTCTTTTCAGTTGCAAACGGCACTTCATACATATATAAGGGGATGTACAAGCTCCAACTCGGTTTTACAGTGAAAACTGCAGGAAGTTCAAACCGGCACTAAGAAACACTCTGAGAAACCAGAGTAAATGTTTCTCCTGCAAACCGTTCCTTTGTGCTAGATGAACGAACGTCTTTCCACATGCTCAGTTCTCAGAGATAAGTGTGTGTGAATGCCGTCCTTCTACTAGCTTGTTGGGAACACAAAGTTTCTTTTCAGTTGCAAAGTGGAATCCATACATATATATGGGGGGTTAGTCGCTCCAACTCGGTTTTACAGTGAAAACTGCAGGAACATGTAACCGGCATTAGGAAAAAGACTGAGAATCCAGAGTAAATGTTTCTCCTGCAAACCGTTCCCTTTGTGCTAGATGAACGAAAGTCTATTCTCATGCTCAGTTCTGAGAGATAAGTGTGGGTGAAAGCAGTCCTTCACCTAGCTTGTTGGGTACACAAAGTTTCTTTTCAGTTGCAAAGTGGAATCCATACATATATATGGGGGGTTAGTCGCTCCAACTCG